>NC_000087.7:6071770-6791770 GCF_000001635.26 Mus musculus
GAAGCCTACTTGATCATTATTGATGATTTTTGTGATATGTTCTTGGATTCAGTTTGCATGGACTTTATTAAATATTTTTGCATCGATATTCATAAGGGAAATTGGTCTGAAGTCTTCTATTTTGTTGGGAATTTATGTGGTTTAGTTATCAGAGTAATTGTGGCTTCTATAGAATTAATTGAATAGAGTACCTTCAGTTTCTATTTTATGAAATAGTTTCGGGACAGTTGGAATTAGTTCTTTTTTGAAGGTCTGATAGAACTCTGCACTAAACCCATGTGGGCTGTCCTGGGCATTATTTGGTTGGGAGATTATTAGTGACTGCTTCTATTTCTTTAGAGGGGTATGGGGCTGTTTAGATCTTTATTCTGATCTGGATTTAACTTTGGTATCTGATTTCTGTCTAGAAAATTGTCCATTTTGTTCAAGTTTTCCAGTTTTGTTTAGTATAGCCTTTTGTAGTAGTATCTGATGATGCCTAGGTTTTCCACAAGTTCTGGTCTTATGTCTCCCTTTTCATTTCCAATCTTGTTATTTAGGATACTATCCCTGTGCCCTCTAGTTCGTCTTGCTAAGAGTTTGTCTATCTTGATACTATTTTCAAAGAACAGGCTCCTGGTTCGGTTGATACTTTGAATAGTTCTTTTTGTTCCCACTGGTTGATTCCAGCCCCGAGTTTGATTATTTTCTGCTATCTACTCCCCCTTGTAAATTTGCCTCCTTTTGTTCTAGAGCTTTTAGGTGTGCTGTCAAGCTCTTAGTGTGTGCTCTGTATGGTTTCTTTGTGGTGGCATTCAGAGCTGTTGGTTTTCTTTGTGGGACTACATTCATTGTGTCCCATAAGTTTGGGTATATTGTCCCTTCATTTTCATTAAACTCTAAAAAGTGTTTAAGTTCTTCTTTATTTCTTCCTTGACCAAGTTATCATTGAGTAGAGTGTTGTTCAGTTTTCACGTGAATGTTGGCTTTCTATTATTTATGTTGTTATTGAAGATCAGCCTTCGTCCATGGTGATGTGATAGGGTGTATGGGATACTTTCAATATTTTTGTTGAGCTCTGTTTTGTGACTGATTATATGTTCTATTGTGGAGAAGATACCATGCTGTGTTGAGAAGAAGTTATATCCTTTTGTTTTAGGGTAAATGTTCTGTAGATATCTATTAAATCCATTTGTTTCATAACTTCTGTTATCTTCAATGTATCTCTGTTTAGAGTCTATTTACAGGATCTTTCTATTGATAAGAGTGGGTTATTGAAGTTTCCCACTATTATGGTGTGCAGTGCAATGAGTGATTTGAGCTTTACTAAAGTTTCTTTAATGAATGTGGATGCCTTTGCATTTGGAGCATAGATATTCAGAATTGAGGGTTCATCTTGGAAGATTTTACCTTTCATGAGCATTAATTGTCCCTCTTGTCTTTTTTGATATCTTTGGGTTGGAAATTGATTTTATTCTATATTAGAATGGCTACTCCATCTTATTTCTTCACACCATTTGCTTGGAAAATTGTTTTCCAACCTCTTACTATGAGGTAGAATCTGTTTTTTTACCTGAGGTGGGATTCTTTTATGCAGCAAAATGTTGTGTATTGTTTATATAGCCAGTCTGTTATTCTATTTGTTTTTATTGGTGAATTGATTCCACATTAAGGCAACTTCAGACCAACTTCTCTTATGTATATCAATGCAAAAATACTCAATAAAATTCTCCCCAAACTAAAAGGGCTATTAGGTTCTTTACTGAGAGTCAAAACTGCAATGAGAACTTCCAGTTTTCCAAATGTCTCTGACTAATTGCTCTTTGATAGTAACTAGGCTTTCTCCTACTCAGAGCACATTACAAGAGGTTGTATAACAATTAACCAAAGGTCATCTGAAGGGAACTAATGATTTATTATAGGTTCTAGGGTAAAAGATAAAATATTGATTGGGTTTACCTACACAAAACTTCACTAATATCTTAGTTATGGTTTGATACCTTCAGTGAACCTGTTGATCTGAGACAGTTGTTGAACTTTGTAGCATGTGGTCATGTATTCTGAAATATGTATAAGTGCTGAGGACAAAGAGACGAGGAAAATCGAGAGAAAAGATTTTTTTTTTTGCCTTTCTCCACTTAGACTATTTTTTTTTCCTTTTGCCCACTTAGAAGAATTTTTCCCTTTCCCCACTTAGGATCTTTCTGCTTTTCCCCTTATATAAATTTCATAGGAAATTTTTTATAACTTAGTAATAACTTCTATAATCACTTCTCTAAATTCCTTCTCTTCCAGTGACATCTGGTTAGTAGACTCAAAATTAGAGCCCAGCAATTCCTGCTGAGCTAGAAAAAAGGCTGCATTGCTTAATCCTCCTCTTAGGCTACAGGTGTTAATCACCTAAGCTAGCCTACCCTCAGAAAGATCCAGTACATTTTAGAAGTTATCATCAGCATTTCAGTACAATGAGAGAGCTAGAAAGCCCTGGGACACTTAGATTTTAAAGGCATTGCCAGGGTCCTACTCTGTGACTCCACTGCTATCCTGGCTCAGAGCAATCCTGGACCTCAAACTCTACTATAGAAAAGAGGTGATTAAAAAAAAAAACTACATGGTATTGATACAGAGACTGACAGATGAATCAGTGGACCAAAACTGAAGATCCAGAAAGAAAACCAAATATTTATGGACACTAGATTTTTGACAAAGAACCAAAAAAAAAAAGATGGAAAAAGAAAGGATTTTCAATAAATGGTGATGTTCTAATTTGCAGTCTGTATGTTGAAAAATAAAAATAAATCCATACTTATCACCTTGCACAAAGCTCAGTTTCAAATTGAACACGATTATCAACATAAAATATGATACACTGAATCTAATAGAAGATAAACTCATTGACACAGAGAGGGAAATGTCCTAAACACATATCCCATGGTTCATGCTCTAAGATCAACAATTCATAAATGTAAAATAATAAACTATTTTAGATCATCTCCCCATTAATGTAACAATCACTGTAGTCATCAAATGGTTTCCATGTAAGATTTGAGGCAATTACCATATTAACCATTTTTTTTTATTTGGTTGGTTAATTGTTTGGGGGGTATTCAATTTGAAATGAACAGGAGATTATTTCCTGCCTGCGAACAACGTGGAGGGAGTCAGTTCAGGAAACAGATAGCTACTACAGATAATAAATAAATAAATACTCCAAATGAAGGCAATTTTTAAACCTTTCATAGCATGGCAAAAAACACTTTAGTCATTTACAGACCAAAAGCTAGAACCTCTTTGTAGTGTGGGCATTGGGCTTAGCAGCCTAGTCTCAGTATACTAACATATTTGGAAATTATCATAAAAAAATACACTGAATAGTTTGTCTTTAGATCTTTAAAAACCTCAGAAATACTTATCAAAATAACAGACTATAATAAATTCAACAGAATAAGTTTCATTTTCTTTCAACAAAAATTTAGGCTTTTTATAATAATAAATATTTGCTATGAGTAATTCTAGCTCATTTGTTCATAAATATATATGTTTTTAGGAAAATAATTCTAAAAACTTAAAATTTATGTTTTGTATTATTATGTATAACATTGGCAAATTAGAAAAGACATGCTCATTCATGTTAAACTCATAAATCTACTCCTATTTATTGAATCTTTTAAAAATCAGAAACCTCCCTAGGCAAGATCTTAAACTAATGTTCCCACTTATGCCATGACATTTTTAGCAGATATTTAAATGTAATAACTGATATACTAATGAGTAGAAATCTGAAAGACCAGAATCTCTGATACCTTTCACATAATGACTCTATTCAATGTAAACTATGACTACAATTAGAAAAATACCGAAATCCTAAAGTCAAATCCTCACCTCTTTTATCAGTCATATAATATCTTTTAATAGCTATGGTACTTTAATCTGTAATCCCAGCACTTGTCAGTTGAATGCAGGAGGATCAAGGCCTTTGACTGTCCATAGCTACATAGCGAGTTTGAGGTCAGCATGAGTAATGTAGGACTGTCTCAAATAAACCTGTCCCCTACAAATCAAACAGAAATCTAATGTTAGTATAAAGATATAAAAAAGTAAATATTTCTGTCACTTCAGTAGGAAAATGTTGACCAGAAATACTAAAATAAATGTACAATTGGAATTTTTTTTACTATACTTTTGAAGGGAAAACTATTGAAATCTGGATATCCATAGAGTTCCCTCTTTAGAACATTATCCTGACAGCATATAGCCCAGAACTGGTAAGAAGCAAGGCTTGGAGAATCACAGGAGTTGCCTTGCCCAGACTTTAGAGATGGCAGCAAATAACTGTAAGTATCACCTGTTTTTTTAGACTGAGGAAGTGCAATTGATGATGACATGTTCCAATATAATAATAGAAAAACAAACAAACAAACAAATAAAAAACTATTATTTCTGCTTTAGATCTTGGTAGGGCCATTCTAGCCCCAACGTTTGACAAAAGCACAACACAGCTCAGAAAATTGTTTTGATGACATCAACAATTGTCAGACTTAAAATCTATCGATGTGCTTCAAACTTCTCTCATCTTCTGGGGTTATACATGGTGGTATTTATGAGACCTCTAAATGATCCCTAGGATTAGGAGCATAGTGTGTAGAGTTGGGAGTGGATATATAGACTGGAGAGATAAAATGGGAAGCATGGTGATCCTTGGATTGCCTGTGCCACATACCTTTGCAGTTGTGCTAATAGATTCAGTGCAGATTGCCAATACCTTCTATGAGCACTACCCTAGCACACAGTACAGTGCTTTCTATTCTTTTTCCGGGTTTTTGCTTGTGAGAGGGAATGTAGCTTGGATACTACTGGTTGGTGTGTGGAAGATAAAAATCATTGGATCGGTTCAAAGCTATGGGAGCTGCCAGTTAATAGGCTAAGCTTCAGACTACATACTTCCAATGGATAACTAGGGTCCAGTCTAGATGAATTTCTGGATCCCCAGGATACATGAATAGCATGCAGTATTCTAGAGTAGTATCCAGCTTAATGATACTTCTGTTGCTCTTGTGTCTTTCCCTCTTCTGTATCCCCCAAGTTCATTCCGCTTTCTTGGCATGACTCACAAATGAGCATTTGTGTATTAACCTGTGATATATGAGAGGAGTTGTCTGAATAGAGATGAAATATTGAGTCATGGAAAACACAACTGTGGAAATGGAAACCATCCAGGGGCAAATGTTGTAAAATTAACATAGTCTGTGAAAGAAAAATGCTTTTGCTTTCAGAAGGAGAGTGAATGGAGTTTTTCACTAAGCTGGAAGGGGGCTAATAAAGACCTTTTTTAACTGGAGAATTTAATAAGAATTAACCAAAACCCAGGTGCAATTATTCTTACAGGAGTGAACTGGATAGATGGGTAGAGTTTGGCTAGTATAAGATACTTGATTTAATGACTTTTGAGGTCCTTTTTCGAAATCATGATCAATAAATTCTGCTCTCTGTGACATTTCTACTATATTTTTTGAAAGATGAATGAACTAGGATACATAGATATAACTTTATATTATAGTTCCTGAACTTTCATGATGTGACAATTAAATCTGTATGATCAGGACATATTGTAGAGCTCTGTAATAGGCACACATAATCTATAGCTCCTGGGGACATACACGCAAATGAACAAACATGACTTTATAGTGTTTCTTGTTTTCAGAATGGAATACATTTTATAAATAATCTAAAAGCAATAGGTTCAGTTTCTATGTTCTTAGAGACTTAACCTTAAAGACCCTAAAAACTCTAAAAAATAAAAAAGAAAAAAGAAGAGAAAAGAAAATGAACTTGAAGCTTTAAATAAACAACAAAAACCCTAAAAACAAACAAACAAACAAACAAAAAACATAATTTTTTTGAAAAAATAAAACTAAAAGAACCTAAAACCCTAAAAAACAAACAAACAAACAAAAAACCTAGATCTCTACAAAGACCCAAAAAAACAAAAAATCATTACCACAAACAAACAAACAAACAAGGAAAGAACAACAATAACCACACTAAGCCTTAAAAAAAAAATCTCGCCAAATACACTGAGAACAACCCTAAAATCATTTAAAAAAACGTAAAAAAAAACCCTAAAACAATAAAGCAAAACCTAAAACCCTAAAAACGCTAAAATTATTAAACAAACACTAATGACCGAAAAAAGCTATTTTTTTAATCTTAATAAACATTTTTAAAACCCTAAAATTCTATAAATAAGAAAACACAAGAACTCTAAAAAGACCCTAAAAAAATTATAACACCCTAAAAAAAAATCCAAAACTCTACAAGTCTAGATCCCTAATGAGACAATTAAAAAAAAAAAAAATTAAAAAAAAAAAAAAAAAGAAAATGAAAAGATACAAAACCACCACCCCAACAACGACAAATTCTTCTGCCTTAAAAAATCGCCAAAAACACTGGAAAAGAAAATCATTTTACAAACCTTATTAAAAAAATGCTTAAAACAATTTTTAAAAATTCCTTAATTAAATTAAAAAACAAAACAAAACTAAAAAATAAAGAAAAACTCTAAAATTCTAAAACAATCTCAACAACAGTAAAAAGACCCAAAAAACTGTAAAACCCTAAAAAAAGTTTTTTAAAAAGTTCTAAAAACAAATCAAAACTCTGAAACTCAAAAAAAAAAAACTTGAAAACCCGCTTAAAAAAGCAAAACAACAAAAACAAACCAACAAACAAACAAAAAACAACAACAACAAAAAACCTACAATACCCTGAAACACTAACTAAAATCCTGAGACTATAAAAACAATCCTACCCCCCAAAAAAAGGCTTACAAAACCCTGAAACATTAACTAAAATCCTAAGATATAAAAATAATCCTAAACCCATAAAAAAAAGCAAACACAAACACAAGAAAACAAAAAACCCTTACAAAATTCTAAAACCCTATAAAACACTAAAAGTATAAAAAGAAACAAAAACAAAAGAAAACAAAACAACAAGAAGATCAAAAACACACAAAAAACTACAATTATCCTAAAATTATTCATAAACCCTAAAAAGCCCTAAAACCCTGAAATACCTTAAATTTCTAGGAGAAATCAAGATCTAAAATAAATAAATAAATACATAAATAAATACATAAATAAACAAACAAACCTCAACCCTACCAAAAACAAACAAATAAACAAACAAACAAACAAAAAACTTGTAAGGACAAAACAACCTCCCAAATTTAAAACCATTAAAACCCTAAAACTCTAAATAACCCAAAGGGCTTTACCCTCCTGCACCCCCCCAAAAAAAAAAACCCCGAAAACTGTAAAATACTAAAAAGCCCGGAAAAAAAAGCCTAAAACATTAGAAAAAGTAAATAGAAAAAAAATCTAGCATCTTTAAACAAATACTGAAATAGTCCTAAAATCAAAAAAAAAAAAAAAAAAAAAAAGAAAAGAAAAAGAAAATTCTGAAAACACACCTATCAGCTAGGCAGTCATTCAACTTACATATTTTAGCCTGCTTCTGAGTGCTGGTATTAAAGGGGAATAAAACTATACTTGACTCCTTTTTGTTTGTATAATTGTTTTCTAAAAAGATTTTTTTTTTTCTCTGTGGGTGAGTATATGTGTGTGTGTGTGTGTGTGTGTGTGTGTGTGTGTGTGTGCGTGTGTGTGTGTGTCTGTGTGTGTGTGTGTTGTCCAAAGAGGTCATCAGATCATCTAGAACTAGAATTGCAGGTGGTTGTGAACAACCATGTGGGTGTTAGAAATTGAACCCTGGTCCTGTGCAAAAGCAATCAATGGGCCTAAGCAGTGAGCTATCTCCTCAGTCCTTTCTGCTTGGTCTAATCTCTACTTCACTATTCATCTTGCCCAAATATGTCTTTAATTCTTACTTCTTCTGTCTTTTTTTCTGTGATGAATTCTTGTTTGCTTTTCTCTTGTTTCTCCAATTACAGCACCAAGATTCTGCATTTCCTTTTGTTTTGGAAGATTCTCGAGGAATCCTAAATCCAGATTTTAGGGCAGTTATTTAAAATTCTTGTTGGTGATTCTGAGAATGGTTTCCTCATTTTTTTTAAAATTAGGTATTTTTTCATTTACATTTCCAATACTATCCCAAAAGTCCCACCATACCCACCTCAACCACACCCCCACCACCACCACCACATCTTGTCCCTGGCATACCCCTGAATTAAGGCATATAAAGTTTGCAAGACTGATGGGGCTCTCTTTCCAATGATAACCAACTAGTCCATCTTCTGATACAACTGCAGCTAGAAACATGAGCTATGATATGCTGCTAGAAAAATGAGCTCTGGGGGGTTTCTTTAGTTCATATTGTTGTTCCACTTATGGGATTGCAGACCCCTTTAGCTCCTTGGGTACCTTCTCTACCTCCTCCATTTCGGTCCCTGTGATTCATCCAATAGCTGACTGTGAGCATCCACTTCTGTGTTTGCTAGGCCATGACATAGCCTCACAAGAGACAGCTAAAGCTGGGTCCTTCCAGCAAAATCTTGCCAGTGTATGCAATGGTGTCAGTGTTTGGAGGCTGCTTATGGATGGATTAGTGGATTGAAAACCACTAATTTGGACACAATGGGGCTACTGCTGCCAATGTAGACTGTTTATCCAGTGTTGCTGGTCAGAAATCTCCGTACTTTGAAGGCAATGGGTTTTCCCAGAACAGGCTTCTTCTGAGTCCCCAAACTTCTGTCAACACCTATTCACCTTGGTGATGATCACTGATGTATCAAATGACCATACTTAGTAAATTAGAGTAATACAGTTTTCTTTTCCAACCTAGAAATTGGGGATTCTAAAAATATGTCTACTAGCTAAAAGCAGTAATGGTGCTCTTCCTAGGGTTCCTTACATAGTGTCCTCCTTGGATGTTCCTCTCTGATCTATACTCCCCATCTATGCTGCTTCCTCTCATGAACAGCACACATGATAACACTCAACCCATCTGATCTTCAGTCAGCAGAAATATACTAATTATATTTCCCATATGGCCCAGTTGCTCATGATTCTGAGGCATAATCATACATGTTGTATTGCCAAACAAAATGACACTAATTGTCTAGTATATAATGAAGCATATTTTGTATGACTCTTTTTAGGAGTCTGTATATTCAATGATGAACACACCATCAGCAAATGAGTGAATTCTTGTGAGATGATGTCATCACAGAGGGTTCCAATGGGCTAGAAAGAGAAAAGAGAGAGCCAAACTCCCTTTCATAATTAAACCTTTTCTATAACAGCATTATTAAATTATTTTTATATGTAAGTCATATCCCTCCTGACCCATTCAATTTCTTCCAAATATATTCACACCTGGGGATTAATCTTCAGAAAATTATTTTTGGGAAACACATGTGATTATTTCAACATCTATAGTAGTGTGGGGGCATTATTCTCCCTACGTCATGTACACTTAAGATCTTTAGATACCTCCTTCCCTGTGATAGCCTTGCAGTTCACTGAGTGACATGTGCATTTGATGATAAATGATACACAAACATTGAAGCACCTTACCATATCCTGTCACCCATATCATGTACAACATAGCAAGAACTACACCTAAGTTGATAAATACAAATATATTTTATAGTGTCTTGAAGCTAAAATCCACAAATTAATCAAAATATTATTTGGACTCTGTTACTTTATACCAGTGTTTTTTAAGTGTACAAGTCGCAGGCCTTTTCTGTGACCCTTTGCACAGGTTTATAGTGTCCTTTTACCATCTTCATCCTCCCCACTATCCTCCATTGGTATCAAATCTCCCCCTGCTGCTGCACTTACTCTTCGAAAATACCTCCTATTTTTTAATGCCTCTTATTAAATTTATATTTTCACAATTGTCATTTTGAGTTTTACTTGTCTAACCTAATATATAGTATTTTACCGTTCCATCCATTTTTTTTTGAAAACAAAGCCCTGCACTAATACACATAGATGAGAAATATATTTCTCTCTCTCTCTCTCTCTCTCTCTCTCTCTCTCTCTCTCTCTCTCTCTCTCTCTTTCTCTCTGTCTCTCCTTTTTAAGGCATTCATCCAGTAGTTGACATCTAAAATCACTCCATAGCATGTATGTTTCATACAGTGAGGCAATCAATATTGATGATATGGATATGTAGTGGTCCTTCTTAGATTTTTTTTTTGAACTTAAATCAACCTGGGAAGATAGAATCTCAGATAAAGATCCTCCATCACATTGGCCTGTGGCCACACCTTAAGGAATGATTTTTTTTTATGACTGTTGTTGAAGGATCTAGCTCTCTATGGATAGAGTCATATTCTATGAAGATGATGTACAGGGTGTGGTGGGGACCGTGGAATGTACTGAAAAGGATTTTTTTTTGAAGAACTGAAGATCTACGTGGCATGAACAATTAAAGTGTCATCTAATTTGTAAGTAAATTTTATACATACCTGTGTCCAGGATTCTGTCTACACATATTTCAAAAGTAAAATTACCTCATCTATTTCATCCTGTTTTACTGCATTTAATCTATGAAATTCCATGTAATCAGAAGTGCTGGTAAATTTTAAAAACCTTTAAAATATGACTGGGAGATATCAGGTTTGTTTTAATTTTATCACAACTTTGTAAGCATGCCCAAGATCTATGTTGTCCTCTTACTTTCCAAAGAATCCATAATTCATGATTGCCATTGGTTTCAATATATGTCATTTAACCCTGTCAAATTCCAGGTTTGTTTGCATAAAAATAGTCCTCCTCTAACTGTGGGTTTTCATAAAGTGAAAATTGGTGTGCTATCCAGTGTGCTGCCTCAAAGAGTCTGGCAATATTTATGATAAGAAGCACAGCTTAAAGATAACCAAGGGAAAGGTTGGAACATGAAAAATAACCACCATGGATGTTGTCAAGTCAGAAACCGAAGACTTTCTCAGAACAAAAATAAAAACAAAAATGAAACAAAACAAAACACAAACCAACCAAATAAATAAAAATCCAACAACCAAACAATAAAAACAATGCAAGGGTGAAATTCTTTGGCAGAATATTACTCAGATCATCAGGCCTTTCAGTTGGGATTTCATTTATTATTTCTAGGAGGCCATATGAAAAGGTAAATTCGAGACGCTGAACGTTTCTGAGTGTAACTAGGGAAGGAACCAGCCTGAGAGGGGTTCTATGATGTAAGCTGAACTAGGGTGATGTCACAGAGCACTGGCTGGAGGTTGTGCATCTATTCCACTTGGAGGCACTAGAATCCATTGAAGGTGAGTTCACTATCTTCACAGTGGTGTGTCAAAGCCAGGTCATTTTTTCCCACAGGCTTTTGGTGCCTGGTCTGTATCAGGAGACAGAATCTTGACAACTAGGATATTTTTCTATGGGTAAGTACATTTATGAAGTAATTAGGCCCCTCATAGCTACAGAAAGCTAAAAATTTTCTCTTCTACAGAGAGTTACTGTACATTCTACTTTCTCCATGTTTATTAGCTAGGGAGATGAATGGTCTAGGTTAGTTTATTTCCTGAATTTATTATCCTTGCTAACAATATCTAGATCACAAGTCCATTAAATGCCAAAGATCATCTTTGTCCAAGTGCATGTTAGAAGATATTAGTTCTAAATGGCTGATATTGCCTCAAATTGTTGAGTTGTTCTTGAGTTCACTGATGCAATGGCTTCATCAAATAATTCTGAAGCTGGGTCAGGAGAAACAATAAAGGAGGACAGTGGTGTGCTGTGTCCCTGGGAAGATATTTGTGAATGCAGGCACTTAGCTCAGACCTTACACGTACAAGAGAGTCATGGTGACCCTTATGGCCCTTTTATTTTTTTTTCTCTTCTTCTTGATCATTGGGTGTAATAGTCATAGCACAACCTAAATTGACATAGAATTTCAAGGAGACGATCCTCATCAGAGACAAATTAACTCAGGGCTGAAGAAATAAATGTTGATCTGAGTATATTCTTCTGAGCTCTAGTGAATTACTTGTTAATTACACTATTTTTATTTCCTTCTTTCCCTTGTTCCTTTGTTTCTTTGTTTGTTTGTTTGCTTGCATGGTTCATTTTATTTGAGTTTCTGTATGTTTAGATTTGGCTGTCAGTAAACTCACTGTGTAGACCAGACTAGCCTTTATCTCACTAAGGTCTGCCTCACTCTGCCTCTTGAGTACTATGATTAAAGTTATGGGTCACCACCACTTCCTATTAACTTCTCCATTTGATTGATTGTTTTGTTATTTTTTTTTGTTTGTATTTCTCTTTTGTTTGTTTTTCGTTTCATTTTCGTCTGTTTTCTTTTACTTGCTTTTTTTTGTTGTTGTTGTTGTTGAGACAGGGTTCCTCTCTATAGCACTGGCTTCCCTGAAACTCACTTTGTAGACCAGGCTGGTCTCTAATTTAGAAATCTGCCTGTCCTTGCCTTCTGAGTTCTGGGATTAAATGTGTGTACCACCATGGCTGACTTATTAACTTCTTATTTTTATAAAATTAATTTTAGGAGCTCAAATCTGTTTAGCATAGTCTTTTTCACATGCTCAGAAGTTCTCGTAGAGGATAGTCTTGGTCCAGCATTCACTCCCAACCCATAACCATTGCCCATCAGGAATTCATATATATGACAGAGGCAACAGCATTGTGTCTGGTGTAAATGGGCAGGATCTTCAGTCCCAGGCAAAGGGCAAGTATGATATTTGAAGAGAATGGAAGCCACAAGACAGTGTGATCTAGCACAACAGGTCTACAGCCAGGTAGAAGACAATACCTCTGAAGAGTCTGAGCTTGACATCACTCAAGAAGAAGAGTAGGAGGAAGCCTTCTTCCCAGGCCCTGGGGAATATTGTTGGCTGCAGAATTTCTCACGGGTGGAAGGAAGGTAATGAGCCTGTCACCCATTGGAAGGCCATCATTCTAGGTCAACTGCCAACAAACCCTTCTCTTTATTTGGTGAAGTATGACGGAATTGACAGTGTCTACGGACAGGAGATCACAGCGATGAGAGGATTTTAAATCTTAAGGTCTTGCCTCACAAAGTAGTTTTTCTTCAGCTGAGGGATGTCCACCTCTCCAGCGCCCTGGTTTGCAGAGAGGTACAATACATCTTTCCTTTAAGGGGAAAGATGGCTCTGAGGACAACTGGAGTGGGATGGTGCTAGCCCAGGTGCCATTCTTACAGGACTATTTTTACATTTCCTACAAGAAGGATCCAGTCCTCTACGTCTATCAGCTCCTGGATGACTACAAGGAAGGTAACCTCCACATCATTCCAGAGACCCCTCTGGCTAAGGCGAATTCAGGTGATGACAATGACTTCTTAATAGGTTCCTGGGTGCAGTACACCAGAGATGATGGATCCAAAAAGTTTGGAAAGGTTGTCTACAAAGCTCTAGCCAATCCTACTGTGTACTTTATCAAATTTCTTGGTGACCTACATATCTATGTCTATACTCTGGTGTCAAATATCACTTAAATTAAAAAAAATCACAAAGTACAGAAATGTAAACTTATAGGATTGAAAAAAATGTTTGTTTTCTTGTGTTGGGTACCTATGGGTCTTTTACAACCTCAGTATCTTTGTCAATAAAATTTGTTTTGTTCTAAAAATTAATACGTGTGACATGACATGCTTTTAGTGAACACATTGTTGGAAGAGATGGACTATGGTGGAAAGAACATCAAAGCAAGATGAAAGTTGCAACTCAGGCTGTGAACAGTGCATACATCTAATATCACACAGGCTAAAATGGACAGGACTTAGATTCTGTGGTCTGCATAGTGAGCAAGGAATTGGAGATATGACTTAGAGGAGCAGGGATGGCAGCAAAAGATGGATTTTTAGGAAGAAGGGGAGACAGACAGGATAGATAGAATCTCTGGAATGAAGTCTGAGGGAGAAACAACAATTTGTGGGAAAGAGTGATAGATAAAAGGAATGTGGCCTTGTTACACAAAGTGCAACCCAGAAAACTGATCCAAAGAGACTCAGAAATCAGACAAAATCAGGTTTCATTTGAATAATGAAACCAAATGAAACTTGTCTCTCATTTTAAGATTTATTATCTTTATTTATATGGGTGGGTAGTAGCTTGAGAGTATAGGTGACCACAGAGACATGAGTTGTCAGATCCCATAGAGCTGGCATTAAAGCTGATTGTTAACCATTGGATATGAATTCAAGAAAACAAATCCAGTTTTTTTGCGGTACAAAAGTGCTCTTGACAACATGGTCATCTCTCTATTCCCATTAAGATATCTTTTTAAGAAATCCTATATTAACATGCAGAAAAGAGACCAGGAAGAAGTTAAGAAAGATTAAATTGATGGTGACCTTTAAAAACAATAAAAGACACACAAAGGAGTAGAGGACACTGAGGAACAAAAATATTCTAAGATGAAGTTCTCAAAATTTGAAGCAGGAGACCCAGGAAGAATAGAAATTTTCTGCAAATAGTTAAAATTGGACATATCCACATTAGGTTCTTTGGTTTCTTAACAAATAGCCAGCCGATCAGGTCAAAGAGTAATTTAAAAGTGAAAATGAGTATACTGTGAGATAATATATGGTGGGGCATGGATCCTGAGTGCTTTCCCTGAGCACTCTTTGCCTGGGATGAATCCTGTGATCTTTTGGATGTCTCTGTGGAGTGCCCCAGATGACCATCAAAATGTTCCCCATGGCCTGTTCCCCTGGCTCTCCTCCAAACATCTGACTCCCAACTTACCTATGTACCATTTCAGCCTGTCTATTTCCTGGAAATTCCATTCTTAAATTTATGTGTGACCTCATTCTCATAAAACAGTGAAGGTGTACTCAATGCATATGTGCTGACCTCTTTTCTATGCCAGTTCTCATGGGTTTCAAACTCTATGAGGTTGCCCAATATGTTGGTCACTACTCCTGAGTAGCCCCTGTGCTTCATGGGGGTCTTACTGGGTCCCATATGCACTCTGAGTGTTTCTTTTGTTTGTTTGTTTGGTTGGTTTTATTGTTGTTGTAGTTTTGTTTTTGTTATTGTTTTCTTTGGTTGGTTTTTTTTGCTTTTGTTTTTGTATTGTTTTTTTTGTTTTTTGTTTTTAGTCAGGCTTGTCATGGACTCAATCATTTGTGTTTTTTCTCTAGAATAAGTTTAAATGCCAAATGACTTGAAAATACTCTCTATTGTTGATTAATTTTGGTATCTGGGAGAGTTTTTGTGCTAGCTGGATGTCTTAATTAGGGTTTCAATGCTGTGAAAAATCACTATGACTAAGGCAACTCATTAGAAATATTTCATTAGGGCTTTTCAACATTTCATTGCAGTTTCAGAGGTTCAGTCCACTATCATCAAGGAAGTAAACATGCAAGTGGCTGGGCATATGTGGTGGTGGAGAGGAAGCTTAGAGTCTTCTGCATGCAGGGATGGTGTCTTCCACACTGAGCAGAGCTTTAAAGCCTCACAGTGATATGCTTCCTCCAAAGAGGCCACACCTACTCCTATAAGGCCACACCTCCTCGTAGGCCAACTACATTCAGAGTGCCATACTGGTTTCATAGAAACTTGACAAGATCTAGAGTCTTGAAAGAGGAGGAGCCTCAGTTGAGAAAATGCCTCATTAAGATCAAGCTGTTAGGAATTTTCTTAATTGGTGGGAGAAGACCCAGTTCATTGTGGGTGGTGACACCCTTGTGGTGGTAGTCTTGTGCTCCTTATGGAAGCAAGACTTAAGGAGCATGTCAATAAGCATCACCACTCCATGGCCTATGCATGAGCTTCTGGCTCCAGGAACCTGTGTTGTTTCAGTTTTTTTCCCAACTACTTTGATGATGAACAGCAATGTGGAATACAAGCTGAATAAAACTTTTGCTATGGAATTAGCTCTTTGGACATGGTATGTCCTTACAACAATAGAAACCTTAAGTAAGACAATTTCTTAGAGAAACAAAATATCTAATAGTACCACTGTCACTTATCCTATAAGGACAAATAATGTGTAGATGTTTTATTTTAATTTAAAGGTAAGATATTCTCATGTATATAATGACATGCAATTGTTATAGTTTGCTTCTTTCTCACACTGAAGAATACTAACATCAAACATAACTTGGGAATATAAGGGTTATTAGCTTACATGTTACAGACTATTACCAAGGAAGGCAAAACAGGAACTTGAAGCATTACCAGGAAAGAGTGCTTATTGCTTGACCCTATCTTAGTCATTGTTCTATTGCTGTGAAGAGACATCATGGATAAAACAACTATTATGAAACAAAGCATTAACTGGGGGCTTGATTACACTTGCAGAAGTTTAGTCCAACATCAAGTCAGTGACCGCAGCACTGGAGAAATAGAGAACTATTGATCCTTAGACAGAGAAAGATATTCTGCCAATTCATTGGTTTCATGAAAACTCAAAGACCACCCTTGACACAACCACTTCCTCCAATGAAGCCACATCTTCTCTCATTCCTTCTAATCCTTAAACACACTGCCAATCCCTGGTGACTAAATATCCATATATATGAATCTATAAGGGGTTATTCTTATTCAAACCACCAAAAATCATGTGGCTTGATCAAATATTTTATTTTAAATACAGAGTAAAAGCCTCCCTTTTATAAATGACTACTGATGAGCTTACCCACAGTTGCCTACCCTCACACATCGACCATCAAGGAAGAAAATGTCCCATAGACTTACCCAAAAGCCAAGTGAAAAGAGACAATTCTTCAATTGTTCTCTCTCCTAAGGTGACGCTAGATTGTCAAGTTGGAGATAAATAAAATCCCAGCACATTAAGGTTTATCCTGCTCCATAACCCACACAAACATTACTCATCACAATCTCCTCCTTCTGACTAGGTATAGACCCACTTCCCTCCATGGCAGAAGTGAAGGGTAAGTACCTCCAACAGCAAGAATACTCAATAATAGGTGACAAGTAGTGAATATGTCTTATAGTCTCACAACACCTACATTCTAATGTGTGTTACACTTTCTGGGAGACACTCCAATCTGTCCAACTTCCTGCCAAGTCAGCTTTAACCAGAAAAATTCTCATCAAGAAATCCAATGACTTTTAATTGATTTCTTTCTCCTGAGGGAATGGAGTGTTACCCCTTCATGGATGTATTGGTGTCTGATTCATAAGTAATAAAACCCACTACTATTAACAGCTAAATCACAGGTGCTATGACAAATAACAACTCACATGAGAAGCATCACATTTGTTAAGCATTTTCAGAAGTTTTATTGGAGTTTTATTTATGTACTATATAAATCCATTGATTTATTTATTTTTAAGTGTGTAATTTAATGATTCTAAACATATCTCACCACTGTCATTTTTCACTCATTTTCTGGTACTTCATATGATATTGAAATCTACTAAAATACAATAGTGAATTCAGAAGAAAGACCAGTGGTGTGGGTAGCAGCAAAGTTCTTGAGTCTCAAAGACAACAGATACCGTGGCTGAATATTCCAACTACAACAACTAGGTAACATTGGTTCTACACTTAGCATGCCGTTTGTAGAAAAAAAAAATTAAAGAATTAAGCCATGTTTCCTCTGAACCTGACATGTTACTATCACAAATGAAAGAAGGATCCATGATCACATGAATATGAAAGGGGCATGAAGCAGCACAATTGTTCAACTTATTGGCAGCTAGTCAGCATTAACACAAGAAGGGACAAAGACAATAAACAGCTTTGAAGACATGTCCAAATGACCACGTTCATTTACAGTTTTCTACCCATTCCATGCACATCCATTGATTGATTAACTCATTGATTAAAGCCCTCAGGTTCCAATCACTTTTCAGAGAGCATATTGTACTACCTATGAACATTGTACTGTGGACCAAAGCCTTCATCAAAGACCCATGACTGACATTTCAAAACAATTTAACCACAGAATTCTTTATTTGAAACAAAGTGATAGGATCCATCTATCTCTTCAAGGATATCTCCGTTTTGTTCAAAAAGAACAAAAATGCAATGCAAGTTTAGGATATTGATCACCTATCCATGCATCTTAAACCCATAGGTTCTAGCCAGAATGTAAGGTCAGAAGTCTAAACTTCACCTATACTAGAACTAACTCTGAAGATATCTAGCAATCTCCAGTTCCTTTCTGGTACTTACCCACACCAAGTCTGCATTAAGGAATATAGTCTAGTGTGAGATAGTGCCAGCAGTTAATTGCAAAATCCCACTCTGAGTTGAGTTGTATGTAAACTCAGACATCTGTAATATAGACACACATGCATATTCACAAATACTCACAGAAAGAGGCAAGAAGTAGAGGAGCTGAATCTTAGAAATCCTCAAGGAAGAGAATGAAAATCTTGTAAGGCACAGAGGTAAGAGAAAAACGGTGTCTTTCTGCACAAAATCAGGCTATTCTGTCTTCCATCACTGAACGGGAAGGCTCACTATCACTTATGGCTATCTGATAAGGTATAGACAGTTGATGAAGGATGAATAGTCAGTTTTCATCAAAGGTATTGACTTTGAAGGTGATAGATTGTTCATGCTCTACTGGAAGCCAGATGTCCAAGAGTTTATGGGAAACACAAATGATTTGAATGGGTTGTAACAAAGGGGAGAAGACGAGATATGAAGTTGGCAGGAGGAGTTAGGTGGGAATGGGCCAGGTTTTGTTCTGGGAGGAGTTACTAAAAGAATTGGAAAGTAAATTCCATCAAAATATAGTGTATGAAATTCTCAAGGAATTAAGGAAAGTAGTTCTTAATATACCATGTCTGTACTGAACACACACAGACCACTTATATTGCCATCTTCTAAATAACAAATTCTTATACAGCAGTTTCATTACATTGAGGGCAAAAGTCATCCAGAGGTTATTTAAAATAAAGAAGAATCTGGGGAGATGTCCCAGGGGTAAAGCCAAGTGTTTGGTCAAACATTCACCTACAACACCAGTGCTTAGGAATTGGAGTGGCAGAGACAGAAGGATGACTGTGGCTTCCTGAATGTCAGCCTCACTCCTATCTCAGCAAGAAACCCTGTCACAAGGGGAAAATTAGGGAGTGAAGTAGCAGAAAAGAGTATACCCTTCCCTATCCTCTCCACTTACCTGTATATTTCTGTATGCATACACACATCAATATGATTACTGTATAAAAGAGGTTACTTTCCATAAATTATAGGCAAAAGCAATGTTGTTTTAACCTAGAGAACTGAAGACTTTTATATCATTAGGGTCCTGGAGAAACTCTTCAGATATAGAGGATTGATATATCTTCTTCCTGTGCAAAGGAAATCTCAGTTAAGTGTGTGTGTCAGTGACTTTAAACACCTTTCTTCCTCTAGATTCCTATTTATACCACAGAATGGTCTGTAAATAATGAAAATATGAAAATAAGACTTTTTCAGGGTGTTGCCTTCTTTTAAAATCATATTTATAATATTTTACTAAATCGATGGGAAATCTTCTGCTCCAAGGAACAATGTTGACTTCTGTTTTATCCCATTATGAATAGGAATTAATTATACATCAACATTTCCCACGATTTGAACTAAATCAGGAATAAGGGATATGTTTCCATGAAAATAAGTAATGCCAATATGGTTAATCAAGTAGAAATGTGTGTGTGTGGGGGGGTGTGGTTAGGATGCCTTTGGATTATTTGAGAATGATGGCTGATCAGAAATATGTTATGTAAATAACCCTAAACTGTGAGAAATGAAAAGTAATGATATAAACTATACTACCAAGTGTCATGGCCACTTATTAGTTGATTTCATTTTCTTTTTCATTCCTTTATTCTTTTGAAAAAATGTGTGCCACAGATGATCACACGTTCAAATGTGTTAGTTTTCCAAGTGATGGGCTGTTAAGAATGAATTAGAAGTTGTTTTATTATTAAAGGAGACTTGTTACAGAGCCTTGAAATATCAAAAACCCATCAGGCTCTCTCTCTCTCTCTCTCTCACTCTCTCTCTCTCTCTCTCTCTCTCTCTCTCTCTCTTTCATTACTCTCTGCCATCTCCATCATAAGTTGTTCACTCTCAACTACTGCTCTACATGTTTTGCCTCTGTGTTGCCATGGTGTCTACCATGATATCCTGGACTTGCCCTCTGGAACTCTAAGACCACAATTAAATGTTTCCTCTTATAAGTTGGTTTGGTCATGTTGTCTCTCACAGCAAGAGAACAGTAACCAAGACATACATACTCCTGTTTATTTTTTGAAACATTCTTTATTTCTTTCATTAAAGTTACCTTTAATGAAAGGTCCATTGAACAGTTTTAAGAATAATGTTAATGGGCCCATATAAATAGTGCCAATAGGTGTGGCACTCTCAGGAGGTGTGAAATAGTTTCATGAGGTGTGACATTGGTGGAGTAGTTGGGACACTGATGGAGATGTGTCTTTGTTGAGTTGGTGTGATCTTGTTGGAAGAAATGTAACAATGTGGTGGTAGGCTTGGAGGTCTGCTGTCCTTAAGCAATCCCCAGTTTGACACAGTCTCCATCTGCTTCCTGTATATCAAGACCTAAAACTCATCTCCTTCTCCAGCACTTTGTCTGTCTGAAGGCTACCATGTTTCCAGCCATGACAATAATGGAGTAAACCTCTGAAAAGAAGTTACAAAGTGTTCAAGATTTACTATGATCCTGGTGACACTCATGGCAATAAAACCCATACTAATACTCACATAAACACTCAAAAACACATTTGATGTTGAGTGGGAACAGACTTTAAGGCCCTCTGCCTACTGCCAGGAAGCTATTCATTTCCAAGCAGCTATCAGATGAATATGTAGAACTCTCAGCTCCAAATGAACCATGCCTGCCTGGATCCTGACATATTCTTACCTTGATGATAATGGACTGAACTTCTGAACCTGTAAGCCAGCCCCAATTAAATGGTTTTCTAATAAAACATGCATTGATAAGTGTGTCTGTTTACAGCAATAAAATCCTAACACACACATGTACATATTCACCTAGATATACTGAGTCACAGACACACACACATGGAAATATTCACACACACACACACACACACACACACACACACACACACACACACACACACACACACACATTAATTTACAGGGACTTTAGATTCAGCCAGTACCCATGCAATTTAATTGGGGTGTCATATACATGTGTTTGTGGAACATGACTATTGCTCTTTCTTTTAGGAATTATGTGGACAAAATCTGCACACTCACTTCATTCCTCCTCAACATCAGAAATCTCAATTTAAAGAAAGTGAGATAATGAGAAGTAGTTTTAGATACCTCTTTTTTTTTCATTTGAGTAGCTTCGACTTCAAATCACCAAGGAAAAATAAACATAACAGGAAAGAAATTCATATTAAAATGCCCTTGACAAGCTCATAATACATTCTCCATAATGAATATAAACTTTTATTTAGAATTCCCAAGGAAATGAGACTTTTGAAAAATCCTTAATTTCAGATAGGCTTTGGTATTTCATTTCCCTGCAAAGGAAAACCAATGTAAAAAGACAGAATCTAGATTGCTTTGTGCACAAGTTGAATCAGAAACATTTGATATTGTGCATACAGGGACTCACCACATTTTTACAAATATATATATATATATATATATATATATATATATATATATATATATATATATATATATTGGGGGGGTGAATGGAGACATCTGGAGAACAATAAGACCCTCATTATCATTTAACATTCCTGAAGTCAACTAATAACATCTAACAACATCAATAACAACAACAACAAAAACAACAACAAGAATAGATGTTCATTAGGAAGAATTTTTTTTAAATAACCTTCCATTAGCCACATAAAGAGGGGGCATGATCCATCTGCAAATAAAGAGTGTAAGAACGAAATAATGAGTGTAAGAACGAAATAAAGAGTGTAAGAACTAATTGATTTTTTTAATAAAGAACATCCTTATAACTCATGTGTCAGTAAGTATCAGAATTATAATGCAGTTGATTATCTCATTGTAGAATAATTTTAATGTGTTTGAATATTTCCAGTTGTAAGAATGGATCTCAGAATTTTCACAAGACAAGAAGAAGTCACCACGTAGTTTCTCGCTTTTGTTTCAAAAGTCTTCATTCCTTTTCTGCAGAGTCCCAGACATTCCAGGGAAGGGTTTGAAACATCCAACAACTTCTGAGACCATAACCTCAGAGGGAAGCTACCTTTCTCAGTAAATGGAACTAGGAAAGCTGAAAAGATTCATCCAATCTCTTTAGAACAAAAGTGGCAGCTGGTTCACAGAACAAGGTATCATTTAGCAACTCAGCCAAGAAATAAGAGGATTTGAAATGATAATAACACAGAGTAATAAAAACCACTATGCAATTGTAATTTAATCGCATATATATACTTTGGACAGAGAAAGCAATCAAATCTTGGGATCTCTCTGCTCAGCACAATGAAACTCTGGGTCATGCTGCAGATGTCCCAAGTTCATGGCTCATCACAGATACTGGAAGTCTCTGGGAAACTAGAACTACATCATGTAATTGCTGTGAGTCCAAAGACATGATTTCAGAAATTGTTCAAGTCCTCATCTTGCTTGGAAAAAAAATCACAAAGCACCAGAAGTAATAAGAAGTTCATGGTATCAATGTCAACAGGTAAGCACTACTAACAAATATCTGTTAAGCATTGGATTGTTACCAACACAAATGAGGAGATGATTTTTAAATTTAAATGCAGTTACATTTTAATAATTCGTAGTAATGTTAAGTGTCCAGTGTGAAACTGTGGGTTTAGGGGAAGTTGATGAAGTGAGAGAGAACATGGCCGGCAGAAGGTTCTGTGCTCTGTGAAGGCTGACATGGGAGGAGTGAAGGATAATTACCATGCATCCCTGGTTGTGCATCTGGCTGTGTAAATCCACTGACACTACACGGATGGGGGTGAACTAGGGGAAGACAATGGTACCAGATTCTTTTTCTCTGGCATCCCATATTGGGCCTTAAAAAACATAGACAGTCTAATGTTTTAGAGCTTTATTTTAGACAGCAGTGAGAAAAACAAAGGGTAAAAAGATTGTTAGACTTGCCATGGCCAAAAGGAGAGATGGGGAAAGACATAGAAGGAAGGGCAGAAAGCAAGTTAGAGAATAAGAAAGGTGAACACTTAGAGAAAGAGGTAAAAGTTTACAAAGAGTAAGGATTGTAAAAGTTAGAGAGAGAGAGAGAGAGAGAGAGAGAGAGAGAGAGAGAGAGAGAGAGAGAGAGAGAGAGAGAAAGAGAGAGGGAGAGACTGATGTAGGGCTAAGTAACCTCTCATATATTGGGCTTGTTATCTTGCTGTTGCTAGGTAACTAGAAGTTATCTAACCTGAAGATCAGAACCTTTGGTCATTTTGTATGTGACTGCTAGCCATTAGCCACTGCAGGGCGGGAGTGCTTGTGGGTTTGGTAACTTTACCAGGAGCCAGGGTTCCAGAAACACTGAGTAAATGCCTTCCTTCCCATGTAGGTGAAAATTACGACCCATTAGGTTTCATCAGTTTTAAGGACTTCAGCATGACTGGAGACCAGGCAGTTTGTACATAGCACAATGCCCCAAGCTCAATGATCAAATTTAACTCTAGCCCCTAGATTTTGTGGTTTCTCAGGCAGATCACCAGGAAAGAGGATGTGAGTTTGAAACTCTGGAGACTCCCACCATAAGAAATCAAGGCATGGAGGTGGGGTGGGATAAAATGATCTTAGAAGAAATCTGTAAAACAGTGAAAGGACAATTGAAAAGACATATGGAAAAGAACAACAACAGGGGATGCCTCAGGAGACCATCCTTGTTTTCATAGCTTGGCAAGACAAAATTCAAATGACCAGTAGTACTGGAGGAGAGTCTGTGAATGCATCAGGGAGAGTAGGGTAAGGGTAGGAGGGAGTGAGGGAGGGTGAGATAGAGAAAAAAGTAGAAGAAGAAAAAGAAAGTGAAGGAGAAGAATATGGAGAGTAAGAGAGAAGAAGGAAAGGAAGAGGAATGGGTGGAGCAGAACGACAAGGAGAAGGAGAAGGAAGAAGAACAAAAGAAGAGGAAGAGCAAAAAGAAGGAGGACTTGGAGAAGTAGAAAAGGAGAAGGTTAAATAAGGAGGAGAGAAGGAGAAAAGGAGAATAAGAGAAGGAGGAAGAGAAGGAGAAGTCAAAGGCATAGAAGAAGCAGAAGGAGAAGAAGAAGAAGAAGAAGAAGAAGAAGAAGAAGAAGAAGAAGAAGAAGAAGAAGAAGAAGAAGAAGAAGAAGAAGAAGAAGAAGAAGAATGAGGAGGAGAAGAAGAAGAATGAGGAGGAGAAGAAGAAGAATGAGGAGGAGAAGGAGACCAAGGACAATATCAAGAAGAACAAGAAGAACAAGAACAAGAACGAAAAAGGAAGAAGGAAGAAGAATAAGGAAGAAGAAGAAGAAGAAGAAGAAGAAGAAGAAGAAGAAGAAGAAGAAGAAGAAGAAGAAGAAGAAGAAGAAGAAGAAGAAGGAGGAGGAGGAGGTGGAGGAGGAGTAGGAGGAGGAGGAGGAGGAGGAGGAGGAGAAGGAGAAGGAGAAGGAGAAGGAGAAGGAGAAGGAGAAGGAGAAGGAGAAGGAGAAGAAGAAGAAGAAGAAGAAGAAGAAGAAGAAGAAGAAGAAGAAGAAGAAGAAGAAGAAGAAGAAGAAGAAGAAGAAGAAGAAGAAGAAGAAGAAGAAGAAGAAGAAGAAGAAACAAGAGTAGGAGGAGAAGGCGAAGGAAAAGGAGAAGCAGAAGGAGAAAAGAATAAGGAGGAGAAGGATAAGGCAAAGAAGGAGAAACAATAGAAGAAGAAGGTAAACAAGGGGAAGAAATGAGAAAAGATGAGAGGCATAGATAGACAGACAGAGACAGAAAGACAGAGAAACTTAGACATACAGAGTGAGACATGCACATAAACATTCACACAGAGACACACAAGTAGGCACAGAGACAGAGAAAAATATACATAGAAAGAGAGACATGCACAGAGACATTCACAGAGTTACACACATTCACACAACTTAATTAAGAAGTATTTAGAAAAATATATCTATGAAATCACGAGGATATTAAGTACTAAATTATGTGAGCATTGAGGAGGAATGAGATCCAAACAAATTTTGCAAGTCCTCCAACATTCTCCATGCTTCCACACAGCTTAAGCTGTGGGAGTATCAGTTATAGGGCTGTAACTTTTGTTTTCTTTATTCATAATTTACTGTGAATCTCCTTTCTCCCTCATTCAATATGGTCAGTAGTTTGCATGTGGAAGTACTTTCCAAAGCATGGCATCTAGTGACAAAGAGAAAACAATTTAAAAAAAGAGTCTCTATGCTAGAGCCAACTGTACAAACAATTCGTAGTTATTCTCCAAATGAAGGGCTCAAAGAACACAGAGGCTCCTCTAGCTGCTACACAGATCTTAAGTATGGCCCCACAGCATCACTGCTAACCTATTGACAATTCTCACTCAGGTCATAAAACTATGGAGCATTCCAATTTCTTGAGTTCCAGAAAAAGAGCCATTTGGAAGCTTCTCTCCATAAAAGTAAAGATTGCACTGAAATTTATGAAATGTGAGAATAATTTTAAACGTGAAAAATCATTCCACACACACACATTAAAAAAATACATTTAGGCAAAATTGACAGCAATCTATTTGACACAACACCCACCCACACACCCACACACACAGAGAGAGAGAGAGAGAGAGAGAGAGGAAGGGAAGGAGGGAAGGAGGGAAGGAAGGAAAGAAGGAGGGGAGAGGGGTATGGGTAGGGGAAGAGGTGGAGAGACAGATGTACACTTACAATAATTATTTTTAAGTTAAGTTGTCAAAACTCGTGACACAATCAATGTACAGGAAGAGATGTATATGGCAAAAACTCACCAGGGAAAGACTGTCATGATAAGGACAGCATAGTAGGAAACAACAAGTTCATTTGTGGCATTAAGAGCCTGAATGGGCCCTTCTCACATTTGTTTGGATTTAGAAGCCAAGATTTAGGTCAGAACTAGCCAGTTCCCTCCTTCTTGCACCCGTGACCTCCTTCTGCTAGGGCACAGTCACAAAGGTTCCACAAACTTTCTAGAGAGTTTTTCCAGTTTGAGACAACTGAGAATGTGGGAGAAATCCCTCCCACCCCACAATCTTAATTAAACTAAGCCAGGCAAGTGCAAAACATTTTTGAAAACAGTTTAATTTCAATTTTGGAAGAGAACAGAGAGCTCTACTTTGAAATGGACTAAATTAGTCTTTAGGTTCCATTGTGCACCCTAAATGAAATATAATGTAAAAGATTCCGTTTTCTATGTAGCAAATGGGGATGAAAACAACACACTTATGGAGATAAAATGCAAAAAAACTGGAATATATAGTAACAATTCAAACTGACAGTGTGAAAAACAATCTATTTACTTAACTGTCCTGTTGACCACAGTGTCATTCATCATTGTGTTAGGGGATACAATCTAGTGATTAATCATCAGGGTTTGACAGTAAAATCCTTAGGCTCAATACACTAGACATTAGCTGGAAAATGATTTACAAGAATGTAATGCCCTTTGGTGTCTTCTCTGTGAATCTGTTGTATGGATGCCCTGTTGTTGCTTGTTTTAGTTGTTGGTGTTGTTTTAAAATAAAAATATTGATTGCAAAAGCAAGTGACAGGTGCCCAATAGGTCTTTGCATCCTCTCTTTCTCCTTCCCATAACTTTTTAATTTTCCCAATCCCCACATTCATTCAAAAATTCAGAAGTTCAAAAAATACAGAAACTCATTCGTCATCTTTACTTTGTCTTTGCATGCTGGTTGAAATCATCTTGTAAGCATTAAAATCAGGCTAACATACTGCGTATGTTCTACAGGGTTTCATTGATGAGAAGAGACATCATGACTCAGGAAATTCTTATAGGGAAAATTTAATTGAGGTTGTCTTACAGTTTCAGAGGGTCAGTACATTATGATCTTGGTAGGAAGCATGGCAGCATCCAGGTAGAGGAGGTGCTGGGGAAGGAACTGATTGGTCTATATCTTAGTCTGAAGGCAACCAGGTGGAATCTTGTGGCCATAGGTAGCAAAGAAGAGGATCGATTTTTGTCACTGGGTAGAGATTGTGCACTACATAAAAGCAAGCCTACACAATGATGCACTTCCTAAAACAAGCCAACACCTTGTAATAGTGCCACATCCCATGGGCAAAAGATATTCTAATCAACACACTGCATCATAGGAAAATGGCAGAGAGACATAAAGAAAGATACTGCATGATTGCATTCCTCTAGTCACAGGTGCTACATATCTACATGCTTATATGCACACACATGTGCACACACACACACACACACACACACACACACACACACACATATCCTATCTGATATGTATGTCCATACAAATATATTTGTCTATTTATTTAATTACTTACTTACTTACTTACTTTGTTTTAAATTTGTTTGTGAAGAACTTTCTACATACATGTAAATGAGTTTGAGCAAATCCACCACTATCTTCTCCTCCTTGAAATGTTCCCCACTTCTCCTGTATCACTCTTATCCTTAAGTCCATGTGCATTTTTATATAGATAGCTGAGTCCATTTAGTCCTGACTACATATGTGTGGGTAGGGACAAATATATACTGGAACACGGGCAACCTTTCACTAGCCAAATCCATGAAGAAAACTGGCCCTCTCACCTGAAGCCATTAATTTCCAATAACTCCTTTGTTGGGGGTGAAAGTTTCTGAGTCTCCCCCATCTATTCTTGGATTTGTCTGTGAAAATTTTGTTGATGGAAACTTAGCCACGGTGAGTAACACACAAACACACACACACACACACACACACACACACACACACACACACACACACACCAAATTTTAAAACCAGAGCATTGTTTTAAAAGTTTACTCAACGTCCAAAATTCAATTCATTTCTGTTGAAGCATTTGAATTCCATACGAGATCTTAATACTATCTGTATAAAATTAGATTATAACAATGAATATTTTAAAATTCAGTGGATCTTTATGTGTTAAATAGCACCTACTGAACAAAATCTGTTAGTGCCAAAACACTGATGGCTGCACAAGAAAAAAGTGTAAATCAGTGTCCAAAGGTAAGAATCCACAAGGTAAGGGGGTTGTCAGAGATTAAGGGCATGCAGGATAGTGTATGGAAGCTCTGTAGACCAAAACAGGTATACCGTTAACAAATAGCCTGGAAAATCTGCCATTCATTCCTTCACAATCTTTTACTAGGGAAAATTCAGGTGTAAGTACCCTCAAAAGTGGGAGTAAGAAAACGTTAATATACTCCAGGTCTCTTGACTACTAAAAGGATGTGGACTGATATCTACAGTGTGAAAGAATTTAGAAATGGCAATATCCGTTTTTATCTTTTCTGTGACAAAACTTAGTTATTGAGGGGCTAGAGAGATGGCTCAGAACCCTTTGCACCCTCCCATCTCTCTCTAAGTCTGGGAGATCTGACTTCTTCTTCTGGCCATTCCAGGTACTGCAGCCATGTGGCATACACAAAACCTACTTTATATATTTTAAATGAGATATTTAGTTGTTATTAGTGCCCCAAATTTTGAGACTCTCTTATAAACATCATCTGTCAATTAAATAATGTGTATGACAAATGAGCTGAGGAAGAAAATATGAGGTGAGACTTTTCAAAAAGAGAGTATTCTATGAAATATTAGGAGAATAAACAGATTCAGGGACAGATGCTGGCACATATGCTAAGGGAGATATTTAGGAAGATGCTAAGTAAATAGATAAAGGGGTAACTAAAAATGTACAAAACATAAAATATTTTGAATGTGTTAAATAAGTTATTCTGGGAATAAGCCACAGTTTGTGGCCCAGGCATTTGTTAATAAGTAGTCTAAGACAAAACTGTCTTTTTTTTCCTTACAAATTTTATTTTCTCCTCATTATTGTCATACAAATTTGTAAGATGCTAACATATGGACATCATGAGGAGGGAATACAGGAAATTGCGAGTATCCTAGAGAATTCTAAAATAAATGTGTTTTTTTTATTTGAAGTTGGTAGAGGTTTTTGTTTTTTTTTTAATTTACATTTTCAAGTTTCAGTATATTCTAAAATATATGTGCTTATATGCACTGTAGAAAATATCTATGTGATGTAAGGAGACATTAATCAAATCTACTAAATTGCTTTCTGGAATTCAGATAGCTTTAGACACTGACAGCTGTGATGATTTAAGATAGGCAGCAGAGTGCTCACAGTATCACTAAGAGATGAACATTAGCTTGTTGTCATATTCACCCACACTCACACATACATAAACACACACAAACACACACACACACATAAACACACACAACACTCACACAAACACACACGCACTCACACACCCACACACAAACGCACACCAGCCATTGGAACACAAACCCCAGTAGTGACTCCCATGACAGTCCTAAATATTTAGACACAGTCCCTAGTCAAAAAGTTCATGGAAACTAAGTCTTTAGGAACATACCATCCTGGAAAAAATGCATCAAACTTGTCCTTAAATTAGTAAGTGATTGAATCTTTGTGACTTCTTTCAATGTTGTTTTATTATAAGTGCCTCCAAGTAATGACTTGGCAAATACCTAAGCAATATCCAACTTTGCTCCCTGTCCTTCACCAATATTCTAGGTAGTCCTTGGGCGGATCCTGGGCTTGGAATTCAGTAAGAATGTCACCTGTAACAACCGGAGTTACCTCTAGTATTATAAGAGAGATTGTGACAGCCATTGCTATATACTACATAGAGTTAGAAATCTCAGGACAACTTTAGGAAAGTATGTTTAGAATATTTGTTATACTTATGCATGGCAGGATACATTAGTTGTTAGTAGAAAGATTCCCCCATACAATCCCTCTCATATACAGGAATTTACAATGGTTTAGGACATAACTTGTGCTGTGGTTTGAGGGGGAACAACAGTTTTGAATTATTCATGAGAAGATTAGCTAGAAAGAAACTCCCTAATTAGAACCATGGCTTGAGTGTGAAAGCCATTTGCATGGTGTGATCATAAAGTGTTCAAACCTGGCTTCAAAGAATATAGCTGACTTTAGAGAAGAATTCATTTCAGTTATTTTATTGCTCAGTCCCTGCCAGTCATTATGTGTTTATTGCTCTATTTTCGACAGGAGTCTTTAAGAATTCAGTAACCTCATTTACCTGGCTGATTTGAAAACCAACTTCCCTATTTGTTTCTATATTAATAATCTGATGATTTCTTTGAGAAATTACATTCAGATACAGCACCCCCTCTGTGTTTGTATCTGATTGACACTTAAATGTCAGCTTCCTGCCCACCTATACCAGGACAACGATTTCTCCCAGAGATTGAGGAGGGCTGATTGAGGCCAGTCTGCAGCAGGCCATCCATTAAAAGCAGTACCTAAGCTTTGGTTGTGGCTTCAAGAATCTGCAACAGTGGCATTGGGTTTTGTTATTTCTTATTTTAGCCATTCTGTCTGGTCTTCCCTATTCCAGAACTTTTTTTTCTTTTCTGCGTGTGTTTATGTGTGTGTGTGTGTGTGTGTGTGTGTGTGTGTGTGTGTGTGTGTGTGTGTGTGTGTGTGTTTAAGAGATACCATGCGTGTTGGCAATTATAAGAGAAAGAACAGTATATATGAAGGTTTTTCCTCTACATGTGCATGCAGACACTTGTTGAAGCCCAAAGTGGATTCAGGAAATGACCCTAATGTGTTGTCTATCTTTTCACTGAGGCAAGGTCTCTCAATTACAGGAAAAGCTTCTTGGTATGGGTCATCTTTCTAGACAGGTTTCTCTGGGCATCCTTCCCCTGCATTCTGTGATCCTCTAATAGATGATTTCTACATCCACAGGGCATTTATGTTAGTTTTGGAGGGAGCAAGTGATTAACTGCTAGGCTTTCAGTCTAGCCCCTTCCAAAACTCTCTGTTGCAACTCTTTGTCACATTTTCTTTTTAGATGTATCAAGTGTGCTTCACAAACGGAAACTGTATGAATTTGGTGTATAAGGCGTGGGGTTCTGAAGAAAAGAAATATTGTAAAAATGATTCTTTTTTTTTCTTTCTTTCAATATTACATTAGATATTTTCTTCATTTACGTTTTAAAATCAAGACCATCCATCATCTCATCACCCCATTCTTTTTCTCTATGTCTCTGTCTCTGTCCATATCCACTCTGTCTCTGTCACTCTAAGATCTATTCCCTTGACATATTCCATATACAGAGATCACCACTGACAATCATTTTCTGTTCACTGTTGTCAGGCTCCAAGGTAAGTTCATTTTTTACCTGTACATTGTTGTACATTCTAGACAGTCTATTTCTCAAATAGAAAACTAAATACATTTATAATCCTGTTAAAACCCTCTAAATGGATACTTATTGTCCTGAGGGTATGTTGAAAAGTCTTTCTGATGATAGTTGGATGCTATTCCAGAAAGACAAAATGTTGTGTTCTACCATCCTGAATCTGAGAATACATTGGTTTAATTTCTGGAATTTAAGAGAAAACAGGATTAACAAGACAATAAGAATATAAAACTTCCCACTTCATACTTAGAGACACATAGGTTATGGAACTGCTGAACTCAAGGTTTCATGTGTGGTATGCAAGAGCGTTTCCTGGCTTCATATGAGTGGAGTGTCTGTTCCCAATTGTGAGGTCACACCATGAACATACACATATGTTCGGATATGAGTAGAATGTCCTCACCATTTGGTCTCTCAGAGTGTATTACACCCACCATTTTGACGAGTTTGAATAGCCAGTACACTATTGGGATATCTACCTGTTCCCACCCACAGTGTTGCAGACATCAATAGAAATGCCTGGAATTTTACAGAGGTGCCAAGAATATATTCTCTCCATGGAGCCTTCTTTCCAGTGCCCAGCAGGTTATTGTTCTTTTAAACCAATGCCCATATCAGTAGAGAAATGAAAAAGACATTACCCTGATATTCTACTTTACATCCATGTTACAACAAATAAGTGAAATTTAAATATAAATTTAATGTATATCTAACTGAATCCAGATTATATTCTAATGAAAGGTATAATTGGTGTGGATCTAGATAAAATTATGTTGGGAGATTTTCCCAGATAAAAACTATGTTAGGAGATTTTGGCCTTTTATATGGAGAACAATCCATATTTTGGGTAGATTAGGAGAACAAATGTATGTAAATTAATGGAACAAAAGAAAAACTCTGTTCCACTGTATTTCTTTGTAAAATGAACTTCAAAATCATGGAATTTCAGTTATATGTGTGTGTGTGTGTTTTAGTTATATTTTTGAGTGTGCTGTTATGTGAACATGTGAGTTTTCTTGGATTATGATTAAAGAATTAGAGTATATGGGGCATGGTTACTTGGCAGTATTCTTTTTTATTTATTAATTCATTCATTCATTGAACCCTGTCCACCCTCCTACTGTTCCACATGCCATATCGACTGGCCATCACCTGTCTCCAAGAGCATGTACCCATTCCATCTGATTTCTAAACACCCTGGGGTCTCTAGGTTCTTGAGAATCATTGCATCATTTCTGATTGAACAGAGACCAAGAATTTTTTTTTCTGTGTATGTTTTGGGGACCTTCTAACTATAGTTGGTGTAAGCTGCCATTTTGGTTGTCTAGCATTTGGGAGAATTCTGGGTCCATATTAATGGAGACATCTAGTCCTCCTACAGGGTTGATCTCCTCCTCAGTCTCCTTCAGTTTTTCTCCAATTAAACCAATGGTTCAACATATTCTGTCCGTTGGTTGGTTGCATACAACTTCATCTGATTGTTTCACCTACTTGTTAGTTCTTAAGAAGTACAGTCATGGTAGTATTAATATTACAAATGTGTGAATTCAGAAAATTGCAGAGGTTGCTTACTGCAAGAAGGTATTCTGCAAAAGCAATAGATGATAAAAGTACTGAAATATCTATCAGTGCTCTACAATATTATATTCTAGGTGATGAAATTTCTCTGTCTCTCTGTCTCTGTGTCTCTGTGTCTCTGTGTCTCTGTCTCTATCTCTATGTCTGTCTGTCTGTTTGTCTGTCTGTCTGTCTCTCTCTCTCTCTCTCTCAATTTCTACTTCTCTAATACTTATTATGAATTATGATTCTTTTATCTTATTCCCTCCAATGGGAATGATATTGGAATGGCATCTGTAACATTCATTCACATTCCTACACAATTTGTACTTTCTATTAACAATCAACTAATATCAAAGTCACACATTCACTCAGATTACAAAATAAGATATCTGAGCTCATGTAAAGTGATATTCTGAATCAGAGTAGGGGAAGAGCACTTCCAATGTGTAGTTACACTCAAGAGCATGGCTTTTAAGAACTGGTCAATTGGAAGAAGATGAGACAATGTATAGAAGAGGGTGTTTCTTTTGGTTTAGTTTGGTTTAGCTTTGTTTCTTTAGGTTACCCACAGTCATTTTAAGAAACATTGAGAAACACTGTTTATTACCTATATCTTGAACTGAATGTGAATAGGTCCCTTAGAACCAACGTTATATTTCTCAGTTACAATATGCAATATATTTTTGATATTATTTTGATTCATTATCTAGTACATACACTACAACAAGTTTAAGACATGTACCTCATTAGGAACTAGCAGGTGAAGGATTCAGCTGCAGATATTTGCAACCAACTAATGGACTGGAGCATCTGACGCTTGTTGTTGAATTAACAAAGTTTAAAAATGTTAAAAACAAGGGTATCCCTCTAGGAAGACCCACATTCTCATTTAAACTGTTCAACCATGAAGTCTGAAACTCTGACCCTTCAAAGATACAGAATTCACCTTCTCATATGAGGCCTCCAATACACATACAGAAGAGGACTGCGGGGGGAGAACTCTACAAGTCCCCTTTCCCAACTGGAGGGCATTTCATCTAAGGTCACTCCCTTTGAGTCCTGGGAGTCTCTCAGCTCCCAGGTCTCTGGTACATTCTAGAGGGTTTTCTCACCTCCTACCTCACAAAGTTGCCTGTTTCCATTCTTTTTGCTGATCTTCATCAATATAGTCCTGTTTCACAACCCCCCACAGTACTTGATCAAGTTCATCTCATCCCCTCCGTGTGTGCTTTCTCACCCAGGTCTCTCCCTCCCCCTTCTTGTAGTAATTGTTTAACCTTCTTAACATTTCTAATTATTTTTATCATAAAGATAATAGAATTTTTTGATTCATTATCTTATAAACTTCCCAATGCACTAGATACAATTATCGAAGGTACATTTGTTTGATTTTATTTCACTTCATTTTAGTGTTGAGGTAGGCACTTAGTATGTTATGTATTCTCTAGGAAGTGATAGAGTGTTGCGGTTCAGCATTCCGTGTTGGTGCTAATACAGGTATGTTAAAACATACCTGGCTTTAATTGTTCTTCGGAAAATAGACCCAAAAAAACTCCTATAACCACAATAAAATTTCCACAGGCAGTTCTGAGAGATGGAAATATTTCCTGTTCACTTATAAAATTCATTGAAAGAAAGTATATTTGTTTCTTGAACCAAAATAAACTGCTACCTGAGAGGAAGGACAAAATGACTGATTGGCCCCTTTCTCTTTCCCAGGACCAGCCCCTACTCTCTGTTCCCATTGTACTTGATGCTCCAGTACAGTGGAATTCCAGGACAAAGAAATGGGAGTGAGTGGGTAGGGGATCAGGGCAGGGGGAAGGGAGGGGAAAGGCTAAAGGTGACTGTTATGATAGCATTTGAAATGTAAATGGAGAAAATAACTACTAAAATAAAAAAAAAACATAAGTGTATTTACATATGTGCACAGGGATATGTGGCTAACAACCACATAATATAAAATTATCATTCCTTTCCAGGACTGTCTTTTTTGTTTGATTGTTTGTTTTTTGTTTTGTTTGTTTGTTTTGTATTGTTTGTTTTTTATTATAAGTATTTTTTTTGTATATCTATTAGTCCTGGAAATTACTTTGTAAACTAGACTGGTCTCAATTTGAGATCTGCCTACTTATCCCTCCAAAAACTTCGAAATATGTGTGTGCCCCCACCACGTGGCTTCAAAATTATTTTAGACTTAGTGGAGAAGGTCCATTATTTTTTCTTCTTAGGATATTTTAAAATCATCAAGATGTCATTTTTCCTTAATATATTTATAAGATTAAATCCATTACTATAAAAATATGTCAGATATTTTTGGAGACAGGCAAGTTTGCAAGAAGCATCATTTAAAAATACTTCTGGAGCCAGTGCCTTGAGCAGGCCATGCATGCAAACTCTGAAGGCAGCCCCACAACACCGAGAGGCTGCTTCAATCCAAGGTACTCCAACATTCTAAGGATCAGATAATCAGACAGGAGGAAGAACATCTGTCATCAACACATGGAGTAGCTGGAAACAGAAGGATCCAGGCATGCAGGAACTGTGCCGGACAAGTGGCATGGGTTATTTCTATTCTGTCTTGGCCAAGGCCCTGAGCAGTCCTTGGAAGCAAACTCAGCAGCCAGCCCCATAACACCCAGAGTTCTAACATGGCCAGGTGCAGAGGATCTCAGGATCCCAGGATCTTGGTCCCACCAGGATTTCATGGTCCCAAAGGCAACTTGACTCCCAGAAGATCAGACAGACCAAGGATATCTACCTTTTCTATGAACTTCTTTATCACCTGTGAATACAGCCGCAAACCTAGTTAAATTTTTTTCAAGGCTTCTATCTCGTCAATTTTCTCTTTCCTCAGCCTCTCTCTTTTTTATTTGTCTTTTTTCTTCTTCAGTCTCAATCTCTTTTAAATATATTTTATTAGGTATTTTCCTCATCTACATTTCCAACACTATCCCAAAAGTCTCCCATACCCTCCCCCTCCCCCACTCCCTTACCCACTCACTACCACTTTTTGACACTGGCGTTCCCCTGTACTGGGGCATAATTAGTGTGCATGCCTAATCGGGCTCTCTTTCCAGGGATGGCCTACTAGGCAATCTTTTGATACATATGCAGCTACAGTCAAGAGCTTTGGGGTACTGGTTAGTTCATAATGTTTTTTTACCTAGAGGATTGCAGATCCCTTTAGCTGCTTGGATATTTTCTCTAGCTCCTCCATTGGGGCCATGTGATCCATCCAATAGATTACTGTGAGCATCCACTTCTTTTTTTGCTAGGCCCCGGTATAATCTCACAAGAGACAGCTATATCAGGGTCCACTCAGCAAAACCTTGCAAGTGTATGGAGTGGTGTCAGTGTTTGGAGACTGATTAGTGGATGGATCCCTGCATATGGCAATCTCTAGAAGGTCCATCCTTTTGTCTATGCTCCAAACTTTGTCTCTGTAACTACTTCCATGGGTGTTTTGTTTCCAATTCTAAGAAGGGACAAGTGTCCACACTTTGGTTTTCGTTCTTCTTGAGTTTCATGTATTTGGCAAATTGTATCTTATATCTTGGGGTTATTCTAGGTTTCAGGGCTAATATCCACTTATTAGTGAGTACATATCATTAGCATTCTTTTGTGATTGAGTTACCTCACTCAGGATGATGCTCTCCAGGTCCAACCATTTGCCTATAAATTTCATAAACTCATTCTTTTTAATATCTGTACTATTAGTAGTAGTACTCCATTGTGTAAATGTACCACAATTTTGTAAACATTTTCTGTTGACAGGCATCTGGATTCTTTCCAGCTTCTGGCTACTATAAATAAGGCTGCTCTGAACATAGTGGAGCATGTGTCTTACTAGTTGGAACAGCTTCTGGATATATGCACAAGACAGGTATTGTGTGAGCCTATGGTAGTACAATTTCCAATTTTCTGATTTCCAGAGTTGATTTAAAACTTGCAATTCCAACAACAATGGAGGAGTTTTCTGCTTTCTCCACATCTTTGCCAGCATCTGCTGTCATCTGAATATTTGATCTTAGCCATTCTGTCTGGTGTGAGATGGAATCTCAGGGTTGTTTTGATTTACATTTCACTGCTGATTAAGGATGGTGAACATTGTTTCAGGTGCTTCTTAGCCATTTGGTATTCCTCAGGTGAGAATTCTTTCTTTAGCTCTGAGCCCCATTTTTAAATGAAGTTATTTGATTTTCTGGAGTCCACCTTCTGAGTTCTTTATATATATTTGATATTACTCCCCTATCTGATTTAGGATAGTGAAAGATCCTTTCACAATCTGTTGGTGACCTTTTTGTCTTATTGAAGGTGTCTTTTGCCTTACAAAAGATTTGCAGGTTTATGAGGAACCATTTGTCAATTCTAAATCTTACAATACAAGCCATTTGTCTTCTATTCAGGAATTTTTCCCCTGTTCCCATATCTTTGAGGCTTTTCCTCATTTTCTCCTCTACAAGTTTCAGTATGATTTTATGTGGAGCTCCTTGATCCACTTATATTTGACCTTAGTACAAGGAGATAGGAATGGATTGATTCACATTCTTCTACATGATAACCACCAATTGTACCAGCACCATTTGTTGAAAATGCAGTCTTTTTTCCACTAGATGGTTTTAGCTCCCGTGTAGATGATCAATTGACAATAGGTGTGTTGGATCATTTCTGGGTTTTCAATCATATTTCATTGGTCTACTTGTCTGTCACTATATCAGTACCATGCAGTTTATCACAATTGCTCTGTAGTACAGGTTTGGGTCAGGTATGGTGATTGCACCAGAGGTTCTTTTATCCATGAGAAGAGTTTTTGCTATCCTAGGTTTTGTTTATTCCCAATGTATTTGCAGATTGCCCTTTCTAATTCATTGAAGAATTGAGTTGGAATTTTAATGGAGATTTTATTGAATCTGTAGATTTCTTTTGGCAAGATGGCCATTTTTACAATGTTGATACTGCCAATCCATGATAATGGACGATCTTTCCATCTTCTGAGATGTTCTTTAATTTCTTTCTTTAGAGACTTGAAGTTCTTATCATAGAGATCTTTCCCTTCCTTAGTTAGAGTCACTCCAAAGTATTTTATATTATTTGTGACTATTGAGAAGGGTGATGCGTCTCTTATTTCATTTTCAGCCTGTTTATTCTTTGTGAAGAGAAAGGTCATTGATATGTTTGATTAATTTTATATCCAGCTATTTCACTGATGTTGTTTTTCAAGTTTAGGAGTTCTGTGGTGGAATGTTTAGGTTCATTTATATATACTATCATATCATCTGCAAAAAAGTGATATTTTGATTTCTTCTTTTCCAATTTGTATCCCCTTGGACTCCTTTCGTTGTCAAATTGCTCTGCCTAGGACTTCAAGAACAATGTTGAATAGGTAGGGAGAAAGTGGGCAGCCTTGTCTAGTCACTGATTTTAGTGGGATTGCTTCCAGCTTCATACCATTTGATTTGATGTTGGGTACTGGTTTACTGTAAATTTCTTTTATTCTGTTTATGTATGGACCTTGTATTCCTGATCCTTCCAAGACTTTTATCATGAACGGGTTTTGGATATATTTAAATGATTTATTTGCATCTAATGAGATGATCATGTGGTTTTGTCTTTGAGGTTGTTTATATAATGGATTATGTTGATGGATTGCCATATATTAAACCATCCCTGTATCCCTGGAATAACACCTACTTGGTAAGGATGAATGAAATTTTTAATTTGTTCTTGGATATGATTAGGGATAATTACTGAGTATTTTTGTTTCGATATTCATAAGGGCCATTGTTCTGAAGTTCTTTATCTTTGTTGGATCTTCTTGTGGTTTAGGTATCAGAGTAATGTGGTTTCATAGAATGAGTTGGTTAGTGCATCTTATACTGCTATTTTGTGGAATTGTTCATGCAGAACTGGAATTAAATATTCTTTGAAGGTCTGATAGAACTCTGCATTAAACCCATCTGTTCCTGTGCCTTTTTTTTTTTTCGATTGGGAGACTATTAATTCCTCCTTCTATTTCTTTAGGGTATATGGGACTGTATAGATCGTTAACTTGATCCTGTTTTAACTTTGTTACCTGGTATCTGTCTAGAAATTTGTCCATTTTGTCCATGTTATCCTGTTCTGTTGAGTATAGCCTGTGGTAGAAGGATCTGATGGTGTTTTGGATTTCGTCAGGATCTCTTTTTATGTCTCTCTTTTCAATTCTGATTTTGTTAATTAGGATGCTGTCTCTGTGCCTTAAGGGATGCTAGCTAAGGGTTTATCTATCTTGTTGATTTTCTCAAAGAACCAGCTCCTCTTTGGTTGATTCTTTAAGTAGTTCTTCTTGTTTCCACTTGGTTAATTTCACCACTGAGTTTTATTATTTCCTTACATCTTCTCCTCTTGAGTGAATTTGCTTCCTTAATTCTGGAGATTTTTTATGTGTTTACAAGCTGCTTGTATGTGCTCTCTCTGATTTCTTTTTTGAGGCACTCAAATCTATGAGTTTCCCTCTTAGTAATGATTTCATTGAGTCTCATAAGTTAGGGAATGTTGTGGCTTTATTTTCATTAAACTCTAAAATGTCTTTCATTTCCTTCTTTATTCCTCCTTGACCAAGGTATCACTGATAAGACTGTTGTTCATTATCAACGTAAACGTTGGCTTTCCATTATTTATGTTGTTATTGAAGATCAATCATCCTTAGTCTTTGGTGGTCTGATAGGATGTTTTGGACAATTGCAATATTTTTTATCAGTTGAGGTCTGTTTTATGATCAATTATATGGTCAATTTTGGAGAAGGTACCATGATGTGCTGAGAAAAAGTTATATACTTTTGTTTCAGGATAAAACGTTCTGTAGATATCTATTAAGTCCATTTGTTTAATAACTTCTTTTAGTTTCACTGTGTCCCTGTTTAGTTTCTGTTTCCAAGGTATGTCCATTGATAAAAGTGGTTTGTTGAAGCCTCCCACTATTATTGTGTGAGCTGCAATGTGTGCTTTGAGCTTTCTTTAATGAATGGGACTGCCTTTTCATTTGGAGCATAGATATTCAGAATTGAGAGTTCCTCTTGGAAGATTTTAACTTTGATGAGTATGAAGTGTCCTTCTTTGTCTTTTTTGATAACTTTAGGTTGGAAATCAATTTTAATCGATATTTGAATGGTTACTCCAGCTGATTTCTTCAAACCATTTGCTTGGAAAATTATTTTCTAGCTTTTCACTCTGAGATAGTGTCTGTCTTTTTCCCTGAGATGGGTTTCCTGTAAGCAGCAGACTATTGGGTCCTGTTTTTATAGCCAGTCTATATCATTTTATTGGGGAACTGAATCCATTGATATTAAGAGATATTAAGGAAAAGTAATTGTTGCTTCCTATTATTTTTGTTGTTAGAGTTTGCATTCTGTTCTTGTGGCTGTCTTCTTTTTGGTTTGTTGAGGGATTACTTTCTTGCTTTTTCTAGGGCGTGGTTCCTGTCCTTGTATTGTTTTTTTTTTTTTTCTGTTATTATTCTTTGAAAGGCTGGATTCAGGGAAAGTTAATGCGTGAATTTGTTTTTTATCGTGAAATACTTTGGTTTCTCCATCTGTGGTAATTGAGAGTTTGGCTGGGTTTAATAGCCTGGGCTGGCATTTGTGTTCTCTTAGTATCTGTATAACATCTGTCCAGGATATTCTGTCTTTCATAGTCTCTGGTGAAAAGTCTGGTGTAATTCTGATAGGCCTGCCTTTATATGTTACCTGACATTTTTCCCTTACTACTTTTAACAGTATATCTCTATTAGTGCATTTCTTCTTCTGATTATTATGTGTCAGGAGGAATTTCTTTTCTGGTCCAGTCTATATGGAATTCTGTAGGCTTTTTTTATATTCATGGGCATGTGTTTCTTTAGGTTTGACAAGTTTTCTTCTATAATTTTTTTGAAGATATGTGCTGGCCCTTTAACTTGAAAATCTTCATTCTCATCTACTCCTATTACCAGTAGGTTTGGACTTCACATTGTGTCCTGGATTTCCTGGATATTTGAGATAACATCTTTTGCATTTTGTATTTTATTTGATTGTTGTTCCAATATTCTCTATGGAATCTTCTGCATCTGACATTCTCTCTTCCATGTCTTATATTCTGGTGCTGATGCTCGCATCTATGGTTCCAGATTTCTTGCCTAGGTATTCTATCTCCAGTGTTGCCTTACTTTGGGTTTTCTTTATTGTGTCTACTTCACTTTTTAGGTCTTGGATGGTTTTACTCAATTCCATCACCTGTTTTTTGTTTTTGTTTTTTGTGCTTCCTCTTAAGGTTCTACCTATTTAGCAGTGTTCTCCTGTATTTCTTTAAGTGAGTTTTTAAAGTCCTTCTTGATGTCCTCTACCTTCAACCTGAGATATGCTTTTAAATATGGGACTACCTTTTCGGGTGTTTTTGCGTTTCCAGGACTGGATGAGGTGGGAGTGCTGTAATTCTGATGATGGTGAGTGGTCTTGGTTTCTGTTAGTAAGATTCTTATGTTTGCCTTTCATCATCTGGTAATCTCTGGAGTTAGTTGTTATAATTGTCTCTGGTTATATCTTGTTCCTCAGATGATTATGTTATCCTCTATCAGTAGACCTGGGAGACTAGTTGTCTCCTGAGTTTCAGTGTTCAGAGTACTCTATGCAGGCAAGATCTCCACTTGCAGAGAAGGGGCCCAGATATCTGGTGTTCGAACCTTCCTCCTGGCAGATGTTGTGATCCACTCACTAGAGGTACTAAAATCCCGTGGAGAGTCCTGTGGGGACCTTTGGGGTGTCCACAGACTCTGCCCACAAGGTGCCCGATGCTGTCATGGACTGGAAGGGACTTGTGACCCTGATCATACCGGTTTCTCTGCTTCCCTAATGAATGCAGTCACAAGTCCTGCATGATAGGATTGGAGCAGAAGTTGTTTTCCAATCACCAAAGGTCTTAAGATCTCATGGATGTTTCTGTGAGGACCTTGGGGCTGTCCTCAGACTCTGCCCAATATGTTGCCCAGGTGCTGGCACAGACCAGAGGGACTTGAGACCATTGTCAGGCCAGTTTTTCTGCTTCCCTAATTAATGCAGTCTCAGATCCTGTGAGATTGGATTGGAGCAGAGTTTGTGTTACATTCAACAGAGGTCTTATGATCCTATTGAGGGTCTTGTGGGTACCTTAGGGGTGTCTGCAGACTCCGAGCCCAATGTGCCCTGGTGCTGGCTTGTCAGTCTCTCTCTTATGGTACACTTTCTCTGCCTCCTTAAACAGATGTTGTAAAGATAATGTTTTCAGACTCTCTAGACCCAGTAACCTTTTCCTAATGTCAGCAGAGGACTGCCCTATAGAAGCCATGACACCTGTCACCTGCTGGCACACTGAAGTAGGGTCAAAGGTAGTGTAACACTTCTATACCTTTAAGAGGTACTCTAAAAACACTGCTGGGGGCTCCTTTTTCTCTTGTAGGATCTCTCTTACCTTAGCCAAATTGGTGGGGCACCTGCGAGCCCCTTTCAGTCCTATTATTAGAGCCCAGCAGAAAATTGTCAATTGCTCCATATGGTCAGTCCTGTCAGGACATGTCAGAGGGAAGGCTGCATCTATTTCATTCAGAAGTTTTATTAGTAGTCAATTGGCCCCCAGCATGCTCTTTCTTTCCTCTCAGAATCCTCTCCTTCTCCTTTGTGGTGAAAGAACCTGTAAAAGCTGCTGACAGTCATCCCAAATAGGCTGAAGAGAGAATATGAGAGATTCCTTTAGATTAGCAAGGCTAGAGGGGTTTTCAACGAAGGGGATTGTGATTTGCCTTCCAGTTATAGAGATCAGAGGAGGAAAAAGGCCATTACTGAAGGGGCTGCAGTTGTCTGGGGTCCGCTGGATGAGAGGGTCATAAGTACATAAAGGCAGTGCGATGGTTGAGTCTGGTCCCTCTGGGCTTTGAGCTCGCTGGTCTTGGGCTTTAGCAACTGGTCCCTCCCCAAATATCTAGTGGCACCCTGTTGAGAGTTCTTGGGAGGACCAGTTGGGAATATGCGGGTGGGGTGCAGTGCCATTTTGGAGGTTCTTCTAACTCTGGATAGATCTTGGGAGAAACCGATGGCTGCAGTTCAACCGGTGCCAGATTTAACTTTTTTTCCCCCCTCTGGATGACAGAGGGCCAGGACTGGGGAGCCTGGACTATTCTTTTGAACCCAAGTCTTTATACACGATAGGAGAGGGGGGATCTTGTGCTAATTTTTTCTAGATGAGAATGTAGGGCACTCAATCTGGTTGAGACCCTGGTCCCCTCTGTAAAACAACTTTAAGAGCTGAAAACAGAACCAAACCAAGGGTGCCCTCTAGTGGCCAACTAACATCAAAGCTGGCCATGCCGTAGAGCAGAAAGTTCTCTAAAATCTATTTCAGACATCCACCGAGAAAATGTGAGTCTTAGTCTTAATTTCAGTACTGTGCACAAGGGTCAGTCCAAGGGGCATGCTAATAGTCGGTCCCATCATCAGAGTTACATACAGGGGAAAAACCAATATATACACACAAAAAGATTACAATAACCAAGAACAGACCCCAATAAGATGGCCGAGAGAGCACACACTCACTTGGCACCCAGTAACAGAAACAGACAGCCGAGTGAGCACATTCTCACTTGGCACCCTGATAGGAGATCTCCAGGTATCCCTGGAACTTCCTCAGAACTGGGGAGTGAGTTTGTTCTGAATTTTTATCTCCTTGTCCTGGGCAAAGGAAGGCAGGCATCTCTGGTTGTAAAGTATAAAAAAAAATGCTTTTTTGCTGGCTATAGAGAACAAAGAGCTTCTTCCTAGCTGTATTTAAATAGATCGGGAAAACAAGCTTGGGGAATGTCTAGGGGCTTTACCTTACTGGGAGATATACTTTAAGTTAGAATCTCCCAGTAGGATATTTTTTCTACAACACACAAAACTTTACACAGAAAATTATTTCAATTATTTATAATAAATATATAATATTTGGTTTGAACCAAATGTTAAATCCATATAAAATACATGGTAGTATTCCAAAAAAACTTGTAATATTTACTTTAAACAATTTATACATTTACACCCCACAGCACTTCTTCATAACTGTACTACCCTTGCTGAGATCCTTCTTCTTCCCAAATGGTCCCTCTCTTATTTTTATAATGGTTCTCCTTTTCTTTGTGTGTATATATGGAAACATCTCATGCAGGTGGTTGTATTGTACTCATTGCTATGTTTTTGTGATCACAAAGTCTAAAGGACCACAATCTGGTCTTCAACTACACATATAAGAGCATCTGACCCTGAATTGCTCTTTTTCCTGAATCTGCTTCTCCAGTCAAGGGATCACAAACACCACTTTTGAAGAACTCTATTGAAATGGGAAAAAATTGAAAATATTGTACTGTATCTTCATCTGTTTCTACCTGAGGTGATATATTCTCATCTTTGTCAAATGCTGGGCTCTGTACTATATGGACAACAGAAAATGGAAACATAATATGCTATATTAGTAAAAGGGAATAAAGTTTTAATGATTTGAATTTCTCAGGAAATACTGCCCATGTGAATTTTTTAAACAGCTTTGAGAAATGACGTAATTACATACATGATATTCGGTATAGGTATAGATGAGAAGTAAGTTTTCCAAATTATAGGGCCATTGAATATCTTTACCAATATTATGGAAAAAAAAACCTCCCTAACTTAAATAAAGATATGCTCATGAATATACAAGAAGCCTACAGAACGCCAAATTATTTGGACCAGAAAAAAAAAATCTTGCCATCATATAATAGTCAAAACAACAAATGCACAAAACAAAGAAAGAATATTAAAAGCAGTAAGGGAAAATGGTCAAGTAATATATAAAGCAAGATCTATCAGGATTACAAATAACTTTTCCCTTAGACTAAGAAAGCCAGAAAATCTAGGGCAGATGTCATACAGAATGTAAGAGAGCAGAAATGCCAGCCAAGACTACTATATGAAGCAAAACTCTTTTAACATAGCTTGAGACAACAAGGTATTCTGTGACAAAACCATATTTACACAATATCTTCCAATGCATCCAGCACTTCAAACGATAATAAAGAGACAATTCCAATATAACGAGGGAAATTACACTCAAGAAAAAGCAAGAAATTAGACTTGAAGGAAACCTAAAAGAAGATAGCTACATGAACAAAATCCCAACTCTAATAACAAAAATAACAGGAAGCAACAAGAATTTTTCCTTAGTATCTCTTAATATCAGTGGACTCAGTTCACCAGTAAAAAGGCATAGAATAATAAAATGGATGTGTAAGCAATATTCAGCACACCAGAAACAAACACCAAGGACAAAGTAAGATATTACCTCAGACTAAAAGGCTGGAAAAGAATTTTCCAAGCAACTGATCCCAAGAAATAAGCTGGAGCAGCCATTCTAATATCAAATAAAATTGAGTTTCAACCCAAAGTTATAAAAAAAAAAGTCAAGGAGGGAAACTTCATAATCATTAAAGTTAATATTTAACAAAATGGACTCCCAAATCTAAACATTTATACTTCAAATACAATGACATCCACATTGATAAAAGAAACTTTAGTAAGCTCAAAACACACATTGTACCACACACAATAATATTGGAAGACTTCAACACCCCTCCCTCATTAATGGACAGATCCTGGAAACTAAAACTAAAAAGATACACGGTGAAACTCACAGAATTTATGAAACAAATACATTTAGTTCATATCTATAGAACATTTTATCCTAAAACAAACGAATGTCCCTTCTTCTCATCACCTCACGATGCCTTCTCCAAAATTGACCATACACTCAGTCACAAAACATGCCTCAACAGATATAAAATTATTGAAATAATGTCATGCTTCCTAACAGATCACCACAGACTAAGGCTGATCTTCAACAATAATATGAATAATTGAAAACCCACATACACGTGGAATGTGTATAAAAATCTAGTCAGTGACAAAACAGTCAAGGAAGTAATCTAGAACTAAATTAAAGAATTTTTAGAGTTTAATGAAAATGTAGCTACAACATACTGCAAGTTATGGGACACAATGAAAATAGCCCTAAGATGGACTCTCATAGCTCTCTCTGAATGCCTCTAAAAAGAAACTGGAGAGAGGATATAGGAGTAGGTTGACATCACACCTTAACACTATAAAACAAAAGGAAGCAAATTCACCCAAAAGGAGTTGAAATCAGGAAGTAATCAAATTCAGTGCTAAAATCAACCAAGTGGAAACAAAGGAACAATACAAAAATAATCAAACAAACTGGGAGCTTGTTCTTTGAGACAATCAACAAGATAGATAAACCATTAGACAGAATAAATACAGAACACAAGAACAGTATCCAATTTAGCAAAACCAGAAATCAAAAGGGAGAAATAACAACAGAAATTTAGTAAATTTGAAATATCATCAGATCCTACTATACAAGGCTGTACTCAACAAAACTGAAAAATCTAAATAAAATGGACACTTATCTAGACAGATATTAGGTACCAAATTCAAATCAGGATCAGATAAACCCTGTAATTACTTCTACCACTGTGAAAAGCTGCCCTCATGGTCGCCATTACAATATGGTGCTGACAACACCATTGTCACCATTGCTCATGGTGAGTGCGCGCAGGTGTCAGAATATCTTTCCATTACCTGAGCCCTGCCTCTCCCATGGCATCATCAGGCTGATAGTGGGCAGCCAATCCCATGGTGCACGTCCCCAACCTTACTTCTAACCATACTTCACAGCCAATATAAGGGAGGAGTTTTCTGCTTTCTAAGTCTCCTGTCCTGAAGCTGTTCATCTATATCTCGAGATGAATTACAGCTTTACTACAGAAAGATCCGAGTGTCCTAGATGCGTTCTTGCTGGCAAGATGGTAGCGTGGGTCATCTGGTGCCAGAAACCCAGGATCAACATCGCTGGCATTGAGGGGAACCCCTGAAGAAGGGATGGATTCAGAACTGCATGGAAAAGGTAAGTTCGGAGAAGTATGTCTGATCATGAACCTCTTATCCCTTTTGATTTCGGTCTTAATCTAGATGCAACTTAGGAAGGGGCAGTAGAAGCTCTAGTTTTGGTTGCCCTGGCCCTCATTCTGTTTCTTATTCTGTCCATCGAGGCTTGTGCTGAAATTTGAGGTCCATCGCGGCTGGTGCTGAAAAATGAGGTGTTGTCAGTTCAATGTAGATAAGTGGCAGCACTGAGGTATCTTCTAAGCCTTCCATAGATAAGGGAGCAAAGTGCTGTGTTTACTTTCACTTTGCATAAGGAATACTATAAGTCGGGTGTAGATCAGCCGCAGGCACTCACTCTATCATGGGCTCCTCACAGTCAGTGATCACCACATTACAGTCAGTGCTAAAGCAACGTGACCTGCATGTTGCCTCCCGTATGCTGCAGAACTTTGTTAAGAAGGTGGATCACATTTCTCCCTGGTATGCCTATTCGGGGTCTCTAACTGTAGCCTTATAGAATAAGCTAGGAAGGGGCTTTGACCATAAGCATGAAGAGGGAGACTTATGCCTGGGCACCAAGGCAATTTGGAAGCTGATAAAAAACTGTCTAGAGGATGAAACCTGCCGACCAGCCAATGTGGAGGGACAGGGAATACTAGAAGAGGTTCAGGACAGTATGTCAGAAACCTAACAGAATGAGAGAAAGGGAGCTCGAAAAAAGAAAGACACGTCACGAAAAAGGGCCCTCCCCAGGATTCAGAAGGAAGGGATGGAGAAAAGAGGGCAGTAAAACTGATCCCTCTACTAAGAAAAAGCCTCACATGTAATTCAACATTACCTTTAAGCTTGGAGTGCTTGGGGACAACCCAAATTTCTTAGAACAGATAATGGACTGGCCTACACCTCTCAAAAATTTCAACAGTTCTGTCTCCAGATGAATGTATCTTATTTAACTGGTTTGCCATACAGGGACAAGGCATTGTGGAACATGCCCACCACACTCTTATAACCTACCTTATCAAACTAAAAGGGTGAGTCGATGAGGGCCTGCCCTTAACACTGAGAGTGGCCATCTCCATGGTACTCTTTACTCTTAATTTTTTGAATATTGATGAACAAGGCCACACTGCGGCTGATCATCACTGTTTAGAACCAAACAGATCTAGAGAAATGATCAAATGGAAAGATATCTTAACCGGAAAATGGAGAGGCCCGGATCCTATTTTAATAAGATCCAGGGTAGTTATTTGTGTCTTTCTACAGGAAGAAGACAATCCTCTTTGCGTTCCGGAATGCCTCATCTAAAGGATCTCCCCTTCAGAAGATGTGGACAAAAAAGGGAATACTGAAACAAAGAAGGATACTGACCCTTCTACTGGAGATCCTGGTTCCTAGTATATCGGGGGAATTGTGTTGGGGTATTATGTCCACCTTTCCTCTGCCCATGCCTGTCATGCACAGTGCACAAGTATTTCCACATTTCTTTACTACTGATAGGGAGCTTCAACTTGCCTTTTTACCATTAGATGGGCAAATTCAGGCTCTGATGGAAAACAGAACTTTTCCCTCAAAAGTTGCATATGTAGCAGAGGATTGTCTAGTAAGTCATCAATAGCAGGAGAGACACTTGTTCTTGTAAAGTTCCTATGACCAAGTTTTGGGAATGCCTTGGCCAGGAATTGGGAGTGGGTGTGTAGGAGACCAGGGAGAGAGGGGAGAGGACTGGGATTTTTGGAGGGGAAAATAGAAAAGGGAATAACATTTGAAATGTAAAAAAAAAAAATAAATAAATAAATAATAAAAAAAGAATGATATAAATCATTCGTAGTATTCTTGAAATAAATTCAAGTTTTACAAACATATCATTGGAACAATGTTCAGGTATTTTCCGTTGGCAAAATAATAACAAGTTATTTTTTATCAACATATTGTGACTACAGTGCCAAGAATAGTTATATATTAGTTGCTAAAACTCGGGTATAGGAATATATAGATATAGGTAAAATTTCAAATGCATTATACAAAATCTCTTAGAAAAGACTTCTTCCAATTCAGCTGACTAGGTAAAAGTCTAGTGAACTGCAGGACACGCAATTAATACCCAACCCTGAATATGCAATAACCTTCAGAAAGAGACTCCTCCGAAATATTTATGTCATCTTCTTCATCATCAAAGTCCAAAAGTAATAAGTAATCTCCTTTGGAATCAACATCATTTTCTTAAGAGCCATTCTTCTCTTAAAAACTGTAATGTCTTCTTAGTTAAAAAAAAATGGAAAACAAGGAAAAAAAATCTTAGTAATCTGAATCCAAAGGTATCATTTAAGTAGTTAAAAATATCAAAAATGAAATAATTATATGCACTTCCTCTTTCCAGTTCCTCCATGTGTCCTATTTATCATGTCCCTCTCCCTCACAACATTGTTTTAAAATCTTCTTTAACTTACTTCTATAAAAAACTCCTTTAGAACCAGAGTTAACAATATGTCAGATCCCAGTTTAAATAAGGGGAAAAATGCCAGCCTTGAATATGTGAGACTTCTTAACTACCCAAAGACGATGAGGAAAATGTATTTGCATTTAATTTCTGAGTCATCTGATTCTTGTTCCTATTTCCCACAGATTCTTTTTAAACAAAACATTAGCAATTTTGTTTATCAGTGTGTCTCTGTCTTTAAATAAACTCACACTGCTATCAAGATAGATAATGAATATGGTAACTGTATATTCATTTGAGAAGACCCAAAGCTCCCTCTACAATAAACACCCAACAGCACCAGCACCCACACAGAAAGACCTTCTATTGGAGAAAGCAGGTATTTGGGGAAGTCTTGGTTTTCAAATATCTGGATATTGTAAGTACAAGGCCAGCCCAAACCAAGACAGCCTGAGCTACAAACGAAGAACCCATCCTACAGAAGGAAAACGGAGAGAAAAGGCTGGTCTCCGTGGTGCAAGTCTTTAATAGAAATACTTGGGGAATGAGAGGGGAGGATCTGTGGTCAGAATCCATCTTAGAAGCCTTCTGAATCTTCTGCATTGTCTGCTCTTATTCTTTTCATTTATTCTTCCTATGCCACTCCCCTTTCTGTAGTATCCATACAGTCTCTACCAATGAAATACACACTAGAGAAGACAGTGAGGGTAGAGGAATCCTCAGAGTGTTTCTAATAGATTTTGGACTACACACAGGACAAGTGCCAATTTCAACACTAAGGCCTCTTTCAGCACATAGGACAATCGCCAAGACTCCTCACCAATGGCACCCTGATCCCCTGACCCCCAGTCCTGCAGCCGGCTCTCTGATCCTCTCCCTAGGCCCCAAGCTTGTGTCCTCCAAGGGTTTTCAATCCTCTAAGCCCCTGTCCTGTTCAATCCTGTGCAATGAATATGATCCTCCTCCTTCATTTAACCCTCAGAAGCCATAGGAAATGCCGATCGGGAGGCTTTTCCTCACAGAGTGGCCTCCTGAGACTGAGATTTCCCACCAGTCACACATCTGTTAATAGTCCAATTACCCTGATCAGAGCTGGTTATCAGTAGCAGGTCATTCAAAAGTGAACTCCTTCACAACTGAACCCTTCCTTGCTTGGCTGCTCAATGAAAAACAAAAACAAAAACAAAAACAACAACAACAACAACAAAAACAAAGCAAAACAAAACAAACAAACAAACAAAAAACTAAGCAAAAAACAAAACAAAAACGAAAACCAAAAAAAAAAACAAAACAAAAAAAAACCAAATCAAAATCAAAACAAATCAAAACAAAACAAAAACAAAAAGAAAAAGAAAAACAAAACAAAAAGAAACAAACAATCAAACAAACAAACAAACAAACAAAACGTTATCAGGAGAGACCCTGATGGAGTACTCTGAGGAGCCTTTGTGATGCCAGATGGAGAAAACAGGTCTCATCCAGGGATTTCACTGTTTGGCTGAATATACCCTGTGTATGCTGTCATGGAGTACCAGGCACCATTGATTGGAAGGGAGTTCTCAGGAGGTGGAAAAGAGCTACCATCTTTAAGACAAATGATTTTGAATTTCTAGGTTGAAAAGCATTTGCAAACTTGAAAAACATGTACAAATGTGTAACATATGAAAGCACTGGAAATGGCACTATTAATTTCAACTGTAATATTTTTTGTTATTTATTTATGTGCATAAAAATTAAAATGTGTGCACTTTTTCTGTATGTACATTCCCACAACAAAAGAGTCCATGCTGTCCTAATAGATCAGAAGAGAACATCCAGATTCACTACAATCCCTGGTAATCTCCCACCTCCACCTTCCTAGTACTGAGCTTGTTTACAATAGTGTGCTAGGATGTGCAGTCCCTCTCTCCCTCACTTATGTGCTAGGCTGCCTAGCCCCTTTTTCTCCCTTATGTGCTAGAGTGCTCATGCCTATACTCTCACTTATGCCTCTATGGACTACAGAGGCTGAAAGAGAGCAGTGATTCTCTAAAACTGTGGCTGTGCATAAATTGTAAGCCACTATGTGGGAGCATTGTGCCCGGTCCTCTTCATAGAACAGGTGCTTTTTATTTTTTGTTTGTTTGTTTGTTTGTTTGTTTTATTGTTTTTTGAGAGAGGGTTACTCTGTGTAGACCTGGCTGTCCTGGAACTCACTCTGTATACCAAGCTGGTCTCGGACTCACACATTCTTGGCCTCTGCCACCCACGTGATGGGATTAAAGGCATAAACCACCACTACCCAAACAACAGTTGCTCTTATCAGCTAATTTTTCCATTTTTCAACTAATCTAGTGTGTACTTCATGTATCTTTACTGCATTTCTCCCATTTACTTTCAAAGTGGAGGGTGTTTCCACCGGAACAGAGATCCAAAGTGGGATCCGTGCCACCATGGCATGGGTGTTCTTTGTTACATCCCAACATTGAGAAATCCAACAAGAATCATTGGAACAGACTTCAAATGAATCACTTGAAAGAATATAAACAAGAAAGGGGGGTAAACACAGACTGGGGTAGATGTATAATTAATCTGGTTTACCAAAGTTTTATTGAACCCAGTGATCTCTACTCTGATATTAGTATGTCCATAAGAGTCCTGGGAGGCATCATATATTCCCCAGTGCTGAGCAAATCTTGAGATGCTAGTAAAAGAAGCCTTTACAACTGTTCCTCCCTGTATAAAATTCAAAGGATTTAGTTCTGTACAACTGCCATTGACTCCACAAAGCAACCACTTGTGAAAGGGATGCATTCTAAACTCCTGTATGACAAATCTCTTTTTCATAACAAATTCCTTCTCTGGGTCATCTGTCATGTTGGAATAAAAGGAAAAAGTTTTACTCTGATCTGCCCAACAAATGATGGAGGATCGACAATCAGATGAAGGCATAATCAGCCTTTCATCTTCCAAGATACAATGAGGGGCTATTTTTGTTTGGTGGGGATGTTCTTTTTCTGAAAAGCTAGGTTGTAGAAATGTACCATTAACCCAAATTGCCTCTTGCCAAAAGGTCCGATTTATAAAGGTTATATCTACATTGGAAGTATCTTGGGTTGTGCTCACCCAACCTCCTCGGTGCTCATTAAACTTCCCTAAAGCTCGGGCTGGGAGGTTGATACAATTTCTGGTCCATTAATTTGAAAACATAAAGACCCCTGTTCTAGTAAGGAGTGATTTTCTCCTAATGGTGCTCGAGTGGGATCATAGGTTAAATATGGCAAATCCACTGTTTTATTAGTAGTAAAGAATTTTGGAAAAACTATAGCATCATGGCGAACTGACATTGGTTTAGGGAAAGTCAAGAGAATAGCCCATCTCTGTTATACTAGAAAACTGATACAAGTTCAGCATTGTTAGGATCAGGAACAGTCCTGGGGAGGTCAGCATCTTCTGCACCATCCTTGATGAATATCCTGCGGGTGAGTCGTTCCAGCAGCCAAAATGGGTTGTCTTCACTCTGTGGAAAAACACAAACAGCTCCCCAGGATCTGATTAAGATAGGATCTGGGCCTTTCCACAGACCAGTTAAAACATCCTTCTGTTTGACCATTTCTTTTAGTCTATCAGGGTCTGAGTTATGTCGCTCAGCTGCAGAACATCCCTGCTCGTCGAGATTCAAAAAATTAAGTGTAAAGAGTGACATAGATACCAATACTCTTGGCACTGAGGGCAGAGTCTCATCAACTCCCCCTTTTTGTTTTATAAGATAAGACTTGAGTGTGTGGTGGTCACATTCCACAATGCCTTGTCCTTGAGGATTATAAGGAAGGCCAGTCAAGTGACTGACATCCATTTGATGACAAAATTGTTGAAATTTAGTAGAAGTATATGCTGCCCCATTATCTGTTTTAAGAATTGTGGGCTTGCCCAAAGCACTCCACTCTTCTAGGCAGTGCTGTATAACATGAGAGGCTTTTTCCCCTGTTAAAGGTATGGCAAACATTACACCATTACAGGTGTCAATGGAAATATGTAAATACTGTTTTATAATGGCAATTGCACGTGGCATGCAAGCTCTTCTCAGCGATTGCTTGTGGCACGGACGCGATTGCTTGGGACATGGCACTACACAGCTGTCTATATAAAAATGAAAATGTAATTAAGGATAAAAGTGATACAGGAGAAATGGGGAACAATTCAAGGAGGAGAAGATAGGGATGAATTTGCTAAAACTCATTTATATGTATGCAGAAAGTTCTTACCCAACAAATTTAAAACAAAGTAAGTAAGTAAGTATGTAAGTAAATAAATAAAAAAATATATTTGTATACACATGCATATCCGATAGGCGTGTGTGTGTGTGTGTGTGTGTGCATATAAGGGTGTAGGTATGTAGCACCTGTGACTAGAGGAATGCAATCATGCAGTATCTTTCTTTATGTTCTATGATGCAGTGTGTTGATTAGAATATCTTTTGACCATGGGATGTGGCACTATTATGATCTTTAAGTGGCACTATTATTATCTTTAAGTGCTCCTTAGCCATTTAAGACTCTTCTGACTTGACATCTCTATTTAGATATATACCCCATAATTGATTGGTTTATTTCGTTTCTTGAGTTCTTTATATATTTTGGATATTAGCCGTTTATTGGATGTGAGGTTAGTTAAGATTTTTTTCTCCAGTCTGTAGGTTGATGATTAGTCTCATTGCCTATATGCTTTGCTTACAGAAGCTTTCCAGTTTCATGAGGTCACATTTATGAATTGTTGATCTTAGAGCATGAATCACGGGAGATGATTTTAGGACATTTCCCTCTCTGTGTCAATGAGTTCATCTTCTATTAGATTCAGTGTATCTTATTTTATGTTGATAATCGTGTTCAACTTGAAACTGAGCTTTGTGCAAGGTGATCAATATGGATTTTTTTTCAACATACAGACTGCAAATTAGAACCGCACAATTTATTGAAAATCCTTTCTTTATTCCATCGTATATATATACATATATATTTTGCTTCTTTGTCAAATATCAAGTATCCATAAATGTGTGGTTTTCTTTCTGGTTCTTCTGTTCTAGTCCACTGATCCATCTGTCAGTCTCTGTATCAATACCATGTAGTTTTTTTGTTTTGTTTTGTTTTATTTAGTTTTGTTTTGTTTTGTTTTAATCCCTTTTGCTCTATAGTAGAGTTTGAGGACCAGGATTGCTCTGAGGCAGGATAACAGTGGAGTCACAGAGTAGAACCCTGGCAATGGCTTTAAAATCTAAGTGTCCCAGGGCTTTCTAGCTCTCTCATTGTACTGAAATGCTGATGATAACTTCTAAAAAGTACTTGGTCATTCTGAGGGTAGGCTGGATTAGGTGATTAACACCTGTAGCCTAACAGAGGAGGATTAAGCAATGCAGACTTTTTTCTAGCTCAGCAGGAATTACTGGGCTCTAATTTTGAGCTTACTAGCCAGATGTCACTGGAAGAGAAGGAATTTAGAGAAGTCATTATAGAAGTTTTTACTAAGTTATAAAAAATTTCCTATGAAAGTTATATAAGGGCAAAAGCAGAAAGATCCTAAGTGCAGAAAAGGAAAAATTCTTCTAAGTAGGGAAAAGGAAAAAAAATAAAAAAAAAAAGTCTAAGTGGAGAAAAGAAAAAGAAAAAAAAATTTCTCTCTTGATTTTCCTCGTCTCTTTGTCCTCAGCACTTATACATATTTCAGAATACATGACCACATGCTACAAAGTTCATCAACTGTCTCAGATCAACAGGTTCACTGAAGGTATCAAACCATAACTATGATATTAGTGAAGTTTTGTATAGGTAAACCCAATCAATATTTTATCTTTTACCCTAGAACCTATAATAAATCATTAGTTCCCTTATGATGACCTTTGGTTAATTGTTATACAACCTCTTGTAATGTGCTCTGAGTAGGAGAAAGCCTGGTTACTATCTAAGAGCAATTATCCAGTGACACTTGGAAAACTGGCAGTTCTCATTGCAGTTTTGACTATCAGAAAATGACCTAATAGCCCTTTTAGTTTGGGGAGAATTTTATTGAGTATTTTTGCATTGATATACATAAGAGAAGTTGGTCTGAAGTTGCCTTAATCTGGAATCAATTCACCATTAAAAACAAATAGACTAACAGACTGGCTATATAAACAATACACAACATTTTGCTGCATAAAAGAAACCCACCTCAGTGACAAAACCAGATACTACCTCATAGTAAAAAGCTGGAAAAAAATTTCCAAGCAAACGGTCTGAAGAAATAAGCTGGAGTAGCCATTCTAATATAGAGTAAAATCAATTTCCAACCCAAAGTTATCAAAAAAGACATGAAGGGACAGTTAAGGCTCATGAAATGTAAACTCTTCCAAGATGAACCCTCAATTCTGAATATCTATGCTCCAAATGCACAGGCATCCACATTCATTAAAGAAACTTTAGTAAAACTCAAATCACTCATTGCACTGCACACCATAATAGTGGGAGACTTCAACAACCCGCTCTTATCAATAGAAAGATCCTGGAAATAGAAACTAAACAGAGACATATTGAAGAAAACAGAATTTAAGAAACAAATGGATTTGATAGATATCTACAGAACATTTTACCCTAAAACAAAAGGTTATAACTTCCTCTTAGCACCTCATGGTCCCTTCTCCACAATAGACCACAATCAGTCATAAAACAGGACTCAACAAAAATATTGAAAGTATCCCATACACCCTATCACATCACCATGGACGAAGGCTGATCTTCAATAACAACATAAATAAGAGAAAGCCAACATTCACGTGAAAGCTGAACAACCCTCTACTCAATGATAACTTGGTCAAGGAAGAAATAAAGAAGAAATTAAACACTTTTTAGAGTTTAATGAAAATGAAGGGACAATATACCCAAACTTATGGGACACAATGAATGTAGTCCCACAAAGAAAACCAAAAGCTCTGAGTGCGACCAAAAAGAAACCAGAGAGAGCACACACTAAGAGCTTGACAGCACACCTAAAAGCTCTAGAACAAAAGGAGGCAAATTTACAAGGGGGAGTAAATAGCAGAAAATCATCAAACTCAGGGGTTGAATCAAACAAGTGGGCACAAAAAGAACTATTCAAAGTATCAAACAATCCAGGAGCCTGTTCTTTGAAAATAGTATCAAGATAGATAAACCCTTAGAATGATGAACTGGAGTGCACAGGGATAGTATGCTAATTAACAAAATCATAAATGAAAAGGGAGACATAAGACCAGAACCTGAGGAAATCCTAGGCATCATCATATCCTACTACAAAAGGCTATACTAAACAAAACTGGAAAACTTGGACAAAATGGACAATTTTCTAGACAGAAATCAAGTACCAAAGTTAAATACAGATCAGAATAAAGATCTAAACAGCCCCATATCCCCTAAAGAATTAGAAGCAGTCACTAATACTCTCCCAACCAAATAATGCCCAGGAACACCCACATGGGTTTAGTGTAGAATTCTATCAGACCTTCAAAAAAGAACTAATTCCAACTGTTCTCAGACTATTTCACAAAATAGAAACAGAACGTACTCTATTCAATTCATTCTATAGAAGCCATAATTACTCTGATAACTAAACCATATAAAGTCCCAACAAAATAGAGGACTTCAGACCAATTTCCCTTCTGAATACCGATGCAAAAAATATTCAATAAAGTCCATGCAAACTGAATCCAAGAAGATATCACAAAGATCATCAATAATGATCAAGTAGGCTTCATCCCAGGGATGCAGGGATGCTTTAATATAAGGAAACACATCAACATAATCCACTATATATAAGCAAACTCAAAAACAAAAACCACATGATCATCTCCTTAGATGCTGAGAAATCATTTAAACAAATCCAACACCCATTCATGATAAAAGTCATGGAAAGACCAGGAATTCAAGGCCCATACTTAAACATAATAAAAGCAGTATATAGCAAAACAGTAGTCAACATCAAACTAAATGAAGAGAAACTAAAACCAATCCCACTAAAATAAGGGACTAGACAAGGCTGCCCACTTTCTTCCTATCTATTCAATATAGCACTTGAAATCCTAGCCAGAGCAATTGGACAACAGAAGTAGATCAAGGGACACCATGGTCCCTGGCCCGGGGGATTCTTCGGACACCCGCAAGGACCCATACAGGATACTCCATGGGATCCTAAGACCTCTGGTGAGTGGAACACAGCACCTGGTCCAATCCAATCGCGCAGGACCCTAGACTGCACATTATTATTATGCATATCAGATAGGCATGTGTGTGTGTGTTTGTGTGTGTATGTGTGTGTTTGTGTGTGCATATAAGCATGTAGGTATGTAGCACTTGTGACCAGAGGAATGCAATCATGCAGTATCTTTCTTTATGTCTCTCTGCCATTTTCCTATGATGCAGTGTGTTGATTAGAATAATTTTTGCCCATGGGATGTGGCACTATTGCAAGGTGATGGCTTGTTTGAGGAAGTGTATCATTGTTTAGGCTTGCTTTTATGTAGTGCACAATGTCTGCCCAGTGACGAAAATCGATCCTCTTCCTTGCTACCTGTGGCCACAAGCTTTCTCCTGGTTGCTTTAAGTCTAAGATATAGACCAATTAGTTCCTTCCTCAGTACCTCCTCTACCTGGATGCTGCCATGCTTCCTACCAATATAATAATGTACTGACTCTATAAGAGTTTCCTGAGTCATGATATCTCTTCACATCAATGAAACCTTATTGAACATGGGCACTATGTTAGCCTGATTTTTAATACTTACAAGATAATTGCAACCAGCATGGAAGCACAAAGTAAAGATGATGAATGAGTTTCTGTATTTTTTGAACTTCTGAGTTTTTGAATGAATGTGGGGATTGGGAAAATTAGAAAGTTATGGGAAGGAGAAAGAGAGGATGCAAAGACCTTTTGGGCTCCTGCCACTTGCTTTTGCATTCAATATTTCTATTTTAAAACAACACCAACAACTAAAACAACCAATGACAAGGCATCCATAAAACAGATTCACAGAGAAGACACCAAAGGGCATTACATTCTTGTAAATCATTTTCCAGCTAATGTCTGGTGTATTGAGCCTAAAGATTTTACTGTCAAACCCTGATGATTAATCACTAAATTGGATCCCCTAACACAATGATGAATGACACTGTGGTCAAAAGGACAGTTAACATGTATAAATACATTGTTTTTCACACTGTCAGTTTGAATTGTTACTATATATCCCAGTTTTTTTTTTTTGCATTTTATCTCCATTACTGTGTTGTTTTCAGCCCTCACTTGCTACATAGAAAATGGATTCTTTTACACTATATTTTATTTAGGGTGCACAATAGAACCTAAAGACTAATTCAGTCCATTTCAAGTAGAGCTCTCTGTCCTCTTTACAAAATTGCAATTAAATTGTTTTCAAAAATATTTTGCACTTGTGTGGTTTAGTTTAATTAAGATTGGGGGGGTTATATCTCCCACAGTCTCAGTTGTCTCAAACTGGGAAAACTGTCTAGAAATGTTGTGGAATCTTTTTGACTGTGCCCTAGCAGAAGTAGATCACTGGGACAAGAAGGAGGGAGCTGGGTGGTTCTGAACTACATCTTGGCTTCTAAATCCAACCAAATGTGAGAAGGGCCCATTCAGGCTCTCAATGCCACAGATCAACTTGTTGTTTCCTCCAATGCTGTCCTTATCATGACAGTCTGTCCCCGGTAAGGGTTTGCCATATACATCTCTTCTTTTTTTTTTTTTTTTCTTTTCCATTTTTATTAGGTATTTAGCTCATTTACATTTCCAATGCTATACCAAAAGTCCCCCATAGCCACCCACCCCCAATCCCTTATACACCCACTCCCCCTTTTTGGCCCTGGCGTTCCCCTGTACTGGGGCATATAAAGTTTGCATGTCCAATGAGCCTCTCTTTCCAGTGATGGCCGACTAGGCCATCTTTTGATACATATGCAGATAGAGTCAAGAGCTCCGGGGAACTGTTTAGTTCATAATGTTGTTCCACCTATAGGGTTGAAGATCCCTTTAGCTCCTTGGGTACTTTCTCTAGCTCCTAATTGGGAGCCCTGTGATCCATCCATTAGCTGACTGTGGGCATCCTCTTCAGTGTTTGCTAGGCCCCGGCATAGTCTCACAAGTCACAGGTACATCGGGTCCTTTCGATACAATCTTGCTAGTGTACGCAATGGTGTCAAAGTTTGGATGCTGATTATGGGGTGGATCCCTGGATATGGCAGTCTCTACATGGTCCATCCTTTTATCTCAGCTCTAAACTTTGTTTCTGTAACTCCATCCAAGGAAGTTTTGTTCCCACTTCTAAGGAGAGGAATAGTGTCCACACTTCAGTCTTCATTTTTCTTGAGTTTCATGTGTTTAGGAAATTGTATCTTATATCTTAGGTATCCTAGGTTTTGGGTTAATATCCACTTATCAGTGAGTACATATTGTGTGAGTTACTTTGTTAATGTGTTACCTCACTCAGGATGATGCATTCCAGGTCCATCCATTTGGCTAGGAATTTCATAAATTCATTCTTTTTAATAGCTGAGTAGTACTCCATTGTGTAGATGTACCATATTTTCTGTATCCATTTCTCTGTTGAGGGGCATCTGGGTTCTTTCCAGCCCTGGCTATTATAAATAAGGATGCTATGAACATAGTGGAGCATGTGTCCTTCTTACCAGTTGGGGTATCTTCTGGATATATGCCCAGGAGATGTATTGCTGGATCCTCCAGTATTACTATGTACAATTTTCTGATGAACTGCCAGACTGATTTCCAGAGTGGTTGTATAAGCCTGCCATCCCACCAACAATGGAGGAGTGTTCCTCTTTCTCCACATCCACGCCAGCATCTGCTGTCACCTGAATTTTTGATCTTAGCCATTCTGACTGGTGTGAGGTGGAATCTCAGGGTTGTTTTGATTTGCATTTCCCTGATGATTAAGGATGTTGAACTTTTTTTTTTCAGGTGCTTCTCTGTCATTCGGTATTCCTCAGGTGAGAATTCTTTGTTCAGTTCTGAGCCACATTTTTGTATGGGGGTTATTTTATTTTCTGAAGTCCACCTTCTTGAGTTCTTTATATATGTTGGATATTAGTACCCTATCTGATTTAGGATAGGTAAAGATCCTTTCTCGATCTGTTGGTGGTCTTTTTGTCTTATTGATGTTGTCTTTTGCCTTGCAGAAACTTTGGAGTTTCATTAGGTCCCATTTGTCAATTCTCGATCTTACAGCACAAGCCATTGCTGTTCTGTTCAGGAATTTTTCCCCTGTGTCCATATCTTCAAGGCTTTTCCCCCCTTTCTCCTCTATAAATTTCAGTGTCTCTGGTTTTATGTGAAGTTCCTTGATCCACTTAGATTTGACCATATTACAAGGAGATAAGCATGGATTGATTCGCATTCTTCTATATGATAACAACTAGTTGTGCCAGCACCAATTGTTGAAAATGCTGTCTTTCTTCCACTGTAAGGTTTTAGCTCCCTTGTCGAATATCAAGTGACCATAGGTGTGTGGGTTCATTTCTGGGTCTTCAATTCTGTTCCATTGGTCTACGTGTTTGTCTCTATACCAGTACCATGCAGTTTTTATCACAATTGCTCTGTAGTAAAGCTTTAGGTCAGGCATGGTGATTCCACCAGATGTTCTGTTATCCTTGAGAAGAGTTTTTACAATCCTAGGTTTTTTTGTTATTCCAGATGAATTTGCAAATTTCTCCTTCTAATCCGTTGAAGAATTGAGTTGGAATTTTGATGGGGATTGCATTGAATCTGTAGATTGCTTTTGGCAAGATAGCCATTTTTACAATGTTGATCCTGCCAATCCATGAGCATGGGAGATCTTTCCATCTTCTGAGATCTTCTTTAATTTCTTTTTTCAGAGACTTGAAGTTTTTATCATACAGATCATTCACTTTCTTAGTTAGAGTCACGCCGAGATATTTTATATTATTTGTGACTATAGAGAAGGGTGTTGTTTCCCTAAATTGTTTCTCAGCCTATTTATTCTTTGTGTAGAGAAAGGACATTGACGGGATTGAGTTAATTTTATATCCAGCTACTTCACCGAAGCTGTTTATCAGGTTTAGGTGTTCTCTGGTGGAATTTTTAGTGTCACTTATATATACTATAATATCATCTGCAAAAAGTGATATTTTGACTTCCTTTTTTCCAATTTGTATCCCCTTGATCTTCTTTTGTTGTCGAATTGTTCTGGCTAATACTTCAAGTACTATGTTGAAAAGGTAGGGAGAAAGTGGGCAGCCTTGTCTAGTCCATGATTTTAGTGGGATTGCTTCCAGCTTCTCTCCATTTACTTTGATGTTGGCTACTGGTTTGCTGTAGATTGCTTTTATCATGTTTAGGTATGGGCCTTGAATTCCTGATCTTTCCAAGACTTTTATCATGAATGGGTGTTGGATATTGCCAAATGCTTTTTCTGCATCTAATGAGATGATCATGTGGTTTTTGTCTTTGAGTTTGTTTATATAATGGATTACATTGATGGATTTTCGTATATTAAACCATCCGTGCATCCCTGGAATAAAACCTACTTGGTCAGGATGGATGAGTGCTTTAATGTGTTCTTGGATTCGGTTAGCGAGAATTTTATTGAGGATTTTTGCATCGATATTCATAAGAGAAATTGGTCTGAAGTTCTCTATCTTTGTTGGATCTTTCTGTGGTTTAGGTATCAGAGTAATAGTGGCTTCATAAAATGAGTTGGGTAGAGTAACTTCTACTTCTATTTTGTGAAATAGTTTGTGCAGAACTGGAATTAGATCTTCTTTGAAGGTCTGATAGAACTCTGCACTAAACCCATCTGGTCCTGGGCTTTTTTTGGCTGGGAGACTATTAATAACTGCTTCTATTTCTTTAGGTGATATGGGACTGTTTAGATGGTCAACATGATCCTGATTCAACTTTGGTACCTGGTATCTGTCCAGAAATTTGTCCATTTCGTCCAGGTTTTCCAGTTTTTTTGAGTATAGCCTTTTGTAGAAGGATCTGATGGTGTTTTGGATTTCTTCAGGATCTGTTGTTATGTCTCCCTTTTCATTTCTGATTTTGTTAATTAGGATTTTGTTCCTGTGCCCTCTAGTGAGTCTAGAAATTGTTTATCTATCTTGTTGATTTTCTCAAAGAACCAACTCCTCGTTTGGTTAATTGTTTGAATAGTTCTTCTTGATTCCACTTGGTTGATTTCACCCCTGAGTTTGATTATTTCCTGCCATCTACTCCTCTTTGGTGAATTTGCTTCCTTTTTTTCTAGAGCTTTTAGATGTGTTGTCAAGCTGCTCGTATGTGCTCTCTCCCGTTTCTTCTTGGAGGCACTCAGAGCTATGTGTTTCCCTCTTAGAAATGCTTTCATTGTGTCCCATAGGTTTGGGTACGTTGTGGCTTCATTTTCATTAAACTCTAAAAAGTCTTTAATTTCTTTATTTATTCCTTCCTTGACCAAGATATCATTGAGAAGAGTGTTGTTCAGTTTCCACGTGAATGTTGGCTTTCTATAATTTATTTTGTTATTGAAGATCAGCCTTAGTCCTTGGTGGTCTGATAGGATGCATGGGACAATTTCAATATTTTTGTATGTGTTGAGGCTTGTTTTGTGACTAATTATGTGGTCAAATTTGGAGAAGATACCATGAGGTGCTGAGAAGAAGGTATATCCTTTTGTTTTAGGATAAAATGTTCTGTAGATATCTGTCAGGTCTACTTGTTCCATAACTTCTGTTAGTTTCACTGTGTCCCTGTTTAGTTTCTGTTTCCACGATCTGTCCATTGATGAAAGTGGTGTGTTGAAGTCTCCCACTATTATTGTGTGAGGTGCAATGTGTGCTTTGAGCTTTACTAAAGTGTCTTTAATGAATGTGGCTGCCCTTGAATTTGGAGCGTAGATATTCAGAATTGAGAGTTCCTCTTGGAGGATTTTTACCTTTGATGAGTATGAAGTCTCCCTCATTGTCTTCTTTGAATACTTTGGGTTGGAAGTCGATTTTATCTGATATTAGAATGGCTACTCCAGCTTGTTTCTTCAGAGTATTTGCTTGGAAAATTGTTTTCCAAGCAAATTTGATTTTATAGGGTGTAGTTTATTTGACTAGTGGCTCTGAGTCAATAAGACAAAAAGACCACCAAAAGATTGGGAAAGGATCTTTACCTATCCCAAATGGGACAGGGGACTAATATCCAATATATATAAAGAACTCAAGAAGGTAGACTCCATAAAATCAAATAACCCCATTAAAATATAGGCCTCAGAACTGAACAAAGATTTCTCCCCCGAGGAATACCGAATGGCAAAGTAGCACCTGAAAAAATGTTCAACATCTTTAATCATCAGGGAAATGCAAATCAAAAGTCTTATTTTCATATTTTCATTATTTACAGACTATTGTGTGTTATAAATAGAAATCTAGAGGAGGAAAGATGTTTAGAGTCACTGACACACACACTTAACTGAGGTTTCCTTTGCACAGGAAGAAGATATACCCATCCTCTATATCTGGAGAGTTTCTCTAGGACCCTAATGATATAAAAGTCTTCAGGTCTCTAGGCTAAAACAACATTGCTTTTGCCTATATTTATGCAAAGTAACCTCTTTTATACAGTAATCATATTGATGTGTGTATGCATACCGAAATATACAGGTAAGTGCAGAGGATTGGGAAGGGTATACTGTTTTCTGTTACTTCAGTCCCTAATTTTCCCCTCGTGATAGGGTTCCTTGCTGAACTAGGAGTGAGGCTGACATTCAGTCATCCTTCTGTCTCTTCCACTCCCATTCCTAAGCACCAGTGTTGCAGGTGAAAGTTTGACCAAACACTTGGCTTTACCCCTGGGCCATCTCCCCAGATTCTTCTTTATTTTAAATAACCTATGGATTACTTTTGCTCTCAATGTAATGAAACTGCTGTATAAGAAGTTGTTATTTAGAAGATGGCAATATAAGTGGTCTGTATGTGTTCAGTACACACATGGTATATTAAGAACTACTTTCCTTAATACCTTGAGAATTGCATACAAATATTTTGATGTAATTTACTTTCCAATCCTTTTAGTAACTCCTCCCAGAACAAAATACGGCCCATTCCCACCTAACTCCTCCTGCCAACTTCATATCTTATCTTCTCTCTTTTGTTACAACCCATTCAAAATCATTTGTGTTTCCCATAAACTCTTGGACATCTGGCTTCCACTAGAGCATGGCCAATCTATCACCTTCAAAGGCAATACCTTTGATGAAAACTGACTGTTCATCCCTCATCAACTGTCTATACCTTATTAGATAGTGATGAGGGATAGTGAGCCCTCCCCATTCAGTGATGGAAGACAGAATGGCCTGATTTTGTGCAGAAAGAAACAGTTTTATAATTTTTTAAGGTCTTTTTAGAGTTCTTGTGTTTTCTTATTTATAGAATTTTATGGTTTTAAAAATATTTATTAAGAATTAAAAAAATAGCTTTTTGGGTCATTTAGTGTTTGTTTAATAATTTTTTGGTTTTTTAGGGTTTTAGGTTTTGCTTTATTGTTTTAGTTTTTTTTTTTATAAAGGTAAAGTGATTGTTACTTTCTATTAGTTTTATTCTTAGAGGTGGAAGCATGTGTTTGTGGATTTGTTGTAAGATTACTTTCTTGTTTCTTCTATGGTGTAGTTTCACTCCTTGTGTTGTTGTTTTTCACCTATTATTCTTTGTAGGGCTGGATTTAAGGAAAGATTATGTGTAAAATTGGCTTTGTCGTGGAATATATTGTTTTCTCCGTCTATGGTGATTGAGAGTTTTGTTAGGTATAGGAGCCTAGGCTAGCATTCATGTTCTCTAGAGGTGGAATAGATGCTGGTATTAATATCTTTTTATGAAAATACATCCATGAGTTGAGAGAGGAGGACTTCCACTGGCCTTTGTACCCTAGTGCCATGTTCTAGGTGCTGCTAGTGAATGGGGAACTAAGTGACACCCCAGTGACAACAGAAAACACCTCTTTCAGAATCATAGCTAAGAATGTCAGGCAGAGTTTATTTTGGCTGACTCATGGTAACCAGATCTTATATAGAGAGGGTGGGACTCATGTATCACTTCAGAAAATGCTTTTAAGTTTAGTCTTATATATTTTACAGAGAAGGAAAAGAGAGAAATAACTTCATGAAGAATAACACCCAAGAAAGCAAATGATCAAGGCAGCTTTACAGCAACACACAAATCTGCCCAACACTAGTGTTTACTAGTGGTTTGTTGGTGTTAAATAGCCATGGAGGCTACTGGACCATAGAGGGGCTGGAGAAAGTCAGATTGCTTTTTGTTATTGTTTTATTTTATTTTAACATTTCCCTTTTGAATTCAGCCAGTCTCATTTTAGATTTTTCCTGCTGCTAAGACCACTAGTGTTCTCTGGTACATTCAACCTTACTGATCTCCAGGCGACTAGACTTGTCAGGGTCAGAGTGGAAACTGGATATTTTACAACCAATTATCTGGGCCACTTGCCTACCGCTGGTCACCTCAGTTTCTCTACTTAAATTCCTTACTGATAATTTCCTCAGCATGCAGCCTGCCATGATTCACAGACAGGTACAACAACTGCTTCTGCCTCAGTATTAAATTCAAGTCCTTTCTCTTCTTCAGGAATGTTAATATTTGACGATATACAAATGCATTTATCTGAGGAAGAATGGGCTATGCTAACCCATCGAAGAAGACACTCTACAGTGTTGTAATGCTGGTCATCTACAAGCTAACCACCTGTCTAGGTTAACTGATTAACTATAACTCATTTCCTTTGTGTATACATTGTGTAACCTGGACTGTAATGGTGAAAAATACACCCTGGGAGATATTACCTTTTGGGTTATAATTGATTTAGATTGCTTCTTCACTGTTGAAGTAGGAACTGCTACAGAAAAAAAATTTCTATGTTATTTTTTTGGGGTTATTTGTTTTCTTTGTTTTTTAAAGATACAATTTCTCTGCAATACCCTGGCTGTCTTCAAGATCAATCTGTACAGCAGGTTTACCACAAACTCACCTGCCTTTGCCTCCCAAGTTCTGGGTTTAAAACATGCACCACCATCATCCAGCTCAGTGTGAAAGTTCTTAATTTTAGTGAGGATCAATTATTTCTCTTAGAATGAATATTTCTTCCATGAAATCTAGAACTCTTAACTCTATTAATCATACATATACTCCAATTTTCCTAAATCTTTTATTTTGTTCTTACATTAAGTCCATGCCCTTGTGAATTATTTTACATACAGTATGAAGTTGAGATTGAGTGTGAGGCTTACTCTTTTACCTATTATGTGTCACTGCTCTCGGGTGAAACAAAACATACAGCACAAATTACATATATGCATAATGTTATAAAACTATGGTGTATATATTATATATAATTTATTTTATATGTAATATATTTTATCATTTATAATATTTTGTTATATAATATACTTTAAATGTAGTTTAAATAGACTTTAAAGTGAATTACAGGGTGTGATCCAACAATAGCTGTCTACCAACTGATATTCTAAGAACCTAATAGTTATTCAGTCAATGAGGTGGATTGTCTCATGTAGTCTCCAGTGTATTATGGAATACTGAAAATGGCCTGTATTGACAGTGAAGGAATGGGCTTCCCAATGAGGGCAAACAGGCAAAGAAAACAAACTTTCTTTTTCCACGTCTTTCATATAGGTTGCAGAACATTTATATAAGTGTGTACCAGGTTTAAGGTGACTTTTCCCACTTGAAAGATTCAGATTCAAAATGGAGCTTGCCATTTCAAAGTATTAAGAAAAAAAATCCTTTAACGTCTTGCTCAGTCAGTTGGATTTTAATTAATTCTTGATGCAGTAAAGTTCAAAACCAAGAACACTCATCACATTGTCCAATTGGCTCCCCATAATTTATTGACATTTATAGCCTTCCTTCATTGAATTGCTTGTGTATTTTGTTGAAAGTTACTTCGCAATTTGTATACATATGTCCAGACTGAGCTGTTTGACTTTTTGTTGTTATTATTTAACTCTTAAACAATTATAGATAAGCCCTCATATCTATTACACAATATTTTTTCTACTTTATTCATTCTTGTTATTCTTTGCATTGTGAAGAAAGAGATGGCTCAATTCTTGAACAGTACATGTTAAACTTCCCGTTCTGTTTATAGCACCAAATATAGTTTAACAAAAAAACTGTCTAATGCCAGGCAGTGAGGGAACAGGTCTTCAATCTCAGCATTTGGGGGTTGGGGGCATAGGCAGGCGAATTTCTGAGTTTGAGGCCACCATGATCTACAGAGTGAGTTTTGGGAAAGCCAGGGGTAAACAAACAAACTTTGTCTAGAAAACAAAACAAAACAAAAAAACAAAAAAAAACAAAAGATAAAAAAAACAAGAATAAAAACTTACTTGTATCTCTAGGTCTTCCGGTCTCTTTAGACTCTGAAAACATATCACACACACACACACACACACACACACACACACACACACACACACACACACACACACACATGCACCCTCACATGCAGAAAAACACCGTTCAGATTTTAAAATACATTATCTGACTCACTAAGAAATAAAACTACATCAGTGTTCCTGGTGCCAGAAACCTTTAATCATAATACAAATTTAGTTGAACATCAATGATTTTATACAGGAGAGAATCCTGTTTAACTGTATTGAATGTGGGAGGCCATTCCTTCAGAAATGTCACCTCATTAAGCACCAGCTGACCCACATTGCTGACCATCCCTATACATGTAACCTGTGTGAGAAAATGTTTAACAGACAATCAAGACTTCTAAGACACCAGAACGTGTCAGAAAACAAGAATAAAAACTTACTTGTATCTCTAGGTCTTCTGGTCTCTTTAGACTCTGAAAACATATCACACACACACACACACACACACACACACACACACACACACACACACACATGCACCCTCACTTAGTCAGAAAACTCAGACAGAATTGCCAAGCTAAGGAAAATTAGCATATTGCAGGGACAGAATGTAAAGAATGTTTAAAATCTAGAAAATTTGGCAGAGTTATGTTTCATATCAAAAAAAAAGATAAAATAGAATAATAAGTTGCTTCCCACTGTCTTTCATTATCTGTGTTACCCACACAATTTTTTTTGTATTAGGAATAAAAGAAATGAGTATTTGTTTGACATTTGTATCCAACCTATGTTTTTGTTTGACATCTGTGTCTATAGCACTGTTTTCTTAGACACTATCCTCTGGTTTCAGGTACCATGGACTATGATTTAATTCTTCACTTTTCTCAGAAGAGATGTAAAATGCTATTAGAGCCCTTGAAGTCAGAAAGAATTAATATTCATGGCATAGTTTCAGTGGCTATAATGTTGACCGTCATACAATACCAAAACAAAGATTCAGGTAAATTTATGAACAAGATAACAAGACTGTGTCTTCCTTCAGTGTTACCATGGTAGTTGTCACCTCAGTCTCTCCCTTGACATTGTCTATTTTCACGGAAGCTTGGGGAACACAAGAAGACCTGAAAGCCAACACAAACCTAAGAAACTTGTAAGCATTTGAAGTCCACTTACAGATCTCACTGTCCATACTAGTTATCCATCTCTGTGGAAGTAAAAGAGAGCAGTAAAGTGACTTTGATTATTTTGGCTTTTATTACACACACTGGAATTTTTAAATGATTGCATACCACTCCTGTGCCTAAAGGGATGTACAATTTGTGATTTCTTAATTTTAAATGAGTATAGCAGTTTTCTCTATAGAAAAGTTTGAGCATTAATTTATTGATAAGGTCAGTGCATGGGAGCTTCTGTACCCTCTCCAACATGGTATGCATCTGATACTCGAGGGTCTCATCCACTAGTAGTCTGGCAGAGAAAGACATGTGGCTTATACATTTGGTCCCAATTAGAAGCAGGGTAGATTGAATCCCAGGTTTATGTAGAAATAACAACTGCTTGGTCAGGAGGATACTTCTTAAGATGGCCATGTAGTCAGAGAAGTGAATCCTGGCTTGTGAGTTCATGAAAGACAAATTATATTTTGCTAGCTACTTTAAGCAACATAGTAGGTTCACACACCAAGACACACAGACACAGACACAAACACCAATACAAATTCACTGTAGGATCTCAGATAATAAAATTCTCCTTAATAATAATTGTTGAGATGAGTTTTCTCTAACACCAGAAAATAAACTGTCCTGGAGCTGATTTTTTTAAATTAGTTAATCAATCAACATCCCAAACCTAGTATTCCTTCTCTTCTCTGCTCCCTGACTTCTCCTCCACTTCTGCTACCCCAATCCACTCTTCCTCAATTTTTTTTCAGAAAAGAGATCTTCCATGATAACTTCTAGTTTTGGCTATTGTAGTTGCACATCCACTCATATTGATGATAGACAAGGCCTGGCAGAATTTCATTCAATTGGCTATGGAAATAGAGCTAAGTGGAAGACAGGCTATGTGAACAAATCTTAACAAAAATTTACCCTCATTAACCATAAACTCTTTTTTATTTCTCTTTTAATTAATTAGGTATTTTCCTCGTTTACATTTCCAATGCTATCCCAAAATTGCCCATACCCATCCCCCCACTCCCCTACCCACCCACTCCCCGTTTTTGGCCCTGGCGTCCCCCTGTACTGGAGCATATAAAGTTTGCAAGTCCAAAGGGCCTCTCTTTCCTGTGATGGCTCACTAGGCCATCTTTTGATACATATGCAGCTAGAGACAAGAGCTCTGGGGTACTGATTAGTTCATATTGTTGTTCCACCTATAGGGTTGCAGTTCCCTTTAGCCCCTTGGGTACTTTCTCTAGCTCCTGCATTGGGGGCCGTTTGACCCATTCCAATAGGTAACTGTGAGCATCCACTTCTGTGTTTGCTAGGCCTCAGCATAGTCTTACAAGAGACAGCTATATCTGGATCCTTTCAGCAAAATCTTGCTAGTGTATGCAATGGTGTCAGCGTTTGGAAGCTAATTATGGGATGTATCCCTGGATATGGCAATCACTAGATGCTCCATCTTTTCGTTACAGCTCCAAATTTTGTCTCTGTAACTCCTTCCATGGATGTTTTAACTATATTACAAGTACAGCTTTACATTTTTCTCTTTAATATTTTTACATTTTCTACATCTTCCAAGCCTGGTGGACAAAGTGCTCTTTTAGTCAAATTGTACTAATTCATACCAATATTGTCCAGGGAAGTTTCTTGGTAAGCCCTTTAGAGCATCAGTTTCTTGCTTTCAGCTGTTCCTTCATCATGAGGAATAAAGTATAAACACAGTACATAGCCACAGTTTCTGTCATCGATGAGGACTTGGTCTGTGAAAGATACTATGCAGATTCTTAGCCTCTGAACTTGGCAATGGTTTACAGATGCTGATGTGAGCAAAATGAGGAACTAAAGGACAACTTTGTTAGGTCTCAGATCTTCTTGAGCACACTGTTAACAGATAATAATATGGGGAATGAGATCTAGTTTTTTAGTGCAGAGTCATTTGTCCCTGGTCAATATTAAAAGTTTTAAACATTTCTTGAATATTATCTACTGAAATTTAATAAATTTTAAATTTAAATTATGTAATCATAACAAAAAGAAAAACAACAGCAATTAATAAATAATAATAATAATAATAATAATAATAATAATAATAATAATAATAATAATAATAATAATAATAACAACAATAATACAGTGAGACTGATGAACCTGCAGTGACAGGACTTGAGCGTCTATGATAGAATTTGAGTCAGGCATTGTGTACTCACACATTAATTATGAGGATCTTGCTTAATTTTGTGTACATAGAACTGGATTATCACATGGATCTTTTCCCCCTCTTAAATTCTGAGCATGTGAAGAAAAGTGATGTTTCTCTTTCTTATACAATTAAACAGATTCCATAAAAGCTTATCTTCTCCCACTTCTAAATAAGCATTTTCGTTTAATTTATTGCCATGTTGTATGCTTTAACTGTTTGGTAGTTGTCTGTTAATTTTTGGTTTATCTTACATATAAAGCAAGTTTGATAAAAATTTGGTACGGAATTTTATGCATTTTATAATTGTAAAAATATTATTTCCACTCAACTCAAAGTGCTCTGTGGTTATAAATTGGCCTCTCAGTTAGTAATACACAACACAAATTCAATTCCACTTAACCCTTCTGAAAATGAACTTGCATGGTATTGTCTGATTTGAATCTAATAAACCTATTTATCTAAACCAGAGACATTTGTGTTAGGAAGGAAACTACTACTGTCTGTTGTTTAGAAAATGGAAAAGTTACTTCTACAGTAAAAGAAAGAAAGGAGGGCCTGCCTTCAGCAATTGTGGGAAGTCTGTGTTGCATGTGCATTTTTCAGTTCAGCAGCATCTAGGGCACTCAGAATACACAGCGATTTCTTCATATGTGGCGAGAAAAACCAAATCTACAGGAATCCCAGGCAACTGCTTCAAGCGAAGTCTTAGTCGTGCGAAAGTAGATGTAAAACCTCCCTTCTGCATGGGAGGTTTGTAGGAAACAAACAAACTCCAAATCCTATAAATGTAGTCTCTCTGAAACTTCCAGTAGAAGGTCTACTTGTTTTTATATGATTTTATACATTTTAATGTACTTACATTATGGGTACATGTGTTTGATTAAGTACATATGTGTGTAACTGTGCACAAACCACTGCACATGTGTAGAGATTGCAGGACAGTGTGGAAGAGACAATCTTCTTCTTCTACCATGTATATTATTTCAGAGATGAAGTTCAGGTACGCGGTCTTGAGTGGCTAGTAACCTTACATGAGTGGCTAGTGGGCCACCTCATACATTCCTTGAGCTTTAATTCTTTACATCCTCTGAAGATTGCCTGTTCATTCATCATGTCAAAACCCACAGAGACTATGAAGGTGGTCATGCTGCAAACCAGCATGAGTATAGAAAATGAAGCAACCAAAGTTTAAATGAGCCATTGATATTTCTTATCATCCTATCACTCCCATAGGTCGAAGTGGTTAAAACTCTCACCCAAGGCCTTCTAATATCAGTTGCATTGAACTAAAAGTGTCTGTAGCAGTATCTGTATGCACAGCGCCTGCAAGGTCTGAGATAGAAAGAGCCCAAGCAATGAGAGGGAAGGGCGTGCATGCCACTATCTTTATCTCAGAAGTTATTTCTAGTTTGTAGCTTGGAAAGGAAAACATTCAAATTTCCACTAGGGTATCACTGGGTATGCAAACCATGCTTAAATCTAAGTCTCTAGTTCAGCATTGCCTGGCAAATGAAAATCAAACTGGATAATAATCTTGGAGGTCCTTTATATAATAAGGTATTGGCAGGGTTCTTTAAAGAATACCTTAAGGGTCCTTTGTTTATATATTATGGTTTGCAGTTTTTTTTGTTTTTATGGGATTTCTGAGTGTTTGTGAACATATATGTCTCTGTGTCTACATGTATATTTCTTGTGCTTTTTCTTTGCCTCTTTTTTATTATGTTTGCTTTGTTCTGTTCTGGTTCATTTGTTTATTTAGTATCTTAATCTTCATTATTATTGTTATTAGTATCATTAATAGTATCATTATTATTTAGATGCCTGTTTGTATTTTAATAAAGGGAGAAAGAAAAAGTGTGAATTTGGGTGGGTCGAGAAGTGGAGAGGTTGTAGAAGGATTTGGGGGGACAGTAATCTGAATCTATTGAATAAAAAACTGTATTTTCAATGAAAAGTGTCTTCCCAGAAATTTTGATCTTACTATTAGTACAAAGGAATCAAAAACTTATTTTTTAAAGAATCATATTGTATACAGAGGAAAAAAAATGAGAGCTTTTCCAACTGAGAAATATTTCATTTTGCAAGTATGGTAAGGACCGTAGAGTTAATAATCAAGAACACAGAGCACAACACAAAGCAGAAAAAAGTACAAAGCACACACAAATATATAGGCAGGAATCAAATTAGTCAATTTATTGACCTTTTTAATGGAGCACAAATCCTCATCCATTCTCCATTCGGACAAAACAGATTTGCTGTTGTCTCCAATGACTTTGAGTAGGAATTCATCCAGTAACCTTTCTCATCTATTTCATTAGAGCTGACTCATCCCTGCCAAGATTCCAGGACAGGAAAAATAGACTCCATCATCCACTTGGGTATGTGTGTTTCCAAGTTCCTTCATATATATTCTTCCTTATGCTTGGTGAACCCCTACATTAAATTATTTTTTCCTACTTCATGACTATAATTTCCTACTGTTATAAATAATAACATACATACCTGACATAAAGATAGTCTTAGACAACTCCAGATGATCACATGATTAGACAACTAAAATAGATCACATCTATCCTAGTACAGTTCTGGAAGGCAGAAAGTGTAAAAATCAAGGAGCTGGCTAGTCTTACTATTATTTCCTGGCACTGTGAATTGCAACCTATAAGTTCTAAGTCCTTGTGACACTTTCATGGGAGTTGTCTAGGACTATCTTTATGTCAGGTATTTATGTTAGGATTTATAACAGTAGGAAATTACAGTTATGAAGTAAGAAAAAAATAATTCTATGTAAGGGCTCACCAAGCATGAGGAAGAATATATATGAAGGAACTGTAGCATTAGAAAGGTTGAGAACCACTCTCTGGATGCTTGAAAACAGAAAGCATAATGGAGTCATAGGCTGGTCTTGGCATCAGTCTGATATCTGCTTCAGACTAATATCTTGCTTCCTTTTGTTTCTTGTGACCATGAGGGGAATAACCTAGATAGTATAGTCAAAGGACCAATCTGAGGACATGTTCAGAATCCATTTTGTGAAAACATGTGCTGTTGTATCATTTGGAAAGGGCTGTCTTTGGAACCAGTGCATGCACATGAGTGCTTTGGTGCTTTGCTCTTTCTTTCTTTCTTTCTTTCTTTCTTTCTTTCTTTCTTTCTTTCTTTCTTTCTTTCTTTCTTTCTTTCTTTCTTTCTTTCTTTCTTTCTTTCTTACTATCTTTCTTTCTTTCTTACTATCTTTCTTTCTTTCTTTCTTATTTTATTTTTTTTTGAGGCAGGTTTTCTCTGTGTAGGCCTGGCTGTTGTAGAACTCATTCTGAAAACCTGGTTGGCCTTGAACTCATAAATTTGCCTGCCTCTGCCTACCAAGTCCAGGGAATAAAGGCTTGCAACACCACACCCAGCTTCTTTGATTTTTTTTTTATTCTGCTATTAACTTATTGTTCCCAAGGTTGTTTATTTTATTATTTTATTTTATTAGATATTTTCTATATTTACATTTTAAATTTATCCCATTTCAAGTTTTCCCCTCTAAAAACCCAATAACATGTCCCTCCTCCCCCTACTGACCAACCTAAGCACTCCTGCTTCCCTGTCCTGCCATTCCCTTACACTGAGGTATAGAGTCTCTCAGGACCAGGATCCCCTCCTCTCACTGTGTCCATCTAGGCCATCATTTGCTACATATTCGCTGGCAGCGATGGGCCCCTCACTTTGCATTATTTGGTTGGTCTTTTTTTTTAAATTACATATATTTTAACTTACATTTCAAATGTTGTATTCTTTCCCAGTTTCCCACTCCTCCAGAAACCCCCTATCACATCCCCTGTCCCCCTGCTTCAATGAGGGTGTTCCTTCACCTGTGCACCCTCTCCCACCTCACAGTGTGGTGGCTAACAAGTTTATATCTCTGTATCCTTATCATTCAACACCATATTGGGGATCCTGCAGCTTATAGGGAAAAGATGTCCAGATTCTGAGAACTGCAGGGTACCATCCAATACATCAATCTCAAGCCACATGTGGGTACATCTTCCTAAAAAACGTGTCGTCCTGTTAATAGCTTTCAGTTGGATCTTTAAGTACCTCAGCCAAGATTGAGGTGACTGCTCCCTGCATAATCACTGCCCACTTCATTTTGGGGAGCATCTGTGCCAGGAAGTCAGGGTAGATATCCACATAGTTGATGTGGATTTCAGTGGCCTGCAGGCACAGATAAAAGTCATGCATGTCCAAGCCTTACACATTTGAGCTTAGGAGATAGTATGTGAGCAGTTTCATGTTGTCATTTTGGATTTCTGCATAGGACATATTGTCTTTCATTAATTTTGGGATTTATTTACATTTTAAATGATAGCTTCTTTCCCATTTTCCATTCAACAAATCCCCAACCCATCCACCATCTCCTCCCTTCCCTTTGAAAAAAGGCTTAGTTTGTATTATATTTCTATATTGCACTCCATCACTGAGTGAAATCAAGACAGGACACATGTAGGAGTATAGGCAGGGTACATGAAGAAAGGCTGCTTATTGGATTGCTTTCTCAGCACAGTTTTCTCTGCTTTTTTTCTTACAAAATTTGAAAGATTTTTTTTTAACTTTTATTTTAATAACATACCCACAAACACACACACACACACACACACACACACACACACACACACACACACACACAAGACATAAGATCACTAAAGAACAAGCGAAATGATTGTAAAGCAATGTCCTAAATGTATTTCATTATCTCCAGTGCCACATTTATAAGTCAATTCTAGAGGCCTTATGTCTAATCATATTTGGCAAATGGATATAACCCATTATGCAGAATTTGGAAAACTAAAATATGAACATGTTTGTATCGATACTTGTTCAGGATTTCTTTTTGCTTTTTTCTGCTTCTCTGCATAAAGGAAAGGTTTCTAAAAACGTAATTGATCATTGCCCACAAGCATTTAATGCAATAGGATTGCCTAAACATATCAAAACAGATAATGAGCCATCCTATTCTAGTAAAAAATTTATTTCATTCTGTAGGAATTTGGAATCAAACATAAAACTTGAATTCCTTATAAGCCCATGGCAAACGGAATAGTTCAATGTGCTCATCACACCTTAAAGAATTGGCCTTTTATGACAAAACAGTGGCAGTTATATCCCCCAAGGTCACCAAAGGCACATCTTGCCTTTACTTTATTTGATCTAAATTTTTTGCAAACTGATATTAAAGGTAAGTCTGCAGCAGATCACCACTGGCATCCAGTTACTTCTAATTCCTATGCATTGATAAAATGAAAGGACACACTAACTAAGGAATGTAAGGGTCCAGATCCGATTCGAATCTGGGGAAGGGGCTCGGTTTGCGTTTTTTCATGAGAAGATGGAGCACAGAGGCTGCCCAAGAGATTAATTTGTTAGCTGAACACAGATCCTGAATCTTCTTATAAGTATCACTCTGAGAACTAAAATTTCTCTTTTGCATAGAATTTAGTTGGGGACTCAGCCCCCCAGAAAAGCTGTTTTCTTGCTACTCTCAGAGCTTTGCAATTTGCAACTGAATAAAGTATCTGGACTTCCCCAAAAGAAGCTTTGCATTGCTACTTTCTCATTGTCTGGGTCTCTTTTTCTTAAGCAGGTCAATCAACATCCTCCAATCACACTGCAGGGGGAGTGCATCCCTGCAAACAAAGGCTTAAGGTGGCAACTGCTATTTTCATTCTAAAGACATTCTACCATGCATTTTGGCTTTAAGTCTGATTTGAAAAATAGGTTTATTAGAAGGGCTAGGAAGGCAGATATTTCAAATATTAGAAGAGATTGATTTTTATTCTGATAGATGGTCTTAGTCCCTTTGCTGGTCTCTGGTTTTCCATCCTTGCTGTTATTGCAAGCTCCCCTAATTTCCTCAGGCTGTGGGAATAACAGAGATGAGGAAGATGACCTCCAGCTCCTAATATAGCCTAAAAGCCACAAATTGTGGTGTTACCAGTGGTATAATTCTTGTTGAGGCCTTGCTAAATCTGCTGTTGGCAATACTCCTTTATGAGATGCAGAGTACTGAGAACTGTGCATACTGATTCGTGATGATATGAATACAGTATGGGTACAGCTTCGGTGAAGATATTTACTGTATAATATCATGGGTATTCCGTGTTCTTTGTCTAATATCCACGTAGCAGTGAGTGCATACCATGTGTGTTCTTGTCTTAGGGAGAGATGTTCCACATGTATCTGTTAAATCCATTTGGTCCATGACTTCTATAAGTTTCACAGTGTCTCTGAGTTGAATGGTAGGGATATAAAGTAGGGAAAGAATTTGTTCAACCCATATTACATGAAAAAAATTAAATTAATATATACTTTTTTAATCCAAAAAGCATGCCTATAGACCCATCTAATGTAGGGAGATCCTATTTGATGTTTCCTCTTCGTAGGTGACTCTAGATTTTCACAAGTTGGCATAAGATTACTAGCACACTCAGATTAACATAAACGCATTTTCAGTCATGTCTAAAACCATCACACCAATCGACCGAGATATTCTCTGTACATTCCATGGGCTAAATGTCAGAAACATGTGTGTTTTACAGTGTGTCTCAGCTTTAAAGTGTAAATCCTGAAAGGAGGGCCATGGTCAACCTTCCTACTTCCTGCTTCTAGGCCACTATTTGCTGCTCTGTGGCACTACAAAGGCTTCTTTGTTAATCAGGTACCACTGTGCCATAGATATCTTGAAGTGACAGAGTGTACAAGCATCCATGGGACCTAGATGCTGATGAGAACACTCTTACACCATCTCCTGCCTTCACAACATACTTATTAAGATGGTGAAATATTGGGAAAGTCATGGTAGAACAAATTCTTTAAAGCCCAGTGCTGTTCTCAACAGTCATCTCCTGATTTTCTATATGGACCTCATATGTTACACTTTGAAGTCAACCCACAGTCTCATGTTTCTTGTGCAAGTCATTAGAGTGTCAATTAAATCTAGACTTTGGGAATATATCAATAAGTCTGCATTATCTTCATATTCCATGCCCTTAATTATGGTAACCTTGCCAAGAATAGATGTCTCACCATTCTCACTGAGAGTTTACCTGGTAAATAAATAGTTGAGAAAAAGACATTCTTCTAAGGCCCAAATAGCCTAGTTAATCAGTATATGAGAAGCAGGGCTGACATCACTCAGCACAAAAGCTAAAGAGAGTCTCTTGTTTTGTGGAGAACTGAGAGAACAGCAGGGACAGGGGCCTTAATGATAGTCAGTCCAGACCTGGAGGCTGGGTCTAACAGCATCCAAAGGAATACAGGCCAATTTCCTCCAGCTTCCTGGAGGAGCACTGTTTCTCTTCAAAATGTGACAGGGATGGCACCCACAAGGGGGAAGAATGCAGTGTGTTCTAGACTTATTTTGAGCCATCAGGGTAATGATCCTCCCACATTGCTATTACAAATGATCAACCTCAATAGGGGTCATGTAAGTTCTGCTGACACCAGAATCTCTAATTGCAAAACCCTTACAGGAAAGACCAGTTTTCCTCCACTCTAAGGATAAAAAGCAAGGATTGGGCTCATATGGCTAAGCATTTTCTGACTAGCTTTGAGAGAACAGCGTGGTCCAAGGCCCAGATTTCAGATTAGGTGATTACTGACAGTTTAAAAAGTAAGTACCTGTAACGTTTGCTCTGTGGTACTGAAAAATATTGTCCCCAAATGTATGAACAAAAAACGGTGAGCATGTAGCCTAAGGAGCAACATTTCCCTGATTTAACACCAGGCACTTGGCATTCATTCTATACACAGAAATACCCCCCGAGTCTCCAGACCACCCTCCTCAACTGTACATTACAAGCATTACAAGTTTTTGTTATAGCCCATAAGATACAAGTCTTCAAGAAAACACAATCAGACACAAGGCAGAAACAAGAACTCATGTATTGATCAAATTGCATTATCAATAAAAAAATGTCAGCAATGGGTTGACATTGCTTAGTGTCTGCATAAAATTGGTATAAAAGGACCTAAAAGTTCTGTAACAGTTCATGAGTACAAGAAAAACAAGATTATAATTTCTTAGTAATAAAGAGAGAAATACTTTCTGTTAAAGTATTCAAAACCCTGTCTAAGGTAGATTTTTCACTCAATGGTAATATTTGATTTGTAACTTCAAAAGCTGACCTGTCATGCAGGTCCAGTTATTCGAGGGTCTCGAGAGGACTTTCTCCTAAGAAATAAATGGGGTGTAGAGAGAGATGAGGATATTGTGCGAACAAAGATATGGAAATGTTCTGAATTACATCAGGACCCCAATGTATTAGCCATGACCAAGGTTTAAATGCACAAGCAAAAGGGGAAGTGCCTTTCAGCAGGAGAAATGGGGCAGAAGCAATGCACCTCAGCAGGAGGGATGGGGCAGCAGGGTGGGGGGGGGAGAGGAAGTACTTCTCAGCAGGAAGGAAGGGGCAGCGGAAATTTTTCTTTTGGCGACTACTGGTGGAAGCAGGAACTTGGCGTTATCAGGGTACATCTTTAGGTCAGGACATCCAGCACTGACTTAGGGTTGGAACAATCTGTAGTTGTTCTCAGAGCAGTGAGTCTGTGGCCTGCTTTTGACCCTCTTTTCTTATGGGGGCGGGGGAGGTGGAGAGACCCAATTCAGAGATCAGGACAATAGCGTTGCAGTAATAGCTCCCAACAAAAAGCATAGATGCACTCCCCACCACCAGAAAATTAAAAAAAACAAAACAATACAAAACAAAACAAAAACAAACAAACAAACAAACAAGCAAAAAAAGCAAAAGATACTCCAATGCACTGTATCTGCTTTGTTGTGAGTAAATCCACAAACATGAATGGATAGCAACACAGGAAGGAATTATGCACAGCAAGGCACACACACACACACACACACACACACACACACACACAAGTAAAAAGAAACAGTCCAGTCAAGAAGCTATTGAAGAGAGTCATTTAAAATTTATGATAAAGAAGATGAAGTGTATTTCTTCACAGTTGATGATTTCTGGTGGAGGGCAAGGAAGATTCATTTTTATAGCTTGTGTTTGATATTTTCTAGGTTCTTCTTTTTATACTCCAAAACACTAGATAGGACAGAAATAAAGGTAGAGAGAGGAATTAGAAAATCTCTGAATCTAATTTTTTTCCTAGTGCTTCTTCTTTAACTATGGATATGAAAAAACCACAACCAACTTGCGTAACCAACCACCAAACACCAGACAAAATGTACTAGCTTTGACACTCAATCTTGTGCAAAGTTAATGCAGCAGGAGTTTTTCACTAATGTATGTTGTATGTAAATATAGTATTCCACCAAACTTAGTAACTCTGTATTCCATACTTCCTGCATTCAGCTGTTCACTATTTTAATATTAGTCATACCTATTCCATGCTGTGCCATGTGTTTTGATCTAATTAAGTTTCATTTGGGGACCTCATATGAAATGCAAATATTGTGTGTAAATCTCCCTTAGTGTTACTTCATAAACATGTTTCATCTATGGAGTAACAGTATTAATGCTTTCTGTTTGAAGTACACTTTCAGTGTGCATAAGTAGATACTCCTCTTTAGTATTTTATGATACACTAAATATAACATATAGTGTATACTTAGAAGATGAATCCAGTAAAGGATTTTTAAAATGTTGTGTGAGGGCTTTGTGATTTAAAAAAAAAAAGTGTTCTCAATAGTATTGGCTGAGATTCTGCAGTCTTGTGTGTGCTCTTTTCTAATGAATCATAATTAACGTTTATGCTGAGACTCGGGGAGGCAGGCTTATCAGTAGAAAGAAAGCCATTATCTTGGAATCTCTCCTTTTATAAGTACTCCTATAAGTATATAAATGTCTGGGTGGCCAATTAGACAGAAACCATGTCTTGGTATACTTGTTGCAATCTGATAGCTTTGTCGTAACCAATCACCCCACCTCTCAGGACTTGAATTAATGTAACTTCCTAAAATGTCCAAGAATTACAAAGACACACACCAGGTACATGCACACCACAAATTCTGACTCATTCTCTGATTCTGAATCTTCCTATGACTGTCCTTGTGACTCTGCCTCTCCTTCTTTTTCTGCCTCTACATTCTCTACCTCAGCCTGTATCTGAACCTCTGCCTCTGCACCTTCCTATGCCTTTGATTGTCCCACTGCTACTTATTAGTGCTGAGATAACATACAGGTTAGTTTAGTTTTAGAATTGATCTACTGTGGAATTGGTTTTCTATGAACATTAAGTTGCCTCTCTACCTTGTACTAAAACCATTTGATTGAATTTGAATCTTCAGTATAATGAGAGATGTAACCCAAATTCATAGGGCAACAATGTCTAGGTAACTCTCTGGCATTGAACAGTCACTCCACTGTTCTGAACAAACTGTTTGTAACCAGTAGTTTAAGCACAGGCAGATAGCATAAGTGTAAGTATGCAAGCCTGTCTTGATTTCAATGTGATAAAGATCAGGGCCCAAAACTACAAAAGGAGGTAATGGTTTCTTTCTGTTTATAAGTCTCAGCTTGTAAATTGCATGACCTAGGAAAGTCAGGACAGAACTTGATTCAGAGCTGGTAAGTAGAGGCAGAAACTGAAGCAGAGACTATGGAAGAACACTGGATTACTTTCCTCCAAGTCATAGGTATGCGAGGTCCTAGGGGATGCAAAACAGAAAAGAAAGAAAAAATAAGTACCAAACATATCACAATGATTGACCTACATGCATACTTTAAAGTATGCTCTTGATAATATTTGTGTTCATTTGGAAATCAAGTTCTACATGGCAATTGGTAAACAGCATACTTTTCATTATTTCTACTGGATGGACATTTTTACCTGAAGGAGTGTATTTTTTGGATGTGAACATTCCTGGACTACATGGAGGTCCTAAGTTAGCTTGTATCAGATCCCCTGGAACAGGACTTACATGTGGCTGTGACACACAGGATGATCACTGGGAATTGAATCCCAGACCCTCTGCAAGAGCAGCCAATGATCTTATACTCTGAGTCATGTAAAGATCTCCACATTTCTGGAGAGAGAAGGAAGGTGTAGGAAGAGAACATTACTCAAAATGTCCAAATTCATCTAAGAATAAATTAATGCTTGCAAGGGTCTGTCAAGATACACAACAAAAACAAGAAAAAATTAGAAGGTGTGTAAAAATTGAAAAGAATGTTTGTTTCTGCTCTGTTGTGTGTTCTGACCAGGACTAAATGAACACACTAAATGAAGCTGCACTGAGAAGCATAAAGAAGGGAGGTACCACACTCTGACAAGTGCTAAGGTTTTTTCAACTGTATTTGTGTAATCCTTCAGGGGCTTCTTGTCAAAAATAAACCCCCTTTATCAAATCCCCAACAGTAAATTCTGTGTGTCTCATTTGGAGACTGGGCAGAAGATATGTGAGATGCACCAGGAATGATTAAACTTTATGTTCTCTTGCTCAGAAACCATTTTCAGTGATCCTATGAAATCCAAATGTCAGCTCCAGACTGCATAGTATCAGGTTTTTCTTGGCCAATTCAAAATTAGAGCCAATATCAAAAAAGATGACTTATCTGTTACACAAAGTTGCTGCTACCAAATAGGAGGTGGCTATGATTCCCAACACCAACACTGTGGATCTCTCTCTCTCTCTCTCTCTCTCTCTCTCTCTCTCTCTCTCTCTCTCTCTCTCTCTCTCTCTCTCTCTCTCTCTCTCTCTCTCTCTCTCTCTCTCTCTCTCTCTCTCTCTCTCTCTCTCTCTCTCTCTCTCTCTCTCTCTCTCTCTCTCTCTCTCTCTCTCTCTCTCTCTCTCTCTCTCTCTCTCTCTCTCTCTCTCTCTCTCTCTCTCTCTCTCTCTCTCTCTCTCTCTCTCTCTCTCTGTCTCACTCTCTGTTTCTGTCTGATTGTGTCTGTGTGTGTTTCTGTGTGTGTCTGTCTGTTTCTGTGAGTCTGAATGTGATTGAGTGTGTGTGTTATTATAATGTAGCCCATTCTTAAAATGAGAAAGGCACTTTCACTTTGTGTTTTTTTTTTCTTTCCATTTTGGCCAAATTGTATTGATAAGCACTGGCTGGCCTCAAATTGGCTATGTATGTATGGCTTTCTTAGAAGTCAAAAGAGATATGATTTCATAAGACCCATAGTCCTCTGGTTAAAAGCAGGAATCACTGTGATAGGCTTCCATTCTGTAATATTATAAGGTTTGAACTATATGAAGGTATGTAAGTAGTCTTCAAAATTAATTCCTAGGTGCCAGGGAATGGGGGCAAACACACATTTAATCCCAGGACTTATTATGCTGAGGCAGGAAAATCTCTAAATTCCTTGTCAGTCGCGTCTATAGAGCAAATTCCAGTTCAGCCAAAGATATTCCATGGAATGCAGCCTGGAAAAAAAAACTTGAAATGAATAAACTTCATAGTTAAGTAATGAATAATTAAAAAAAAAAAACGCTGCGAAAGACGAGTGAAATATGCAATTATCTAGACATATACCAAATCCATAAGATAAACCATCTAAACAGCACCTTAACACCTTAAGAAATAGAACCAATCATGATAATCTCCCACCAAAACAACCCTGGGACTAGATGGCTGTAGTGCAGAATTCTATCAGACCATCAAAGAAGAACTAATACCAATTCTCATGAAAGTGTTCCACAAATTAGAAACAGAAGGAACACTACCCAATTCATTCTATGAAGCCACAGTTACACTGCATATTCTCCTGTGGAGATGGAATGGTCACTGCCTAATGAGGAACTGGTCACTTCTTCCTTTCATACAGGACTTTGTTTGAGATTATTTTTTGCTTCTACCATGGTTAATATTACAAATAGATTTTAAATACAGTTTTAACATATATGAATTTTAGCTTTAGAAAATATCATGTATATTTAACAGGCTTTTAACAATCATAACTTATATTCACAACATAAAAGCAAAAGAAGTTACAACCTATTTAATCAATGAGAGAAAATTAGAGACTATTCTAACCAAATTGAACCAGGAGGAAAATAAGAACTGTACTGAAAAACTGATTTTTAGTAATAAAAATAACAAAAATAATGATAATAATAATAATAATAATAATGAAATACATTAGAAATTAAAAAAATGAATACATATATTTTGCTAGTTTAAGTAAAAAATACTAATGAATAATAAGAAATATGTTCACCTGATTTCGAAATCCCAATCCTCTCATTCTATGAAAATTTTGGTTGGAATTTGAAAGATTAGCTTTGTGAATAGTTGTCCAGGAAATTGACAGATGCCCTTAGGTTATGTTGCTTTCAGTTGTTATGGAGACAATGCCTCAATTACACTCCTTTCTGTGGCTTGCAATTCTAGGTCCTCAGTCTGCCACTGCCTCCACCTCCACCTCCATTTCGCCTCTGCTCTACCTCTGCCTCCTCCTTCTTCCCCCTTTCCTTGTCCATGTCCCTTTCCCTGTCCCAGTCTCTCTCCATGTCCCTGTCTCTCTCCCTGTCCCTGTCCCTCTCCCTCTCCCTCTCCCTCTCCCTCTGCACCTCCCTCCCCCTCTAGCCTCCCCACTAGCACACAGATAACCCTCAGATTAGTTCAGTTTTAGTACTGATCTACTCTAGAATTTTTTTTCCTTCATGTCTACTTCCTTCCTAGCTTGTTTAAAACTATTTAATTCAATTTGAATCTTCCACATAATAAGAAATTTATTCAAAATTCATAGGCTAACTATTGCTAAGTAAGTGTCTGGTGTTCATCAACCACTCCACTCTTCTAAAGGAAGTGTTTTGTAATCAGAATTTTAAGCACAGGCAGATATCTTTAGTGTTAGTGTAAAATTCTGTCTTGTGTTCAATGTGATAAAGATCAGGACCAAAACTGTTGGAAACCAGGCCTTACCTAACTTGAACTGTGTTTCACCTGGGAGGCAAACAGAGGCTGAAAAGAGAGGGGAACTATATAGGTGAGAGAAAAATGGAGCCAAAACAATTTTCTGATCTAGGCTCAAATATTTAATAAAAGTTTGCACTTATAAAGGGGGAACCCATTCTCTGCCATGCCAAGTTTCTTGCTTTCCTGATACCAAGTTGTCAGCAAAGCCTTTTAGCACTAAGTCACCAAATTCACAGATTACAGTTAACTACAGAAAATCTTGGAGAACCAATTTGGCCTCATGGCAGATGGCAGGTAGTTTCACATCAAAGGAAACTAGCTGAGGAGCTGCACTGCAGGTGGCCCTGCCTCAATGGCATAAGGTCTGAACCTGCATAGGTTGGAGGAGGTTATACTCCCCCCCGTTAATAATATTTTAAAAAGTGCTAAACTGAGGCATAAAATGTATTTATGCTCTATAGTCTTGCCTGGGAGTTATGGTGACTGGAGGCCACACCTCCCTTAGGAAATCTTAGATCTTCATGAAGCATCAAATTCCATTATGGATGCTACGTGCAACTAGTTTGTGTTATATATCAAACAAAACATGGCTCTGTGTTGTGTTATCAACAGTCATGGATTTTGGCATGTACCTCTGTCTTAGATTGGTATGGTTCTGAGATCTGTATGTCTGTCATTGAATGTCCAGCCCTCATTATCACACCTTATTCCCAATTCAGACCAAAGTCATAATATGTACTAGAATGAAGATCAATAACTGCCACCTTCACTGTTGGAGGCAAGGCTGTACATCTGCTACAGTCAGGCTGAAGGACTTGGATGACCTGCTTGAGAAACAAAGGTGGGACAGTGATAAGCAAGAGTATGAAAGTTTCTTTGGAGAAGTCCAGGTACCCCATTCAGTTGCAAATTAGCAATGATCAAGCTTAGTCTTAGAGATTCTGGTGTGGGGAGGTGGCTTTGAGAATTGCAGAAAGGCTGCAGCCTCTCTGGGAGTGGAGGCTGTGCTCCAAATTAAATTTGCTAGCTAATTAAGATTTTAGCTATCTTCCCTAATTCTTCTAATACTGGAATTATTAATAGACCAGTCCAATATTGAATTAGGATACCTGGTCACAGTGAAGTTAGAAGATGAATCACTATAACTCTATCTTGAGACTAATCTTTCTAAATCAGATTACACAGTCTCTACTGTTCTATATCCCATAATTCTTAAAAACCTTGAAGTAAAGCATCTTAGCTTGTCCAAACTGGGAAAATGATAAACAAAGGTAGGTCACTACAGTCAGGGCACTAAGCAAACACACCTGTTAGTTTGTCACAAAAATTAGCCTTCATATATATGCAGCATTCTGTGAAGAGAACCTATTCTTGTCCCTTTCCCAATAAAGTAGCTACTTAGGATCAAGCCATATACCAATAAGTAGATTTTTTTCATTTGACCTAGAGATGATTATGTCTCCTATTTAAGATACTATCAGGCATTTTTAAGTTCTTTGACATCCAAATTTCAAAGTTCTTAAAGTGTGATTTAAATAATGTGCATGGGGATATAATTTATCTTGTCCTTTGTTTTTTTAAAAAGAAGAGTTTTTTAAAGTTCCACATTACCCTGTATTAGATAAATTAATAAATTGTTTACAAAACATTTCAAATGCTTTACTGTTATAGTCAGTATTAATATAACAAGGCCAGCGACTAATTACACTTTCAATTGTTTATCTTGAAGAGCGGATTTAACTAGAAAGCTTTAAAATGTATTAATAGTCCCCCTCATCCTTTCTCTTTCTCACTTCCTCCATTTCCAGCAGCAGTCTTCTTGCCTCTGCAGGTATTTTACACATGAAGTATCCAAGCAAAATGACATGTACACAAACAACCATACCCACCATCAAAGTTTATAAAATAAAAGAAATGATGTGTAGACTATGATTCTAATTTTTCTGGGAAAGGTAGTATAGGAGAGAGGAATCACTGTGTGTGGACTCACAAAGACACAAAGAACCCCCCAAATAGATCCAATTTACCACTCCTTAGAAACACAAACACCACAGGCAGGAGGAGGGATTTTGAATGAGGAACTCTTTCCTTGTCTTTCCAAGTGCTTTGGTGGATGAGCACAACTACAGGAAAAGGGCCTCACAGCAGGTAAACTCCCACCACCACCCCACACAAAGGCAAAGTCACCTTGGTGGAACCAGGAGCAGATCACCTGCCTCTGCAGGTTGTTTCTGTTTAGCTGCATTTGGAGAAAGCAGTTGGAGCAGTTGCTGCCTGCTCTTGAGAAGGGCTCTAAGGGTACAATGTATAGGTCTGTAGAATTGCAACAAGTTTGGACCCTAGAAAAGTAATGGGTTGCTGAAATGGTCCTGGACTGTGAATCTTAGGGTCTTGCTAGGGAATTTCTTAATCTGCAGTGACATTTAGACATTGGAGCAAGCAGAGGTGCTTTGATCCTTATCTTAGGCACTCAAAGTTGTCCTGGAAGACAATTGTTGTGACTGTTTGTGAGGCTTTGCTGGGGGAGAGGGGATATTGACAGCCCTCTACACGATCTGCATGGCACACAACTAGAGCTTTCTTTCTTATGAAGCATAGAAGTGACTGAGGGCAAAACACCACAGGAGACAACTATATCAGCGTCCCTTAAGTAAAATCTTGCTGGTGTATGAAATAGTGTGCCTTGCAAATATTGAAGTGGGTGCTCACAGTCATCTATAGGATGGAATACAGGGCCCCCAATATAGGAGCTAAAGAAAGTACCCAAAAACTGAAGGGGTCTGCAACCCTATAGGTTGAACAACAATATGAACTAACCAGTACCCACAGAACTTGTTCCTCTAGCTGCATATGTAGCAGAAGATTGCCTAGTCGGCTATCATTGGGAAGAGAGGCCCTTGGTCTAGCAAAATTTATATTCCACAGTTCAGGGGAATGCCAAGGCCAAGAAGTGGGAGTGAGTGGGTAGGTGAGCAGGGGGCAGGAGGTATAGGGGACTTTTGGGATAGAATTTAAAAGGTAAAAGAAGAACATATGTAATAAAAAAATGTGGGGGAAAATAAAGAGACTAGGTCGTTTCTACAATTAGGAAAAGTCTCATTACTTTATCCCATTAAATGTGCACATTAAAAAAAAAAAGTGGCTAATGGCTTTGAACAGGATCCTTGCTGAGGACAGGATCTTATAAAGGGTTCCAGATAGACAACTCATTTACAGTTTTACAAGCTAGTACTTATAAACAATTGATCACTGGGAGCCTCAAGCTGAGACACCCGATCACTGGGCATAAGTGTTGAGATAATTTGAAGATATTTCCATTGTTTTGAATAATCTGTATGATATTGGATACATTTACTCTATGGAAGGAGTATGTGTGTGGAGTCCCTTGTGTCACTTAAGTAGGAGTTGTAAAACACCTGTTGCGATGATGCAAGTTCATATCTATAATGTGTTTGTGATGTCAGTATTTATAAAGGAGGAGGCATCTCTGAGATGCAATAACACATTTAAAAAAGAAAACCACAAGACAATACGGAAAGGGAATATTGCCTTATGTTGTTGTATTTCTGTTTTGTGTGTGTTGTGTGTGTGTTTTGTTTTTGTTTTTGTTTGTTTGTTTGTTTGTTTTCTTATTTGTGTGTATGGTCTGATTTTTGGATTTTTTCAAGACAGGAATTCTCTATATGCCCCCTGGCTGTCCTGGAACTCACTCTGTAGACCATGCTGGCCTTGTACTCAGAAATCTGCCTACGTCTGCCTCCCACGTGCTGGGATTAAAGCTGTGCACCACCAACACCCTGCAAATATTGCCATTTTTAGTGAGATATTTTTAATGTTTTTTTACTGATTTATGTAAGATATTTCATATGGTGTGTCCATTTTTTTTTCACGTTGTTGCATTATTCCTTTCAAAGTTTGTTGATTATTGCTCACAAATACAGGATTTAACATCAGGACACTGACATTCTTCTTTTTCATTTCATTCCTCTCCTTTTTTTCTGTTTAACTTATCTGGAAATGGATTTTTCTGTATAGTCCTAGCAATTCTGGGCCTTCTTGTGCAGTTCAGTCCTGAATTCAAATCTACTGGATTTTATCACCAAATCCTGAGATTAAACCCCTTTCTAAGCAGACATCAACATTTTTTTTAATTTTCTGTCTCACAATACTTCTTTAGAAGATGTCCTCATCACAGTTCCCAAGTAATGCCTTCAGACACTTCTAACTTTCTGTAGCAACCTTACCATATAGAGCCTATGTAAGGCATCCTGTTGGGTAGCATTCTGTCTTAAGCTGTCCACATCCAAAGTGTTTGTATTCTTCACAGTGGCCTGTGAGGTTAGTGTGATAAATCTGGGATGAGCTGTCAGGTGAAGAATTATTCACCACTGCAGCCACAAAGCTTGCAGTTTCCACTGCTCCTGATCATGATGCTGCAGAAGGTTTCTTTGATTTTCATAGACACTGGCTTCTTATTCCCAAATCTTGGTAGTGGTACTGTATTCTGCCTGTCTGTGTAAACAATTAGACATGAACCATGTCTTAGTATACTGGTTGAATCTTGAGAAGTTTGTTGTTCTTTTCTGCTGGATAGCCTGTTACTGGGGAAATCAGGCCATCGAGATTATTCTTAGCCTGGAAGGTACAGAGTCAGGGTCAGAGGAAGTGTGAAGTCTGGGTAAGGACTAGTTCTTAATCCAGATATTCCCTATGTATAAGAACCGTAATTGTCAACATTTCTCATTTAAAAAAAACACTTGAGGTTTATGTGTTATTCTCAAATGACAGCTGTAAGTTTTTACCACTTAAACACACCCCTCAATATACAAGAACATATATCTACAGGGCCCTTTATAAACTATTCAGAGTTGTGCATCCCCATGGTCTCTGGTCTGTTTCCATTGTGAAAGGACATATGTTGAGAGAGATTTGTTTACCTTTGCTCTAATGATTTCCCTGGTCTTAATGTCTCAGTATTCATCCAGGTGTGAATACTGTGGAAATCGAAAATGTTAAAGGAACCGTGAAGCAAAAATGTTAATTGGTGTGAAAGAGTTAATGGGAACAGCCGTTAGTTTCCACTGACTGAAACTAAAATATTCATTACCTGTTATATTTCACAAAAACAGAATTATTGCTTATTTGTTCAAAGTGTACAGCCAGGTACAAATGAAATGACTTTTATCCACTTGGCTGTTTTTTTTTTTTCAAGCCTTGGCATGGCTTAACAAAGGAGTTCCTGAGAGCACCTGAATGTTCAGATAAAGTTTACTGAGGTCTCCTTGGCCTGAGAGTGCCTGTCCAGCCGCACTTTTGAACAAGAGGAATGGGTGGGACATTCTTTGATAGAAACAGCAGTAGCTTGGTTGCCAGTCAGAAAATTGTTGAAGAACAGCAGCAGGCTGTAGTGTTTGAGATAGTCAGACACCCTGTGAAAATTGCAAAACCCAAAGTAACTTGGAGCTAAAAAGTTAGAGATCTGATTAAGAGGTAAAATCTTGGATGTTGTAGTGAAGAGCAAAAACTTATAATTTTGGGTCTTATAGCATTGTGGTATGTAAGTTCAAGAAATTCAGGGCTGAAGAATAGACCAAGGCGGGTCCAGGCACAGCCAAACCCACCCTGTAGCTAAGAATGTCCAGCCATAAAAGATAAAAAAGAGAATGCAGGAACTGGCCACTGCTATCAGGGCGGACCAAATGGCCATCTGGCAGGATGGCACCTCCCTATAGATCCCCATAAATCATACATTGACCAGGTGTCCTGCTGACCTCGAGAAGTCCCAAGCCCTTGTGCCTCCCTACACCTTAGCATGCACATATTACCCTGTTAATTTGTAATCATCCCGCCAACATTTAAATAAGCCTATCATGTGTAATGGCCCAAATTCTTTTGGCTCCCCTGTTTTTGGTTTGTTGTTTTTGCCTTTATATGCCTGTAAAAAGTTTGGGCCGGGGTTGAATTTCCCTGCCCCCTGCGCAGTGCATGAGATTCGACCCCAGCATGCTGGCTTGGGCGCTCCTTTTTTGTTTGTGTGTTTGTGTGAGATTAAAGCTTGTATAGTTACAGCGAGTTCCGCCTCAGTGTCCTACTGGGTGCGCACCTCCCTGAAGAGGGACTCACTGAAGGGGTCTTTCATGTGGTGCATCGGCTGGGAGATGCGTGACCACCCAGGGGTCCTAGACCCACTTGGAGGTAAGGCCCTCTATCTTGTCTTGGTTTTGTCTCTATATTCTGTCTGAAAATCTTGTGAGATCACAGTTTCAGTTTTGCAAACTCTCTTATGAGACAGTGCTTCGAAGGGAGAGCAAAGTGGATAAGGACAGATGTGTCTAGGTGTCCACCATTTGTTCGCCCTGGGAGACTTTCAGGGAAGTCAGGGGGAGGGCCAGGGATGCCTAGTGAACCACCTCGGGAAAAGTCAGGGATAAATTTTCTCCTTGACGATCTGTTTCTGAAACCTGTTACTAGGCCGTCTGATTCTTTTCAGGAACTCTGGTTGACACAGAGTAGGCGACCGGTTTTGCTTTTGAGTCTTGTAGCCTTTGTAATCGTTTTTAACATGTGTGTGACAGAGCTTAACATGGGAAAGACTGTGACGATCCCACTAACACTTACTCAGAACCATTGAACAGACGTTATGACTAAGGCCAACAATCTTTTCTTTGATGTCAAGAAGGGACCTTGGCAAACTTTTTGCTCCTCTAAATGGCCAGCTTTTGGTGTGGGCTGGCCTTCGCAGGGAAATTTTAGCCTGCCTGTTATTCTAGGTGTCAAGTTATTTTTCAGACTGCAGGAGGGCATCCTGATCCGGTACCTTATATAATTGTGTGGCAGGATCTGGTACAAAATCTGCCACCCTGACTGGGTTCCTGGACTTCCGGAGCTGAGGCAGCGATAGTGGCAGTAGCCATGAAACCGAAAATGATGCATGCGGGTCTGCCAGAGCACGTTCCATCGGCCCCCCTGAGGATCTATCCTGAAATTGATGATGCCTTTTTCATTGACTCCTTCCCACCCCCTTATCCCCAAAGAACTTCTAATCCTGATCCCTCACAGCTGCCCACCCCAGCAGACCCCAGGGTGGCCTCTGTGACAGGACCGTTGGGAGGGACTCCTAGCTGCGAAGGCCATAGTTCAGAGGGAAGTGAATCTAAACCAGATCCACTGTTGCTTTGCCTTTAAGAGCTTATGTAGGAGGACCTGCCCATGCCCCGGGGCAATTAGTCCCATTGCAGTACTGGCCATTTTCATTGATAGATATGTTGGCAGATATGTATAACAGATATGTATAACTAATCACTCCTCTTTCTCATAGAATCCCTCAGGCTTAACAGGACTCCTTGAGTTCCTAATGTTCTCCTACCAGCCCACTTGGGATGACTGCCAACAACTTTTGCAGGTCCCCTTTAGAACTGAAGAGAGAGAGAGGATCCTGCTAGAAGCCAGAAAAAAACGTCCCAGGACCAGATGGGACCCCCACTAATCTCCCCAACCTTATAAATGCAGCTTTCCCCTTGGCCCGTTCTGCCTGAGAGTTCAATACTGTGAAAGATAGGGAGCGTCTCACAGTCTACTGATGGACTCTAGTGGCAGGGATAGAGCGGGCTGTATGGTGATCCACCAATTTGGCCAAGGTAAGAGAAGTCCTTCAGGGTTCAATGGAGCTGCCCTCCGTTTTCTTAGCACGACTAATGGAGGCTTATAGGAGATATGCCCCGTTTGATCCCTCTTTGAAGGGACAGCAGGCAGCTGTAGCCATAGCTTTCATTGGTCAGTCTGCCTCTGATATTAAGAGAAAGTTACAGAGGTTAGAGGGTCTCCAAGATTATACTCTGCAAGATTTAGTAAAAGAAGCTGAGAAAGTGTAACACAAGAGAGAGACTGAGGAAGAAAAGCAAGAGAGAAAAGAGAAAGAGGTAGAGGAAAGAGAAATCCGGCATGTACGCCAGCAGGATAGGAACTTGACTAAGATTTTGGCCGCAGTGGTAGGTGGAGAAAGTTCAGAGAAGGGTCAGTCAGGGTACCTGCGCAACAGGGCAAGAAGACCCCCAGGAGAACAGAGACCTCCACTTGAGAAAGACCAATGCACATACTGCAAGAAAAAAGAATATTGGGCCAGAGTCTGCCCAAAGAAGAAGCAGAGGGGCCCCAAAGTATCTGCCCTTGAAGAAGACAAGGGAAGTCGGGGCTCGGTCCCCCTCCCCAAACCTAGGGTAACTCACTCTGTGGAGGGGACCCCCGTTAATTTTCTAATAGACACAGGAGCTGAATATTCAGTCTTGACTGAACCTTTAGGACAATTAGGATCAAAGAAGATTTTAGTTATGGGAGCCACTGGTAGCAAGCTTTATCCCTGGACAACCAAAAGGATTTTAGACATAGGAAAAAATAAAGTGACGCATTCTTTTCTTGTGATACCTGAGTGTCCAGCACCCCTGCTAGGCTGGGACCTTTGGAAAAAATTGAAAGCACAAGTCCAGTTTACTTCTGACGGACCTGAGGTATCATGGAAGAAGAATCCAGTGGCATGCTTAGTTTTAAATTTAGAAGAAGAACATCACCTCCACGAACAGAAGTCTGAGACTTTACCCTTTAAAGAATGATTGACAGGTTTTCCAGAGGTTTGGGCAGAGCAGGCTGGGATGGAATTAGCTAGGCAAGTGCCACCCAACATAGTCGAGCTAAAAATGGCTGCCAAACCCGTTTCAGTCAGGCAATACCCCATGAGTCAAGGGGCTAAAAACGGCATTCGACCACATATCCAGAGACTGCTATAACAGGGTATATTGGTCCCGTGCCAGTCCCATTGGAATACCCCCTTCCTGCCAGTGTCTAAACCTGGGACAAATGACTATCTGCCTGTCCAGGACTTAAGAAAAGTCAATAAGCGGGTACAGGACATTCACTCAACTGTGCCCAACCCTCACAACTTGCTGAGTTCCTTACCACCTGAACGGTCCTGGTACACTGTCCTGGATTTGAAAGATGCCTTTTTCTGTCTCAGATTACACCTGAGCAGTCAACTTCTGTGTGATTTTGAGTGGCGAGTCCCTGAAGGAGGATATACGGGTCAGCTAATCTTGACTAGGCTGCCACAGAGGTTCAAAAATTCACCCACTTTTTTTGATGAAGTGGTCCACCACAACCTTATGCCCTTTAGGGAACAGAACCTCCAAATTTCTCTCCTGGAGTATGGAGATGATTTAATCCTTGCAGCTTCAACCCAGGAACTGTGCCTTGACAGGATCAAGAAGCTTCTAAATGAAAAAAGTGAATTGGTGTACTCCTAAGAAAGCTCAGCTATGCCATATGGACTTGACCTACCTAGGATACTCCCTCCGAGAAGGAAAGCAGTGGTTCACCGAAGCTCGAAAGAAGACTGTGCTGCAGATCCCAACCCCCACCACTCTGTGACAAGTACGTGAGTTTCTGGGAACGGCAGGCTTTTGTAGACTCTGAATACCAGGGTCCACAATGTTGGCGGCACCTCTGTACCCACTCACTAAAGAAAAAGTCCCGTTCACCTGGACAGAGGAACACCAAAAAGCCTTTAACAGCACAAAGGCTGCTCTGCTTGCAGCCCAGGCTTTGGCCCTGCCAGATTTGACTAAGCCTTTCACCATATACGTTGATGAGCCAGCTGGAGTAGCCCGCAGAGTCCTGACTCAGACTCTGGGGCCCTGGAAGAGGCCAGTGGCCTACCTGTCTAAAAAATTGGACCCAGTTGCCAGTGAATGGCCCTCCTGCCTAAAAGCCATCGCTGAGGTAGCCCTACTTGTTAAAGATACTGGCAAGCTTACTCTAGGTCAGCATGTGAGTGTAATCACTCCCCATGCGTTAAAGAGTATTGTATGACAGCCCCCTGACCATTGGATGACAAATGCCCGGATGACCCACTACCAGAGCCTGTTGCTAAATGACCGAGTGACTTTTGTCCTACCTGCCATCCACAATCCTACCACCCTCCTCCCCAAGACGGATGACTCTACCTGGGTACACCAATGTGCTGATATCCTGGCTGAAGAAACTGGATCGAGAAAGGATCTGACTGACCAAACTTGGCCAGGTGTGCCTGACAGGTACACAGATGGTAGCAGCTTTGTGGTGGAGGGAAAATAAAGAGCAGGAGAGGCAGTGGTTGACAGAAAACATGTAATTTGGGCAAGTTAACTTCCAGAAGGAACTTCGGCTCAGAAGGCTGAGCTCCTGACGCTAACTAAAGCTCTGCGGCTGGCAGAAGGTAAGGCAATCAATATTTACACTGACAGCCACTATGCTTTTGCCACAGCCCACATTCATGGGGCCATCTATAGACAAAGGGGGCTACTTACTTCGGCAGGCAAGGAAATCAAAAATAAAGAAGAAATCTTGGCCCTCCTAGAGGCTATACACATGCCCAAGAAAGTGGCCATCATCCTCTGCCTTGGCCATCAAAAGGGGCAAGGTGCTGTAGCCCAAGGAAATCAGATGGCAGGTTGGGTGGCCAAACAGGTGGTACAAGGCATCCCTGCGCTGCCTGTAGAGAGTATAGAAGAACCAAAAGGGACCCCAGAGATCAGTTTTGAATACACCTCCAAAGATTATGAGATGATTGAAGATCTTGAAGAACAAGGGAAGTCCAAAGGATTTAGCTACCATGGGATAGCAAGAACAAAAGAAGGAAAAATTATTTTGCCCTATAGAGAAGGAAAGGCATATGTAAAACGCATCCATCCCCTGACACATCAGGGAGCAAAGAAATTGTGTGATTTAATCCAGTCCTCAAACTATTATGTGCTCAGGCTACTAGACGAACAAGTAACTAAATCCTGCTAGTGTGTTGCCTAATTAATGCTGCACACCCCTTTAATGAACAAGGAAAACGACAACTGGGGGATAGACCTGGAGTTTACTGGGAAGTAGACTTCACTGAGATCAAACCAGGAAAATATGGTAATAAATAGTTACTAGTTTTCATAGACACTTTCTCAGGATGGGTAGAAGCCTTCCCCACCAAGTCTGAAACTGCTCAGGTGGTGACCAAGAAGATCGTTGAAGAGATCCTACCCTGGTTTGGGATCCCCAGGGTAATATGCTTGGATAATGGGCCTGCATTTGTTGCCCAGGTAAGTCAGGAATTAGCCACACATTTGGGGAACAATTGGAAGTTATATTGTGCTTATAGACCCCAGAGATCAGTATAGGTAGAAGGAATGAACAGGACTCTAAAAGAAACCCTAACTAAATTAGCTTTTGAGACCAGTGGTAAAGACTGGGTGACCCTCCGTCCCTTTGTGCTCCTTAGGGCCCGAAACACACCTGGGTGTTTCGGCATTACTCCTTATGAAATTCTACATGGGGGACCACCCCCCTTGACCGAGTCTGATGAGATATTGAATTCCAGTGCTGACTCTTCCTCACCCTCTTCTCTGTTTACCCATTTAAAGGCCTTAGAAGTTGTCAGAACACAGATCTGGGACCAGATTAAAGAAGCATACACACCAGGGAGCAGTGCAGTGCCCCACAGGTTCCAGGTCGGGGACTCAGTTATGGTCTGACAACATCGGGCTGGCATGCTTGAGCCATGGTGGAAGGGGCCTTATCTAGTGCAGACAACCGGCCACCATCCGGACCAGAGGACAGGTGTCCGCCTGGCTTGGGAGGCGGCCTCAGCCTCAGCAGCAGCGGTCGCCATCTTGGTTCCGGGACTCAGCAGAACTTAGGAAATTAGTCTGAGCAGGTTAGAGGGTGCGCCAGAGAACCGGACAGCTTCTGGGACGGGCAGAAGCACAGAGCCGCTGAGGCAGCAGCCTGGGCGGGCCGCAGACAACAGGCCACCATCCGGACCAGAGGACAGGTGTCCGCCTGGCTTGGGAGGCGGCCTCAGCCTCAGCAGCAGTGGTCGCCATCTGGGTTCCGGGACTCCGCGGGACCTAGGAAATTAGTCTGAACAGGTTAGAGGGTGCGCCAGAGAACCGGACAGCTTCTGGGAAGGGCGGAAGCACAGAGCCGCTGAGGCAGCAGCCTGGGCGGGCCGCAGATAACCGGCCACCATCCGGACCAGAGGACAGGTGTCCGCCTGGCTCGGGAGACGGCCTCGGCCTCAGGAGCAGCGGTCACCATCTTGGTTCCAGAACTCCCTGGAACTTAGGATTTTAGTCTGCACAGGTGAGAGTCTGCACCACAGAAGCTGACAGCTTCTGGGAACTGCCAAAGCAACACAGCTTCTGAGAGAGGCCCTGTTTTGGGCCTTCTTCTTCGACCAGGAGGAGGTCCAAAAACAAGATATCTGCGCACCTTCCCTGTAAGAGAGCTTGCCAGCAGAGAGTGCTCTGAGCACTGAAACTCAGAGGAGAGAATCTGTCTCCCAGGTCTGCTGAGTGACTGTAACAGAATCACCAGAAGAACAATCTCTAAACAGAGTCAACTATAACTACTAACTCCAGAGATTACCAGATGGCGAAAGGTAAACGTAGGAATCCTACTAACAGGAACCAAGACCACTCACCATCATTAGAACCCAGCACTCCCACTTCGCCCAGTCCAGGGCACCCCAACACACCCGAAAACCTAGACCTAGATTTAAAAGCATATCTCATGATGATGGTAGAGGACATCAAGAAGGACTTTAATAAATCACTTAAAGAAATACAGGAGAACACTGCTAAAGAGTTACAAGTCCTTAAAGAAAAACAGGAAAACACAATCAAACAGGTAGAAGTCCTTACAGAAAAAGAGGAAAAAACATACAAACAGGTGATGGAAATGAACAAAATCATACTAGACCTAAAAGGGGAAGTAGAAACAATAAAGAAAACTCAAAGTGAGGCAACACTGGAGATAGAAACCCTAGGAAAGAAATCTGGAACCATAGATTTGAGCATCAGCAACAGAATACAAGAGATGGAAGAGAGAATCTCAGGTGCAGAAGATTCCATAGAGAACATCGGCACAACAATCAAAGAAAATGGAAAATGCAAAAAGATCCTAACTCAAAATATCCAGGAAATCCAGGACACAATGAGAAGACCAAACCTACGGATAATAGGAGTGGATGAGAATGAAGATTTTCAACTCAAAGGACCAGCAAACATCTTCAACAAAATTATTGAAGAAAACTTCCCAAATATAAAGAAAGAGATACCTATGAACATACAAGAAGCCTACAGAACTCCAAATAGACTGGACCAGAAAAGAAATTCCTCCCGACACATAATAATCAGAACAACAAATGCACTAAATAAAGATAGAATACTAAAAGCGGTAAGGGAAAAAGGTCAAGTAACATACAAAGGCAAGCCTATCAGAATTACACCAGATTTTTCACCAGAGACTATGAAAGCCAGAAGAGCCTGGACAGATGTTATACAGACACTAAGAGAACACAAATTCCAGCCCAGGCTACTATACCCAGCCAAACTCTCAATTACCATAGATGGAGAAACCAAAGTATTCCACGACAAAACCAAATTCTCACATTATCTCTCCACGAATCCAGCCCTTCAAAGGGTAATAACAGAAAAAAAAAATACAAGAACGGGAACAATGCCCTAGAAAAAACAAGAAGGTAATCCCTCAACAAACCTAAAAGAAGACAGCCACAAGAACAGAATGCCAACTTTAACAACAAAAATAACAGGAAGCAACAATTACTTTTCCTTAATATCTCTTAACATCAATGGTCTCAACTCCCCAATAAAAAGACATAGACTAACAAACTGGCTACACAAACAAGACCCAACATTTTGCTGTTTACAGGAGACACATCTCTGAGAAAAAGATAGACACCACCTCAGAATAAAAGGCTGGAAAACAATTTTCCAAGCAAATGGTATGAAGAAACAAGCTGGAGTAGCCATCCTAATATCTGATAAGATTGACTTCCAATCCAAAGTCATCAAAAAAGACAAGGAGGGGCACTTTGTTCTCATCAAAGGTAAAATCCTCCAAGAGGAACTCTCAATTCTGAATATCTATGCGCCAAATACAAGGGCAGCCACATTCATTAAAGAAACTTTAGTAAAGCTCAAAGCACACATTGCACCTCACACAATAATAGTGGGAGACTTCAACACACCACTTTCACCAATGGACAGATCATGGAAACAGAAACTAAACAGGGACACACTGAAACTAACAGAAGTGATGAAACAAATGGATCTGACAGATATCTACAGAACATTTTATCCTAAAACAAAAGGATATACCTTCTTCTCAGCACCTCATGGTACCTTCTCCAAAATTGACCACATAATAGGTCACAAAACAGGCCTCAACAGATTCAAAAATATTGAAATTGTCCCATGTATCCTATCAGATCACCATGCACTAAGGCTGATCTTCAATAACAAAAAAAATAACAGAAAGCCAACACTCACGTGGAAACTGAACAACACTCTTCTCAATGATACCTTTGTCAAGGAAGGAATAAAGAAAGAAATTAAAGACTTTTTAGAGTTTAATGAAAATGAAGCCACAACGTACCCAAACCTTTGGGACACAATGAAAGCATTTCTAAGAGGGAAACTCATAGCTCTGAGTGCCTCCATGAAGAAACGGGAGAGAGCACATACTAGCAGCTTGACAACACATCTAAAAGCTCTAGAAAAAAAGGAAGCAAATTCACCCAAGAGGAGTAGACGGCAGGAAATAATCAAACTCAGGGGTGAAATCAACCAAGTGGAAACAAGAAGAACTATTCAAAGAATTAACCAAACGAGGAGTTGGTTCTTTGAGAAAATCAACAAGATAGATAAACCCTTAGCTAGACTCACTAGAGGGCACAGAGACAAAATCCTAATTAACAAAATCAGAAATGAAAAGGGAGACATAACAACAGATCCTGAAGAAATCCAAAACACCATCAGATCCTTCTACAAAAGGCTATACTCAACAAAACTGGAAAACCTGGACGAAATGGACAAATTTCTGGACAGATACCAGGTACCAAAGTTGAATCAGGATCAAGTTGACCTTCTAAACAGTCCCATATCCCCTAAAGAAATAGAAGCAGTTATAAATAGTCTCCCAGCCAAAAAAAGCCCAGGACCAGACGGGTTTAGTGCAGAGTTCTATCAGACCTTCAAAGAAGATCTAATTCCAGTTCTGCACAAACTTTTTCACAAGATAGAAGTAGAAAGTACTCTACCCAACTCATTTTATGAAGCCACTATTACTCTGATACCTAAACCACAGAAAGATCCAACAAAGATAGAGAACTTCAGACCAATTTCTCTTATGAATATCGATGCAAAAATCCTCAATAAAATTCTCGCTAACTGAATCCAAGAACACATTAAAGCAATCATCCATCCTGACCAAGTAGGTTTTATTCCAGGAATGCAGGGATGGTTTAATATACGAAAATCCATCAATGTAATCCACTATATAAACAAACTCAAAGACAAAAACCACATGATCATCTCGTTGGATGCAGAAAAAGCATTTGACAAGATCCAACACCCATTCATGATAAAAGTTCTGGAAAGATCAGGAATTCAAGGCCCATACCTAAACATGATAAAAGCAATCTACAGCAAACCAGTAGCCAACATCAAAGTAAATGGAGAGAAGCTGGAAGCAATCCCACTAAAATCAGGGACTAGACAAGGCTGCCCACTTTCTCCCTACCTTTTCAACATAGTACTTGAAGTATTACCCAGAGCAATTCGACAACAAAAGGAGATCAAGGGGATACAAATTGGAAAAGAGGAAGTCAAAATATCACTTTTTGCAGATGATATGATAGTATATATAAGTGACCCTAAAAATTCTACCAGAGAACTCCTAAACCTGATAAACAGCTTCGGTGAAGTAGCTGGATATAAAATTAACTCAAACAAGTCAATGGCCTTTCTCTACACAAAGAATAAACAGGCTGAGAAAGAAATTAGGGAAACAACACCCTTCTCAATAGTCACAAATAATATAAAATATCTCGGCGTGACTCTAACTAAGGAAGTGAAAGATCTGTATGATAAAAACTTCAAGTCTCTGAAGAAAGAAATTAAAGAAGATCTCAGAAGATGGAAAGATCTCCCATGCTCATGGATTGGCAGGATCAATATTGTAAAAATGGCTATCTTGCCAAAAGCAATCTACAGATTCAATGCAATCCCCATCAAAATTCCAACTCAATTCTTCAACGAATTAGAAGGAGCAATTTGCAAATTCATCTGGAATAACAAAAAACCTAGGATAGCAAAAACTCTTCTCAAGGATAAAAGAACCTCTGGTGGAATCACCATGCCGGACCTAAAGCTTTACTACAGAGCAATTGTGGTAAAAACTGCATGGTACTGGTATAGAGACAGACAAGTAGACCAATGGAATAGAATTGAAGACCCAAAAATGAACCCACACACCTATGGTCACTTGATCTTCGACAAGGGAGCTAAAACCATCCAGTGGAAGAAAGACAGCATTTTCAACAATTGGTGCTGGCACAACTGGTTGTTATCATGTAGAAGAATGCAAATCAATCCATACATATCTCCTTGTAGTAAGGTCAAATCTAAGTGGATCAAGGAACTTCACATAAAACCAGAGACACTGAAACTTATAGAGGAGAAAGTGGGGAAAAGCCTTGAAGATATGGGCACAGGGGAAAAATTCCTGAATGGAACAGCAATGGCTTGTGCTGGCAAAAGGCACCGTCAATAAGACAAAAAGACCACCAACAGATTGGGAAAGGATCTTTACCTATCCTAAATCAGATAGGGGACTAATATCCAACATATATAAAGAACTCAAGAAGGTGGACTTCAGAAAATCAAATAACCCCATTAAAAAATGGTGCTCAGAACTGAACAAAGAATTCTCACCTGAGGAATACCGAATGGCAGAGAAGCACCTGAAAAAATGTTCAACATCCTTAATCATCAGGGAAATGCAAATCAAAACAACCCTGAGATTCCACCTCACACAAGTCAGAATGGCTAAGATCAAAAATTCAGGTGACAGCAGATGCTGGCGTGGATGTGGAGAAAGAGGAACACTCCTCCATTGTTGGTGGGATTGCAGGTTTGTACAACCACTCTGGAAATCCGTCTGGCGGTTCCTCAGAAAATTGGACATAGTACTACCGGAGGATCCAGCAATACCTCTCCTGGGCATATATCCAGAAGATGCCCCAACTGGTAAGAAGGACACATGCTCCACTATTTTCATAGCAGCCTTATTTATAATAGCCAGAAGCTGGAAAGAACCCAGATGCCCCTCAACAGAGGAATGGATACAGAAAATGTGGTACATCTACACAATGGAGTACTACTCAGCTATTAAAAAGAATGAATTTATGAAATTCCTAGCCAAATGGATGGACCTGGAGGGCATCATCCTGAGTGAGGTGGAAGGGACCTTATCTAGTGCTGCTGACCAGCGCCAAGGTCGCAAAGGTAGACAGGATCGCTGCCTGGATCCACGCATCCCACATAAAAAAAAGGCACCCAACCAGGATGAAGACGACATCAGAGAAAATTGGACAGTGGCCACTACTGATAATTCTCTTAAACTGTGCCTTCGCTGTACCCCAACCTTGGGTAATAATCCTCACACTCTTATGACCCTGACATGGGAGGCCATCTCTCAAGCTGGAGATACTGTATGGAGTACTTCAAAGGCCCCCCCCCTTATACATGGTGTCCCCCTCTGTTTCCTGAAATCTGTGCCCTTATAGATGGATTAGATGCCTGGGATATCACTGAAGAGTCACATGAAACGGTGCCCCAAGATGAGGTAATCTATCACAAGCGGCCATATCACCAGGGGTTAAGTTCCCAAGGAGTGTACATTGCAGATATACCAGGCTGTAGTAGCAGGTCTAAACAGAGGAGACTTTGTCAGGAGCCCTTTTATGTCTGTCCCAGGGATAGGGCAAATAAAAAAAAGGCTCGCTGGTGTGGGGGAATAGAGGGCATCTTCTGTAGTCAGTGGAGATGTGAAACCACTGGTACCACTCATTGGGACCCTTCTAGCTTGATATTATTATAGTATCCAGATGAAATAAGGGCAATGATTCCTTAAACATCACTTTTACTCAAAAAGCAAAAGAGACAAAAAAGATTGGATAAAGGGAAGACTGTGGGGCCTAACATTTTATGTGACAGGGACGGGCCCTGGATTCACATTTAAGATTCAGCTAAAGATGAAGTGTCCCCCAACCCAGGCAGTAGGACCTACCCCCGTTCTTGTTAAAAAACCTCCAATGCCCCTTCCCAGACCTACTTTTCCCTGACCTACCCTAGTTGGTCCAGCTATTCCAACAGAAGTCTATACCCCTTCCTCAGACCTGAAACTTACATTGCCCCTACTCCCCCAGATACTGAAAACCGTCTGTTTAGTCTGGTACAGGGGACTTTTTGGTACGCAATTGTACCAATCCCAACATCACTAAGTCTTGTTGGCTGTGTTATGCCTCCAATCCCCCATATTATGAGGGAGTTGCTCAAGTCAAGACATACAATAAGGCTGAGGACAATTCTCAGTGTCCTTGGGGAGAAAACAGAAAACTAACATTAGCAGCTGTCTCGGGAAATGGACTTTGCCTGGAACAAGTCCCACATGACAAACGGTAACTCTGTAATCAGACTCATCATCTCCAGTCTTCCAATAATAGAGGTCAGTACTTAGTCCCTCCCTTAGTCACAGTATGGGCTTGCAACACTGAACTCACTCCCTGTGTTTTTACATCTGTTTTTAATACTTCTAAAGATTATTGTCGTTTAGTTCAGAGTGTTCCTAGGCTTCTGTATCATGATGACAGTTTTTTGTCAATGGATTCAACCACTGGACCCGGTATAAAAGGGAACCCATTACCATGACCTTAGCAGTGCTTTTGGGTCTAGGAACAGCAGCTGGGGTTGGCACAGGAACAACTGCCTTGATACAGACCCCCCACTATTTTCATGAATTGCACAACCGCTATGGATGCAGACCTAGGAGCACTAGAGCAGTCCATCACCAAACTTGAAGAATCTTTGACCTCGCTATCAGAGGTAGTGCTACAGAACAGGAGGGGGCTAGATCTACTTTTTCTCAAAGAAGGTGGACTCTGTGCCGCACTAAAAGAAGAGTGTTGTTTTTATGGAGACCATTCTGGTCTTATCAGGGACTCCATGGCTAAGCTCAGAGAAAGGTTAGAAAAATGAAGCAAAGAAAGAGAAGCATATTAAGATGGTATGAAAATTGGTTTAACAGGTCTCCCTGTTTTACGACACTGATTCCACCCTGGCAGGCCCTCTGATTATTTTTTTCCTCCTGCTTTCTTTTGGGCCATGTATTTTAAATAAGCTGGTTGCTTTTGTTAAAGATAAAATAAACACCATACAAGTCATGGTCCTCAGACAGCAATATCAACAAGAAGAAAGGTCGTTCTAAGATTAGAGCTATCCACTAAAAGAAGTGGGTAATGAACAGCAAAAACTTATAATTTTGGGTCTTATAGCATTGTGGTATGTAAGTTCAAGAAATTCAGGGCTGAAGAATAGACCCAGGCGGGTCCAGGCACAGCCAAACTCACCCTGTAGCTAAGAATGTCCGGCCATAAAAGATTAAAAAGAGAATGCAGGAACTAGCATCTGCTATCAGGACAGACCAAATGGCCATCTGGCAGGATGGCACCTCCCTATAGACCCCATAAATCATACATTGACCAGGTGTCCTGCTGACCTCGAGAAGTCCCAAGCCCTTGTGTCTTTCTACATTTTAGCAGGTACATATTACCCTACTAATTTGTAATCATCCTGCCGCCATTTAAATAAGCCAATTATGTGTAATGGCGCAAATTCTTTTGGCTCCCCTGTTTTTGGTTTGTGGTTTTTGCCTTTATAAGCCTGTAAAAAGTTTGGGCTGGGGTTGAACTCCCCTGCCCCCTGCGCAGTGCATGAGTTTCGTCCTCAGCATGCTGGCTTGAGCGAACCTTTGTTGTTTGTGTGTTTGTATGCCATTAAAGCCTTGTACATTGAGTTCGGTCTCAGTGTTCTACGGGGTGCGCGCTTGCACGAGAAGGGACTCCCCATGGGGGTCTTTCAGTAGGTTTTCTGAATAAGTTTGTTTTACATGGCAAAAAAAAAAGATTTATTATATTCATTTCCTTCCTTCTCATGGTGTTTAAGGCATATATAATGCAATTGAATACTGCACATTCGGATTATTAACAGTTTTATACCAAGTTCCAAATTTAACATACCACGAAATGAGAAAGCGTACAATATATATTCCAATCATGAATAAGCAAATGAATGTAGGGAAATAGTTTTCAGGTACTAAGATACATAGCTATTAAGACATGATCAGAACAATTTAGATCAGAGGATATTAGCCTAACCCCTATGACTTAAATTTCCCCTTGGCTGTATACTCAGAGCTCTGTGTCCTGTCTGTTGCTGATTGGAACAATGCTTTGTTTTTCAGTAGCTTCCTGCATGAATTTAACATGGTCATACACTATAGATCGTCTTAGCAGGAATCAACTTAATGTGGATCTAGGAATCTGTTACCTGTAGAGAAGGGCCTCTCTGTTAAGAATGATCAGTGACCATTGTACCTCATTGTTTCTACAGAGGATCCTAAAGGGTGCATAACCTGCTGTGAAAAAGATCTAGGCCCTCTAATCCATGACACAAGCCTAGTTTCCATTTGTTCAGTTATGTCAGATTTTGTACTAATATATTCAGGCAAAGTAATTACTGTTATATATCTGTTCTATCCAAGATTTTAATACTATTGGTTGCTATTTTGCATTGAATCCTAGAGCTGATGAACCAAGTAAAGAACACTGGGAAATCACCTAGATAAAAGAGATAAAGTGTGTGATGGTTACACCTTGTAATGGCAATGACTCTTTGAATTAAGAGGCCTTAAAAAGAAATGAAATAGAAACTTGAGTTTCTCAGTAATGTGAGTCACTCTGGTATCAGGTCTCTTTAGCCTGAGGATACAAGAGAAGACTCTAACCAACATCATTGACAGTCTTGGTCTTAGGTCATCATGATATCCCTTTCTATGATCCCAAGTGTATTACAATATAATAAGTAGACCCACCAAAGGTAATAAAGTAAAGACAGCACTAATCACTGAGTCCTAGGCATCCTAAATGCTAGGCAGTCACTCTGTCAACTGAGCTATGTACAGACTCTGTTCCCAATATTCACAGATTTAAGTTTTTTCCAATGAAGCCTAGAAGCTGCTTTCGAAGGAAGATGTGTTCTATGACTATGTCCTAGCACAGTCTGCTGGAAATGGCACCTTAGTTTCTGGTCAGTACTAGGAGAGCAACAGCAGGGAGGTAAAAGCTATTCACTATTGCGTCCCGCTCGACCGGCAAGAAAGATACAACAAACTAGAATCTTCCACAGCAAGAGCTTTATTGCTTGCTTATCAGGAAGATCCCGAACCGGGAAAATGTCGCTGCTTTTATAACCTGCAGTGTGACATTTCAGCACCTGATATGGCATGACAGCTCCTGATTCATTGCTTGCCCATCACCTGACTATTTCACCCCGAGAATGGGAGTGACTAGGAGTGAATTCACTCTCGCACCTTCGTACAAGGCTTCTTTACTAGTTAGCCACAGCGGAGGCCCGCACCATCTAATGGCGATTGCTCGCGGCACACAGGGCTCTCCTCAGAGATTACTGATGGCATGCACGCGATTGCTCGCAGTACGTACCTGCTCTCCACATCTTTCCCTTTTTATTTTATTAAAACTTGAGGCTGGTCTAGGCCTGTGTAACTTTGCCCATCCACTGTGGCTCCTGTCTTAGGTCTTTCCTCCAATGTCACAGCCTTTCCTGTCATAGGGTAACCCTATCGCCACCGGGCCCAGTGTCTTAGGTTGTTCTGTGCATGAGCAAAGTTGCCCGTCCCTGGATACCACAGTGCTATGTGACATTAACTACTAAATAAACTAGGGCGAACTCTATAAAAGAGGACAGCCACCAATGTCAATTAATTTTTGAGCATAGATAGCCAGATTTCAGGGAAGGCCCCTTGCTCGATGGCAGCAAGTGCTTGAGTTATCAAAATCTTGTCATGTGTTTGTTGGGTTCTGAGCTTGCAAACCAACCAGAGCATGACCACAAGTCCACAGCAGGTGGCAACGCCAAATAAACCTACCCCCACCCATTCCTTAAAATAAGAAAAGGCAGATGAAATCCAGGAGGAGAGGACCTCTGTCAATGACAGGTCCACTCGTGTTGAGTTGATCTTTAGAACGGCCGCTCTAAGGACCTCAAGGATCTCATCGAATCTTTCAGACCAGTTTCCTGCAAGATATAAAGAAAGCTGTCTAGACAAATTAGCTGCATAAGTAAAATTTCATATTGGACACTGGTAATGCACAGAGCTTCCAGTTTTCTTTCACAACCCAACTGGGCCATCTGGTATAGATCTGTTCTTCCGCCAGGTCAAGGCACTGATTCAAAGTCATCAGCCCTCCCTTTAACTTGGTACTAGCAGAAGTTTGGACAGTGATGGCATCAGCCAGATCTGCTGAAAGCTGATTTAATTTTGTGCCTGATTGAACCGCACTAACCATAGCATACCCTGCAGCTGTAGCAGCAGCTGCACTGCATGAAATTGCTATGATCACGGCAGCAGTAATGCCAAAATCTCTCTTTTTTCAAAACATAGATAAGATGGAGGGTGTATCCACCAGAACAGGGATCCAACGTGGGATCCGTGCCACCATGGCACGGGTGTTCTTTGTTACATCCCAACATTGAGAAATCCAACAATTATCATTGGAACAGATTTCAAATGAATCATTTGAAAGAATAAACAAGAAAGCGGGGTAAACACAGACTGTGGTAGATGGATAATTAATCTGGTTTACCAAAGTTTTATTAAAGCCAGTGATCTCTGCACTGGTATTACTATATCCATAAGAGTCCTGAGAGGCATCATGTATTCCCCAATAATGAGCAAATCTTGAGATGCCAGTAAAAGAATCCTTTCCAACTGCTCCTCCCTGGATAAAGATCAAAGGATTGAGTTCTGTACAACTGCCATTGACTCCACAATGCACCCACTTGTGAAAGGGATGCATTCTAATGTCCTGTATGAAAAGTCCCTTTTTTATAACAAATTCCTTCTCTGGGTTATCTATCATGTTGGGAGAAAAGGAAAAGGTTTTACTCTGATCTGCCCAATGAGTGATGGAGGATTGACAATCAGACCAAGGCAGGATCAGCCCTTCATCTTTCAAAGTACAATGAGGGGCTATTTTTGGTTGGTGTGGACGTTTTTTGTCTGAAAAGTTAGGTGGTAGAAAAGTACCATTAACCCAATTTACCTCGTGCCAAAAGGTCCGATTTGTAAAGGTTATCTCTACATTGGAAGTATCTTGGGTTGTGCTCACGCAACCTCCTCTATGCTCATTAAACTTCCCCAAAGCTCGGGCTGTGAGGTTGATACAATTTCCTGGTCCATTAATTCGAAAACATAAAGAACCCTGTTCTAGTAAAGTGCGATTTTCTCCTAATGGTGCTCGGGCTGGGATCATAGGGTAAATATGGCAAATCCACTGTTTTATCAGTAGTAAAGAATTTTGGAAAAACTATAGCATCATAGCGAACAGGCATTGGTTTAGGGAAAGTCGAGAGAATAGCCCATCTCTGCTGGCCCATTATACTAGGAACCTGAGACAAGTTCAGCATTGTCAGGATCAGGAACAGTCCTCGGGAGGTCAGCATCTTCTGCACCATCCTTGATGAATATCCTGGGGGTGAGTCATTCCGGCAGCCAAAATGGGTTGTCTTCACTCGGTGAAAAAACACAAACAGCTCCCCAGGATCTGATTAAGATAGGATCCGGGCCTTTCCACTGACCAGTTAAAACATCCTTCCCTTTGACCATTTCTTTTGGTATATGAGGGTCTGAGCTATGTCGCTCAGCTGCAGAGTGTCCCTGCTCATCGAGATTCAAAAAATTAAGTGTAAAGAGTGCCATAGATACTGCTACTCTTGGCACTGAGGTCAGAGTCTCATCAACTCCCCCTTTCTGTTTTATAAGATTTGAGTTTGCGGTGGGCACATTCCACAAATGCCTTGTCCTTGAGTATTATAAGGAAGGCCAGTCAAATGAGTGACATCCATTTGATGACAAAATTGTTGAAATTAAGTAGAATTATATGCTGGCCCATTATCTGTTTTTAGAATTGTGGGCTTGCCCCACACACTCCACGCTTCTAGGCAGTGCTGTATAACATGAGAGGCTTTTTCACCTGTTAAAGGTGTGGCAAACATTACACCAGAGCAGGTGTCAATAGAAACATGTAAATATTGATTTCTCCCAAAGGATGACATATGACTGACATCCATTTGCCAGACCTGTAATGTCCTGACGCCACGAGGGTTTACCCCTACATGAGGAGTAGGTAAAAATTGAAACGGTGGTGTAATGTCTCAGCTGTCACATGAAAGCATTCATGAAATTCTCTTGCAGCCTCTGCCTGTGAAGACAAAGCAGCAGCCACGATTCTAGTGGCTTTGTCTGCTAAGTCATTTCCATGAGATATGAGGCCAGGAAGGCCAGAATGAGCTCAAACATGAGTAATATAGACAAGATGTCTTCTGTATAACAAGGCTGACTGAATCTTTTGAAAAATGTGAGCAAGCTTACTAGTTGGTTTAATTAAGCCTGCAACTTCAAGCATATTAACTGCATTGAACACATATAAGGAATCAGATACAATATTGAGCGGTCCCAGGAAAGTTTCAAGGACTTCTAGAACTACCAAACACTCTACAACATGGGGTGATGAATCATTATATTGTTTAGATGTTACTTGGCCATTTACTACATATGCACCTATACCAGATTTGGATCCATCTGTATACACTACTACCCCATCCGGAAGTGGGTGTTTGACTGTTATTATTGGAAACACTATAGCTTGGCTTAAGGCAAATTGTAAAATTGTATGTTTTGGATAATGGGTATCAATTTGTCCTGAATAGGAGGCAACCAAGACTGCCCAATCGTTGGTTGTTGCTGCCAGGGTTTGAACTTGAGCAGAAGTATAAGGTACACTTACTATATAAGGTTCTTACCCGAAATAAGTAATGGCTGCTTTTATCCCCCTAAGTAAAGTTGAGCAACTGCATTAGGATACCACTCAATGATTTTTGCAGGGGAAGCATTAGGATGGACCCACAATAAGGGCCCATTTTGCCATAAGACCACTGTTGGTAACTGTGCAGTTTTTAATATGCACAATTCAAATGACTTTGACTCGTCAATGCGTTGTAATTGAGCATCTTGTAGGGCCTTTTCTACAATTTGTAAAGCTTGACATGCAGCTGGGGTAAGTGCTCTGTGGGAGGAGATATGGGTATCTCCCTCTAATATGTCAAATAAGGGCTTTAATTCTGCTGATGGAATTTTCAAAAAGGGTCTCAGCCAATTAATATCTCCTAACAATTTTTGAAAATCATTCAAGGTATGTAGTTGATCTTTGCGAATCTCTAATTTTTGAGGAACAATTTTGTCAGGATAAATAAGTGACCCTAGGAAGGCTCCCATTCGAGCAACTTGCACCTTTTCGGTGGCCACCTGCAATCCCCATTGCCCTAACGTTTTTATTAATATAAGGTATGCATCTTGCAATAACTGTGAATTTTTATGGCAAATCAAAATGTCATCCATATAAATTATCACCTGTAATGATGGAAAATGTTCTCTGTCTTAAGTGCCAATTGTACATACAGTTGACACATGGTGGGGCTATTCGCCATCCCCTGAGGTAGGACCTTCCTTTGGTATCTTTGATCTGGCTCTAAGTAATTAATGGCTGGGATCGTAAATGCAAATGTTTGCCTATCTTGAGGGCATAAAGGTATAGAGAAAAAGCAATTTTTAATGTCTAGGATTATAATTTCCCAATTTTTGGGTAAGGCAGAAAGTAATGGTAGCCCTCGCTGAACTGGTCCAAACAGATGCATTTGTGCATTAATTGCTCTAAGATCATGTAATAAGCGCCATTTGCCAGATTTTTTCTTAATTATGAAAATAGGTGTATTCCAGGGTGAGTTAGAAGGTTCTAAATGCCCCAAGTGTAGCTGTTCAGAAATTAGTTTTGTGGCTGCTTCTAATTTTTCAGAGGAGAGAGGCCATTGGGGAACCCATACAACTTCCTCTGTATGCCATGGTATGGGCATGGAACCCTCAACAGCTGTCTCTAGAAAAAATCCAAACCTTGTCTCCCATTATTACCTTTTTGAGGGATAGGTTCAAGTTTACCCTGCTCTCCTTTTCCTAATCCCCTTCCTTCTTTATAGCATATTTTCTTAATCATTCGAACAGCTTGTGGCGAGCATGCATTAGTTAAGGTCAGTCCTAGTGCCTGTCAGATGTCTTTCCCCCAGAGATTTACTGGGAGTGGTAAGACATAAGGAGTGAATCATCCCATTTGACCTTCAGGCGCTGTCCAGCTCAAAGAACGGGAACTAATAGTGGGACAGGACTGATAACCGAAACCTTGCAAAGAATGTGATGACTGAATAACTGGCCAAGTTTTCGGCCACCAGTGAGAAGAAATAATACTTTTGTCTGCTGCTGTGTCTAAAATCCCCTTAAATTGTTTCCCTTCTATAACTAACTCTAAAGAAGGCCTGGAATCTAAAGGCATTATTAAATAAGCCGAATCATTTCCAGTAGAACCAATCCCTCTGGTAGCTTGAGGGACACCAGAAGAGGGAAAACAGCCATGTAGGCTTGGCTGAATTACTAACTGAGCTATTCTATTTCCTTGTGAAATAGAAACGACACCCTGAGGACAGGAACAGAGAACTTGAAGTCCCCCTTCATAATCTTGACCTACATCTCCAGGGTGAACAATAAGACCTTGTAGTGTAAGGGAAGCCCTGCCCAATATTAGGCCGACACTCCCAGATGGCAGAGGTCCTTTATAGTCAGTAGGAATAGGCTGCTCTCCCATTTGAGGGATCAGCATGAATTGGGTGGTGGTACGGAGGTCCAATCCAGCTGAGCCTTCTGTTGCCCTGCGGACTGTGGGGTCCACCTTTCGCCTGTCGAGGTCCCGTATGTTTTCGGGCCCTAAGACCTGAGGGCCCTGTGCTGGTTTTTTGAAATGGTGTCATTATCTACTGCTTGAGGGAATCCTGGCTGCAGGAGCCTGCCTCGAATGTCCCTGATTGAACGACAAGCGCTAGTCCAATGATATCCTTTTCCACACTTAGTGCACAATCCTGGTGCTCTCCTTTTAACAAGGGCTCTACAGTCCTTTTTTAAGTGTCCCGGTTTGCCACGATTATAGCAGAGTTTGAGCTCAGCCATGTCAGGGCATTTTTGCACTTGTAGAATGGCAGCTGCTAAACCTGCATTAGTGAGTGGCCCACCAAGTTCACGGCAAACCTTCGACCAGTCCTGCAGTCCCTTGCTTTTTCCAGGTGTAATAGCCGCCCTGCATTCCTGGGTAGCCTGTTCATATATCAACTGTTCAATTAAAGGCATAGCTGCTTTTGTATCTCAAAATATTCTCCCTGCTGCCTCTGTCATTCTAGCCACAAAAATTGAGTATGACTCCTGGGAGCCCTGAGTGATCTTGGTCAAATGCCCACTTGCCTCTCCCTTCTTAGAGAGTGCCTTCCATGCCTTAACAGCGGCAGCTGAGATCTGGGCGTATGCTCCCCAATGATAATCTGTTTGGTTAGGAGCATGCTGTCCCTGACATGTAAGCAATTCAAATGTCCATGTCCTTTGGTTTCCTTCCATGGTGGCATTGGCCCTTGCCTGCGTCTGACAGGAGTCCTGCCACAAAGCTTTCCATTCAAGAAACATCCCCATACTGGGGGCTGCAGCTTTTACTACAGTCTGGCAATCACCAGGAGTCATAGTGTGAGTTGCAAGCCTTTCAACTTGTGCTACAGTGAAATTAGCTCTGACTCCATAACACGGACTGTTTCTGCAAGCTCCTTAATCTGTATATATTCTACTGGAGCGTGAACACGCCCTCCCTCAGCTCTTTCAAAAACTGGAAATGCCTGTTGTATCTTCCTCTGTTCCTCTTTTGGTATAAATGAGTCTGAATGATACCTCTGCACATAAGGCTCAGAATGGTGCCTCTGCACATAAGGCAGAGGTGCACTAGAACCCTGAAGTTGCATATCCGAAGACCGCGCAATGATTTGACATTTGTCTCTAGCTGCTTTCATGTTATTCTGTAACTGATTAACTCGTCTTTCATCTGACTGGTATCTTTCTCCCTCACAACCTGTCGCTTTCTTCTCTAAGTCTGTTTCCTCATAGGAGCTAAGTTCCTTATCTGATTCTGAGCTACTGACAGCTAGCTGCTTAAACTCATCTAGTGGTGGGTAGAGGCTTCTTTCCTTATGTGCCTCTCCAGCTCGATCTCCCTTCTTCTCTCCCTTTCCATCCCTTTTTCTAATCTCTCCCCAGGTATTTTCCCTGACATTCTCTTTTCCTCGGTCTCAAGGCTCATGGAAAGTCCTAAATTCTTCAGTGCACTTTGTTTCCTCTCTATTTTTACTCTCTCTCCCTGCTCTACCTCTGATAGACTTTCTTGAATTTCGTCCAGAACTTTCTGCCCTGCTTCTACCATTTGCTGACAATCCTCATCTGTTAAACATGATTTCACCAATTTCATAGAGGCATAATCCCTGCTTTAAGTTTGCCTTTCTGCTGTTCCCTAACTAGATCTCCTTTCAGTTTGTCCCAAGAGGCGACAGTTAATGACAATGAGCAAGCATACCATGGTGCAACACGGTCTATCTCTCTGACAAATCCCTCTTAGGTCTTAGTGGCGATTTTTAGGCCATACTGCTTCAGGACTGAGCGTAAGCCCACTACTATAGAATGGGAGATTCCCATACTGCCGCTGTCCAGGCCTGACCGGGCCTGAAATTGGTTGCTGTCCAGGCGCTGTCCAGGCCTGACCGCGACTAAGAACCAGTCAACAGTTCCAGTGGTGGAAACAAAACGAAACCAAAAAGAAAAGTGTAATCGCAATGCAAACAATCAAAAGGGCTTCTAACTCTGGAGAAATTTCAAGATTGTATGTACCTTGTAGAGCCTTTTGTCCCACAGTTCTGATTCTGCCCCGTGAATGAGGGATCTTCCTTGCGCTGGTGTGATGACAGTTCCCGGGTTTTGGCACCACTTATTGCGTCCAGCTCGACCAGCAAGAAAGATGCAACAAACCAGAATCTTCCTCAGGAAGAGCTTTATTGCTTGCTTCTCAGGAAGATCCCGATCCGGGAAAATGGCACTGCTTTTATAACCAGCAGTGTGACGTTTCAGCACCTGATATGGCATGACAGCTCCTGATTCATTGCTTGCCCATCACCCCACTATTACACCCCGTAAATGGGAGTGACTAGGAGTGAATTCACTCTCGCACCTGCGTACAAGGCTTGTTTACTAGTTAGGCACAGTGGAGGCCCGCACCATCTTATAATGGTGATTGCTCACGGCACACATGGCTCTTCTCAGAGATTACTGGCGGCACGCACGTAATTGCTTGCAGCACGTACCGGCTCTCCACAATTCACCACGATATCTGCAGTCCCTTCTATGAATAGTCTGTTGTAACCTGGAGAATTCTGGTCATCCACTCTGATACCACTACTGTTGTAGCAACTTGAACTTCTCTTAAACCAGTCAGTCTCTTTCTATAGAGATGATTCATCCCTGAAGCATCTACATGGGAGAGAGAATGGGGAGCATAGAAATCAGAGAGAGGCAGAAGTAATCTAGACTTCAAGCTGAGAAAAGAAAAAGTGGTCCTGGGGAAAATACAGTGATTTCTGGGTAGAGAATATGGAGCATCCCAGTAAAGGTAGTTCTGAACTGGCTTGTTTATCTTGAAGGCAGACTTGGGCATTGTATAAAGCTCTCTTGTAAGATCTCATACACAAAATTTTGCTCAATGTCTGACTCAGAAGTAATATTTCAGCAGTATCTAGGATTCATGCTGGAAAAAACTGGAGAAAAGAAATCAGGATTTTTGTGGGCCAAGGTCCATGACATAAGGCTTCAGATATCTAAATTGGCAAAGCTCATGCAGCCAAGAAAAACCTTTACACAGACACCTAGAGTCTTGTGGCAATGAGCCAGGATCAAATTCACCATAACTATCCATATTGTAGCATTCCTTGTGCTATGATAATAAAGGACACAGCCTGAGTTCATATAAATCATTAGGTCTGCTTTTTTTGGGTTCTAACTTCCTGGGGCCGGGCTCTAAAGCAGGACAAATCTTTCCTCTGATCAGCAGAAGATATAACATGACCTAGTCATGTCGGGCATGCATGCAGAGCTTAGAGAATGAGAACCCTGAAGGGGCATAGAACCTCACAAGATCAAGAAATAAATTGACTTCTGTTTGGCATTTGCCTGTCAGAGAGAGAAGCACTTAAGGCAGGGTCATCTCTGCCTTTCATTGTTTCAGGACTCAACACTCTGCAACTTTGTTTCAATACCTTCTTTCTGTTAACCATTAGCTTGCCTTTAGCCTCCTAGACTCAGTGTTGCTGAGTGTGAAACAGAGTATACTCCTGACAGCCTCAGGAGCATGTAGATGTGTAAGTCACACACAAGTACCAATTCAAATGTGTTGTGTCTGGCCAGCGGCTCACATGTCTGGGTTCTAATCTGGAAAGGAATCTTGGAACCTGGAAGAGAACAGGGAGCTAGGCAGAGAAGAGAAAGATGTAGCTAAGGCAAAATTCTGAACAAAGCTCAATTTTACTATTTCTGAAACTCATTTATGAAGCAGGGGTAGGGACCTGTTTCCCACCAAATCATCTTGGAGTAAAGTTCCAGGTGAACACGTGATGGGTCCAGAAATGCTAGTTGGAAAGCAGCAGCAGTGGGAGTGGCAGGGTTATAGAGCTGCAAGCTCTGCTGAGATGCTCTCTAATACTGAAACCTGAGCAGATCAGCTGAAAATGAAAGGAAGCTTGTTCAGGTATAAGACTAAAAATAAGGGTTTTGGGCATGGAGGAACAACACTTGGGAAATATCAATCTGATATATAAGGACAAACAGAAATAGACTAGCAACAACCAGTCCCAGAGAATAGAGGGAGATAGCTTACGAGGTTAGTCAAGCACCATTTGCTCTTTGGAATGCCTAACTGCTCATCCATCCAATTTTGCTTGTAACCATCTCCTTTCTAATCTACCAGCCAGATAATATGCAAAGCCTGAGGGACCTTCTAACATTCAGTCCTACAAGGGAGGTCATCATCAAATCTCCACCTCAGTGTTCAGGAAACACTGTAATAAAAGACAGAAACAGTGTAGGATCATAAAAACTATCTTGATTGTAACTACTAAAATTTAGTCCTAGCTACACACTTTTATTAAAAAACTGACATCAATGAAATTTATATTTTAGAGTTGTTTCTACAACAGAACAAACGATCTACATTTGGGGTTGGTCTTCCTATTTCACATAATCAAATCAGGAAAAAAAAATTCCTCACAGGTGCCCCAAATTCCCAGAGTTTTAGTGAATTCCTAATATTATCAGGGTTACAACCAAGACTAGCCATCATAAGTATACCTCTTGTCAATAAGACATACAATCATATCTACTTATATTATATTAATTTCCAAAGGAAAGCAATAGTTATGCCTAGCACAGTATCCTATATCCAATATACAACTGCAAATAAAGTATATGAATTTCCAGGGCAGAATCATGCTTAACATGAGATAAAATTCCATATACAACTACAATCATATTTTATCTTTTAGAATAGATTACATTTTCTTAATTGTAACAACATATAAAATCAAATTCAAAGCATTGTTTACTTTCAAAGTACACTGATATGATTATACATTCTCATTCAAAATAAGAGGAAAAGAAACATAAACAGGAAATATTGGGAAAATCAAGATCAAATCTAGCTAGACAAACCCCAAATCCTAAATTTATGTACATTGTGGCTTAAAAAGCTCTTCCTATCTAGTTTCATGACTACAATATATTTCTCTGTCTTGGGCTGGTTCCATTCTTTGTGTGTAGCTTTCTTTGAGAGATATCGCACAGCTGTGGACCTTCTTACATCCTGATTGCTATATCACAATATAGGCTTCCCTTTCATACCTTCACAAAAAGCCTCTCTAGGCATCTATTCAGGGACTTCGCTGCAACCTGGATGCCCTCAGTGGCTTTCCATAACCACGTAGGAAGACTCCATGCCTCTTTTACTTCTGTATCCTTCATTAATCTGATGAAAGAACTACATGGTGGATGTTGCCAATTTCTTTTGACTGCTTTAGATAGAACCTGCCTGCTTCCTTGAATATATTTTCATGAATTTGATATGTTGTTTTTCTGCTATAAACAGATCAATCCTTTGGACATTTCTTTGCACAAGTTGCAGGATTAGCTTGGTGGATACTCACCTTGAGGAAACAATTCCCTTTATTACATTACTCCTTATATCTTTCAACACTAGCTATGGCTCCCACAAAAAAATTTTCTGGTGCTCTTTTTTTCTCCAAACTTAAATTCTAGCTCATCCCTTAAAGAATGAGTACAATCAGGAAAACAAAAGTCAAGAAGCATTAGCGATGTGGGAATAAAGTACAGCTGTTCTGCTGGTGGGTGCTTAAGTTGATACATCCAGGATAAAATCAGTGTGGAATTTGCTAAAAATATCTAAAAATAGAACTAACTGGTGACTCACCTATATCACACTTAAGTGTAGAAAAGATAGCATGGTTATCTATTGATACTTGCTCAGTCATTTTTGTTGTTTTTGTTTTCTATTGATACTTGCTCAGTCATTTTTGTTGATTTTGTTTTCAAAAAAGGAGATGCAATCAGCTGTAACTAAATTTGCTAGAGAGTATATGGAATTTGAAAATACTATATAGTAAATGCGTTAAGTCAGGCCTATAAAGAGAAATGCTACGTGTCTGTAATCACATTTGGTCTAGCTTCAACTATTAGATTTTATGTTTAACTTGGAGTATCTGTGGAGATAAGGAACCCCAAAGTGGCACATGGCATGGAAGAAAGGATGAAGCCTTTATGGAAGGAGGGAATGACAGAACACATGCAACATAGTAGGAGGAGGAAACATTAGAGATTACAAGTTTAGGTAAGCATGAGTATAGGATTATGTCTGTTATTCCATACGGAATGCCACATTGTAGGAAGTTTATTTAAAATATTACATTTAAGTGGCATTACTCTTGGTTACAGTCCAAAACTTGATACTACAACACTTTCTGAAGAAACCACATACTCGAGTAATAGAACATGAATAAATAAAGTTATAAACAATCTTGAAATTTAATTCTTAGGGCTTGCTGTTATATAGTGGCAGAATGTTCTGTTTATGCTACTAGCAGAGAAAGTAATCAAGCATATTACACATCTGTGATCCCTGACAACAAGATTAGTGACTCATTTGAAATATACTGTGTACATATATATCATCTAGGTTTAAAGTAATATATTCCTGTTGTCTATTTTTCTGTGTTTACTTCTAGATCATAGGAACTATTTTACTGTTACCTAGACTGATTTTAGAACGAGGACAGAATACTTTGTCTTAATAATTTCATGCCTACCTAAACATAAATACACAATATTGTTTAAAAAATAATAATTATGAATATTTTCTACCTGCATTGGGTAGTGCTATAATAAGTTCATATTTCAAACTACTGATTAATAATATGAAACAAAAAATGTTAAATTTTAAGATAGATAGTTATAATACTTCAGAAAGTTGTCAACAAATTACACAGGGAAGGAGAAATAGAATACATCGATTTCTCCACGTATGGTTATTGAGATTTTGGCCAGGTATAGTAGCCTGGGTTGGCATTTGAGTTCTCTTAGTTTCTGTATAACATCTGTTCAGGCTCTTCTGGCTTTCCTAGTCTCTGGTGAAAAGTCTGGTGTAATTCTGATAGGCCTGCCTTTATATGTTACTTGACCATTCTCCCTTACTGCTTATAATGTTCTATCTTTTTTTAGTGAATGTGTTTTTCTGATTATTATGTGTTGGGAGGAATTTCTTTTCTGGTCAAGTCTATTTGGAGTTCTGTAGGCTTTTTTTTTTTATGTTCATGGGCATCTCTTTCTTTAGGTTTGAAAAGTTTTCTTCTATAATTATTTTGAAGATATTTGCTGCCCCTTTAAGTTGAAAATCTTCATTCTCATCAACTCCTATTATCTGTAGGTTTGGTCTTCTCATTGTGTCCTGTATTTCCTGGATGTTTTGAGTTAGGATCCTTTTGCATTTTGCATTTTCTTTGATTGTTGTGCTGATGTTCTCTATGGAATCTTCTACACCTGACATTCTCTCTTCCATCACTTGTATTCTGTTGCTGATGCTTGCATCTATGGTTCCAGATATCTTTCCTAGGGTTTCTATCTCAAGCATTGCCTCACTTTGGGTTTTCTTTATTGTGTCTACTTCCATTTTTAGGTCTAGTATGGTTTTGTTCATTTCCATCACCTGTTCGGATGTGTTTTCCTGTTTTTCTTTAAGGAATTCTACCTGTTTGGTTGTGTTTTCCTGTTTTTCTTTAAGGACTTGTAACACTTTAGCAGTGCTCTCCTGTATTTCTTTAAGTGAATTATTAAAGTCCTTCTTGATGTCTTCTACCATCTTCATGAGATATGCTTTTAAATCTGGGTCTAGCTTTTCGGTTTTGTTGGGGTGCACATGACTAGGTGGAGTGGGAGTGCTGTGTTCTTGATTTCTGTTAGTACAATTCTTACATTTGCCTTTGGCCATCTGGTAATCTCTGGAGCTAGTTGTTATAGTTGTCTCTGGTTAAAGCTTGTTCCTCAGGTGATTCTGTTAGCCTCTATCAGCAGACCTGGTAGACTACATCTCTCCTCTGAGTTTCAGTTGTCAGAGGACTCTCTGCAGGCGAGCTCTCCTCTCACGGGAAAGGTGCACAGATATATGGCCTTAAGACCTCCCTCCTGGCTGAAGAAGAAGGCCCAAAACAGGACCTGTCCTGAAGCTGAGTTGCTTTGGCCTGTCCCAGAAGGTGTTAGCTTCTGTATTCTACACTCTCACATGTCCAGAATACACTCTGTGGAGTCCTGGAACCAAGATGTCTGCAGCTGATGCTCAGGCAAAGCACTCCTGCACTGGGCAGACCCCTTTCCTCTGGCTGGGAAAGTGGCCAGATGTCTGAAGCCTGTGCAGAATACTCTCGGCTGTGTCCCGGAACCAAGATATCTGCTGCCTATGCTCAGTCAAAGCACTCCCGCACTGGTCAGACCCCTTTCCTCTGGCCTGGACATTTGCCAGTTGTCTGGGCCCGAAAAGTGGGCTGCCTTAGAAGCTCTGTGGCTCTCACCTCTCCCAGAAGCTTTTGGCTTCTGTATTCCGTACTCTCACCTGTGCAGAATACACCCAGTGGGGTCCTAGAACCAAGATGTCTGTTGCCGATGCTCAGGCAAAGCACTTCTGCACCAGGCGGACCCCCTTTACTCTGGTTCGGAAAGTGGCCGGATGTCTTTGGCCTTTGCAGAATACACTTGGCAGGGACCTGGACCAGTCTTGTGCTTCTTCAGAAAATTGACATAGTACTACCAGGAGATCCAGCAACACTTCTCCTGGGCAAATACTCAGAAGATGTTCCGATGTGTAATAAGGATTCATTCTCTATGATGTTCATACCAGCCTTATTTATTTATTTTGTTAATATTTTTATTATTACATATTTTCCTCAATTACATTTAGAATGTACATTTAGAATGTCCCCCATACCGTACCCCCCACTTCCCTAACCACGCATTTCCATTTTTTGTCTCTGGCATTCCCCTGTACTGTGGCATATAAAGTTTGCATGTCCAACGGGCCTCTCTTTCCAGTGATGGCCTACTAGGCCATCTTTTGATACATATGCAGTCAAGAGTTCCGGGGTACTGGTTAGTTCATAATGTTATTGGACCTACAGCGTTGCAGATCTCTTTAGCTCCTTGGATACTTTCTCTAGCTCTTCCATTGAGAATCCTGTGCTCCATCCAATAGCTGACTTTGAGCATCTACTTAAGTATTTGCTATGCCCCAGCATTGTCTCACAAGAGACAGCTATATCCGGGTCTTTTCAGCAAAATCTTGCTAGTTTATGCAACGGTTTCATCGTTTGGAGGCTAATTATGGAATGGATCTCTGGACATGGCAGTCTCTAGATGGTCCATCCTTTTGTCTCAGCTCCAAACTTTGTCTCTGTAACAGTCTGGTGGTTCCTCAGAAAATTGGAAATGGTACTACTAGAGGATCCCACAATACCTCTCATGGGCATATATCCAGAAGATGTCCCAACCGGTAAGAAGAACACATGCTCCACTATGTTCATAGCAGTCTTATTTATAATAGCCAGAGGCTGGAAAGAACCCAGATGCCCCTCAACATTTGAATGGATACAAAAAAATGTGATACATTTACACAATGGAGTACTACTCAGCTATTAAAAAAATGAATTTATGAAATTCCTAGGCAATTGGATGGACCTGGAGGGCATCAGCCTGAGTGAGGTAACACAATCACAAAGGAACTCAAATGATATTTACACACTGATAAGTGGATATTAGCCCAGAAACTTAGTATACCCGAGATATAAGATACAATTTGCAAAACACATGAAACTGAAGAATGAAGACCAAATTGTGGACACTTTGCCCCTTCTTAGAATTGGACACAGTCACCAGCATTATTTATAATAGCCATTTGCTCGAAAGAACTCAGATGTTGCTCAACAGAAGAATACATGGATACAGAATGGATACAAAAATTCTGGTACATTTAAACAATGGAGTACTATTCAGCAGTTAAAAACAATGAACTTATGAATTTCTTAGGCAAAAGCATGTATCTGGAGGATATCTTCCTGAGTGTGGTAATCCAATCACAAAAGAACACATATGATATGTACTGACTTATAAGCAGATATGAGCCCCCAAACAGACTACTCAAGATACAATTTTCAAAACGCATGAAACTCAAGATGAAGGAAGACTAAAGTGTGGATACTTCATTGGTTCTTATAATGGGGATCAAAATACCCATGGAAGGAGCTACAGAGACAGTTTGGAGCTGAGAAAAAAGAAAGGACCATTTAGAGACTGCACCACTTGGTGATGCATCACATAGACAACCACCAAACCAAGATATTATTGCATATGCCAGCAAATATTTTGACAGGACCCTGGAATAGCTATTTCTTGTGAGGCTACGCTAGTTCCTGGCAAATACAGAATTGGATACTCACAGTCATCTATTGGATGGTACACAAGGCCCTTAATGTGGAATCTAGAGAAAGTACACAAGGAGCTAAAGGGGTCTGCAACCTTAAAGGAGGATCAACAATATGAACTAACCAGTAACCCCCTGAACTATGTATCTAGTTGCATATGTGGCAGAGGATGGCCTAGTCAGCCATCAAAGAGAGGAAAGTCACTTGGTCTTGTGAAGATAATATACCCAAGTACAGGGGAATGCCAGGGCCAGGAAGCAGGAGTGGGTGAGTTGGCAAGCAGGGTAGGGGAAGGTATAGGAAACTTTCAGGATAGCATTTGAAATGTAAATGAAGAAAAATATGTAATAAAAAATGAGTTAAAAATATTAGCAAAACCTTATATTAGCACGTTAAAAGCACATCCTAAAGATCGCAAACACAAAGAAGAAATGACACCCAAAAGATGTGGTGGCAGGAAATAGTAAAACTCAGGGTGGAAAAAATAAAATAGAAAGTATAATACAAATAAATTTTTTTGGAACAAATATTGGTTCTTTGACAAGATCACTAAGATCAACAAACTATTATCCAAGTTAACTAAAATAAAAAAGGTAATATCCAAATTAGCAAAATCAGATATTAAATGGGTGGGGACATAACAACAGACAGAAAGTATTGCAAAGTGCTTCTTCATCCTAGAAGCACACTTGCTCAACTATATTAATTGCTGCTGTATTCATAATTATCTGCAACTGGAAACAACCTACATGTCCATAAACTAAAGAATTTATAACATATATGTTATATTTATACAATGGAACATTACTCAGCTGTTGTGAAATGGATGGAAACAGAAAAAAACAAAAAACAAAAAACAAAAACATAACCTGAATAACGTATCCCAGTCCCAGGAAGATAAATATGCTATGTGTTGATTTATATGTTGACATTGACTGGGCTGGATAGTTTTTTGTCAACTTGCCACAAAGTAAAGTCCCCTGAGAGTAGGGAACCTCAATTGAGAAAATGTCTCCATAAGATTGGTCTTTGCAGGCAAGACTGCAGGGCATTTTCTTACTTAATGATTGTTGGGAAGTATTTCTGCCCATTGTTGATACTGCCCTCAATGTGCTTGTGGTTCTGAGTTCTCCATGAGAAAGCATGAAACCATGGGGAACTAGCCACTAAGCAAAATGCTGCAGACACTCTGGGACCCTTTGTCTGCGTGGAACGAATCTCTAGTCACAGGTGGGCAAAGCGTTGGATGAAATGATAGATACACACAGGAGAGGTTGTGTAGAATCTGAATGTAATGTGTCAAATTGAGCATCAAACTTTTTATACAGAAGAGAATAGGGAAGTTGGGTGACACACAAGCAAGGTGCAAAGAGGTTACTGGATTCTTACAGAAAACGGAGGAATAAACACAGAAGGTCTGGCAGGAAACACCTGGGATACAATTCATTGTTAACAACTGGGATCAAAAAGAGCTCCACCAAAGATCCACTTAATCTTAGAAGCCAGGGTCAATGGCTTCATGCCCTTGCTATAGTTCCTATTTTAGTCTATTGTATAGTCCACCTTCCCCCTAGGCCATTGTAAATATGCGTAAATGTGTGGAACTCAGCAATCTATAGTTCTAAGTATGTACTCTGCTTCCTCCTTAGGTCTCAAACTTCCTTCTTCCTAGATGATGATAAATTCCTGTGTAGGGCAGTGAGTTAGCTTTTATTCAAAGGGGTAGTATGATACCAGAGGCAATTCTGAATGTCACTGAATTGGCACCATTCTTACTGAATTCCAAGCCCATGGTCAGCTCAAGGACTTTCTAGGACATTGGAACACTGGCGAAAGCTTAGCTATATCAGAATTCAATCTTTAAAAGCACTTATAATAAGATAACAATAAAAGAGAGCATGTGGATCCATACACCAGACTAACGCTGGAATAGGGTATGAGTATATGGGTTAATGAGAACTCCAAAACTCCAGAAGGTGAGCTTCCATGAAACTCTTTGCCTCATGAGCACTTCCAGGCGTCTAGGCCTGTCAAGCTGACTTGACTGGTGTGCGTGGCAGCAGCACCAATCCACGGTCTCTGTATCAGTTCCTGCCTCTAGGTTCCTGGCCCATTTCAGTTCTTGTTCTGTCTGTCTTCAGATGATGACTAGCAATGAAGAAGTGTAAACCAAATAAGTCCTACCCTCCTCAACGTGTGCTTGGGTTATAGTTTTTGGTTACAGCAATAGAAAATTTAAGACATTCAACATTACATATGTGATGGCCTGTCTACAATCTGTAGATCCAGTGAAGTTAGGTATAGAGGAAGGGACTTGGGTGCATACATGGATGCCCATCATATGGGGATATAGAATGGATTTTATTAGTGGACAAAGGTGGACAAGAAGGAGAAGATCAGGTGGCATGGTGGAGGGAGATGGGGTTGAATAAGGAAATGCAGGAAGAGATATTTGAAAGAGAAGTATTTGATGAATGATGACCGAAAGGTGGAGGAACTGGAGAGGATGGGAGGTAGTGAAAGAACCGTGGGGAGTAAAATTTGGGGGGACTGTAAGCAGGGTCTATTAAATGAGAAATTAATATTATTTTTAATTTTACTAGAATATTAAGCATGGCAGAGGGGCTCCCAGGTATGTACATTTTACCTCCAAAATACTGGGCTTTGATAAATTCTTGGTGAGGTGAACCACTTAAAAACTCTTACCACTCTTAAACACTTTAAAGCTTGTACCACTCTGTTACCACTCATGCTGTTGTAGAGTTTCTCTCTACTTACTGCCCTCACATCACATCACTCATAATCTATGTATTGTATGAAAATTTAAGGGGGATTCCAGCCCCTCACTGGGCAATATCATTGCCACCCACAGTGTTAGTTAGATCTAACTTTCTCAAGGATTGCAGCTGATGCAGATTAATACTTCAACCACGATCTTGCAAAGAATTACTAAAAAAAAATGCCTTTTTTTGTTTCAAAGTCAGGCTGGTGTTCAGATGATTATTATTTCCTTGTACCTATTTCCTCCCTCTGATTCCTGATATGATTTAAGAAAAATATGGTTAATGAACAGATGTGTACCCTGAGGATTCAAAATAGAAAGAGATGATAGGTTTTTATATAAAAGTTTAGTTTTGTGATTCTTTTAAGATTTTTGAAGGATTAATTTTTGAGATAGATAAAAACTAGTCCTTTCTGTACAAATTTCAGTCTACCTGTAAGAGAAACTTGCTGAAAAAAAATTACCTTACTTGCTTACAACTTGTTTATCTATAACAAGTTTTTTAGTTAGAAATGTGTGTTGGTTCTTGGGAATAATATTGGATATTTATAAACATAATTTACAAATAGCTCATCATAAAAGTATAGTGAGAAGATGCTTTTCCTCATATATACTCATAATTATTCACTAGAAGAAAATAGAAAGTAACCAGTATAAATTTTATACTAATTGAATGTTTGTGCAGAGATATATAAGCAGTGTGAGAAAAATAAAGTTGGTGCTTGTTCCATCCACCAAATGTGTGTATATATGGAAAGTGGTTGAAGCTTTGCACTGTCCAACAAATGTGTGTGTGTGTGTGTGTGTGTGTGTGTGTGTTTGTGTGTGTGATTGTTTGTGCTTCTTAAAGCTTGCTTCTTCTACCATGTATGTAAATGTGTCTTACCTGCTTTATATGCCATCTAACCAATATCCCCTCCTTGAATCATTGAACACTCTATCACAGCTACTCTTGGAAAGACAGAGAGACAGCAAACACACAGAACCCTACTTGGCATAACTTGAATATGTGTGAGACCACCCACCTCCTCCAGTGACACCCTTCCTCCAACAAGGAAACACCTAGTCCATCAAGGTTACTCATCCTAATACAGCCTATGGGCAAATGGGAACCAATTACATTAAAACTACCACACCTACCTAGCTACATGCATGCATATATTCATGCATAAGTGATAAACAGAGAAAGAGGGTGAGAGAAATAGAAAGAGAGAGAGTGATAGGTAGATGATAGAGAAATTGTTGCATATATATCTACATAAATACATTAAATAATTACTTCATACATACATACATACATACATATATAGATGACAGATAGACATAATTATATGTGAAATTAATCTAAACACTAAAGACATGGTGCCCTTTAATTCACACACACACCTTGAGCATTGTTTACAATCCTCACTTAAGACATAAAGGTTGGACATTCGAACTACAAAGACATATAAAACAAACCCACAAAACCCACAATGTTCATTTGGTGTGCATAGATTTCATTAATATCTAGGATTTCCTTTTTTTCTGTATATTATGAGTGATTACACCCTAAAATCTTTCTCAAACTTGTTCATTATTTTATTTACTACTGTGTACAACCTGATACTTATAATACACTAGATAGTAATGTTACAGAAGGTGTTTATTGTGCAGAAGATATTCAGCCATACCCCTCAGCTCCAAAATATATCTTTTAAAGACACAAAGTAAGGAATGGTCTTCCAAATGACCTCAATTGAAACTGTCACCTGGTGGAAAATAACACAGCACAGGAAGAATTTTACACATAAAATTTATATTGATGTGAATATTGGTCAAAATGATTATAATTGTAAAGTTGAATTACATAGTGGTATGTCTTTGAAACAATAGGAAAAAATGATGTGCATACATTGTGTTTTCCAAAAAGAGTAGGAAATGTAAAAAATTTAAGCAGTGGCATGTAGGTTTCTAATGCCAGGAGATGACTAACATAGCAACAGACTAATAAAGTATCCTCTTCAAAAGTTAAAAGAAAACAGCAACAACAAAAAGAGAACAACAATCACAAGGAACAATGTCATCCGTAGCATCTTCAGGAGGATGTGCAGCAATCTGAACATTGTTCCAAGGACGTTAGTAGATGTCTAGTTCTTTATCAGCCTGACAGGTTTGTGTTCAACCATCTATGTCTGTATACTAAGCTTGGAAACATTCCATCGATGATGAGTGACCTAATGATGATGAGTTCTACTCACCACTCCCCTTGCTGCTCTGGAGACTTCAAACCTGAGGGGAGGAATGTTATATTGATGACTTTGAGAATGCTCAATGCCTCTTTGTCTACATTGTGTAAATTTGGCATCTCTTTAAGTGAAGTATAAGACCTGCTTAGGCCAGAAGGTACAACTAGAGGCCTGTTGAATAAAGATGCTACTATAGAGACCCTATGTAATGACAGGGGTCTTTCTGAAGTACACTTGGACAGAGGTGGAATTTAAGATCCAATTATTCAGAAATGGCATGTAGGCACTATTGTTGGCCTTAGTGTCATACCGAGAACACCCCCAACACTAATCAGAGATGTATGGCTAGTGGTCAGAACTGAGCAGGTATTGGACATTGGGAAGAAATGAGACCCTATGAGCCATGAAAAATAGATAGGACATCAATGGTCAGAGGGGAAATACACGAGGGAATCTTTGTGAGAAATTGGAAATCTAAAACCCCTTTGTACAGGTAAACTAGTATGTTTGGTTGGGTAGAGTTCAAATTTGCATGTTCTTTCCTTGACATGAGATCAAAGACACAGCCTACCTCATGCAGTGGAGCCCATTCCAGGTTCTTCCTAACAGCTAGCAACTCCTCATCAGAGTCTAGAGCATCTGTCCACTGTAGTAAATTTGGTGCCAGATCAGGAAGCAGTCCGAGTACTCATCAAAAACCTGGCTGACAGTTCCACACTAGTTCTTCTTCTCAGGCATATGTTTATCTCCTGGGTCTAGGTATGAATGGTGAGTAGTACATCATTTTAGTTTCTGCATTGAGGAAATGAGCTTTTGTTCTGGGCTGTACTTCTTAATGTTCGGCTCAGGTACTTTAAGCTTGGGTGGTCTGGAGGTCCATTTGGGAGTTAAAATTGGAGGGGGGGGTGTCTAAGTGTCTGCATCAGAGGAGAACATTGCAAGGTCATTATTGGTCAGAAAGGCATATTTGATGACCACTTGGGGAAAATTAGATCTGAGACCCCTGGTAACTAGGAGCCAGTAGATTGAAATCCGTTTGATCAAAGCAGAAGAATCTGAGGCCCAATTAAATAGACTTAGTAAGTTTACTCCCACAGGGGCATATTTAGAATATCTGAGAACCCTTTGGATATTGGTGGACTGTAGCTCTCTATTAGAAAAGGGAGGGCTGGTAGATCCTTTGGTGAAAAGTGGAATATTTCAGGTATAGTCTAAAAGCCAATTCAGTAAAAGACAGTAATTGGAATACTTTGGGTAAGGGGAGACATATGCAGTACCCCTATGTGCAGGAGAAGAATTGTTTCTGCCTGTCTCAGAATTAGTGATAGATCTAAGATTCTCTAAAATAGGAGGATGGTGATAGGAGCTTCATAGGATTGTATAGAATAGTTTTATCCTGTTATTCCTTTGTCTGCAGCACTATTGAGCAGAAATTGAACACTGATTGATACCTTGAGAATTATAGGACATTCCAGGTACTTACTCCTTCATCAGCTCCAAACATGAAATCACAATCAAGAATACACATCAAGAATACACATCATCTGAATGTCTCTGGTAGGCATGACAACAATCTTAGAAGTCTTCTGAGAGGGTGTAATGTAGTAGTTTCTGGTTTAGTGTCTTCCTTAAATATATGTCCATCCACACATTCCTCTGCATGGAGGCCAGGATGTCTCTGTCTAAGGGAACAAAACAAAGATAGTAATCGGATTTACCCTTACCTTGATACTCTTCTGTTTGAGATTTCAGTCCAGAGTTTTCTGAAATCTCTTAGGTCAGAACAGTGCTTCCAAGACCATGGAAATTAGAAGTTATAGGTAGGACATACACTGGGATGATGGTGAATCTGGGGGATTTCCTCAAACACACTGTGCTCCACACAGGTTGGAGAACTCTCAGTTGTGAATGTCTAAATCTTCTAAGTAAGATAGGGGAGGAGCTTGGGCAGTTTTGCACAGAAGTAGGATAGTTGTGACCTTCATCAAAGAGGTAATGTGGCAAACTTCATGAGAATAAGGAAGTTTATGCACTCTGGTCATAAGCAGCATTTCTGTGACACTTTGCAAATGTGAAATTCTAAACCTACTTGTAAGAGGGGTAAAATCTCTGGCTACTTTCAATAAATAAGAAAGAACATTTCACATTGGAGAAAATGTAAATACCTTCTGGAGAAGAGGGTGTTCCAGTATTGCTTGATCAGCTTCCAAATCTTTTTTGCAGAATTTAGGAAATCCACATATTTTATGTCGTGTGTGGACAGCAGGCAGCAATTGTTTCAGTATTCCAACAGGTTGGATGGTTATCTTTGGTCTATGAAACCTTTAGTCAGATGACATAAGAGCAAGGCCACTTTTCTTGAATGGGGAATTGTCCCCGAATATTTATAGCAGGAAGAAGTTTGGAAGTAATCTTAGACAGTTGGGATATAGCAGGCACACATAGTCAATACGACAAGATCTATTTACTCTTTACAAGAGAGGGTAGGTATGAGTCCACCACTGAAAATAAAAGGAAATATTTCATTCCAATATGGGCATTCGAGAAGGCTTTGTTGCCCAATAGACAGAGGGAGAAGAGGAAATATATATGACTAGATGTGGTGTGTCTGAGGCTCCCATAGGGAGAGGGAGAGGCACTGAAGCCCTGGTATGACTGGATGACATTTATAGACCTCTTCGACAGAGGATGAGAATTTGAGAACTGCTGGAACAAAAAGATTCATTCTGGTGCCCCTTTCAAATGAGGAGTTCGAAGTGAGACACAGTTAAATGGAAATTTTTGCCCTCTATCAGATAGAGAATAGTTTGTGATTCTTTCTGGTCAGAGAGGGTAATTATTGAAGACCTTTTGGACTGGAAGTGAAGTTTGGGGCCTGGGGCAAGTAGAGATGATCTCAGGCCCATCAAGCTTACAAGACAGATATTGGACCCTCATGTATACAGAGGGTGCATTTGATATATAATGGACACAAATTAGTGGTCTAAGTATTGATGTTTAGGAGTAGAAGATTAAAGCAGAATTAGAGTCTGCTTAATGTCCCCAACCTCTTTAGGGTTAAGGGAGTGACCTAGCCTACCTTAAGCAGGAGAGGTAGAACTGCTTCAAAACGTAGAAGAGTCCCATCTTCACATACACCTTGGTAAGCCTGGCAGCAATACAAGCATTATGCATCAGGCATGAATGTAAGTCTCTAAGCACTCTTGAAGCTTATCATCAGTTATATGGGTGTTTGCATGAAGGATGGTAGGAAGGATAGATGACCTATGGTTCAGGCTCTGTTAATGCAGGGCAGAATTAAGTGAAGTATAATTTCCTAGAGACCATGTTTGGAGAGAAATAATCTAACGCTCACAAATGGAGTGTTATACTTGAGGCCCATATGTATGTAGGGATGCTCTTAGGATACCTGGATTTTGGTACCCTTGGGAAAAATGAAAATTCTGAGATTCCAATAGTAAACTCCAGTCATAATTATAACTGACCTTGGTCAGAAATGGAAGGTTTTGGGTATTGTTGTTAACAGCAGAAGGTCATGAAGGCCACCTATCCCAAGTGAAATTCTGATGACCCTTCATCCAAAGGTGATGGTGTGAGATACCTTGAAAACAGGTTGAGTAGCATGTGTTCATACCTGCAACTTCTATGGCCTTCCTGACCTGTTTTGCTTAAAAAGAAAATACCTGGGGTTGGAGAGATGATTCAGTGGTTAAGAAGACTGACGGCTCTCCCAGGGCTCCTGAGTTCACAAACATCTGTAATGGTATCCAGTGCCCTCTTCTAATGTGCAGGCACACATGCATAGAGAACACTGTATATATAATAAATAAATAAATACTTAAAAAAGAACGGAACGAAGGAAGGAAGGGAGGAAGGAAGGAAGGAAGGAAGGAAGGAAGGAAGGAAGGAAGGAAAGAAGGAAAGAAGGAAAGAAGGAAAGAAGGAAAGAAAGAAAGAAGAGAAAGAAATTAAGGAGGGAAGTAAGAAGGAAGGAAGAAAGAAAGAAAAAAGAAAGAAAGAAATAAAGAGAGAGAGAAAGAAAGAAAGAGAGAGAAAGAAAGAAGGAGAGAGAGAAGGAGGGAGGGAGAGAGAGAAAGAGAGAGATAGAAAGAAAGAATCAGAAAGTGAGAGAGAGAGAAAGAAAGAAAGAAAGAAAGAAAGAAAGAAAGAAAGAAAGAAAGAAAGAAAGAAAGGAGGGAGGGAAGAAAGAAAGTAAGAAAGAAAGAAAGTAAGAAAGAGAGAGAGAAAGAAAGAAAGAAAAAGAAAGAAAGAAAGAGAGATAGAGAGAGAAAGAAAGAGAGAGAAAGAGAGAGAAAGAAAGAAAGTAAGAAAGAAAGAAAGAAAGAAAGAGAGAGAGAGAGAAGGAAAGAAAGTAAGTATATAACTTATATAACTTTCATAGGAATTTTTTTATAACTTAGTAATAACTTCTATAATGACTTCTCTAAATTTCTTCTCTTTAAGTGACATCTGGCTAGTAGGCTCAAAGTTAGAGCCCAGCAATTGCTGCTCATCTAGAAAAAAGGCTGCATTGCTTAATCCTCCTCTGTTAGGCTACAGGTGTTAATCACCTAAGCCAGCCTACCCTCAGAAAGACCAAGTACTTTTTAGAAGTTATCATCAGCATTTCAGTACAATTTGAGAGCTAGAAAGCCCTGAGACACTTCGATTTTAAAGCCATTGCCAGGGTCCTACTCTGTGACTCCACTGCTATCCTGGCTCAGAGCAATCCTGGACCTCAAACTCTACTATAGAGCAGTAGTGATAAAAACAAAACAAAAAGAAACAAACAAACAAAGAAACAAACTAAAACCTACATGTTATTGATACAGAGACTGACAGATGGATAAGTGGACTAGAACTGAAGAACCAGAAAGTAAACCACACATTTATGGACACTTGTTATTTGACAAAGAAGCAAAAAAAAAAAAAATACAGCAGAGGACTGCCAGGTCTGGGTTTAGTCAGAGAAGATGCACCAAACCCTCAAGAGACTGGAAGCCAGAGACAGTCTCTTGGGTAGGTCTGTTGTGGTGGGGGTTGAAGACAATTTTGTGGAAATGGTGGGCAGTGGTATGGGATGTGGAACAGTCAGAGGGTGGACCTGGAGGGGTATAACACCTGGAGTATGAAGAAAAGATTAAGTAAATCAAAATAAACAAATAAACAAACAAACAAACAAATAAATAAATAAATTCTTAATGAACACTGGCTTTTAAAGGTTTCTTTCGTTTGAGTACATTTTCTCTCTCTTTCTCTCTCTCTCTCCTTTTTCCTCTTCCTTCTCTTCCTATTTCTCACTTTCTGATTTGTTGCAGAATATTTATCAACAGTCACCACTTATTTTACCTATGTTTAGAAGAGAATGAGTCTCTGCCTCTTTAAGGTATCTAAGGGAGTTTTTTTTTTTCCTACAAAATTAAAATGAGAGTATTGGTCTGGAAATTACCCAATGCTTGTTTTGTAGTGTGTAGCACTTTCTTGATACTTCCAGAGGAGGTCCTATTGGTTGAAAAATTTGTGCCTGTGTATCAGAGGGAGAAAAATAAATGGAGAAAGAGAGGATAAGGTGGGAGTACTCATTGTTTTTTAATTGCTGAGAAATAATCTATGCATTAGACACACCAGTGCTTTGGTCATTTCCCAGATAAAACACCTGCTTTTAGCTAACAACGATTACAAACAAATATATTAAAAATATGTAAGTATATATTTGTGAGAATATGTTTTCCATTGATTTAATTATCAGAAATAATATTTTTCAGTCCTATACTTAATTTGTGTAGCCCCTAGATATGAATCCCTGAAATATGTGTACTTGGGCTTTTGAAATATATTGAGATAGCTATCCAGGCTCTATTCTAATCTATCAGAACAAAGTATGTCAGTTATAATAAGTATATAATATCCCTAACATAATTACTGAATAATATATAGATAAAGCAAGACATCAAACTTTAGCCCTTAGAGATGCCCAGACAAAGATCGCTGATAATGAATAGCTCTGAAAAGATAGTTAATAAAATTTATATTTGTCCACTTTGGTGAAATAAAACCCCTCTGCACAGATATTTCTTTCATGATATAGAATAGAGGTCCTAACTGTCACGGAACAGATTTATATAGTTTGTCAAGGAATTCTTTACATGATTACAAAAGAGGTCGAATATTCATGACATAGACTATAGTTGAATTGAACTTTTATAAAGAGAAATTTGACAAAAAATAATATTTACTCTATGGGTAATTTCAAAAAATAGAATGGTTTGCACGGAACAAGTTTGTATTGGAAGGATTAGAAGCTCCAAGTTATCCTTGGTTACATACTAAGTTGGGGCCAGCCTAGGCTATATGACAACATGTCTGAAAATAGGAAATTATTGGAACCAGTAGTTTATCTTTATGAATCCTGTACTTTGGAGACTGAATCATGAGCAATATCAGAAGTACAAGGACTATCAGTACCAGAAAGTATAAAAAGAATTTCTCCAAACAAAAATAATTTAAGAGTTATACTTAGGGGCATGATTAAGTTGCCAGGGAATAAAAGCACTTTGAGTTCAGAGTGGTCAGTAATGAGGAGTGAGTATTGCTCTTGCACAGGACTCACTTTGGGTAGCTCACAGTCACCTTTAGCTTGAGCTTCAGGAGGCCTCTGGCACCTGTGGGCAGGTGCATTTACTTACATACGTATGTACATACCAACACACACACACACACACACACACACACACACACACACACACACACACACACACAAATACCCATTTAAATAATAGGGAAAAGTACTTTGCATTATCTATCAGTTTAAAGGAAGTTTGAGTTGAATGTACTAAAAAGAGGTGCCTCATAACCAAAGTAAGAAATCTGCTAGTCTTCCACAAATTAGGTGACTTAGAGCCACTAGCCAAATAAATTACACCCTATAAAATCAAATAACCCCATATAAAAATGGGGCTCAGAACTGAACAAAGATTTCTCACCCGAGGAATACCGAATGGCAGAGAAGCACCTGAAAAACTGTTTAACATCCTTAATCATCAGGGCAATGCAAATCAAAACAAAACTGAGATTCCACCTCATACAAATCAGAATGGCTAAGATGAAAAATTCAGGTGACAGCAGATGCTGGTGCGGACGTGGAGAAAGAGGAACACTCCTCCGTTGTTGGTGGGATTGCAAGCTTGTACAACCACTCTGGAAATCACTCTGGCGGTTCCTCAGAAAATTGGACATAGTACTACCAGAAGATCCAGCAATACCTCTTCTGGGCATATATTCAGAAATGCCCCAACCGTTAAGAAGGACACATGCTCCACTATGTTCATAGCAGCCTTATTTATAATAGCCAGAAGGTGGAAAGAACCCAGATGCCCCTCAACATAGGAATGGATACAGGAAATGTGGTACATTTATACAATGGACTACTACTCAGCTATTAAAAAGAATAAATTTATGAAATTCCTAGCCAAATAGATGGACCTTGAGGGCATCATCTTGTGTGAGGTAACCCAATCACAAAGGAACTCTCACAATATGTTCTCAGTGATTAGTGGATATCAGCCCAGAACCTTAGGATACCCGATATAATATATAATTTGCTAAAAACATTAAACTCAAGAGAGCAAGACCAAAGTGTGGACACTTTGCCCTTCTTAGAATATGGTAACGAAACACCCATGGAAGGAGTTACAGAGACAAAATTTCGAAGTGTGACGAAAGGATGGACCATCTAGTGATTGCCATATCCAGAGATCCATCCCATGATCAGCTTCCAAATGCTGACACCATTGCATACACTAGCAAGATTTTGCTGAAAGGACCCAGATATAGCTGTCTCTTCTGAAACTATGCCAGGGCCTAGCAAATACAGAAGTAGATGCTCACAGTCAGCTATTGAATGGACCACAGGGCCCCCAATGGAGGAACTAGAGAAAGCACCCCAGGAACTAAGGGAACTTCAACCCTATGGAAGTAACAACAATATAAACTAAGCAGTACCCCGGAGCTCTTGTCTCAAGCTGCATATGTATCAAAAGATGGTCTAGTCGGCCATCACTGCAAAGAGAGGCCCATTGGACTTGTAAACTTTATATGCCCCTGTACAGGGGAACGCCAGTGCCAAAAAGGGAGAGTAGGTGGGTAGGGGAGTGGGGGTGGGTGGTTATGGGGGACTTTGGTATTACATTTGGAAATGTAAATGAGCTAAATACCTAATAAAAAATGGAAAAAAAATAAATTACACCCTAGACATGTAGAGCCATGAGGTCCACTGGATAACTGTGGATAGAGATTGATGGTAGGGTCATTGGATTATGTAAGGGGAGGCTTAAATAAAACTGAGAGAGTCACAGTCTCATGTGATAGAGCTTGCTTTTGTTTGTGGTTGGTATTATATAGTATTATAATCCTTACTTGCTTTCAAGAAATATTCCATATCGTTCAGACTGTCCTTTATCTCACTTAATAGCTCAATATGACTATGAACCACTGATCCTCCTGCTTTTTTTTTTCAGAACAGCTAGGATTAAAGAGATGCCCTACTTGATGCAGTTTTAGAGATCAAACCCAAGGCTTCATGCATGAGAATAAAGTACTCTACCAAATCTACTTCCACAGCTTCAAGCCTTCTGTTAAGGATAAGTCCAAGACAATATTTCTTACCCTTAACACATCATGCCTATGGCTGTATTCATTAAAGTCCTCTGCTGTCTAATTCAATATCAATTTCACACAAGCCAGAGCCATTTGAGAATATTGAATTTCAATTGAGAAAATAACCCCACCAAACTTTTGCCTGGAAAAGGCTTTCTTGAATTTTATTAATTAATGATCGCTATGGAAGGATATCCCAGTTGGCAGTATCAGCTCTGGACTGATGGTACTGGATGCTATAAAAAAAAAGTAGGCTAATCAAAACATGGGGAATATGCCAGTATGCAATTTTCCTACATGTCCACTACTTCAGGTCTTACCTGCTCCAAATTCCAGTCTAGGGTTTCTGGTGTGACTTTCATGTATGATGAATTACAAACTGAACTATGAACCAAACCATTTTCTCTCCCAGTTGTTGTTCATGATGTCTTATCACCTAAATACAATCCCTAACTAAGGCAAGTTAGTATGCCATTGTAGCTCATATGGAATACCAAGTACTGAATGTTCTCGGTGGGCCAGATCGAGCATAGAAATAATGAACTTCACTGCTCATGATAATGCATACCTACTATCTATGTACGTGAAAGACAGGAGGATGAGTGTAAGTTCAATGCAATGCTGAGCTACATAGGGAGGTTCTGAGTCCAAAACAACAACAACAACAACAAAAAAAAACAAAAAAAAAAACAATAACAAAAACAAAGAAACACAAAACGGAAGGTTAATGAGATGCTAAACAAATAAAGCACTTGCTAAGCAATTGTGATGGCCTTCATTCCATTCTCAGAACATACATGAATGTAAAGAGGGAACTGCATTCAGCAAAGTGATGCTCTGACTTCCACATGTGCTCTAGATCAGATATGCTACCACTTAATAATAATAGTAGTAGTAGTAGTAGTAGTAGTAGTAGTAGTAGTAGTAGTAGAAGTAGTAGTAGTAGTAGTAATAATAATAATGATAATAATAAATAATGTGTTTTAAAAATGAAAAGAAAATTTATTCAGTCATATTATATTAGGCTTATAAAAAAAACTAGCACTGAGGAAGAGAAAATGGAGTAGTATTGAAAGTTTGAGGCAAGCATGAACTGCATTAAGAAGGTTAGCACCTTATAACTTTCTGTAGGAATCCTGGCCAAAACAAGATACATGAAAGTTTATTTTACACACAAATTCTGACTATAGTCCATCACTGTTGGGGCATCAGTGCAACAGGAAGTAGCAGAAACTTGACACAAGTCAAGAGTAGAGATCAAGGAATTGATGTGTGTATGGTTACTAGAGCTTAATTTGCTTTCTTTATTCTCATACACTCCAGAATCCCCATCGTAAATAATGGTGCCACAACAAGGGAAGTTCTTCCCGTAGAAATTAAAAGTAATCAAGATGCAGGCCCACAACCATGCCTACAGCCTAAGTAGTATAGACAATCCTTCATTCAGATTTCCCTCCCAGGCTATTCTATATTGTATTAAGTATATAACATTAACCATCACAGCTTCATTCATTTTTAATCTGTCACATAGACACATCACATTATGTTTTAGACATAACCTACCAACCCTTATTTCCAAAGTTCTCTGTGTGTTTAATAATGCAAAATACAGTTCAACTTTAAAAGTCCTCATAGTCTTTAAAAATTTTACCACATCAAAAAATGTATTGTGATATCTTGCAGAAAATTATGTTATTGCTATGCATAATAGAATAATGTAAAAGTTCTTATCACAAAATAAAAATAAATATCTAGGAATAGCAAGTGATGACTATACAAAAAGCCAAAATCAAGCAGAGAAATGAAATCCTCCATTTCTGGGAATTTTCATGGAGATATCAGCTTTGGTGTCCCAATTCCTCTTCATATGCTATCTTCAGCACACACATTTTCTCATCATTTAAACTGATTCCATTTCTCACCTCCAGATATCCTTGTCCAGACATTAGATCATGTCCCATCATCCTGGCATTTCTAATACTCTGGAATCTTTACAGTAGCTTAAACTTTACCTTCATATCTTCATGCAACAGCCCCTTGGGGCTCCTTTGCCAGGATTCAAACTCTGTCACACAGTTCTGGTCTCAGCTGTTCTTAAAGACTGTCTTAGTATTGCATCTTTCATATATTAAATTTAGAAAAATTAGACATTGCCACCAAATTTTATGACTGGCCCAAGATGTAACCTAGTTTCACTGGACCATAGCTGTAACATCATATCTAAAGTTAATGTATCTGCAAAGTTTGACCATGTTTCATCAACACTAGTATCATTGGCGATTGTAAAACATACAGAGTTCCCAAAGCTTTTTAATCATTCCCAATTCTAAGGTGTGTTAATTTTAGTTTTAAACAAATTCAACATATATATTTTTGGTATGAACTTCATTGTACAAAATTCCATTTCAAGGACTTGTGACTTTGTGATTAAAAATATGAACATAAGATGTTTAAAAAAAAACATAAAATGTATGCACAATGAAATGTTTTGTCCACAGACATCCAAATTCTCTCAATATGTCTCACATTTTCTAGCCTACATTCTTCATTTAATGTTGCCTTAACTCAAGGGGATTAATGATAAACACCTTCTTTCTGAAAATATTTTTTCCAAATTCAATAAAATTAAATAAAATAAAAGCCAAGTCAGTTAAAAAGAATTCATTTCTGTTTGATGGAAAACTCAAGTTGATCGTGCTGTGCTTTAAACTATTTCAAATATTTGATATGCTCTCTACTTTATAGAGTTTGACTCACATCTTAAGTGTACCCTGAGAAGATAAGATGTTGTGGTAAATAATTTTATAATATTCAGTCAAGTTCTTACAAATCCAAAGTAACCAAAATATCTTTAGAAATCTCCAACCCTTGAAAAAACATATTATCTTGCAGATTTTATAGTATATACACCTCTACTGGCTAGTTTTATGTCAACTTGACACAGCTGGGGTTATCACAGAGAAAGGAGCTTCAGTTGAGGAAATACCTCCATGAGATCCAACTCTAAGGCATGTTCTCAATTAATGAACAAGGTGGGAAGGCCCTTTGTAGGTGGGACCATCTCTGGGCTGGTAGTCTTGGGTTCTATAAGAGAGCAGGCTGAGCAATCCAGGGGAAGCAAGACAGTAAAGAACATCCCTCCATGGCCGCTGCATCAGCTTCTGCATCCTGATCTGTTTGAGTTCCATACCTGACCTCCTTGGTGATGTAAGCCAATAAATCCCACCTTCCTCCCCAAGTTGCTTCGTGGTCATGATGTTCTGTCCAGGAATAAAAACCCTGACTAAGACAACACCCTATCCTGTTACATATATTATGCTATTTTTGGCTAAGCCCAGTTTATAGAGATAATTATGTCTGACAGAAAATAAAGCTCATTAATTTGAAAAAAGAGTTTCAATAACAGAATTTACTGTAGTTTTGGAGGGATAATATGGTGAGTCAAAAAATGAGATGAACTGCCTTGTTGCTGCTCTAAGAACTTAAGAGGTTTTTTTGCAATGATGATTCGTGGGAATTTAAAAAGGTATACATAACTACATGTGTATTGTATGTGTGTGAGAGAGAGATTATGATAAGGTAATTTGTATTATTATTATTATTAACAATTTTTCATACAATATATTTTGAGCAGGTGTACCATCCCTGAATACCTCCCAGATTTTTCCAACCATCATACCCACCCAATTTAATGTTCTTTCTCTTTCTTTCTCTCTCTAAATGAAAAAAAAGCAAAAAAGGCTGAATCAACAACAACAAAAAAATCATGAAATCAAAAAGCCTCAGAAAATCACACACACACACACACACACACACACACACATACACACACACACAACACACACGCATACACACACACACACACACACACACACACACAAAACAAACAAAACAAGACAAGGTCAGATGGTTTTAGAGCAGGATTATTCCATACTTTCAAAAAAGTGCTAATACTGGTACACAAATTATTTCACTAGATAAAAACAGAAGGAAAGTTGACAAAATTTACTTTATGGGAATATAGTCAATGTGAAACTTAAGTCCCACCAAGACTCAACAAAGAAAGAGAATTTCGGACCAATTGCCCTCATAAACATCGATTTAAAAATACTCAATAAAATACTTGTAAACAGAATTCAAAGATATATGAAAAATATCACCCCTATAATGAAGTAGAGTTCATTTAACATATGCAGGGATGGATCAAAATACCAAACTCTTTCACTGTAATCTACCATGTAAGCAAACTAAAAGGAAAAAATACCACAAGATTATCATAGTCAATGTTGAAGAAGACTCCAACAAAATCCAACACTCCTTGATGATAAATTCTTAAAGAGATGGGGGATACATGTCACAAGCTTGAAATTAATAAAGTCAATATATTGAAAGCTGACACCCAATATCAAATTAAATTGAGAGAAAAAAATATTCCCTAAAAAGCAATAATATGGTAAAAGTATATATTTTCTGTATCTATTCTGTATAGCACCTGAAGTTTTAGCAACAACAATAAGGAAAGGACGAAGATCAAGGAATACAAATTGAAAAGGAAAAAGTCAAACTATTGCTATTCAGATACAGTAGTGTACATAAGTGACATGATGCAAAATTAACTGAAAATAAACAGTATACTTCCTATAAACAGTCTCTCTTCCTATTGATGCCAGATAAGGCCTTCCTCTGCTACATGTGCACCTGAAGCCATGGGTCGCTTCATGTGTTTTCTTTGGTTGGAGCTTTAGTTCCTGGGAGCTCTGAGGAGTCTGGTTGGTTGATATTGTTGTTTTTCCTATGATATTGCCAACCTCTTCAGCTCCTTCAGTCCTTCCCCTAACTTCTACATTGGGGTCCCAAAGCTCATTCTGATGGTTGACTGCAAGCATCCACATCTGTATCAGTAAGGATTTGGCAAAGCCTCTCAGGAAACATCTATATCAGGCTCCTCTCAGCCAGCATTTGTTGGCATCAGCAATAGTGCCTGGGCTTGGTGGCTGCATATGGGATATATCCCCATGTGGGGCAACTCTGGATGGCTTTTCCTTCAGACTATGCTCTACTCTTTGTCCCTCTATTTCCTTTCAACATGAACAATACTGGGTCAAAATTTTTGAAAATGGCAGGGGACCCATCTTTCAACCAGACCCAATTCCTAACCTCTGGATATGGTTTCTACAGGTACTCTCTCCCCATTGTTGGGGATTTCACCTAATGTCATCCCCGTAGCGTCCTGTGATCCTCTTGTTTCCTGGAATCTGGAACTTTCTGTTGGCTTCCCCCAGTTCCCTATCCCCAGTTTCAAGCTGTACTACAGAGAAAAAGCGATAAAGACTGCATGGTATTGGCATAAATACAGATAGGTTGATCAATAAATTGATGTGAAGACACAGAAGTGAATCCGTACCTATGAACACTTGATTTTAACAAGATGTCAAAACTCTACAGTGGAATAGATGAAACATTTCCAACAAATGATGCTGGTAGTAATGGATATCTGCTTGTAGAATACTACAAGTAAATCCATATCTATTACCCTGCACAAAAGTCAAGTCCAAATGGATCAACGTTCTGCTCAAGAAACCCTGATGTACTAAATCTGATAAAAGAGGAAGTGGAGAATAACCTTGAAATCTTTGGCACAGAAGATGACTTCCTAAACAGAACTTTAGTAGTTCAGCCACTAAGATCAACAATTAGTAAATGAAACCTCATTAAACTGAAAATATTTTGTAAGGCATGGTGCACTGCCAATAGAACAATATGTCACTTAGAGAATGGCTTAACCAACCCTATATCTGACAGAATGTTGATATCCAAAATATATAAAGAACTCAACAAATTAAACATCAACAAAGCAAATAGTACATTAAAAATGGGGAACAGTGCTAAGCAAAGAATTCTTGATAGAGGAATCTAATGGCTGAGAAGCACTTAAAGATATGTTCATTATCCTTAGTCATAAGGTAAATGCAAAATGATATGACTTTGAGATTTTATCTTACAAACATCAGAATGGCTAATATCTAAGACTTAAATAACAGCACATTCTGCCTCAGGGAGAAAGACAGACAACACATCAGAGTAAAAGGCTAGAAAACAAATTTCCAAGCAAATGGTCTGAAAAAAAAAGCTGGAGTAGCCATTCTAATATCAAACAAAATCGACTTCTAACAGAAAGTTATCAAAAAAGTCAAGGAAGGACAGCACATTAAGTTGAGGTTGTGGAAGTAATGGAAGACTCCTTCATTGCTGGTACAAATGTAAACTTGTACAACAACTTTGGGAATAAATTTTTTGGCGTCTCAGAAAATTGGGAGTAATTGTATCCAAAAAAACAAAAACAAAAAAAAACAAAAAACAAAAAACAAAACAAAACAAAAAACAAAGCAAAACAAAACAAAACAAAACCAAAAAAAAACAAAAAACAAAAAACAAAAAACAAAAAACAAAAAACAAACCAGCTATAACACTCCTAGGTATATACCAAAAGGAAACTCCATCCTACCACCATAAGAGTACTTACTAAATTATGTTCATAGAGACATTATTCATAATAGCCAGAAACTGGAAACAACCTAGATATCCCTCAATCAAAAAAAAGAATAAAGAAAATGTGATACACTTACACAGTGGAATACTTCACAGCTATTAAAAACAAAGACAATTTGAAATTTGTACAAAAAATAGATGGCACAAGAAAATATCACCATGAGTGGGGTAACCTAGACCCACATAGGCAAACATTGTACATATTCACATATAAGTTGGTACTGATTATAAAGGATAACCATGTTGTAATCCAAAGATGCCAAAAATGATATCTCACTGAGATTGGAATATAGACTAGGCATTTTTATTGGGCATGGGACTAGCACTGGACAAGAGTTTGCGTTTGGATACAAACCAGAAGGATCATGAGGGGAAAGAATTGAGGGAGGGAGTACTGGAAGAGACAACTGGATTGGGGGAATTCATCTCTGGAATGAGCTAGAAACCTAGAGAAATAGAAATTCCTCAGAATCTAAGACAGTGAATTGAGGGTATAAGTAACTAACCCTCTTTGCAATGGGTAATATGAAGCCTGAAATGTCCATCTCCTGTAGCCAGGCAAGATTTTCAATGAAGGGAATGGGACACCAGTCCTACTATAAAAACTTCATCCTCCAATTTCTCCAGCCTACAAGATATGCAGGGGTAAAGTTAGAACAAACATTGAGGGAATGGCAAACCAATGACTGGACCAGCTTGAGACATATGCCAAGAAATAGAGCACATCCTTGATACTGTTAAAAATGTTCTGCTATACTGTCTAATAGGAGTCTAGCCTAACTGTCATGAGAAAGACTTCAACTAGCAATTGATGGAGGCATATGCAAGAACCACATCCAAAATTTCATTTGACTCTAGGGGATCTGTGAAAAAGGAAGAAGGTTTACTGGAGTCAAGGAGGTCAAGGAAACCACAAGAAAATTCACAATATCAACTTACCTGAGTTCTTGGGGGCACTCAGACACTGAGCCAACAAGGTAGCATTCATGAGAATGACCTTGGCCCTTGGCACATATGTAAAATTTATGTAGATTGGGATTCATGTGGAACCCTTAACAATGTGAGAACAGTCTCTCCCTGTCTCTGTTGCCTGCCTTTGAGACATTTTCAGCTGATTGAGCTGCCTCTTCTAGCTTTAATAGGAGAGGATGTTCCTTGTCTGTAATTTGATATGACAAGGCAGTTTTATATCCATGGGATGTCTCTCCTTTTCTGAAGAGAAATAGAGGAGGAATGGTTGTGGGGAAGGTGAGCTCCTGGGAAGGACTTCAAGAAGAGGAGGGAGGTGAAGCTATATTTGAGATGTATTTTCTGATTACAGTTTCCCCTAGCAGTTACTCCTTCAGGTTCCTTCCCACTTCTCCTCTAATCCAGATTCCAACTGTCTGTCACTTTTTAGGAAACAAATATTAATCTAAAGAATACTAATGAAATAAACCAAACTAAATAAATAGGACAAAACAACCAAAGAAAATAAACAAATGCACACACACACACACACACACACACACACACACACACACACACCAAAAAAAAAATATATATATATAGATAGATAGATAGATAGATAGATAGATAGATAGATAGATAGATAGATAGATAGATAGATAGATAGATACAGAAACACAAATTCAAATACTCAATCTAATCAAAACCCCAAACCAGAAAACATAATATACACAAAGAACCTGTATGATAGGAAAGCAAACAAACAAAATACCCAAAGTTAACTTTCTTAGACAAAGAGGCTCTAAAGATGCTGTCTTAGGGTTTTACTGCCGTGAACAGGCACTAAGACCAAGGCAAGCCTTATAAAGGACAACATTTAATTGGAGCTAGCTTACAGGTTCAGATGTTCAGTCCATTATTATCAAGGTGGGACATGGCAGCATCCAAGCAGGCATAGAGTTAGCACAGCTGAGAGTTCTACATCTTCATATGTAAGGCTGCTAGTGGAAGACTGACTTCCTCACAGCTAAGATGAAGGTATTAAGCCCACACCTATAGTGACACACCTACTCCAAGACCACATCTCCTAATAGTGCCATTCCCTGTGCCAAGTATATACAATCCCAGATATCATTAAGTGGAATCCATACTCAACAATGCTTGAATGGCCAAGAACCTGAAACTAGAAATGCCAGGGATCTAGAGAAAGACCAAATACTACTATTCTACTAAAGGAGTATAGCAGTTAAATGACTCCTGTTGACATTTTGCTATACTCACAGATCTGTATATTGCTCATTCATCATCACAGAAGTATCCTCATGCAGCAGATGGAAACAAATACAGAGACTTGCAGCCAGATAATATGCAAAGCCTGAGGGACCTTCTAACATTCAGTCCTACAAGGGAGGTCACCATCAAATCTCCACCTCAGTGTTCAGGAAACACTGTAATAAAAGACAGAAACAGTGTAGGATCATAAAAACTATCTTGATTGTAACTACTAGAATTTAGTCCTAGCTACACACTTTTATTAAAAAACTAACATCAATGAAATTTATATTGTAGAGTTGTTTCTACAACAGAACAAACGATCTACATTTGGGGTTGGTCTTCCTATTTCACATAATCAAATCAGGAAAAAAAAGTCCTCACAGGTGCCCCAAATTCCCAGAGTTTTAGTGAATTCCTAATATTATCAGGGTTACAACCAAGACTAGCCATCATAAGTATACCTCTTGTCAATAAGACATACAATCATATCTCCTTATATTATATTAATTTCCAAAGGAAAGCAATAGTTATGCCTAGCATAGTATCCTATATCCAATATACAACTGCAAATAAAGTATATGAATTTCCAGGGCAGAATCATGCTTAACATGAGATAAAATTCCATATACAACTACAATCATATTTTATCTTTTAGAATAGATTACAATTTCTTAATTGTAACACCATATAAAATCAAATTCAAAGCATTTTTACTTTCAAAGTACACTGACATGATTATACATTCTAATTCAAAATAAGAGGAAAAGAAACATAAACAGGAAATACTGGAAAAATCAAGATCAAATCTAGCTAGACAAACCCCAAATCCTGAATTTATGTACATTGTGGCTTAAAAAGCTCTTCCTATCTAGTTTCATGACTACAATATATTTCTCTGTCTTGGGCTGGTTCCATTATTTGTGTGTAGCTTACTTTGAGAGATATCCCACAGCTGTGGACCTTCTTACATCCTGATTGCTATATCACAATATAGGCTTCCCTTTCATACCTTCACAAAAAGCCTCTCTAGGCATCTATTCAGGGACTTCGCTGCAACCTGGATGCCCTCAGTGGCTTTCCATAACCACGTAGGAAGACTCCATGGCTCTTGTACTTCTGTATCCTTCATTAATCTGACGAAAGAACTACATGGTGGATGTTGCCAAGTTCTTTTGCCTGCTTTAGATAGAACCTGCCTGCTTCCTTGAATATTTTTTTCATAAATTTGATATGTTGTTTTTCTGCTATAAACAGATCAATCCTTAGGACATTTCTTTGCACAAGTTGCAGGATTAGCTTTGTGGATACTCACCTAGAGGAAACAATTCCCTTTATTACATTACTCCTTATATCTTTCAACACTAGCTATGGCTCCCACAAAAAATTTTCTGGTGCTCTTTTTTTCTCCAAACTTAAATTCTAGCTCATCCCTTAAAGAATGAGTACAATCAGGAAAACAAAAGTCAAGAAGCATTAGTGATGTGGGAATAAAGTACAGCTCTACTGCTGGTGGGTGCTTAAGTTGGTACATCCAGGATAAAATCAGTGTGGAATTTGCTAAAAATATCTAAAAATAGAACTAACTGGTGACTCACCTATATCACACTTAAGTGTAGAAAAGATAGCATGGTTTTCTAGTGATTCTTGCTCAGTCATTTTTGTTGCTTTTGTTTTCAAAAAAGGAGATGCAATCAGCTGTAACTAAATTTGCTAGAGAGTATATGGAATTTGAAAATACTATATAGTAAATGCGTTAAGTCAGGCCTATAAAGAGAAATGCTGCGTGTCTGTAATCACATTTGGTCTAGCTTCAACTTTTATATTTTATGTTTAACTTGGAGTATCTGTGGAGATAAGGAACCCTAAAGTGGCACATGGTATGGAAGAAAGGATGAAGCCTTTATGGAAGGAGGGAATGACAGAACACATGCAACATAATAGGAGGAGGAAACATTAGAGATTACAAGTTTAGGTAAGCATGAGGATAGGATTATGTCTGTTATTCCCTTATGGAATGCCACAATTTAGGAAGTTTATTTAAAATATTACAGTTAAGTGGCATTACTCTTGGTTACAGTCAAAAACTTGATAATACAACACTTTCTGAAGAAACCACATACTCGAGTAAGAGAACATGAATAAATAAAGTTATAACCAATCTTGAAATTTAATTCTTAGGGCTTGCTGTTATATAGTGGCAGAAAGTTCTGTTTATGCTACTAGCAGAGAAAGTAATCAAGCATATTACACATCTGTGATCCCTGACAACAAGATTAGTGACTCATTTGAAATACACTGTGTACATATATATCATCTAGATTTAAAGTAATATATTCCTGTTGTCTATTTTTCTGTGTTTACTTCTAGATCATAGGAACTATTTTACTGTTATCTAGAACTGATTTTAGAACGAGGAGAGAATACTTTGTCTTAATAATTTCATGCCTACCTAAACATAAATACACAATATTGTTTAAAAAATAATAATTATGAATATTTTCTATCTGCATTGGGTAGTGCCATAATAAGTTCGTATTTCAAACTACTGATTAATAATATGAAACAAAAAAATGTTAAATTTTAGGATAGATAGTTATAATACTTGAGAAAGTTGTCAACAAATTACACAGGGAAGGAGAAATAGAATACATCGTTTTCTTCACCTATGGTTATTGAGATTTTGGCCAGGTATAGTAGCCTGGGCTGGCATTTGAGTTCTCTTAGTGTCTGTATAACATCTGTTCAGGCTCTTCTGGCTTTCCTAGGCTCTGGTGAAAAGTCTGGTGTAATTCTGATAGGCCTGCCTTTATATGTTACTTGACCCTTCTCCCTGACTGCTTATAATATTCTATCTCTTTTTAGTGAATGTGTTGTTCTGATTATTATGTGTTGGGAGGAATTGCTTTTCTGGTCCAGTCTATTTGGAGTTCTGTAGGCTTCTTTTATGTTAATTGGACACAGTCACCAGCCTTATTTATAATAGCCATTTGCTCGAAAGAACTCAGATGTTGCTCAACAGAAGAATATATGATACAGAATGGATACAGAAATTCTGGTCCATTTAAACAATGGAGTACTATTCAGCAATTAAAAACAATGAACTTATGAATTTCTTAGGCAAAAGCATGTATCTGGAGGATATCATCCTGAGTGTGGTAATCCAATCACAAAAGAACACATATGATATGTACTAATTTATAAGCCGATATTAGCCCCCAAACAGACTACTCAAGATACAATTTGAAAAACGCATGAAACTCGAGATGAAGGAAGACCAAAGTGTGGATACTTCATTGGTTCTTATAATGGGGAACAAAATACCCATGGAAGGAGTTACAGAGACATTTTGGAGGTGAGAAAAAAGAACGGACCATCCAGAGACTGCCCCACCTGGTGATGCATCCCATAGAAAACCACCAAATCCAGACAATATTGCATATGCGAGCAAAATTTTTGACAGGACCCTGGAATAGCTATCTCTTGTGAGGCTATGCCAGTTCCTGGCAAATACAGAATTGGATACTCACAGTCATCTATTGGATGGTACACAAGGCCCTTAACGTGGAATCTAGAGACAGTACTCAAGGGCTAAAGGGTCTGCAACCTTAAAAGAGGATCAACAATATGAACTAACCAGTAAACCCCTGAACTATGTATCTAGTTGCATATGTGGCAGAGAATGGCGTAGTCAGCCATCAAAGAGAGGAGAGTCACTTGGTCTTGTGAAGATAATATACCCAAGTACAGGGGAATGCCAGGGCCAGGAAGCAGGAGTGGGTGAGTTGGCAAGCATGGTAGGGGAAGGTATAGGAAACTTTCAGGATAGCATTTGAAATGTAAATGAAGAAAAATATCTAATAAAAAATGAGTTAAAAAATATTAGCAAAACCTTATATTAGCACGTTAACAGCACATCCTAAAGATCTCAAACACAAAGAAGAAATGACACCCAAAAGATGTGGTGGCAGGAAATAGTAAAACTCAGGGTGGAAAAAAAAATAAAATAGAAAGAAAAATACAAATAAATTTTTGGAACAAGATCACTAAGATCAACAAACTATTATTCAAGTTAACTAAAATAAAAAAGATAATATCCAAATTAGCAAAATCAGATATTAAATGGGGGGACATAACAACAGACACCTGATAGGTCAGAAAGTTTCGCAAAGTGCTTCTTCCTCCTAGAAGCACACTTGCTCAACCATATTAATTGCTGCTGTATTCATAATTATCTGCAACTAGAAACAACCTACATGTCCATAAACTGAAGAATGTATAACATATATGTTATATTTATACAATGGAACATTACTCAGCTGTTATGAAATGGATGTAAACAGAAAAAAATAAAAAACTAAAAACAAAAACATAACCTGAATAACGTATCCCAGTCTCAGGAAGATAAATATGCTATGTGTTGATTTATATGTTGATATTGACTGGGCTGGATAGTTTTTTGTCAACTTGCCACAAAGTAAAGTCCCCTGAGAGTAGGGAACCTCAATTGAGAAAATGTCTCCATAAGATTGGTCTGTGCAGGCAAGACTGCAGGGCAGTTTCTTAATTAATGATTGATGGGGAGGATTTCTGATAATTGTTGATACTGCTATCCATGTTCTTGTGGTTCTGAGTTCTCTATGACAAAGCATGAAACCATGGGGAACTAGGCACTAAGCAGAATGCTGCAGACATTCTGGGCACCTTTGTCTGCGTGGAACGGATCTCTAGTCACAGGTGGGCAAAGCATTGGATGAAATGATAGACAGATACACAGAGGAGAGGTTGTGTAGAATCTGAATGTAATGTGTCAAATTGAGCATCAAACTTTTTATACAGAAGAGAATAGGGAAGTTGGGTGACACACAAGCAAGGTACAAAGAGGTTACTGGATTCTTACAGAAAACGGAGGAATAAAAACTCAGAAGGTCTCACAGGAAACACCTGGGATAAAATTCACTGTTAACAACTGGGATCAAAAAGAACTCCACCAAAGATCCACATAGTCTTAGAAGAAGTCAATGGCTTCGTGACCTTGCTATAGTTCCTATTTTAGTCTATTGTATAGACCACCTTCCCCCTAGGCCATTGTAAATACGTGTATATGGGTGGAACTCAGCTATCTATAGTTCTAAGTATGTACTCTGCTTCCTCCTTAGGTCTCAAACTTCCTTCTTCCTAGATGATGATAAATTTCTGTGTAGGGCACTGACTTAGCTTTTATTCAAAGGGGTAGTATAATACCAGAGGCAATTCTGAATGCCATTGAATAGGCAACATTCTTACTGAAATCCAAGCCCATGGTCAGCTCAAGGACTTTCTAGGATATTGGAACACTGGCGAAAGCTTAGCTATATCAGAATTCAATCTTAAAAAGAACTTATAATAAGATAACACTAAAAGAGAGCACGTGGATCCATACACCAGACTAACGCGGGAATAGGGGATTAGTATATGGGTTAATGAGAAGGCCAAAACTCCAGAAGGTGAGCTTCCGTGAAACTCTTTGCCTCATGAGTGCTTCCAGGCCTCTAGGCCTGTCAAGCTGACTCGACTGGTGTGCGTGGCAGGAGCACCCATCCCTGGTCTCTGTATTAGCTCCTGCCTCTAGGTTCCTGGCCCATTTCAGTTCCTGTTCTGTCTGTCTTCAGATGATGAATAGCAATGAAGAAGTGTAAACCAAATAAGTCCTACCCTCCCAAACTTGTGCTTGGGTTATAGTTTTTGGTGACAGCAATAGAAAGATTAACACATTCTACATTACATATGTGATGGCCTGTCTACAATCTGTAGATCCAGTGAAGTTAGGTATAGAGGAAGGGACTTGGGTGCATACATGGATGCCCATGGTATGGGGATATAGAATGGATTTTATTAGTGGACAAAGGTGGACAAGAAGGAGAAGATCAGGTGGCATGGTGGAGGGAGATGGGGTTGAATAAGGAAATGCAGAAAGAGATATTTGAAAGAGAAGTATTTGATGAATGATGACCGAAAGGTGGAGGAACTGGAGAGGATGGGAGGTAGTGAAAGAACCGTGGGGAGTAAAATTTGGGGGGACTGTAAGCAGGGTCTATTAAATGAGAAATTAATATTATTTTTAATTTTACTAGAATATTAAGCATGGCAGAGGGGCTCCCAGGAATGTACATTTTACCTCCAAAATACTGGGCTTTGATGGATTCTTGGTGAGGTGAACCACTTAAAAGCTCTTACCACTCTTAAACACTTAAAAGCTGGTACCACTCTGTTACCACTCATGCTGTTGTAGAGTTTCTCTCTACTTGCTGCCCTCACATCACATCCCTCATAATCTATGGATTGTATGAAAATTTAAGGGGGGTTCCAGCCCCTCACTGGGCAATATCATTGCCACCCACAGTGTTAGTTAGATCTAACTTTCTCAAGGATTGCAGCTGATTCAGATTAATACTTCAATCACGATCTTGGAAAGAATTACTACGAAAAGCATGCCTTTTTTTTTTTTTCAAAAGTCAGGCTGGTGTTCAGATGATTATTATTTCCTTATACCTATTTCCTCATTCTGATTCCTGATATGATTTAAGAAAGACATGGTTAATGAACAGATGTGCACCCTGAGGATTCAAAGTAGAAAGGGATGATAGGTTTTTACATAAAAGTTTAGTTTTGTGATTCTTTTAAGATTTTTGAAGGATTAATTTTTGAGATAGATAAAAACTAATCCTTTATGTTTAACAGCAAATTTCAGTCTACCAGTAAGAGAAACTGGCTGAAAAAAATACCTTACTTGCTTACAACTTGTTAATCTATAACAAGTTTTTTAGTTAGAAATGTGTGTTGGTTCTTGGGGATAATATTGGATATTTATAAACATAATTTATAAATAGCTCATCATAAAAGTATAGTGAGAAGATGCTTTTCCTTATGTATTCTCATAATTATTCACTAGAAGAAAATAGAAAGTAACCAGTACAAATTTTATACTAATTGAAAGATTGCGCAGTGATATATAAGCAGTGTGAGAAAAATAAAGTTGGTGCTTTGTTCCATCCACCAAAGGTGAGTATATATGGAAAGTGGTTGAAGCTTTGCACTGTCCAACAAATGTGTGTGTGTGTGTGTGTGTGTGTGTGTGTGTGTGTGTGTGTGTGTGTGTGTGTGTGATTGTTTGTGCTTCTTAAAGTTTGCTTCTTCTACCATGTATGTAAATGTGTCTTGCCTGCTTTATATGCCATCTAACCAACATCCCCTCCTTGAATCACTGAACACACTATCACAGCTACTCTTGGAAAGACAAACAGACAACAAACACACAGAACCCTACTGGGCATAACTTGAACATGAATGAGACCACCCACCTCTTCCAGTGACACCTTTCCTCCAACAAGGAAACACCTAGTCCATCAAGGTTACTCACCCTAATACAGCCTATGGGCCAATGGGAACCAATTACATTAAAACTACCACACCTACCTAGCTACATGCATACATATATTCATGCATAAGAGATAAACAGAGAGAGAGGGTGAGAGAAATAGAAAGAGAAAGAGTGATTGGTAGATGATAGAGAAATAGTTGCATACATATCTATATAAATACATTCAATCATTACTTCATACATACAAACATACATACATACATATATAGATGATGGATAGACAGATAATGATATGTGATATTAATCTAAACACTAAAGACATGGTGCCCTTTAACTCACACACATACACCCTGAGCATTGTTTACAATCCTCAATTAAGACATAAAGGTTGGACATTCGAACTACAAAGACATATAAAAACAAATCCACAAAACTCATAATGTTCATTTGGTGTGCATAGATTTGATTAATATCTAGGATTTTCTTTTTGTGTATATTATGAGAGATTACACCCTAAAATCTTTCTCAAACTTGTCCATTATTTTACTTACTACTGTGTACAACCTGATACTTATAATACACTAGATAGTAACGTTACAGAAGGTATTTATTGTGCTGAAGATATTCAGCCATACCCCTCAGCTCCAAAATATATCTTTTAAAGACACATAGTAAGGAACGAACTTCCAAATTACCTCAAATGAAACTGTCAACTGGTGGAAAATAACACAGCACAGGAAGATGTTTACACATAAAATTTATATTCATGTGAATATTGGTCAAAATGATTACAATTGTAAAGTTGAATTACATAGTGGTATGTCTTTGAAAAAATAGGAAAAAATGATGTGCATACATTGTGTTTTCCAAAAAGAGTAGGAAATGTAAAACATTTAAGCAGTGGCATGTTGGTTTCTAATGCCAGGAGATGACTAACATAGCAACAGACTAATAAAGTATCCTCTTCAAAAGTTAAAAGAAAACAGCAACAACAAGAAGAGAACAACAATCACTAGGAACCATGTCATCCGTGGCATCTTCAGGAGGATGTGCAGCACTCTGAACATGGTTCCAAGGACTTTAGTAGATGTCTATTGCGTTGTCAGCCTGACAGGTTTGTGTTCAACCATCCATGTCTGTATACTAAGGTTGGGAACAAACCATCGGTGATGAGTGACATAAAGATGATGAGTTCTACTCCCCACTCTCCTTGCTGCTCTGGAGACTTCAAACCTGAGGGGAGGAATGTTATATTGATGAGTATGAGAATGCTCAAATCCTTTTTGTCTACATTGTGTAAATGTGGCATCTCTTTAAGTGAAGTGTAAGACCTGCTTGGCCAGAAGGTACAACCAGAGGCCTGTTGAATAAAGAAGCTACTATAGAGAACCCATGTAATGAGAAAGGTCTTTCTGAAGTACCCTTGGACAGAGGTGGAATTTAAGATCCAATTTTTCAAAAATGGCATGTAGGCACTACTGTTGGCCTTATTGTCATACCGAGAACATCCCCAACACTAATCAGAGATGTATGGCTAGTGGTCAGAGGTGAGTGGGTAATGGACATTGGGAAGAAATGAGACCCTATGAGCCATGAAAAATAGATAGGACCCCAATGGTCAGAGGGGAAATACACGAGGGCATCTTTGTGAGAATTTGGAAATCTAAAACCCCTTTGTACAGGTAAACTAGTATGTTTGGTTGGGTAGAGTTTAAATTTGCATGTTCTTTCCTTGACGTGAGCTCAAAGACTCAGCCTACCTCATGCAGTGGAGCCCATTACAGGTACTTCCTAACAGCTAGCAACTCCTTATCAGAGACTAGAGCATCTGTCCACTGTAGTAAATGTGGTGCCAGATCAGGAAGCAGTCTGAGCACTCACCAAAAACCTGGCTGACAGTTCCACACTAGTTCTTCTTCTCAGGCATATGTTCTTCTCCTGGGTCTAGGTATGAATGGTGAGGAGTACATCATTTTAGTTTCTGCATTGAGGAAATGAGCTTTTGTTCTGGGCTGTACTTCTTAATGTTCGGTTCAGGTAATTTAAGCTTGGGTGGTCTGGAGGTCCATTTGGGAGTTAAAATTAGAGGGGGGTGACTAAGTGTCTCCATCAGAGGAGAACATTGCAAGGTCATTATTGGTCAGAAAGGCATATTTGATGACCACTTGGGGAAAATGAGATCTGAGGCCCCTGGTAACTCAGAGTCAGTAGATTGAAATCTTTTTGGTCAAAGCAGAAGGATCTGAGGCCCAATTAAATAGACTTAGTAAGTTTACTCCCACAGGGGCATATTTAGAATGTCTGAGAACCCTTTGGATATTGGTGGACGGTAGCTCTCTATTAGAACAGGGAGGGCTGGAAGATCCTTTGGTGAAAAGTGGAATATTTCAGGTATAGTCTAAAAGCCAATTCAGTAAAAGAACAGTAAGTGGAATACTTTGGGTAAGGGGAGACATATGAAGTACCCCTATGTGCAGGAGAAGAATTGTTTCTGCTGGTCTCGGGATTTGTGATAGAGCTAAGATTCTCTAAAATAGGATGATGGTGATAGGAGCTTCATAGGATTGTATAGAATAGTTTTATCCTGTTATTCCTATGTCTGCAGCACTATTGATCAGAAATTGAACACTGATTGATACCTTGAGAATTATAGGACATTCCAGGTACTTACTCCTTCATCAGCTCCAAACATGAAATCACAATCAAGAATACACATCATCTGAATTTCAGTGGTAGTCATGACAACAATCTTAGAAGTTTTTTAAGAGGGTGCAATGTAGTATTTTCTGGTTTAGTGTCTTCCTTAAATATATGTCCATCCACACATTCATCTGCATGGAGGCCAGGATGTCTCTGTTTAAGGTAATAAAACAAAGATAGTAAACTGATTTACCCTTACCTTGATACTCTTCTGTTTGGGATTTCAGTCCAGAGTGTTCAGAAATCTCTTAGGCCAGAACAGTGCTTTCCAGACCACGGAAATTAGAAGTTATAAGTAGGACATACACTGGGAAGATGGAGAATCTGGGGGATTTCCTCAAACACACTGTGCTCCACACAGGTTGGAGCACTCTCTGTTGTGAATGTATAAATCTTCCTAAAGTAAGATAGGGGAGGAGCTTGGGCAGTTTTGCACAGAAGTAGGATGGTTGTGCCCTTCATAAAGAGGTAATGTGGCAAACTTCATGAGAATAAGGAAGTTTAAGCATTCTGGTCATAAGCAGCATTTCTGTGACACTTTGCAAATGTGCAATTCTAAACCTACTTGTAAAAAGTGTAAAATCTCTGGCTATTTTCAATAAATAAGAAATACCATTTCACATTGGTGAAAATGCAAATACCTTCTGGAGAAGAGGGAGTCACAGTATTGCTTGATCAGCTTACAAATCTTTTTTTTTTTTTGCAGAATTTAGGATATCCACATATTTTATGTGGTATGTGGAAAGCAGGCAGCAATTGTTTCAGTATTCCAACAGGTTGGATGGTTATCTTTGGTCTATGAAACCTTTAGTCAGATGACATAAGAGCAAGGCCAATTTTCTTGAATGGAGGAATGTCTCCGAATATTTGTAACAGGAAGAAGTTTGGAAGTAATCTTAGACAGTTGGAATATAGCAGGCACACAAAGTCAATAAGACAAGATCTATTTACACTTTACAAGAGAGGGTAGGTATGTGTCCACCACTGAAAAAAAAAAAGGAAATATTTCAGTCCAATAAGGGCATTCGAGAAGGCTTTGTTGCCCAATAGACACAGGGAGAAGAGGAAATATTTATGACTAGATGTGGTGTGTCTGAGGCTCCCATAGGGAGAGGGAGAGGCACTGAAGCCCTGGTATGACTGGATGACATTTATAGACCTCTTCGACAGAGGATGTAAATTTGAGAACTGCTGGAACAAAAAGATTCATTCTGGTGCCCCTTTCAAATGAGGAATTCGAAGTGAGACACAGTTAAATGGAAATTTTTGCCCTCTATCAGATAGAGAATAGTTTGTGATTCTTTCTGGTCAGAGAGGGTAATTATTGAAGACCTTTTGGACTGGAAGTGAAGTTTGGGGCCTGGGGCAAGTAGAGATGATCTCAGGCCCATCAAGCTTACAAGACAGATATTGGACCCTCATGTATACAGAGGGTGCATTTGATATATAATGGACACAAATTAGTGGTCTAAGTATTGATGTTTAGGAGTAGAAGATTAAAGCAGAATTAGAGTCTGCTTAATGTCCCCAACCTCTTTAGGGTTAAGGGAGTGACCTAGCCTACCTTAAGCAGGAGAGGTAGAACTGCTTCAAAACGTAGAAGAGTCCCATCTTCACATACACCTTGGTAAGCCTGGCAGCAATACAAGCATTATGCATCAGGCATGAATGTAAGTCTCTAAGCACTCTTGAAGCTTATCATCAGTTATATGGGTGTTTGCATGAAGGATGGTAGGAAGGATAGATGACCTATGTTTCAGGCTCTGTTAATGCAGGGCAGAATTAAGTGAAGTATAATTTCCTAGAGACCATGTTTGGAGAGAAATGATCTAACGCTCACGAATGGAGTGTTATATTTGAGGCCCATATGTATGTAGGGATGCTCTTAGGATACCTGGATTTTGGTACCCTTGGGAAAAATGAAAATTCTGAGATTCCAATAGTAAACTCCAGTCATAATTATAACTGACCTTGGTCAGAAATGGAAGGTTTTGGGTATTGTTGGTAAAAGCAGTAGGTCATGAAAGCCACCTATCCCAAGTGAAAATCTGATGACCCTTCATCCAAAGGTGATGGTGTGAGATACCTTGAAAACAGGTTGAGTAGCATGTGTTCATATCTGCAACTTCTATGACCTTCTGGACCCGTTTTGCTTAAAAAGAAAGTACCTGGGGCTGGAGAGATGATTCAGTGGTTAAGAACACTGACGGCTCTCCCAGGGCTCCTGAGTTCACAAACATCTGTAATGGTATCCAGTGCCCTCTTCTAATGAGCAGGCACACATGCATAGAGAACACTGTATATATAATAAATAAATAAATAAATACTTAAAAAAGAAAGGAACAAAGGAATGAAGGAAGGAAGGAAGGAAGGAAGGAAGGAAGGGAGGAAGGAAGGAAGGAAGGAAGGAAAGAAGGAAAGAAGGAAAGAAGAGAAAGAAATTAAGGAGGGAAGAAAGAAGGAAAGAAGGAAGAAAGAAAGAAAGAAAGAAAGAAAGAAAGAAAGAAAGAAAGAAAGAAAGAAAGAAAGAGAAAGAGAGAAAGAAAGAAAGAGAAAGAAAAAGGAGAGAAAGTGAATGAGGGAGGGAGAGAGCGAGAAAGAGAGAGAGATAGAAAGAAAGAGACAAAAAGCGAGAGAGAGAAAAAGAAAGATTGAAGGAAGGAAAGAAAGAAAGAAAGAAAGAAAAAAAGGAGGGAGGGAAGAAAGTAAGAAAGAAAGAAAGTAAAAAAGAGAGAGAGAGAAAGAAAGAAAAAGAAAAAAAGGAAGGAAGGAGGGAAGGAAGGAAGGGAGAGAGAGAGAGAGAGAGAGAGAGTGATTAACCAAGTAGCAGGATCAAGTCACCACATTGTGCAAAAGGGAAAAATCTAATTTATCTTGGGTAGAGGGAGAACAGAATGGTAGTGCATAGTTTGCTTCCATCTAGTCTGCCCACCTTCCATTATCCATATATTGTATATACTGTTGGGAAGAATACAAGGAACAATCAGCACACTGTTCCAACAGGGTTGTCTGACCTGAGGTTGTATTTGTCTGTACCTATCTATAACTGAGAGACAGGAACACAGCATTTCTGACACCTAACTCTAGGAAGATCACATGCATATTAGTTTTCTTTCTATGTTCTGCCCTCTGCCCTGCACTCAGAAATATGTGAGAGCCCACTGTGAAGTTGCAATTGTGTTTGCCTTGCAATCTTTCTAATAGAGAGTGGCACAGAGGTAATATGAGTTTAAGTCAAGTTTAAGTTGCCCTTGGAATGAATAACCTTGGGCATCCCAAGAGGCTATATCTGAAACTCCTATGACTACAGGTATAATAAATGAGACCCTCTTGGCCATAGGATCCAAACCTGATGTCTCTGTCATCATTGCTCCATGGCACAAACACCCTTGGCAAGCAATTAGATGTCTATGTTCCTTGAGGTTGAAGGAGGTAATTATAGCCCCCTTTTGTACTACAATGAACTGCATGTGAGTGGACATCATTCTACCTTTTTCAGAGGGAATGGCATAAATCTTACTTAGTCTGGGGCATCTTTTTTTATTATATATTTTCTTTAATTACATTTCAAATATTATCTACTTTCCTAGATTGCCTTCTGAAAATCTCCTATGCCTTCTCCCTCCCCCCACTCCCCAACCTACCTACTCCTGCTTCCTGGCCCTGGCATTTGCCTATAATGGGGAATAGAGCCTTCACAGGACCAAGGTCCTTTCTTCCCTTTGATGACCTCCTAGGCCATCCTATGCTACACTTGTGGTTAGAGCCACAAGTTCCACCATGTGTTTTCTTTGATTGGTGGCATAGTTCCAAGGAGCTCTGGGGGTGGGTACTAGTTAGTTCATATTGATGTTCCTTCTATGGGGCTTCAGTCCCCTTCATGTCCCTGGGTATTTCTCTGGCTCCTTCATTGAGGACCTTATGCTCTGTCCAATGGATGACTGTGAGCATCCACTTCTGTATTTAACAGGCAGTGGTTTGGGACATCTTTTGTCACAAGAGAAATGACTGAGTCCCACTTTCAACGAAACTGAAAGTTTGAGGGTATTTCCACTAAATGAGTACTTTAGACAATCTTGGGCAAATAGAGAAGGTCTGCAGGAGGCTTAGTCATAGGAGGAATGTCTGACATTCTCTTCAGTGAAAAACAAAACAAAACAAAACAAAGAACTGAGTTAACTTGGGAAGAGAGGAAGTACTGGGCACTTAGGAGTAAGAGAAAATAATGAGACCTGGTTGGTACAATGGTATGCATTAGAAAAACCTTGGAGAGGGGGTAAGTGCCATGCAACATCCTGTTATGCATGAATGTCCCTTTTACCTTGATCAGTAAAGGAAGTACCTCCACTGCTCTTCAGCTTCCAAATCTTCCTTAGGTGGTAAAAGTTCCACATCCTGTGTTTAGTCTGGGGGAGTTCAGACAACATTCCAAGCCTTTTCAAACAGCCTGGATGTCTGTCCCTGGCTAGGTTGCCGCCTTCAGTTTGTCTTAATATGTACATATATAGGCAACAACAATTCAATTGGATTGCAAAGCATAACATAGGATCCAGTCAATAATTATATATATATATAATTATTCATATATATATATATATGAATGACCTGGAACCACAAACCAGAGAAAAACAATATATTTCCCCTGTTATCCTTATAAAAGGGAAAGGCTTGAATCTTACTTAATTAGAGATTATACACTTGATATAGTTCAAAGTCATAAGTGAATGCTTGAGGATACAAAGCACCATGCACTATTATTCAAAAGAGCATATCTAATGGCATTTTAGGAATAAAGAATAGTGTGACCTTCCTTTGGTCAAACACAGTGGTTAACGCCCCCCTCCCTTGCAGAAATGGACAAGATCCAAGGCCATATTTTGGGGGAAGGAAAAGACTGAACCTCACTCAGCCTCACCCAGATTAGTTCTCTTGGCTACTTCAAAAAACAAGGAGTGTGAGAGGAATCTGGGGAACAGAGGAGTTATGAGAACCTCTTCTCAGAATGGTAAGTTCCAAGACCACCTTCAACAGAGAAGAAATCATGAATGTCTTAGTTCCAAATCATGAATGTCTTAGTTCCTAAAGTAGAGGTCCCCAGGCATATTTTGCAGGTCAGAAAAATTCAGTTCACCCATGGTCAACAGGGGAAGTTTCTAGGCTTCATTGGGTACTGGAGGAATGTTCAGCCTCTGCCTCACTAGCTTCCAAGTATTTCCCCCATATGCATACCCTGTGTAACATCTTTGAGAGTCCAGTCAGTGGTCACAACAATCTCCCAACATAAGTAGTTATGCAAGCATTGATGTTTCCTCGAGGTTGTGCTCAGCTGCACACATCTGTGAATAAGAGATAGGAATGGTGCATTTTGATGACCATTTTTGAGGCACAGGATATGAGAGCCAATTTCAGATTTCTATTTTCTGTCCTATGATCTAAAAGGATAGAAAATGTGAGGTGTCATTGGTCGTGTATGTATTGTATGGATATGTTTAAAGCAAACTTAGTTAATAGGGGTATTTGCGAGGCACAGCCAGAAGAGAATCTCTGGTGGTTCAATAATTGCATAGATGGACCTGAAGTGTCCTAGTACAGAGAGTAGATGTATGAAACGCCCCTTTGACACAGGAGCTAGTTCTGAGAGCCCTTTCAATAGTCTTTGATTTCCCAGGACCCCCTTTGTAGAAACTGAAGTTCTAAAATCCACTTGGTGAATTGAAGTAGACAATAGGCCCAGATTCCTACTGGGAAAACAGGGAATGTGAGATTCTCTTTTATGTAGAATGAGTGGTATAAGTCTCTTATGGTCTGACATCCCTTTAAGGAAAAATGATTCAAAGCTACTTGGTAGGATTAGGAATATTCGCTATAAGGCATAATACATGTTTTAGGCGACATTTGACCAATAGAGTCTAAGGCAATGTTAGCCCTAGGAGAGTTCTGACATTCTATTCAGTGTAGTGAGAAAAAAAATGAGTTACGATGGGGAAATGTGTGCCCCATGTAAGAGAGGAAATCTCGAAGGCCCTACTGAAAGAGGAGGGCAGACTCCTCTTGAGGCAGAATGTGAAATTGCCATATACACCTCTGTCAAAGGTAAAGGTCCCTGGTACTTTATACAGTGGATAATGTTTCCAGGCATGATCATAAGTTTCCAGTTCTTATTCAGAGTTTGTATTTTCATAGTTTGTGTTCATTCAGAAAAGACATGGCAGCAACATATTTTTTTTTCTTCCAAAGGCTTTCAATGACTGTTGCTGGCTAGTATACTTCTTTGACTTTGTTCATCTATCCAGGTCTAGGCAGAATTAATGAAGTTCTTACATTTCTATTGACTTGCCTAAAGGCAGATGGCACAGGTACTTTGCTCTGATTTGTAACGTGGACTATGGGACCTCAAAACAGACTGGACTAGGGTACATTGTTTACAGAAGGAGTCACTTTTGGAAATATGGCTGACCAGCTAGGTATAAAACTACTTTGAAGTATACATTCACATATATACTTCATATATTTGAATGTCATTTTTGAGAAAGAGAACGTGTTGGGTGGATAAGGAAGAGAAGGAAGGTCACAGAATCCCTCAGACAAAAGTTTACCTTGGGAATTGGAAGATGTCAAAAATAAGTTATCAAGTGCAAATGTCCTCATAGTCCAGAATACCCATGTGTTCTGAGACTTTGAGTTTTGCTTGCCAACAATCAGAGCAGTTTTCTTACAAATTGATTGGTAAACTCTAGCTCTATGTTCTCCATAAGCTGTACAGCAGCATCCCAGGCATAGGCACCAAAATGGAATTGATCCATTTCAAGTGACAGGCTTAAAATTAAAAATTAGATTAGGGTTCATATAATTACTGTCATGTCCCAGGACATCATTTCAGAGTGTTTGGCATCCCTTCTTTTATTTGAGCATGCCTGGCCATCCAGGTCTGAAGGGAAACTTTAGGACCTCCTAGAGGAATAGACTTCATGGTTCTATGGATAAAAGTGGATTTTCTGAGGTAAGCATAGTCAAGAGAAGTTGATTTAAAGTTTCCTTGAGGAAAAAAAAAAAGAAAAAAAAAGGAACATTGGCTTGCGTTTTTCATGTCAGTGGCTTTTCTGTAGGCTCCATAAACAGCAGAATTTGTATTAATCCCTGGTCAAATTTAAGGGTGAGTCTATATTTCCCTAATTCAAAGATAAAATGAAAGATTCTTCCTTGACAGAGTATCTATGACAAAGATTCTTCATTGAAACCTTTTTGAACCTAGAGTTTACCTTGAACTGAAGGAAAAACCTCGGAAACATTAGGAAAAACATCTAAGGTTCAGTCCATAATATCAGCAAGCTTTGTGGGATTCCTCGACCTAAATGAATGTCCAAGCCTGCTTTGGACAAACTGGTATGATCAGAGGCTCCCTTTGCTTCAGTGGGAATATGTGATGCCTCCTTAAGTAAAGGTAGAAGAAGTGAGTAGCCCTGGGGAGAAAGGAGTTTCTGATATCCTTGTAACAGGAGAGATGATCAGAGTATAAATTCCCCATAATATTTTGAGCAAAAATTAATTTGCTTACCTTAGCTCATGAGGTTCTAGCATTGCCACAACTTCTGACAGTTCACAGCCTGGGGTATCCATATCCTTAGCTGAATTAGCAAGGCACCAAATATAGATACCATGATTCATGAAAAGCTTCGGATTGTATCCTCAGCATGATTGCCTCCTAAGAATTATGTTCAACCAACCAGAACTGAGTTAGAATGATGATTTCACACAATGTCATGTTACTATACACAAGGAAGTGGCATAAGGTTCCAGGATTGGCCTCCTCCTCTTGATTTCTGTGAACTTTGAGCAGAGGGAGCAATTCTCCTTGGTCAGGGGTAAAATATCCCATGGGTTCCTGAACGGAAGGGATTTTTATGATTGCCCATTGCATCAAAGGTGTACATTTTATGACCTTGATCATCACAGGAAGAAAAATACTATAGGTTTGGAAAGTAGAAAGTCCCTCAACCCTGTTGGACAGTAGGGGAGTTGCCCTGTTCACCTTCTGTAGAGGAGTTTGTTCCAGGCACTCCAGGCCTCCATATCTTCAGAGAACTCTAAAAAATTCTTATCTCTTAGGACTCCATGAAGATTTGACAGCAATCTGAGGTTTCTTCTGACAAGTTGGCTCAAAGTTCCTGGATTTTTTGCCTATTAAACTTACAAGAAAGCACACAGGTGTGGGTGTAGTGTACAGTTACCTTTCTGATGACCAGCTTAAAGAAAGCCTTGAATCCAGGCTGAGGTTTTTATACATTGGCCATGGGACTTGACTCTGGAGTTCTGTGAGGTTTGTTTTGTTTGTTTGTTTGTTTGTTTTTGGTGGTCAAAAGTGTATTCCCTAGCCAATAAGGTCTGAGGGAGAAGCTCTTAGTTGAGTGGTAGACCTGAGTCCACCATGAACAAAGACCGAAGCTCTTGTGTATTCTTGGTACCAAGGATTCAGCCTGAAGCACACTAGAGCTGAGCCTGAATATTTGAGCTAACCTTCTCACTCACAAGGTCAGTTCTATACCTTGCTTCATCAGAAAGGCATGTGTCAGACCCTTCCAGTGCAGAAGGAGGAAGAATAAAGCGTTTTACTCAAGGTCAGCTGACCCCATTGGCATACACATAATGTCAGGGGATACTATGGTTAGAGGAAGCAAGGTTTAGGTGCTCTTCAAAAGATAAAACAACTGGGTGTCAGCCCCCTTGAAGTTATGGGATACTTTACATCTGAGGGGGCCTGACGTGATGGAGTTGATATTTATGCTGGAGGTATAAATTATCCTGGGTCTAGCAGGGTACATCTGAGTCCCCATTGTATCTTCATCAATGCTATTGCATGCTGATAGTAAAAGAGCCAACTTTGTGGCTTTCTTAAAATGTTGTTGGGGTCTGTTGATAAGTCCTTTGCTTATCATGTCATATGTATCAGGGCATCTTCAGTTATTGAGGACCTATGTGACACCTTTGTTCTGAAGTGGTAATTCTGAGGGAAATTAACAAAATTCTGAGGTTTCTGGTTCTCATATGATAATGCTGCCTTCAATACTCGGGAGTTTCTAACATATTTGACTTCAGGGGTTACATCTGAATCCCCCTTGAGTTATTGGTGGAAGTTGTGAGTCACAGAGGTTCTATTTCATGTATTTGGGTATACTGTCATTGTCTTCAGACACACCATAAGGTGGCATCAGGTCCCATGACAGATGGTTGTGATACAACAAGTGATTGTTGAGAATTGAACTCAGGACCTGTAGAAGAGAAGTCAGTTCTTTTAACTGCTGAGCCATCTCTCCAGCCCCAGCACATTGGTTCTAGACAGGTAAGATGAAGGTCACTTAGGCTATTGGGGATGATCTGAGGATCCTTGGTTCAGAATGGGCATATCAGAAGTTCCCTTGGTCCATACAGTAATTTAGAAGATCTGTGGTTCTTAAGCTGTAGGTCTGAAACTTACCAGAGAAGAATGCCTGGAGTGTTTTTGAATTCCTGATTTAGACAAAGTGTACCTGATGACTCCTTGAGCCACTGAGAGTGATTTAAGCTCCATTTCAAGCATGGGGACAGTGTGAGTCTTCTTGGTGCTGAAGGGATAATTCTGAGGTTTGTGTGTCAGAAACAGGACTTGGAGGACCCATTGACAGAGTGATAATGTTGATGTATCCACAAACAATCTATAAAGGATGCCATCCTTTAGAGGCAGAAAGGTTCACACCATGTTGGGGAAAGTAGAAATGCCAAAGACTATTGTATCTGTACAAGATCAAGGGTCGATGTGGAGAGGAGAGAAGGCCTGAATATTTCATGATTGAGGCTTCCTGGGAACCTAGAACACGCATATCATGCAGGCCATGCAACAGCTTAATCAATCTCCAGTATGCTAGGAGATATTTTCCAGCTAGTTCTCCTGATAAATCTGTGGCCTACTTCTAAAAATGGCAAGGCTTTCTCATTTTTGCTGGACAGCTTAATGTCTATTTCCTGGGTTTATTAACGTGCTGGCTACTCTTAAGCTCTGGGACTTCAGGAACTAGGGTCCTGATCCTTGGACAGGGGTAATTAGGTCAGAGGATCAGAATAAGAAGCACTTGGTGCACCTTAGATCAAGGGAGTGGATTTTTCATGGACTAGATCAGATCTAGTAGGTAGGTCTAGGTCCTCAATGTTCAGAAGAGTCACATAATACTCTTCATGAGGTGAAAATTATATAGCATATTCTTTTGGATACAATTGTGAGCTACTCTTAATCAGAAAGGGGATTCTTGTCCTGCTTTTAGTCACAGGGGCAAAGATGATGCTTCAATGTGCATCTGAGGCAGCTAGGAGTGGAAATTGTAAGTTTGATAGACAGTTAATGAAAAGAAAAAGTTCTAAATTCATGTTGTTCATAAGGGGCATAGAAAGGGAAAATATGAGGGCAGCTTCTGTATCAAAAAAGAACTGAAAATGACAGAGTAAGAGAGAGTAGGGCCCAGGCCACCCTCTTGAGATGGATTGCCTTACAGGTTCCGTTTGGCAGGCTGGGAAGCTCTGGTGTGTCCCTGGGCAGAAGGAGGAAGTCAGAAGCAAGGAGTAAGTTGTAAGCCTCCTAGAGCATTTTCGATATCTCTTTTGTCATAAAAAGCACCGGTGAGGCCCTGTTTCTTAGATGGAGCATTTGAGGGTCCACCTATTTCAGCCTGAAGCATTCTGAGCCTTTTTGAAACAGGGATCACAAAGCCTGTGACCCTTTGGTGAGAACTGGAAAGTCTGAGTCCACATTGGTCTGATTGAGAAGGTCCGACACCTATTTTAGGGGAGAGGAAAGAACTACAACTCCCCTTTTGCAGTGCGATCCTGTTGAGATTGATTTTCAAATGATGTGTATATTTGTGGCCTCCTAGGACAGAATGGTCACAAAGGGGGAACCCAAATTCATATTGTAATGATGGGTCTCTCCAAGGACAGGAGAGAGCAGGTACCACATCCTCTGCTTGAGATATTGTATGTCTGTCATATCTTCGCATAACAGGGAATGTTCCAAAAGGGAATGTGGTACTCCCTTTTGGAGGTATGAATGCCCATAGGATAGGCACAAAAGCTATGGGCTCCCGTTTGGCACTTCTGGAAGTTTTCTCTCCCTCTTGAACATTAGGAATATGTTTTGAGTCCTCCTTAGTAGAAAAAGAATGGCTGATATCCTCTTGCGGTGATGATGAGTGTTGCACACCTCTATGGGGACTGTCTCCATCTGGAGATGACTCAATGCATTCTTGATCTGTAGGGGAAGTTTGCAGGGCTCCTTGGGTAACAGAGGCTTTCCTCTGTTTTCTCTTGGTAGAAGTAGCGTGTCTGGGAATCTCATGAGGAAGGTGGGATGCCTGAGGCTGTCTTCATGAGAAAGAGTGGTTCGCATGCACTCTTCTGTAAGGATGGAGGATGGCTTGTCAACCTCATGCTCTGAATTGGAAGCTTTGGTGTCCCATTGGTCAGAAGGGGTTTTTTCTGATGGGGTTTCAGTAGACTTAGATGGTCTGTGAATGCCTTGGCTTGGTAGGGGACTTCTGAGGCCCACCTCATGAGATGGTGAGCATCTGCAGGCTCCTTTAGCAGAATCAGAAGTGGCGAAGTTTATGTTAGTCATAGTTTTAAGCTTTACACCTCTTTCTTAAATTTGCAATCTCTTACCCAAATTTTGGAAGAATGGCAGTGTTTGCAGCCTGCATGTTTTGAGCGCACAGATTTCAGGCCCTCTTGATCTACAGAGGAAGAGCTTGGTCTTGTTTTCCGATTTAGAAGATGTGGGGCAATCTCCTGGAGGAGGAGAATGACTGAGACCTTTTTTACAAAGGATACTAGATCTGAAACTCAATTGAGATGATTTTAAGGGGGAGATGCTCCTTTGAGGAGTAGAGGTAGGACTGGATTCCTTTTCTGCATACTTGGAAGATGTGAGGCTACTTACGGCAGAAGAGATACATTTTAAGGCATCAAGTTCTGAAAGGCAGTATATGATATCCCTTTAAGGAATTGGGACATGTTTCAATGTCCTTTGGTTAGATTTCAAACGTCTAGGGCTCTTTTTGAGATAAGAGAAATTTCTCCATCCATCTTCATGAGGAGGGGTAGGAATAATGTCCCCTTCTGCACAAAGGGACAGTCCCTGAAACTCTGTTGAAAAAGAAGTATCCACGATTTCTTGGTGAGATGTCACAGGTTTTAGAGGCCCCTGGGAAGGTTGAGAAAGTTCTAGACTTTCCTGGGGAAATGCTGGTGTTCTCAGGATCCCTTGTTCAGATACTAAAGGGCCCAGAGCACCTTCATTGGGTTTCAAAAGACACAGAGACCCTAACACAGATTCCAAAGCTTCTGGAGTCCCTGGCACAGATTCTGAACTCTTAGAAATTGATTGTGTATATGTCAAAGGTTCTTCTGCCTCTAGACTAAGTGGTGAAGGAGCTAGTAATTTGGGAGAATCTTGTGTGGCTGACAAAGATTCTATGACCTCTTGGGTGACAGATGGTATTTCTGTACTATTTTGCATACATGCCCATATTTCCAGTGTGTCCTGGGAAGAATCAGAAAGTCCAAGATCTTCTGGATTGGATGGTGAATATCCTAAAGCCTCCTTTTCCAACCAGTGTCCTGGAGGCTCTTGAGGTAACAAGGAAGTTTCTGTAAGCCCTTGGGAAGATATTGATGTTTCTAGTACACCTTGGGCAGACATGGAAGGTCTCTGAGACATTAAGACAGAATGTTACTCTTTCAAATCCAATTGGACAGATGGAGAAGGTCCTAGACTCACTATGGTAGAGGCTGAAATTTTCAAAGCTCGTGGTGAAGCATTGGATATTCCTGGCTTGCCATGTGTACAGGTACAACCTTCCAGGTTCCCCTATAAAGACAGCCAAGGGCCTCCAGCTTCTTGAACAGATAACAAATGGCCTGGATTCCCTTGAGCAGATAGGGACAATGTCAAAGGCTCTAGGTCAGATGATATAGATCCTAGTGTTCCTCAATCAGATAAAGAAATTACCATGGGTCCTTTGGAAGAATGCATAGATCCTGAAGGATCTGAAGCAAATGGATCTGTTTGTTGAACCCCTTGTAGAGAACTCAAAGACTCATTTGGTCCCTGGAATGAAGTTAAAAGTCCCTCTGTAGGTTTAGAGAGGTCTGAAGGCTCTTCTGTGGAAAGGGAAGATCCAAAAGGCTTAGGGAAGAAAGTGAGGAACTAAGTTGGGCAGAAATTGCAAGTTCCATAGGTGAGTCATTGGATATCACATGTCCTGGGGTAGCTGTTGAAAATTTTTGTGCTCCTGATGCAAATGATGAATATCCTAGAGTCCCCTGGGAAGGCAGCAATGTTTCTACAGAGCCTGTGTATTTGCTGAAATCCTCAGAGATCCCTGGTCAGATCTCAAAATCCTTGCTGTATTTTGAGCAGGGTGGTTATATCCCTGACACACTAGTAAAGATAGTGAGTCTGCTACTGTGTAGTGTGTAGATGTGGAGTGAGTTCCTATACCTTGTGTATGTAAAGAAGGACTTGAAAACCTTTTGGAAGATATAGAATGTTGGGTAGACCTTTGTGGACATGTGGACAGATGTATGGTCCCCTTGTGTAGAGACCGGGACTCACACCTCCTTGAGCAGAATCAGAAGATGCTGGAGTCCCTTGTTCTGAGGATGAAAGACCCAGAGGATTATGAGAACTTTCATAGCATTGTGATGTATTCATCATTGCCTGGGCTGAGATAGAAAGTTTCAGAGGCCCCTGGGCAGATTGCAAAGGTGCTAGATACCCTTGACCAAATGGGAAAGTCTTTGCACCTCCTTGGGCAGAAGAGGAATGTCTACCAGGTGTTGGAGATCATGGTGGCAATGTTCCTAGATTTGCTGAAGTAGACTGAGAAGATGCTACAGCCTGCCTCACTTGTGGAAAAAGGCCTAAAGCACTGTGTGACTCTTCATATTGTGCAAATATCCCTGTGGCATATGTTGAATTTTCTCGATTTCTTTGTTTGGGGAAAAAAGAATTTGCATGAGCAAAGTTCCCTCTTGTGCCCTGGAAAATTCCTTGTGCTTTTGAAAAGATGACAAAGCTTCTAGAACCTCTGGAGTAGGTACAAGATGCTCCTGAACACCCAGTACTGATGGTGTAGGATAAAAGGTTTCTTGAGATTTCTGGCTAGGTAGGAAAGTTCCAGTGTCCCTTGGGAAACCCGGGGATCTTTGTGCAAAATGATGGGCAGTTGGAGAAAATTCTACTTCTGTCTGACAAGAAGTTGGAGGATGCAAAGTATCTTGAGCAAATGAAACACTGTGTATTCCCCTGTTTAAAAATGGGCTTTTAGATACCCTTGGGAAAAACAGAAATGTCCGAAAGCCTCTTGGAAAGATGAAGAACCTAGGGTTCCTTGTGAAGATAAACAAATTCCCAGAGACATCTGCTCAGATGACACAAATTCTGGTAGCACATGAGTATTTTGGGTAGACCACAGATGTCCTGGAGTGGGAAGCAAAGCTCCCACAGTCTCCTTTGCAGACAGGGACTTTCCTACTTTGGCTTCTGCAGATAAAAAATTCCCCTCAGTGCCCTGAGCAGATGTGGAAGACCCTAGAGTTGTTTCTTTAGATTTAGTCACTTCTAGATGGCATTCTTCAGTTTAACAAGTTCCTAGAGTTCCTTGCTCAGATCTCAAAGATGATGGTGACAACTGTAGTGATGTAGTAAGATCCAGGTGCAGTCCAGCACATCTGAAAGTGTCTGAAGTCCCTTGGTAGATGGAGAACATTCATTTGTTTCTGAAACTGTTGGGGGAGGAGTTGAATGCAGTAGATCCCCTTCAGCCTATCCAGAATATGGGTCATTGCCTGGGCTGAGCTTGAAACTGTCAGAGGCCCCTGGGCTGATTGCAAATGTGCTAGGGTCCCAGGACCAGATGGGAATGTTTCTGCCCCTCCTTGAGTAAAAGATGAATGTGTACCAGGTTCTCGAGGTGATGGTGGCAAAGGTCCTAGAGTAGACAAAGCAGATGTAGAAGAATCTGTATTCTCCCTCACTAGAGGCAAAGGGCCCAAGGTAGTCTCTGTGTGATTACATTGCCCCAAGTCCAATACCCTGAGGAATCTGCCGAAGGTTCTATTTTCCTTCAGGTGGATGACAAACAACTTAGCACAGGCAAAGTCCCCTCTGCAGCTGTGGAAAAGTCCTTACACTTTTGAGAGGTTAGCACATATCCTTGAGAGTCTTTACTAGATAGAGGATGCTCCTGAGAACCTAGTACAGATGGTGAATGTGTTACATATGCTGGTGAACATGGAATGGATTTTTGAGATTTCTGGCTAGGTAGTAATGGTCCAAAGTCCCTTGAGGAAAGTTGGGATCTTTGTCTAGAAGGTTCAGAAAGGGGAGAAAATCTCATACCTTTCTGGAAATAAGTTGGATGTTGCACAGTCTTTGGAGAAAATGGCACAGTTTTTACACTCCCTTGCTTAGTTGTGGACAGTTTTGCAGACCCTTGGTCAGAAAGGGAATTTCCAGAAGCCTCTATGGAAGATGAAGATATTAGAGTTCCTGGTAAAGAGGAAGAAATTCCCAGAGGCTTCTGATCAGATGGCAAAGACTCTGAGACCACCGGAGTGATTTGGGTGGACCCTAAAGTTCCTGGAGTGGGAGGCAAAGTTCCCACTGTCTACTTTGCTGACATGAACTTTCCTACTTTGGCTTGTGCCAATAGGAATGACCCCTAGTGCCCTGAGCAGATGCATAAAACCGTACAGTTGTTTCCTTAGATTTAGTCCCTTCAGGTATGCAAGGTCCCAGAGATCCTTGCTACGATCTCAAAATTGATGGTGACACCTGAAATAATGTAGAATGATCCAGGTGCAGTTCAGCACATCTGGAAGTGTCTGAAGTTCCTCAGGGAGAAGGAGAATATTCATTTTTTTCTGAAACTGCTGGGGAAGGAGCTGAATGGAGTAGAGCCCCTTCAGCAGATCCAGAGAGTTGAGTCATTGCCTGGGCTGAGATGGAATGTGTCAGAGACACCTGGGATGATTGCAAATGTGCTAGGTTCCCGGGACTAGATGGGAATGTTTCTGCACCTCCTTGAGTAAAATATGAATGTGTACCACATTCTCGAGGTGATGGTGGCAAAGGTCCTAGAGTAGGCAAAGCATATGTAGAAGATTCAGAATTCTCCCTCACTAGAGGCAAAGGGCCCGAGGTAGTCTCTGTGTGTTTACATTGTCCCATGACCAATATCCCTGTGGGATCTACGGAAGGTTCTAGATTCCTTCGTGTGGATGACAAGAAACTTTGCACAGGCAAAATCCCCTCTGCAGTTGTGGAAAAGTCCTTACACTTTTGAGAGGATAGCACATACTCTTGAGAGTCTTTACTAGATAGAGGATGCTCCTGAGATCCTAGTACAGATGGTGAGTGATTCCCATCTGCTGGTGAATATGAAATGGATTTTTGAGATTTCTGGCTAGGTAGTAACGGCCCAATATCCCTTGAGGAAGCTGGGGATCTTTGTCCAGAAGGTTCAGAAAGGGGAGAAAACCTCATAAATTTCTGGCAATAAGTTGGATGTTGCACAGTCTTTGGAGAAGACGGCATAGTTTGTATACTCCCTTGCCTAGTTGTGGACAGATTTAGAGACGCTTGGTCAGAAAGGGAATGTCCAGAAGGCTCTATGGAAGAAGAAGAGCGTAAAGTTCCTGGTGAAGGGGAAGAAATTCCCAGAGGCTTCTGATCAGATCCGAGTGATTTGGGTGGACCCTAAAGGTCCTGGAGTGGGAGGCAAAGTTCCCACAGACTGCTTTGCAGACATTGGCTTTCCTACTGTGGCTTGTGCAGATAAGGAATGCCCCCTAGTACCCTGAGCGGATGCAGAAAACCCTACAGTTGTTTCCTTAGATTTAGTTGCTTTAGATGAGAAAGGTCCCACAGTTCCTTGCTCAGATCTCAAAGATGATGGGAACACCTCTAGTAATGTAGTAAGATCCAGGTGCAGTCTCGCATATCTGGGAGTGTCTGAAGTCCCTTGGGTAGATGGAGAAAAAAAATACAGCAACTCATTCATCACCTTTACTTTGTGCTTCCAGGCTGGTTGCAATTATCTTGTAAGCATTAAAAATCAGTCTAACATACTGCCTATGTTCCATAGGGTTTCATTGATGTGAGGAGACATCATGACTCAGGCAACTCTTATAAGGAAAATTTAAATGAGGTTGTCTTACAGTTTCAGAGGGTCAGTACATTATTATCTTGGTAGGAAGCATGGCAGCACCCCGGTAGAGGAGGTGCTGGGGAAGGAACTAAGTGGTCTATATCTTTGTCTGAAGGCTACCAGAAGGAAGCTTGTGGCCACAGGTAGCAAGGAAGAGGATCAATTTTTGTCTCTGAGCAGAGATTGAGCACTACACAAAAGCAAGCCTACACAATGATACACTTCCTCTAACAAGACAACACCTTGTAATAATGCCACATACCATGGGCAAAAGATATTCTAATCAACACACTGCGTCACAGGACATAAAGAAAGATACTGCATGATTGCATTCCTCTAGTCACAGGTGCGACATACCTACAAGCTTATATGCACATACACACACACACACACACACACACACACACACACACACACACACACACACACCAATCGGATATGCACGTGCATACATATATATTTGTCTATTTATTTACTTACTTACTTACCTACTTACTTACTTACTTACATACTTTGTTTTAAATTTGTTGGGTAAGAACTTTCTACGTACACATAAATGAGTTTTAGCAAATTCATCTCTATCTTCTCCTCCTTGAATTGTTACCCATTTCTCCTGTATCACTTTTAACCTTATTACATTTTCATTTTTATATAGACAGCTGTGTAGTGCCATGCCCTGAGCAATCCCGTGCATGCCGCAAGCAATCACTGAGAAGAGCCGTGCCTGCCACGAGCAATCACCATTATAAGATGGTGCTAGCCTCCCCTGTGCCTAATTAGTAAACAAGCCTTCTACGCAATTGCAAGAGTGAACTCACTCCTAGTCACTGCCCATTCCTGGGGCATAATAGTGGGGTGATGGGCAAGCAATGAATCAGGAGCTGTCACGTCCCATCAGGTGCTGAAACATCATGCTGTTGGGTATATAAGCAGCGCCATTTTCCCGGTTCATGGTCTTCCTGATAAGTAAGCAATACATCTTTTGCCACAGAAGATTCCGGTTTGTTGCTTCTTTCTTGCCGGTCGAGTGGGATGCAATAAGTGGCACCGAGGAACCCGGGAACTTTATACCATCACACCAGCGCAAGGAAGATCCCTTGTTCACGGGGCGGAATCAGAACTGCAGGATGAAAGGCTCTGCAAGGTACATACAGTTTTGAAATTTCTCCAGAGTTACACACCCTTTTGATTGTTTGCACAGCGATTGCACTTTTCCTTTCAGTTTCGTTTTGTTTCCACTGCTTCCACTGCTGACTGGTTCTTAGTCGCGGTCAGGCCTGGATAGCGCCTGGACAGTGACCAGTTTCAGTCACGGTCAGGACTGGACAGTGCCTGGACAGCGTCCATTTTCAGTCACAGTCAGGACTGTACAGCGGCAGTATGAGAATCTCGCATTCTATAATAGTGGCCTTACACTCGGTACTGAAGCAGTGTGGCCTAAAATGTGCCACTAATACCTTAGAGGGATTTGTCAGGGAGATAGACCATGTGGCACCATGGTATACTTGCTTAGGGTCATTTAGGCCTTTTCATGTGTCTTGAGGCCGAGGAAAAGTTACAAAAAAGAAAAGAATGCCTTGGGAGAGATTAGAAAAGTGATGGAAAGGGAGAGAAGAAGGGAGATCCAGCTGGAGAGGCACATAAGGAAAGGAGCTTCTACCTGCCACTAGATGAGTTTAAGCAGCTAGCTCTTAGTAGCTCCGAATCTGATGAAGGACTTAGCTCCTCTGAAGAAACGGACTTGGAGGAGGAAGCAGTTCATTATAAGGGAGAAAGGTACCTGCAAGATAAAATGCAAGCTACTCAGTGCAGAAAAAGTCCAACAACGACTGGTGAAAGCCAGCTTGCTGCTCAGCCTCGGGATTGTTGGCTTCAGTATCCTAGTGAACCTCTGCCTTATGTGCTTAGGTAGTTGTCAATTTTTACCTACACGTCATGTAGGGGTAAACCCTCGAGGCATCAGGCCATTACAAGTCTGGCAAATGGATGACACTCATATTTCCTACTTTGGGAGAAATCAGTACTTACATGTTTCCTTTGACACCTGCAATGGTGTAATATTTGCCACACCTTTAACAGGGGAAAAAGCCTCTCATGTTATACAGCACTATCTAGAAGTGTGGAGTGCTGGGGCAAGGCCACAATTATTAAAACGGATAATGGGGTAGCATATACTTCTACTAAATTTCAACAATTTTGTCATCAAATGGATGTCACTCACTTGACTGGCCTTCCTTATAATCCTCAAGGACAAGGCATTGTGGAATGTGCCCACCACACACTCAAGTCTTATCTTATAAAACAAAAAGGGGGAGTTGATGAGACTCTGCCCTCAGTGCCAAGAGTAGCGGTATCTATGTCACTCTTTACACTTAATTTTTTGAATCTTGATGAGCAGGGACGTTCTGCAGCTGAGCGACATAGCTCAGACCCTGATAGACCAAAAGAAATGGTCAAACGGAAGGATGTTTTAACTGGTCTCTGGAAAGGCCCGGATCCTATCTTAATCAGATCCCAGGGAGCTGTTTGTGTTTTTCCACAGAGTGAAGACAACCCATTTTGGCTGCCGGATTGACTCACCCGCAGGATATTCATCAAGGATGGTGCAAAAATGCTGACCTCCTGAGGACTGTTCCTGATCCTGACAATGCTGAACTTGTCTCAGGTTCCTAGTATAATGGGTGAACAGATATGTGCTATTCCCTCGACTTTCCCTAAACCAATGTCAGTTCGCCATGATACTATAGTTTTTCCAAAATTCTTTACTACTAATAAAACAGTGGATTTGCCATATTTAACCTATGATCCCACTCGAGCACCATTAGGAGAAAACCACTCCTTACTAGAACAGGGTTCTTTATGTTTTCAAATTAATGGACAAGGACATTGTATCAACCTCCCAGCCTGAGCTTTAGGGAGGTTTAATGAGCACCGAGGAGGTTGGGTGAGCACAACCCAAGATACTTCTAATGTAGATATAACCTTTACAAATCGGACCTTTTGGCAGGAGGCAATTTGGGTTAATGGTACATTTGTACCACCTAACTTTTCAGACAAAGAACGTCCCCACCAACCAAAAATAGCCCCTCATTGTGTCTTGGAAGATGAAGGTCTGATCCTGCCTTGGTCTGATTGTCGATCCTCCATCACTTGTTGGGCAGATCAGAGTAAAACTTTTTCCTTTTCTTCCAACATGACAGATGACCCAAAGAATGAATTTGTTATGAAAAAGAGATTTTTCATTCAGGACTTTAGAATGCATTCCTTTCACAAGTGGGTGCTTTGAGGAGTCAATGCCAATTGTAGCGAATTCAATCCTTTGATTTTTATCCAGGGAGGAGCAGTTGTAAAGGCTTCTTTTACTGGCATCTCAAGATTTGCTCAGCACTGGGGAATACATGATAACTCCCAGGACTCTTATGGACATACTAATATCAGAGTAGAGATCACTGGGTTCAATAAAACTTTGGTAAACCAGATTATTTATATATCTCCCCCAGTCTGTGTTTACCCCCCTTTCTTGTTTATATTATTTCAAGTGATTCATTTGAAGTCTGTTCCAATGATTCTTGATGGATTTCTCAATGTTGGGATGTAACAATAAACACCCATGCCATGGTGCCACGGATCCCACTTTGGATTCCTGTTCTCGTGGAAACACCCTCCACCTTGAAAGTAAATGGGAGAAATGCCCTAAAGATACATGAAGTACACACTAGATTAGTTGAAAAGTGGAAAATTAGCTGATAAGAGCAACAGTTGTTTGGGCAGTGGTGCTTTATGCCTTTAATCCCATCACTTGGTTGGCAGAGGAGAAGAATGTCTGAGTCTGAGACCAGCTTGGTATACAGAGTGAGTTCCAAGACAGCCAGGTCTACACAGAGAAACCCTCTCTCAACAAACAAACAAACAAACAAATAAACAAACAAAAAGCACCTGTTCTATGAAGAGGACCGGGCACATTGCACCCACATAGTGGCTTACAATTTATGCACAGCTACAGTTTTAGAGAATCACTTCTCTCTTTTAGCCTCTGTAGGCTATAGAGCCATAAGTGAGAGAGAGGGCATGAGCAGACTAGCACAGAAGTGAGAGAGGGCATAGCACATAGGTGAGAGAGAGGTCCTGAGCACTCTAGCACATAAGGGAGAAAAGGGGTCTGGGCATCCAAGCACATAAGTGAGGGAGAGAGGTCCTGCACATCCTAGCACACTCTTGTAATCAAGCTCAGTACTAGGAAGGTGGAGGTGGGAGTTTACCAGGGATTGTAGTGAATCTGGATGTTCTCTTCTGATCTATTAGGACAGCATGGACTCTTCTGTTGTGGGTATGTACATACAGAAAAAGTACACACATTTTAATTTTTATGCACATAAATAAATAACAAAAATATTACAGTTGAAATTAGTAGTGCCATTTCCAGTACTTTCATGTTACACATTTCTTCATGTTTTTTCAAGTCTGCAAAAGCTTATTAACCTAGAAACTGGAAATCATTTGTCTTAAAGATGGTAGCTCATTTCCACCTCCTGAGAACTCCCTTCCAATCAATGGTGCCTGGTACTCCATGAGAGCATACACAGGGTATATTCAGCCAAAGGGTGATATCCCTGGATGAGACCTGTTTTCTCCATCTGGCATCACAAAGGGTCCTCAGAGTACTACATGTGGGTCTCTCCTGATAACGTTTTATTTGTTTGTTTGTTTGTTTTTGTTTTATTTATTTTTGTTATTGTTTTGTTTTTTATTTGTTTTGTTTTTTTGGTTTTTGTTTTTGTTTTGCTTTGTTTTTGTTTTGCTTTGTTTTTGTTTGTTTGTTTGTTTTTTTGTTTGTTTTTCCCATTGAGCAGACAAGCAAGGAAAGGTGCGGTTGTGAAGGAGTTCACTTCTGAGTGACCTGGAAGAGATAACCAGCTCTGATCAGGGTTATTGGACTGTTAAAGGATGAGTGACTGGAGGGAAATCTCAGTCCCAAGATGCCACTATGTGAGGAAAAACCTCCAGATCTGCATTTCCTACGGCTTCTGAGGGTTAAATGAAGGAGGAAGATCATATTTTTTTTCTCTTTTTTTCCATTTTTTTAACTAAGAAGACATTATAGTTTTTAAGCGAAGAATGGCTCTTAAGAAAATGATGGTGATCCCAAAGGAAGATTACTTATTACTTTTGGACTTTGATGATGAAGAAGATGACATAAATATTTCGGAGGAATCTCTTTCTGAAGGTTACTGCGTATTCAGTGTTGGGTATTAATTGTGTGTTGTGCAGTTCACTAGACTTTTACCTAGTCACCTGAAATGGAAGAAGTCTTTTCTCAGAGATTTTATATACTTCATTTGAAATTTTACCTATATCTATATATTCCTATACCCACGTTTTAGCAACACATATAACTACTCTTGACACTATAGTCACAATATGTTGATAAAAATAACTTGTTATGATTTTGCCACCGGATAATACCTGAACATTGTTCCAATAATGTTTTTGCAAAACTTGAATTTATTTCAAGAACATTAGAAATAATTTATTTCATTCTTTTTTATTATTTATTTTCTTTTTTTCTTTTTTTTACATTTCAAATGTTATTCCCTTTTCTATTTTCCCCTCCAAAAATCCCAGTCCTCTCCCCTCTATCCCTGCTCTCCAACACACCTACTCCCAATTCCTGGCCCAGGCATTCCCAAAACTTGGTCTTAGGAACTTTACAAGAACAAGTGTCTCTCCTCCCATTGATGACATACTAGTCCATCCTCTGCTACATATGCAGCTGTAGGCATAAGTCACAACTTATGTTTACTTTGATTGGAGATTTAATCTCAGGGAACTCTGGGAGTACTTGTTAGTTGTTTTTCCTCGTAGAATGTTCCTTGTGTACTTTCTCTAGCTCCATAATTAGGGACCCTGTGCTCAGTCCAATGGATTTCTTTGAGCATCCACTTCTGTATTTGTCAGGAAATGGCAGATCGTCTCAGGAGACAACTATATCAGTCTCCTGTCCCTAAGCTCTTGTTTGGCTCTTCAACAGTATCTGGGTTTGGTGGTTGTTTATGGTACGGATCACAGAATGAAGCAGTGTCTGGATTCCTTCAGTCTCAGTTCCAAACTTTTTCTCTGTAACTCTTTCCATGGGTCTTTTGTTCCCAATTCTAAGAAGGAACGACATATCCACACTTTGGTCTTCCTTCTTGTTGAGTTTCATGGGTTTTGCAAATTTTACATTGTTTTTTCTGAGCTTCAAGGATAATATCCACTTATCAGTGAGTATATATCATGTGCTTTCTTTTGTGATTGTGTTATCTAACTTAGGAACATATCATCCAGATCCATCCATTTGTCTAAGAATTTCATGAATTCATTTATTTTAATAGTGATGTAGTATTTCATTATGTAAATGTACTATATTTTCTGTATTCATTCCTCTGAAGACGGGCATCAGGTTTATTTTCAGCTTCTTGCTATTATAAATAAGGGTGCTATGAACATAGTGATGCATGTATCCTTATTACAAGTTGGAATATCTTCTGGATATATGCCCAGGAGGACTATTGCTGGATCTTCAGTAGAACTATTACCACTTTTCTGAGGAAACCCCACCTGCTTTCCAGAGTGGTAGTACCAACTTGCAATTCCACAAGCAATGGAGGAGTGTTCCTACTTCACCACATACCCACCAGCAACTATTGTCATCTGAGTTTTAGATCTTAACCATTCTGACTCTGTGAGGTGGAATCTTAGGGTTATTTTGACTTTCTGTTCCCTGATGATTAAGGATTTTGAACATTTATGAGGTGCTTCTCAGCCATTCAGTGTTTCTTAATTTAGAATTCTTTGTTTATAACTGTCCCCATTTTTTAAAATAGTGTTATCTGATTTTCTGGAATCCAGCTTCTTGAGTTCTTTGTATATATTGAATATTAGTCCCTTATCTGATTTAGCATTGATAAAGACTTTTTCCCCGATTTGTTCTAATGATAGTGCCCCTTGCCTTACAGAAGTTTTGCAATTTTTGAGGTCCCATTTGTCTATTTTTAATCTTATAATAACAGCCATTGCTGTTTTGTTCAGGAATATTCCCCATTTAACCTTGTCTTCTAGGCTCTTCCACACTTTCTCCTCTATAAGTTTCAGTGTCTCTGGTTTTATATGCAGTTCCTTGATCCAATTAGACTTGAGCATTGTACAAGGAGATGAGAACAGATCAATTTGCTTTCTTCAATATGCTAACTGCCAGTTGAGCCAGCACCATTTTTTGAAAATGCCATTTTCTTTCCACTGGGTGGTTTTATCTCCTTTGTAAAAGATCAAGTGACCACATGAGTTTGGGTTCATTTCTCTGTCTTCAGTTCTGTTCCATTTATCTACCTGTCTAACACTATTCCTGTACCAGGAAGTTTTTATCATAATTGCTCTGTAGTATAGCTTGAGGTCAGGCATGGTGATTACAAAAGACATTCTTCTATTGTTGAGTATAGTTTTGGATATAGTAGGTGGTTTTTTTTTTTTTTTCAAGATGAATTTGCAAATTGTCCTTTCTAACTCAGTGAAGAAATGAGTTGGAGTTTTGATGGTGATTGCAATGAATATCAGATTGCTTTTTGAAAGATAGCCATTTTTACTATATTAATCCTGCCAAATCATTAGCATGGGAGATTTTACCATCTTCAGAGATCTTTGATTTCTTTCTTGAAGAAACTTGAAGTGTTTATCATACATATATTTCACTTTCTCAGAGTCACACCAAGGAATTTTATATTATTTGTGACTACTATGAAGCACGTTTTTCCCTAATTTTATTCTCATACTATTTGTCTTTTCTGCAGAGAAATTCCACTGTTATGTTTAAATTAATTCTAAATTCAGCTCCTAAGCTGAAAATGTGTATCAGGATTAGGTTTTCTCTGTTGTAATTTTTGGGGTCATAGATACATGCTATCATATCTTCTGGAAATAGAGAAATTTTGACTTCTTCCTTTCCAATTTGTATTCATCTGTTATCGTTTTTTTTTTTTCTTGTATGATTGCTCTGGCTAGTATTTCAAGTACTCTATTGAATAGGTAGGGAGAAAGTGGGCAGCCTTGTCCAGTCCCAGATTTTAGTGGGATTCCTTCCGGTTTCGGACCATTTAGATTAAAGTTAAATCCTGTGCTTCTTTTTCTCTTCTTTTCTTTTCTTTTCTTTTCTTTTCTTTTCTTTTCTTTTCTTTTCTTTTCTTCTTCTTCTTTTTTTTTTTAGGTGTATGCCTTGAATTCCTGGTCTTTCCTGGAATTATTATGAATGGGCATTGTATTTATCCAACTATTTGCTCAGCATCTAATTGAATAATCATGTGGTTTTTGTAGTTGAGTTTTTTGTTTTGTTTTTGTTTTTGTTTTGTTTTTTTTGTTTTTTTTTCTAGAATGGATTTAATTGATGGATTTTCGATATTAAACGCTCCCTGAATCATAAAAAGGAGGCCAACTAGGTCATGATGGATTATCCTTTTGATGTATTCTCAGACTCGTTTTGAAAGGATTTTATTTAGTATTTTTGCATCGATATTCATAATGGAAATTGGAATAAAGTTTCCTTTCTTCATTAGGTTTTGTATAGTTGTAATCTTGCTTCATAGAACATATTAAATAGTGTTCCTTCTCTTTTAATTTTGCATAATAGTTTGAGGCGTATTGGTATTAGGTCTCCATGAATATCTGATAGAATTCTGAACTAAACCCATCAGACCCTGGGCTTATTTTTGGTTGGGAGACTATTAACGATTGCTTCTAATTCTTTAGGGGTGTTATGACCCACACTACAGTCTTGCCAGAAAGAATGCCCACAGGACACTCGGATCCTTCTGCAGTAAATCTTTAATGCATCTCGAGAGATAGATGATCAGCTTTAGGACAGGAGACCCAGAGAGCAGAAAACCCCTCCCTTATATAGGCTTTGAAGTACAGTTAGAAGTATGGTTGGAGACGTGCACCACCGGAATTATCTGCCCACCATCAGCCTGATGACGCCATTGGAGAGACAGGGCTCAGGTAATGGAAAGATACCCCGATGCCTGTGCACACTTATCACGAGCAATAGTGACAATGGTGTTGTGAGCACCATCTTGTCCTTCCTGGGGGAAGGACACTAGGACACTCAACATTCTTGAAAGATGACATATCTCCCAGAAAGAAGCTCAAATTAGACCACAACGCCATTCCAGTTCAGTGCTTAGCCCCAAAACTCTCCTGGGCTGTTAAAGCACAACCGCTTCAACCCATGCAGCAAGACTCGCCTCAGGGTTTTGTGGAGCTGGATGTCCAGCAACCTTATTGCTTGAGCATTATCGATATTCATATATTGGGGGAGACACCCTGCTCCAAAGCAACAAGTGCCTGGGTTACTACCATCCTGTCCCTCCTTGTTTGGGATTTAAGTTTGCAGATCATCCATAGTAGGAGCAGTACTCCACTGTACACAGCCACTCCAAACAAACCCACCCCCACCCATTGCTTGAAGTAGGAGAATGATGCTTAAATCCAGGTAGAAAATCCTTCCATCAATGACAGGTCAAGACACGTTGAATCGACTTATAAGATGGTGATCCTCAGCTCCCGGAGTGTCTGTTCAAATTCTATGTTCCAATTCTGTAACAAATAACTAGACAAAGCCTTTTATAGGTTAGCTGCTCTTGTAAAATTCTGAAATTGTAGTAAGGTGATACAGACGCTAGGCAGCTTATGTTTGCAACCCAGCTGAGGCATTTGCCAAAGAATATATACCTGCTCTTGGACCAGATCAATCCGTTGGTTTACCAACATGAGGCCTCTCTGTATCTGGGAGTTGGCCATGGCCTGCCTGTTCAGGGCCAATGTCACTCTTGCCTAAAGGTCATTTTATAGTTTGCGTTGTCTGAACCGTAGCAGACAAGGCAAAGGCTGAAACAGTGACAGAGGCAGCTACTGCTGCTGTTGCTACCAAGCCAACTATAATAGCAGAGATTCCAAAATCTCTCTTTTCTCTAAATAAGCTTAAATTCTAGAGGCTTCCACAGGAACTGGAACAAATCTAGGCACATGAGTAAACAAAGCAAAGGGATACTTAGTAGCATCCCAACACAGGGTATAGAAACTTTCATTAAGCAAGCAATCTAACTCTAATTATTATTTAAACTTTTATTACTTACCACCCACAGAAAGGGGGCCAAACACAAACCGGGGTGACAGTATAATTCACCCTTTTAAATGCTTTATATTTAGTATTAGAGGAGGACCGATCGAATGACCCCAAACCAGCACTCAAAGTGCCCTACCACTCAAAACCCATTTGGCCCTTTTCACTATATCCACCTTCAATCATGGCCATAGGTGAAAGATCGGTACAGCTCTCATTAAGCCCACAAAGTAACCATTGATCAAAAGGGTTAGCATCTGCCCGATCAGGATCCATGAAGATAAAATCACGTCCAGCAAGGATTTCATTAATCTCTACATTTACATATGGGGAAAAGGAAAAAAAAATCCTTCAACCACCCAAAAGGGTTTTCTGGCCTGGCACCCAGTCCAAGGAAGCATGGAGTCCTCCGAGGATCTTCCTTTACAAAAGGGTGCCATTCTGGGTTGCTGGGGCAGTGCTTTCCTGTATTTATGACTAGGCCACCAGCCTTGGATTATCAAGGCATTGGCTATTATTTCAGAGTGGGTTCCCCAAGCAGCTGCTTTCAACCAGGCCACTGATTGATTTTATAAGGATATACACTGGCGTTTGGTCTTTCAAGTCAGAGATCATTACAAAGCACAGGCTTCCTTTGAGGGAGAAGTTCTGTTTTCCATCAGAACCTGAATTTGTCAATCTAATGGTAAAAAGGCAAGTCCCAGCTCCCTATCAGTAGTAAAGAAATGTGGAAAAACTTGTGCACTGTGCATGACAGGCATGGGCAGAATGTTAGACATAATACCCCAACACAATTCCCCCGATATTCTAGGAACCATGATCTCCAGTAGAAGGGTCAGTATCCATCATTGTTTCCAGAATTCCCTCTTTTGTCCACATCTTCTGAAGGGGAGATCCTTCAGATGAGGCATTCTGGAACCCAAAGGGGATTGTCTTCTTCCTGTGGAAAGACACAAATAACTCCCCAAGATCTTATTAAAATAGGATGCAGGCCTCTACATTTTCCGGTTAAGACAACTTTCCATTTGATAATTTCTCTAGATCTGTTTGGTTCTGAACAGTGACGATAAGCTGCAGTGTGGCCTTGCTCATCAATATTCAAAAAATTAAGAGTAAAGAGTACCATGGAGATGTCCACTCTCAGTGTTAAGGGTAAGAGCCTCATCGACTCACCCTTTCTTTTTGATAAGGTAAATTTTAACAGTGTGGTGGGCACGTTTCACAATGTCTTGTCCCTGTATGGCAAACCAGTTAAATAAGTTACATTCCTCTGTAGACAGAATTGTTGAAAATTTTGAGAGGTGTAGGCCAGTCCATTATCTGTTCTAAGAAATTTGGTTTGTCCCCAAGCACTCCAAGCTTCAAGGCAAAGTTGAATTACATGTGAGGCTTTTTCTTAGTAGAGGGATCAGTTTTACTGCCCTCTTTTCTCTCTCCCCTTCCTTCTGAATCCCTGGGAGGGCCCTTTTTCTTAGAGATGTCTTTCTTTTTTCGAGCTCCCATCCTCTCATTCTGTTAGGTTTCTGACATACTGTCCTGAACCTCTTCTAGTATTCCCTGTTCCTCCACATTGGCTGTTTGGCAGGTTTCATCCTCTAGACAGTTTTATATCAGCTTCCAAATGCCTTGGTGCCCAGGCGTAAGTCTCCCTCTCCATGCTTAAGGTCAAGGTCACTTCCTAGCTTACTACATAAGGCTACAGTTAGAGACCCCGAACAATAATACCAGGGAGAAATGCGATCCACTTCCTTAACAAAGTTCTGCAGCGTACTGGAGGCAACCTGCCTGTAATGCAGTGATCACTGACTGTGAGGAGGCCATGATAGAGTGAGTCCCTGCTCCTGATCTACACCCCATTTATAGTACTCCTTAAGCAAAGCGAAAGTAAACACAGTGCTCTGCTCCCTTATCTATGGAAGGCTTAGAAGATACCTCAGTGCTGCCACTTATCTATGTCGGACTGACAACACCTCATTTTTCAGCACCAGCCTCGATGGACCTCAAATTTCAGCACCAGCCTCGATGGACAGAATAAGAAACAGAATGAAGGCCAGGGCAACCAAGACTAGAGCTTCTAATGCCCCTTCCTAGGGTGCATCTAGATTAAGACCAAAATCAATAGGGATAAGAGGGTCACGATGGATACCTCTCCAAACTTACCTTTTCCCTGCAGTTCTGTATCCACCCCGTCTCCAGGGGTTCTCCTCAATGCCAGCGATGTTGATCCTGGGTTTATGGCACCAGATGACCTGCGCTACCATCTTGCCAGCAAGAACACATGCAGGACACACAGATCTTTCTGCAGTAAAGCTTTAATACATCACCAGAGATAGATGAACAGTTTCAAGACAGGAGACCCAGAGAGCAGAAAACCCCTCCCTTATATAGGTTGCAAAGTATGGTTAGAAGTACGGTTGGAGACGTGAATCACCTGAATTGTCTGCCCACCATCAGCCTGATGACGCCATTGGAGAGGCAGGGCTCAGGTAATGGAAAGATACCCTGACGCCTGAGCGTACTCACCATGAGCAATGGTGACAATGGTGTTGTCAGCGCCATCTTGTATTGGTGACCGTGAGGGCGGCTCCTCACAGTGGTAGAAGTAATTACAGGGTTTCTCTGATCCTGATTTGAATTTGGTACCTGATATCTGTCTAGAGAAGTGTCCATTTTATCCAGATTTTCAAGTTTTGTTGAGTACAGCCTTGAATAGTAGGATCTGATGATATTTAAAATTTACTAAATTTCTGGTGTTATTTCTCCCTTTTCATTTCTGATTTTGCTAAATTGGATACTGTTCTTGTGGTCTGTATTTAGTCTGTCTAATGGTTTATCTATCTTGTTGATTTTCTCAAAGAACAAGCTCCCAGTTTGTTTGATTATTTTTGTACTGTTCCTTTGTTTCCACTTGGTTAATTTTAGCACTGAGTTTGATTATTTCCTGACTTCAACTCCTTTTGGGTGAATTTGCTTCCTTTTGTTCTATAGTGTTAAGGTGCGATGTCAACCTACTCCTATATCCTCTCTCCGGTTTCTTTTAGAGGCATTCAGAGAGAGCTATGAGTGTCCCTCTTAGGGCTATTTTCATTGTGTTCCATATCTTGCAGTATGTTGTAGCTACATTTTCATTAAACTCTAAAAAGTCTTTAATTTAGTTCTATATTTCTTCCTTGACTGTTTTGTCACTGACTAGATTGTTGTACACATTCCACGTGTATGTAGGTTTTCAATTATTTATATTATTGTTGAAGTTAGTCTGTGGTGATCTGATAGGAAGCAGGAAATTATTTCAATAATTTTATATCTGTTGAGGCATGTTATGTGACTGAGTGTATGGTCAATTTTGGAGAAGGCATCATGAAGTCCTGAGAAGAAGGGACATTCGTTTGTTTTAGGATAAAATGTTCTATAGATATCAACTAAACGTATTTGCTTCATAAATTCTGCAAGTTTCACCGTGTATCTTTTTAGTTTTAGTTTCCAGGATCTGTCCATTAATGAGGGAGGGGTGTTGAAGTCTTCCAATATTATTGTGTGTGGTACAATATGAGTTTTGAGCTTTACTAAAGTTTCTTTTATGGATGTGGATGTCATTGCATTTGGAGTATAAATGTTTAGATTTGGGAGTCCATCTTGGTAAATATTAACTTTAATGAATATGACGTTTCCCGCCTTGCCTATTTTAATAACTTTTGGTTGAAAGTCAATATTATTTGATATTAGAATGGCTGCTCCAGCTTATTTCTTCAGATCATTTGCTTGGAAAGTTCTTTTCCAGCCTTTTAGTCTGAGGTAATGTCTGACTTTGTCCTTGGTGTTTGTTTTTGGTATGCTGAATATTGCTTACACATCCATTTTTTTATTCTATGCCTTTTTACTGGTGAACTGAGTCCACTGATATTAAGAGATATTAAGAAAAGTCATTGTTGCTTCTGTTATTTTTGTTATTAGAGTTGGAATTTTGTTCATGTAGCTATCTTCTTTGAGGTTTCCTTCAACTTTAATTTCTTCTTTTTTCTCGATTGTAATTTCCCTCTTTATATTGAAATTGTCCCTTTATTATCATTTGGTGTGCTGGATGCATTGGAAGATATTGTGTAAATATTGTTTTGTCACAGAATACCTTGTTTTCCCAAGCTATGTTAAAAGAGTTTTGCTTTATATAGTAGTCTTGGCTGGCATTTCTGCTCTCTTACATTCTGTATGACTTCTACCCGAGATTTTCTCCTTTCATAGTCTTAGGGGTGAAGTTATGTGTAAACCTGATAGATTTTGCTTTATATATTACTTGACCATTTTCCCTTACTGCTTTTAATATTCTTTCTTTGTTTTGTGCATTTGGTGTTTTGACTATTATATGATGGCAGAAATTATTTTTTTCTGGTCCAAATAATTTGGCGTTCTGTAGTCTTCTTTTTTATTCATTAACATATCTTTCTTTAAGTTAGGGAATTTTTTTTCTATAATATTGGTAAAAATATTCACTAGCCCTATAATTTGGAAACCTTACTTCTTATCTATATCTATACCGGATTTTATGTACGTAATTATGTCATTTCTAAAAGCTGTTTCAAAAATTCACCTGGGCAGTATTTCCTGAGAAATTCAAATCATTAATACTTTATTCCCTTTTACTAATATAGCATATAATGTTTCCATTTTCTTTGTCTTTATAGTACAGAGCCCAGCATTTGACAAAGATGAGAATACATCATCTCAGGAAGAAACAGATGAAGATACGGTGTAATATTTTCAATTTTTTCCCATTTCAATAGAGTACTTCAAAAGTGGTGTTTGTGATCCCTTAACTGGAGACGTAGATTCAGGAAAATGAGCAATTCAGGGTCAGATGCTCTTATATGTGTAGATCAAGACCAGATTGTGGTCCTTTAGACATTGTGATCACAAAAATATAGCAACTAGTACAATACAACCACCTGCATGAGATGTTCCCAAATATACACACAAAGAAAAGGAGAACCATTATAAAAATAAGAGAAGGACCATTTGGGAAGAAGAAGGATCTCAGCAATGGTAGTACAGTTATGAAGAAGTGCTGTGAGGTGTAAATGTATGAATTGTTTAAAGTAAATATTACAAGTTTTTTTTTTTTTTTGGAATTCTACCATGTATTTTATATGGATATGACATTTGGTTCAAATCAAATATTATATATTTATTAAAAATAATTAAAATAATTTTCTGTGTAAAGTTTTGTGTGTGGTAGAAAAAATGTCCTACGGTGAGACTCCAACTTAAAATGTATCTCACAGGAAGGTAAATCCCCTAGAGGTTCCCCAAGCTTGTTTTCCCTGATCTCTGAAAATACAACTAGGAAGAAGCTCTTTGTTCTCTATAGCCAGCAAAAAGGCTTTTTGTTTCTATACTTTTCAACCAGAGATGCCTGCCTTCTTGTGCCAAGGACAATGAGATAAAAATTTAGAAAGGACTCACGCCCCACTCCTGCCTTGAAAATTTCACCAAGAACACCAGGAAGAGAAGAACTCCCCTGCCAACATTTCCCAACTCCTCCCAACTCTCCTCCCAACTCCTCCCAATTCCTCAGCTAGCTGTTAAAAGCCCCTTACTGTCACAGCTCGGTGTCAAACTCCCCTGCCCTGCTAGGCAGAGTGACTTTGTCCTCAGCCAACTAATAGTAAAACCTCTTGCAGTTTGCTTCAGTTGTGGTTTTCTCTTGGGTCATTGGGGTGCTGGCCAGCTCATCCCGGGACTTGAGAGGAGGCCCAGCTTCTGAGGTCTTACATTTGGGGGCTTCTCCACCATGATTTGTGGCCTACCCCAATTCTCAGAGACCCTGCTTGGAGGTAGGATTCTATCTTTGTCTGTATCTTTGTCTCTATCTTTTTCTATAACTTTCCTCTATCTTTGTCTCTATTTTTTTGTGCCAGCTCTGTTTGAATTCACTATTCTCCGTTTGCAGTTGTAAATGCTCGTGAGAGCAACGAACTCCCTTTTTCAGATGGAAAAGGGTTACTGACAGACATGTCAGGAGAAACCGGCTGCCACCCTGTGGGACATCCCAGGAGTTCTGAGGGAGTTCCAGGGATACCTGGAGATCTCCTATCAGTGTGCCAAGTGAGAGTTTGCTCACTCGACTGTCTGTTTCTGTTACTGGGTGCCAAGTGAGTGTGTGCTCTCTCGGCCATCTTATTGGAGCCTGGTCTTGGTTATTATAATCTTTTTTGTGTATATATTTTTTTTCCCTGTATGTGACTCTGATGATGAGACCGACTATTAGCATGCCCCTTGGACTGACCCTTGATCACTGGACTGAAATTAAGACTAACACTCACATTATCTCTGTGGATGTCTGAAATAGATTTTAGAGAACTTTCTGCTCTACAGAATGGCCAGCTTTGATGATAGTTGGCCACTAGAGGGCACTCTTTGTTTGGTTCTGTTTTCAGCTCTTAAAGTTGTTTAACAGAGGGGACCAGGGTCTCAGCCAGATTATGTGCCCTACATTCTCATCTAGAAAAATTCAGCATGGGATCCCCCCTCTCCCATCCTGTTTAAAGCCTTGGGTTCAAAAGAATAATCCAGGCTCCCCAGTCCTGGCCCTCTGCCACCCAGAGGGGGGAAAAAAAGTTAAAACAGGCACAGGTTGAACTGCAGCCCACGGTTTCTCCCAAGATCTATCCAGAGTTAGAAGAACCTCCAAAATGGCATAGCACACCACCCCCATATTGCCAACTGGTCCCCTCCAAGAACTCTCAACAGGGTGCCACTAGATATTTGGGGAGGGACCAGTTGCTAACGCCCAAGGCCAGCGAGCTCGAAGCCCAGAGTGACCAGATTCAACCATTGCACTGCCTTTATGTACTTATGACCCTCCTCCAGCAGGCCCCAGACAACTGCTGACCCTTCAGTAATGGCCCTTTTCCTCCTCTGAGCTCTATAACTGGAAGGCAAATCATACCCCTCTTCTTTGAAAACCCCTCTAGCCTGCTAATCTAATGGAATCTCTCATATTCTCTCTTCAGCCTACTTGGGATGACTGTCAGCAGCTACAGATTCTTTCACCACAGAGGAGAAGGAAAGGATTCTGAGAGGAAAGAAATAGCATGCTGGGGGCCAATTGACTACCAATAAAACTTCTGAATGAAATGGATGCAGCCTTCCCTCTGACATGTTCTGACAGGACTGACCATATGGAGCAATTGACAATTTTCTGCTGGGCTCTGATAATAGGACTGAAAGGAGCTGGCAGGTGCCCCACCAATTTGGCCAAGGTAAGAGAGATCCTACAAGAGAAAAAGGAGCCCCCAGCAGTGTTTTTAGAATACCTCTGAAAGGTATAGAGGTGTTACATTACCTTTGACCCTACTTCGGCGTGCCAGCAGGTGACAGGTGTCATGGCTTCCATTGGGCAGTATTCTTCTGACATTAGGAAAAGGTTACAGCGTCTAGAGAGTCTGAAAACATTATCTTTACAACATCTGTTTAAGGAGTCAGAGAAAGTGTACCATAAGAGAGAGAGTGACAAGCCAGCACCAGGGTATATTGGGCTCTGAGTCTGCAGACACCCTTAAGGTCCCCAAAAGACCCTCAATAGGATCATAAGACCTCTGGTGAATGGAACACAACCTCTGCTCCAATCCAATCTCACAGGATCTGAGACTGCATTAATTAGGGAAGCAGAAAAACTGGCCTGACAATGGTCACAAGTCCCTCTGGTCTGTGCCAGCACCTGGGCAACTTGTTGGACGGAGTCTGAGGACAGCCCCAAGGTCCTCACAGAAACATCCACGAGATCTTAAGACCTTTGGTGAATGGAAAACAACTTCTGCTCCAATCCTATCATGCAGGACCTGAGACTGCATTCATTAGGGAAGCAGATAAACCGGCCTAACCAGGGTCACAAGTCCCTTCCAATCCATTACAGCACCGGGGACCTTGGGGGCAGAGTCTGTGGACACCCCAAAGGTCCCCACAGGACTCTCCATGGGATCTTAGTACCTCTAGTGAGTGGATTACAACATCTGCCAGGAGGAAGGTTCGAACACCAGATATCTGGGACCCTTCTCTGCAAGAGGAGATCTTGCCTGCAGAGAGTACTCTGAACACTGAAACTCAGGAGAAAACTAGTCTCCGAGGTCTGCTGATAGAGGCTAACATAATCACCTGACCATCGTTATGGCAACTATTAGAAAACAAAGCATTTAATTGGAGGCTTTGTTACATTTTCAGAAGATTGGTCAATCATCACGGGAGGTACCCCATCACTGGAGCAATAGAGAACTATTGATCCTTAGGCAAAAAGAGAGATTCTGCCATTGTATTGGCTCCTTGAAAACTCAAACCCATCCTTGTTGACACACCTATCCTCCAATGAAGCCACACCTTCTCATATTCCTTCTAATCTTTAAACTCACTGCCACTTCCTGGTAATGAAATATTCATATATATGTGTCTATAGGGGATTTATTATTCAAACCGCCACTTTTCCCATGGCTCGATCAGCTATTTTTTTTTAAATACAACCTAAGGGGCTCCCATTTATTAAGGACTACTTATGAGCTTAGCCACAGTGATGGGCCCTCCCACATCAATCATTAGCCTAGAAAATAACCCATAGACTTATCTAATGACTAAGTACTTGGAGACAGATGTTCAATTGTTCTCTCTTCTCAGGTAACTGTTGATTGTCAAGATTGGGAAAAAAATAATGTTCCATCACAGTAATGTTTAACTTACTCCATAACCTACAAAAACATTACTCAACACCATCTTCTGCATTCTGCCCCTTCATAGACACACTTCCATGTATGGCATAAGTGAAGGGTGACTACCTCCATCAGCAAGGATACTCAATAATATGTGACATGAACTGAATATTTCCTATAGCCTCACAACCCCCACATTCTACTGTGTGTTACACTTATTGGGGGACTTGCCAATCTGTCCAATATCCTGCCACCAAAGCTATGACAAAAAAAAATCCTCATCATGAAATCCAATGAATTTTACCTGATTTCTTTCTCCTGAGGCAACTGAGAGTTATCCCTTAATGCTTATATTGGTGTCTGATTCATCTGTAATAAACCCACTACTATTTAGAGCTACATCACAGGAGGTATGACAAATACCATCTCCCATGAGTTGGCCAAGCCTTTTCAGCAGCTTTTTTGAAGTATCCTTTCTATACTAAAAAATCCATTGATTCCTTTATTTTTAAGTGTGTAATTTAATGATTTTAACACATTTTCACCTCCGTTCCATTTTCCCCTCATTTTCTTCTACTTCATATGATATTGCAATCTATTAAAGTATAGTAGTGAATACAGCGAAAGGACCAGTGTGTGAAGCAGCAAATTTCTTTATTTCTCAGACAACAGATACACTGCCAGAATCTTCCAGGTACAACTGCTTGGTAACTTTGTGACTAATGTTAGCATGATTCTTCCAGAAAAAAAGCTTAAAGAATTAAGCCATGGTTACACTGGACCAGACAAGTCAGTATCAATAGTGAAAAACATTCATGTAAATCATTTTCATCACTGTTACAATGTGTCTTAGCAGCAAGGAAAACAGGTCCATGGTCACAAGAGTATGAAAGAGGCATCAAGGTGCACAGTTGTCTAACTTATTAGCAGCCAGTAAGCATCAACACAGGAAGTGACCAAAGACAATAAATACCTTCCAAGACATGTTCCCAAGTGCCTCACCCCTTCCATGCACACCCATCAATCAATTAACTCATTGATTAAAGCCCTCAGGGTCCAATCACTTTTCAGATTGTGTATATTGTTCTACCTTTGAACATTGTACTTTGGAACAAAATCTTCATCAAAGACCCACGATTGACATTGCAAACCCATTTCACTACAGAATTCTTTATGTTACAAAATGTGATAGGATCTATCTGTCTCTTTAATGGTATCTCTGTCTAGCAGTTACAAAAGCAGAACGTCCAGGCCAACAGAATCATCACCTCCATCAGCTTTTTTTTTTTAATATGAGTTCAAGAAGAAGGAAAATGCAATGCAAGTTAAGGGTCTTGATCCCCTATCCTTCCAGCTTAAAGCCATAGGGTGGACCCAGAAGTTTAGGTCAAAAGTGTAAATTTCACCTATACTACAAAGAACTGTGATGATTTCTAGCCATCTCCAGTTTCAGTGTGGTATTTAGTCCCACCATCTACATCAAGGCATATTGCCTAATGTGAAATAATGCCAGCCGTTTATTGCAAAAACCACTATGTGTTGACTTGGATGTAAAATGAGACATCTATAATATAGACACACTTGTACACACACACATACTCACAGAAAGAGGCAAGAAGTAGAGGAGATGAGTCTTAGGATCCCTCAATGAAGAGATAGTGGAAATCTTGTAAGGTAGAGAGGTCATTGAGAAACTGTATGTCTCTATCTGCACAAAATCAGGCCAGTGTGCCTTCCATCAATGAGTGGTAGGTTCTCACTATCCATCATCCCCATTTGACAAGGTATGGACAGTTAATGAAAGATGGAGAGTCAGTTTTCATCAAAGGTATGCCCTTTGAAGGTTATAAGTTGGCCAATCACTACTGGTAGCCTCATATCCAAGATTTTATGGGCAACACAATTGATTTGAATGGGTTTTATCAAAAGGGAGAAAAGGAGACATGAATTTGGAAGGAGGATTTAGGTGGAAATGGATCTGGTTTTGGTCCGGGAGTAGTTATTAAGAGAACTGGAAAATAAATTCCATCAAAATACATTGTATGAATTTCTCAAGTTATTAATGAATGTAGTTCTTAATATACAATATCTGTACTGAACATATACAGACGACTTATATTTCCATCTCCTAAATAACAAACCCTTGTAGAGCAGTTTCATTACATTAAGGGCAAAAGTAATCCAGAGATTATTTAAAATAAAGAAGGATCAGAGGTGATGGCCCAGGGGCAAATTCATGTGTGTGTTCATTTACTTACAACACCAGTGCTTAGGATTTTTGGAGGGGCAGAGACAGGAAGATGAATATGACTTCCCGAAAGCCAGCCTCACTATTAGCTCAGCAGGAAACCCTATCAAAAGCAGATAAATTAGGGAGTGAAGGAGCAAATCATACTATACCCTTCCCTAGCCTCTGAACTTACCTGTACAGATCTGTGTGCAGAAACACATGAATATAATTAAAATATACAAGAGCTTATCTTGCATAGCTTATATGCAGTGTTTTGTTATCTTAGCCTAGAATCCTGAGGACTTTATATCATTAGAGTTCCTGAAGCAAACTCCCCAGATATAGCGGATGGGTATATGTTGTTACTATGCAAAGAGACCTCAGTTAAATGTGTGTCAGTGACTCCAAAACACCTTTCCTTCTCTACCTTCCTTTATATGGCACAGAACGACCTGTAAATAATTAAAATATGAAAACAACGCTTTTTCACGAATTTAGGCTTGTGTTAAAATAATATTTATAACATTTTATTGAATGGAACAGAAATCTTCAGCTCCCAGGAGAAATACAGTGAATCCTGTAGGCTTCTGTTTTGTCCCATTATGAAAAAAAATTAATTGCAAATCGACAGTTCCCACACTTTTAACTAAATCGGGACGAAGGGATATGTTTCCATACAAATAAGAAATGCCAATGTTATTAATCAAGTAGAAATGTGGCAGGGTTAGGATGCCTTTGGCTGATGTGACAATGATGACTGATTAGTCTCTTGTTATGCAAATAACCCTAACCTCTAAGAAAAGGAAAGTAATGATGTAAAATATTCCAAGAAGTGGCATGGGAAATTATTACTTGATTTCAATTTCTTTTACATACTTTATTAGTTTGAATAATTGTGGCTCACAGAAGATCAAATATTCAAAGGAGTTAGTTTTCCAGGTGGTGGGACGTTTAGAAAGAATTAGGATTTTTGTTTTCATTAAAAGTGATTTGGCACTGGGCTTGAAATATCAAACAACCATTGAAATATCAATAACTCTCTCTCATTCTCTCTCTCTCTCTCTCTCTCTCTCTCTCTCTCTCTCTCTCTCTCTCTCTCTCTCTCTCTCTCTCCCTCTCTCTCTTTCTCTCTCTCTGTCACTCTCTCTCTCTCTCTTTCTTTAGCTCATTATCATCCGTTCTCTCTCCTCTCTCTCTCTCTCTCTTTCTCTCTCTCTCTATTTCCCTCTCTCTCTCTCTCTCTGTCACTCTCTCTCTCAGTCTCTCTCATGTTTTAAGCCATTCATCAAATGGTTGACATCTAGTATTAATCCATTGCGTGTTAATTATACACAGTAAGGCAATCAACATTTATGATATGGATGTGAAATGGTCCTTCTTGCTTTTTTTTTTTTTTTTTTTTTTTTTTTTTTTTTTTTTTTTTTTAGTTAACTCAACCTGGGAATATAGAACCGCAGATAAAGAACTGCCTCCATCACATTGGCCAGTTGCCACACCTGTAAGGAAGGATCTTTCTTGGATGGCTGTTGTTGAAGGGTCTAGCCCACTATGGGTAGTGTCATCATCTATGAAAAGGATATACAAAGTGTGGTTTGGACCATGGAAGGGTCAGAAATTGATGTTTCTGGAAGAACTAAAGATCTATATGGCATGAAAAATTAAAGTGCCCGCTAATTTGTAATTAAATTCCATACTTACCAGCGTTCAATATTTTGTCTACCCATATTTCAAAAGTAAAATTATCAAATCTATTTCACCCTGTTTTACTGCATTTAATCTATGAAATTACTTGTAACCAGAAATACTGACAAATTTTAAAGGCCTTTAAAACATGACTGGTTGATATTGGGTTTGTTTAACTTTATCACAACTTTGAAGGCAGGACCAAGAGCTAGATTGTCTTCTCATTTTACAAACAATCCATGATTCAAGGTTGCAACTGGCTTCAATACAAGGTACTTAACCCTGTAAAATACCTGCTTTGTTTGAATAAAATAGTAATTGCTCTAACTTTGGGTTTTCATAAACAGAATTTTGATGTTCTATCCAGTGTGCTGCCTCAAAGAGTCTGGCACCATTTCTGACACTAAGAACAGTTTAAAGATAACCAGGGAAAGTTTGGAACAGGGAAAATAACCACCAAGGATGTTGGTGAATCAGAAACTGAAGGCTTTCACAGGAGGAAAACAAAAACAAAAGCAAAACAAAGCAATCAACAAACAAACAGAAACCCAACCACCAAAAAATATAAACAATACAAGAGTGATTTCCTTGGGCAGAATGTGACTCAGGTCATCAGGGCATTTCTGTAGGGATTTCATTTTGGATTTCTAGGAGGCCATATGAAATGGTAAAGCCTAGATGGTTAATGTTTCTGAGTGTAATTAGGGAAGGAACCAGCATGAGTGGGGTTCTATGATGCAAGCTGAACTAGGTGATGTCACAGAGCACTGGCCATAGATTGCACATCTATTCCACTTAGAGACACTAGAATGCCTAGAAGGTGTGTCCACTATTTTCCCAGTGGTGTGTGAAAGGCAAGCCAGCTCCTGAACTCCAACTTGTTCCTCAAGCTTTTGTGGCCTGGTCTGTATCAAAAGACAGAATCTTGACGACTAAGACATTTTCTTTGGGTAAGTACATTTATGAAGTAACTGGGACCATCATAGCTATAGAAAGCTGAAAGTTTTCTCTCCCACACTGAGTAACTGTACATTCTAAATTCTCCCATGTTTGGGGCCAGGGGCATGGTTGATCCAGTTTAGTTGATCTCCTGAATTTATGATCCTTGCTAACGATATCTCCTTCAAAATTCCATTAAAATGCCAAAGCTCTTCATTGTCCTTATGTATTTTAGAAGATGTAACTTCTAAATGGCTGATATTGCCTGGACTTGTTGAGGCCGGAGTTGCAGTGGCAAATAATCACCAAATAATCCTGAGGCTGGGTCAGGTAACACAATACAGAAGGCCAGTGGTGTGCTGTGTCCCTGGGATATTTGTGAATATTGCCACCTATTTCAGAGCTTGCAGGTACAAGAGAGGGTAGGTGACAACTCTGGCTCATTTTCTTTATTCTGTTCTCTCCTTGATCATTTTGGGTAAAAGGCATACCAACTTCCACATTGACATAGACATGCAAGGAGATGTTCCTCAGCAGAGGCAAATTAGCTCAGGGCTGAAGACATATTCATCTGAGTATGTTATTCTGAGCTCTCGAGAATTACTTGTTAATTTCCCTCTGATAATTTCCTTGTTTCCCTTATTTATTTGTTTGTTGTTGTTGTTGTTGTTGTTGTTGTTTTGTTTGTTTGTTTTTTCTTTGGATGGGTGTTTAATTTTACTTTGAGTGTGTTTGTGTGTAGCTTTGGCTGTTAGGAAAATCACTTTGTAGAATAGACTAGCCTTTATCTCAATAAGGTTTGCCTCCCTCTGCCTCTTGAGTACTAGGATTAAAGACTTGGGTTACTACCATCTCCTATTAACTTCTGATTTGATTGTTTGTTTTGTTTTGTTTTGTTTGTTTTACTTTTTTATTTTTTGTTTGTATGTTTTGTTTTGTTTTTGTTGGTTTTTTGTTTTAGTTGTTAATGTTGTAGCTGATTTGGAGACATTTTTCCTTTGTCTACCACTGGCTGCCCTGGAACTCACTTTGTAGACCAGGCTGGTCTCTAAGTCAGAAATCTGCCTGACCCTGCCTTCTGAAAGCTGGGATTAAATGTGTGTGCCACCATAGCTGGATTATGAGCTTCTTATTTTGATCAAATTATGTTTAGAAGCCCAAACATGTTTAGCATAACCTTCTTGACCTGCTCAAATATTCCATTAGAGAAGAGCCTTGGTCCTGCATTCTCTCCCACCCTACACCCATTGCCTTTCAGTAACTCATATATATGACAGTAGCAACAGCATTGTGTCTGGTTTAAACAGGCAATATCTTCAATCCAAGGCAATGGGCAAGTATATTTGAACACAGAATGATAGCCACAAGACATCTGCCTGGGTTTGGTGTGGTATACCACAGCAAGGCTACAGCCATGTAGAAGAAAATACCTTTGAAGAGGCTTAGCATGTCATCCCTCATGAAGAAGAGGAGGAGGGAGTCTTCTTCCAACACCCTGAGGAATATTGTCGGCCGCAGAATTTCTCACAGTTGGAAGGAAGGTAATGAGCCTGTCACCCAATGGAAGGCCATAGTTCTAGATCAACTGCCAACAAACCCTTCTCTTTACTTGGTGAAGTATGATGGAATTGACAGCATCTACGGACTGGAGCTCTACAGTGATGACAGGATTTTAAACCTTAAGGTTTTGCCTCCCATAGTAGTATTTCCTCAGGTGAGGGATGCCCACCTCGCCAGAGCCTTGGTTGGCAGAGCGGTACAACACAAATTTGAGGGGAAAGATGGCTCTGAGGTCAACTGGAGGGGGGTGGTGCTAGCCCAGGTGCCAATCATGAAGGATTTGTTTTACATTACCTACAAGAAGGATCCAGGTCTCTATGCTTATCAGCTCCTGGATGACTACAAGGAAGGTAACCTCCACATGATTCCAGACACTCCTCCGGCTGAGGAGAGATCAGGAGATGACAGTGATGTGTTGATAGGTAACTGGGTGGAGTACACCAGAAAAGATGGTTCCAAAAAGTTCGGAAAGGTTGTTTACCAAGTTCTAGCCAATCTTTCCGTGTACTTTATCAAGTTTCATGGTGACATCCATATCTATGTCTATACTATGGTGCCAAAGATTCTTGAAGTTGAAAAATCATAAAGTACAGAAACGTAAACATATAGGACTGGAAGAAAAAAAAAGTTTTTTTTTTTCCTGTGTTGGCTACATAAGGGTCTTTGATAATCCCAGTATCTTTGCCAATAAAATGTGTTTTGTTCTAAAAATGTAAATGTGTGACATGACATGCTGTGAGTGAACAATTTGCTGGACGAGATGGCCTACAGTGGAAAGAACTTCAAATGAAAATGAAAGTTTCATTTCAGGTGGTGAACAGTACATACACCTAAAATCATACATGCTAAAATGAACAGCTTCTCTGGTCTGCATGCAGAATAAAGAATTGGAGATGGAACTTGGAGGAGCAGGGATGGCAGAAAAAGATGGATGTTTAGTAAGTAGGGGAGAAGGACAGGACATAGGTAGAACCTCTGATGTGAAGACTGAAGGAGAAACAAAAAGTTGGGGAAAGTGGGACATTTAAAAGTAATGTGGCCTTGTTGCACAAGGTGAAACCCAGAAAACTGATTGAAATAAACTCAGAAATCAGAGAAATCAGGTTTTCTTTGAATAATGACACTTAAAGAAACCTGTCTCACATTTTAAGATTTATTATCTTTACTTATGTGGGTGGGGATATGGTATGTGCTTTTGAGTACAGGTGAACACAGAGACATGCGTTGTCAGGTCCCCTGGAGCTGACATTAAAGGTGATTATTTGCCATAGGATATGAATTCAAGAAACCAAATCCATTTTTCTTGTGGTGCAAAAGTGCTTGTTACCATTGATTCATCTCTCTAATCCCATAAAGATATCTTTTTTAAGAAATCCAAAATTCACATGCATAAAACAGACCAGATTGAAGATAAGAAAGTTCTAATTGATGGTGACCATTAAAAGCAATAAGGGACACACAAAGAGTAGAGGACACTGAGAGACAAATGAATTCTAAGTTGGAGTTCTCAAAAAGTTAAGCTGGAGACACAGGAAGAAGAGAAATTTTAAGGAAATAGTAAAACTTGGGCCATATCCACATTGGCTTCTTTGTTTTCTTAACAAATAGCCAGCCTGTCATTACACATGGGTGTGTTTGTGTGTGTGTGTGTGTGTGTGTGTGTGTGTGTGTGTGTGTGTGTGTGTGTTTGTGTGTGTGTGTGTGTCCATTTTTACACAGGCCATCTAGACTAGTGAATGTTTATATTTATGAGACTCCCGAAATCATCACAGAAACCTTGATTTTGTGTAATGAGTTCCAAAAGTAAAGTATAACAGAAAATGAATATGCTGTGAGATAATTTTGGGTTGGAATGGATCCTGAGTTCCTTCCGTGAGCACTCTTTCCCTGTGATGAATCCTGTGATCTTTTGCAGGTCTCCAATGAGATCCCCAGATAACCATAAAAAGCCCCACAGTGGCCTGTTCCACCTAGCTCTCCTCTAAACACATGACCCCCTACATACCTATGTATAACTTCAGCCTGTCTATAGCCTGGAAATTCTAGTCTTTTACTTATATGTGACCTCATTCTTAGAAAACACTGAAGGTGTAACCAATGCATATATGCTGACCTCTTTTCTACGCCAGTTGACATGGGTTTCAAATGTTATGAGTTTGCCCACTTTGTGGGTCACTTCCTGAGGAGCCCATGTACTTCATGGAGGTCTGCCTGGGTTCCATCTATACTCTGAGAGGTTTTTTTTTTTTTTTTGAGGCAGGAATGCCATGGACTCAGTCATTACAATTTTCCTCTCTAGAATAAGTTTGTATGCTTCAGCATTTGATAATAATCTCTATTGTTGATTAATTTTAATATCCGGGAGAGTTTCTGCAGTAACTGATTCTCTTAGGGATTAGTTGCTGTGAAAAGACACCATGTCAAAGGCCACTCATAAGAGACAACATTTCATTAGTGCTTTTCTACATTTCATTACACGTTCAGAGATTTTCTCCACGATCATCAAGGCAGAAAATATGGCACTGTCTAGGCAGACATGGTGGTGGAGAGGAAGTTTAGAATTATGCATCTTCATCCAAATGCTTCCATGAAAAACTATGTATTCTGCATGCAGGGAGGGTCTCTTCCACACTGGTAGAGCTTTAAAGCCCCAAAATGATATGCTTCCTCCAGCAAGGCCAGACCTATTCCTACAAGGCCACACCTCCTCATAGACAAAATATATTTAGAATGCCACACTGGTTTCATAGCAATTGACAAGATCTAGCTTCTTCAAAGAGGAGGAGCCTCAGTGGAGAAGATGCCTCCACAAGATCCAGCTGTTAGGAAATTTCATAATTGGTGGGAGAGCACCCACTCCATTGACATCCTTGTATTAGTAGTCCTGGGTTATTTAAGAAAGCAAGCTAAGCAAGACTAGAGGAGCAAGACAATAAGCATCACCACACCATAGCCTCTGAATAAGCTCCTGGCTCCAGGATCCTTTGTTGTTTCAGTTTCTGTCCAACTTCTTTGATAATTAACAACAATGTGGAAGTATAAGCTGAATACAACCTTTGCTATGGAATTTGCTCTTTGGACATGGTGGATCCTTACAACAATAAACATAGTAAGACATTCATAGGAAAAATGTCTGACAGTGCCAATGCCACTTATCTTAAAAACACAAATAATAATGTGTAGACATTTTATTTTTATTTAAAGGTAAGATATACTCGTGTACCTACCTGAGATGTAATTGTTCTAGTTTGCTTCTTTCTCACTATGTAGAATACTACAATTAAAAATAACTTGGAAATAGAAGGGTTATAGTCTATCACCGAGGAAGACAAAACAGGAAGTTGTATCAGTAACAGCAAAAAACAGCTTATTGGCTTGCCACTGTCTTAGTCACTCTTTTATTGATGTGAACAGATACCATGGATAAGGCAACTATTAGAAAACAAAACATTTAACTAGAGGCTTGCTTACATTTTCAGAAGTTTGGTCATTCACCAAGGGAGGGATCCCATCACTGGAGCAATAGAGAACTATTGATCCTTAAGCAAAGAGAGAGATTCTGCCATTGCTTTGGCTTCTTGAAAACTCAAACCCATCCTTGTTGACACACCCACTTCCTCCAATGAAGCCACACCTTCTCTTATTCCTTCTAATCTTTAAACTCACTGCCACTTCCCAGTGACTAAGTATTCATATATATGTGTCTATAGAGAACTTTCTTATTCAAACTACCAATTTTCTATGGCTTGATCATCTTTTATTATTTTAGTACAGTCTAAAAGGCCCCCAATTAAAATGACTACTGTTGAGCTTAGCCACAGTGGTGGGCCCTCCCACATCAATCATTACCCAAGAAAATATCCTATAGACTTACCTAATAACCAAGTGAATAGAGACAGAACTTCAATTGCTCTCTCTTCTCAGGTATCCGTTGATTGTCAAGATTGGGAAAAAATAAAGTCCCATCACAGGAATATTTTACTGACTCCACAACCTACCCAAACATTACTGAACAGCATTTCCTCCTCTCTGCCCCTTCATAGACCCACTTCCATGCATGGCATAAGTGAAGGATAACTTCTTTCATCAGCATGGATACTCAATAATAGGTGAAATGATGTGACTATGTCCTATAGCCACACAAACCCCCACATTCTACTGTGTGTTACACTTACTGGGGTACAACCCAATTTGTCCAATTTCCTGCCAACTCAGCTATGAGAAAAAAAAATCTCCTCATCAATAGATCCAATGAATTTTACCTGATTTCTTTCTCCTGGGGCAACTCAGTGTTATCCCTTCATGCATATATTGGTGTCTTATTCATCTGTAATAAAACCACTACTATTAATAGATACATCACAGGAGATATGACAAATACCAACTCCCATGAGCAGCTGCACAGTTGGCCAAGCCTTTTCAGTGCTTTTTTGAAGTTTCCTTTGTATACTAAAAAATCAATTGATTTCTTTAAGTGTATAATTTAATGATTCTAACACATTTTCACCTCCATTCCATTTTCCCCTCATTTTCTGCTTCTTCATATGATATTGCAATTTATTAAAATACAGTAGTGAAGGCAGAGGGAGGATCAGTGTGGGAAGCTGCAAAGTTCTTTATTTCTAAAACAACAGATACACTGTCTGAATATTCCAGATACAACTTTTTGGTAACTTTGGGTCTACTGTTAGCATGAAATTTCTAGAAAAAAAAAAACCTTAAAGAATTAAGCCATGGTTCCTCTGGACCAGAGAGTTCAGTATCACTAATGAGGCATATTCATGTCAATAATTTTCATCACTGTTACAAGATGCCTAGCAACAAGGAAAACAGGTCCATGGTCACAAGAGTATGAAAGGGGCATGAATGAGCACAATTGTCCAACTTATTGGCAGCCAGTAAACATCAACACAGGAAGCGACCAAATACAATAAATACCTTCCAAGACATGTTCCCAATGACCACGTTCCTTTACAAGTTTCTCACCCCTTCCATGCACACCCATCAATCAACCCATAGATTAAAGCCCTCAGGGTCCAATCACTTTTCAGATTGAGTATATTGTTCTACCTATGAACATTGTACTTCGGACCAAAACCTTCATCAAAGACCCAGGACAGACATTTCAAACCCATTTCACCACAGCATTCTTTATGCTACACAAAGTGATAGGATCAATCTGTCTCTTTAAGGGTATCTCTATCAAGCAGTTCCAAAAGGAAAATGTCCAGGTAAACAGCATCAGCACCTCCAGGAGCTTTTATAAATGTGAGTTCAAGAAGAGCGAAATTGCAATGCAATTTAAGGGTCTTTGTCACCCATCTCTGCATCTTAAAACCATAGGATGAACAAAGAAATGTAGGTCAAAAGTGTAAATTTCACCTATACTACAACTAATTGGGATGATTTCTAGCCATCTCTACGTTCTGTCTGTTACGGAGTCCACCAAGTCTGCCTCAAGGCATATTGCCTAGTGTTAAATAGTGCCAGCAGTTGATTGCAAACAACACTATGTGTTGACTTGCATGTAAAATGAGACATGTATAATATAGACACATTTGTACATACACACATACTCACAGAAAGAGGCAAGCAGTAGAGGAGCTTTGTCTTAGGAACCCTCATGGAAGAGATGGTAGAAATCTTGTAAGGCAGAGAGGTCACTGAGACACTGTATGTCTCTACTGCACAAAATCAGGCCAGTCTAACTTGCATCCCTAAGTGGTATGGTATCACTATCCATCATCCCCATCTGAGAATATATGGACTATTGATGAAGGATGGAGAATCAGTTTTCATCAAAGGTAAGGCTTTTGTATGTGATAGGTTTGCCATGCTCTACTGGTAGCCCCATGTCCAAGAGTTTATGGGCAACACAATTGATTTGAATTGGGTTGTATCAAAGGGGAGAAAAGTAGACTTGAACTTGGGAGGAGGATTAAGGTGGAAATGGGTCTGTTTTTTGTCTGGGAGGAGTTATCAAGAGAATTGGAAAGTGAATTCCATCAAAAAAAATTGTATGAAGTTCTCAAGAAATTAATTACTGTGGTTCTTAATATACAATGTCTGTACTGAACATATACAGACCACTTATATTTCAATCTCCTAAATAGCAACTCATTTTATAGCACTTACATTACATTAAGTGCAAAAGTAATCCAGAGATTATTTAAAATAAAGAAGGATCAGGGGATATGGCCCAGAGACAATGCCATGTGTGTGTTCAAACATTCACCTACAACACCAGTGCTTATGATTTTGGGAGGGGCAGAGACAGGAAGATGACTGTGGCTTCCTGAAAGCCAGCCTCACTACCAGCTCAGCAAGAAACCCAGTCACAAGGGGATAAGTTATGGAGGAAAAGAGTAGATCACACTATACCCTTCCCTAGCCTCTGAACTTACCTGTACAGTTCTCTATGCAGACTCACATAAATATGATTAAAATATGCAAGAGGTTATTTTGCATAGCTTATATTCAAAAGCAATGTTGTTTTAGACTAGAAACCTGAGGACTTTATATCATTATAGTTCCTGGAGCAAACTCCCAAGATATAGATGATGGGTATATCTTCTTACTGTGCAAAGGAAACCTCAGTTAAGTGTGTGTGTCAGTGACTCCAAACAGCTTTCCTCCTCTATGTTCCTTTATATAGCATAGAATGATCTGTAAATGATGAAAATATAAAAACAAAGCTTTTTTGAGATTTTAGGCTTGTGTTAAAATCATATTTATAACATTGTATTAAATGGAAGTGAAATCTTCAGCTCTCAGGAACAATACAGTCAATCCTATAGGCTTCTGTTTTGCCCCATTGTGAACAAAATTAATTGCACATCAACAGGTCCCACACTTTTAACTAAATCAGGGAGAAGGGCTATGTTTCCGTACAAATAAGTAATGTCAATGTGATTATTCAAGTAGAAATCTGGCAGGGTTAGGATGCGTTTGGCTTATGTGATAGTGATGACTGATTAGTCTCTTTTTGTGCAAATAACCCTTACCTCTGAGAAAAGACAAGTAATGATATAAAATATACTACGAAATGACATGGACACTTATTACTAGATTTCATTTTCCTTTACATACTTTAGTTGTTTGAAAAATTGTGGCCCACAGAAGCTCAAATATTCAAAGGTGTTAGTTTTCCAGGTGGTGAGATGTTAAGAAAGAATTAGGATTTGAATTTTTATTAAAGGAGATTTTTCACTATTCTTTGAAATATCAAAAATCCATCAGGCTCTCTCTCTCTCATTCTTACTCTCTCCTCATTCTCTCTCTGTCTCTGTCTCTTTGTCTCTATCTCTGTCTCTCTCTCTCTGTTTCATTCTCTGTTTCTCTCTGTCTCTGCTTGTTGTCTGTAGTATTGCTTGTGAGCTCTCAGATACTGCTCTACACATGTGTGCCTGCCTGTTGACATGGTGTTTACCATGATGTCCTGGAGTCGCCTTCCTAAAATGTAAGACCGCAATTAAATATTTCATCTTATAATTTGGTGTGGTCATGATGTCTCACATCAATAGAACAGTAACCAAGACATCCATATTCCAGTTTATTTTTTCAATCGTTCTGTACTTATTTCATTAAAGTTACCTTTTGTCCATTGAAAAGTTTTAAGAATACTTTTAAAGGTCCTGAACAAATAGTGCCAGTAGGAGTGGCACTGTTAGTAGGTGTGGCCTTGTTGAAGTATGTGTGACCCTGTTGGAGTAGATGTAGCCTTGTCGGAGGAAATGTAACACTGTGCTTGTGGACTTTGAGATCGGCTATGCTTAAGCTGTCCCCAGTGTGACACACAGTCTCCATCTTCTACCTGTGTATCAAGATGTAAAACTCTCAGCTCCTTCTCTAGCATTGTGTCTGTCTGAATGCTTCCATATTTCCAGTCATGATAATAATGGAGTAAACCTCTGAAAACAAGTTACAAAGTGTTCAAGAGTTACTGTGTTCCTGGAGACTCTTCATGGCAATAAAACCCAAACTAACACAAACACAAACATTCAAAAACACATTTGATATTTTGACTATTCTTGGCCTAGGGAGTGGCACTACTGGGAGCTAATAACCTTGTTGAAGTAAGTTTGGCCTTGTTGAAAGAAATTTATCTTTGTGAACATGGACTTGAATGCCCTCTGCCTAGCTGCCTGAAAGCTAATCATTTCCTAGCACCCTTCAGATGAAGATGTAGAACTCTCAGCTCCAAATGCACATGCCTGCCAGGATCCTGCCATATTCCTACCTTGATGATAATGGACTGAATTTCTGAACCTGTAAGCCAGGGTAAATTGAAAAGTGTTTCTGCTGATAGTTGGTTGCTATTTCAGAAAGACCAGAAGTTATGACGTACCATCCAGAGTCTGAGAATACATTGGTTTAGCTTCTAGCATTTGACAGAAAACAGGATTAACAAGATAATGAGAATATAAAACTTCCTATTTCATACTTAGAGACACATGGGTTATAGATCTGCGGAACTCAAGGTTTCATGGGTGGTATGGTAGGGTGATTAGTGTCTGTATATGAGTGCAGTGTCTGTTCCCAAATCTGATGTCACACATACACATATGTTCAGTAATGAGTAGAATATCTTCAACACTTGCTCTCTTAGAGTGAAACCCTCTCACCATTTTGACTAGTTTGAGTGGCCAATACACTATTGGGATATCTACCTGACTCCACCCCACAGTGTTGCAGATATGAATAGACATGTCTGGAATTTTACAGAGGTGCTGAGAATACATGAACTCCACTGAGCCATCTTCCCAGCCCCCAGCAGGGTATTGTTTATTGAAATCAATGATCATATCAGTAGAGAAATGAAAACCAACATGACCCTGATATTCTACCTTACCTCCACCTTACACCAACTAAATGAATTTTAAATATAAATTTAATTTATGTCCAAATGAATCCAGATTACATTCTAATGAAAGATAAAATTGGAGTGTATCCAGATGAAAGCTATGTTAGTAGATTTTTGGCCTTTTATATGGAGAATAACCTATATTTTCGGTACACTAGGAAAGCAAATGCATGTAAATGAGTTAAACCAAAGAAAATCTTTGTTCCAGTGAATTTTTTTGAAAATAAAGTTGAAAATCATGACATTTCAGTTATATATATTTAATTTTTTTGAGTATGTTATTATGGGAACATGTGAGTTTTCTTGGATTCCGATTGCAGAATTAGAGTATAGGGGACCTGATTATGTGGCACTATTATTTTTTATTTATTAATTCATTCATTGTCCACCTTCCTACTGTTCCACATCCCATATCTACTGCCCATCCCCTGTCTCCAAGGGCAAGTCCCCATCCTACCGGATCTCTAAACACCTTGGTGTCTCTAGTTTCTTGAGAATTTAGTGCATCATTTCTGATTGAATAGAGATCAAGCAGATTTTTTTTCTGTGTATGTTTTAGAGACCTTCTGATAGTTCATATATGCTGCCTGTTTGGTTGTCTAGCATTTGGGAGAATTCTAGGTCCATAGTATTTGAGACAACTGGTCCTGTCAGCCTCCTTCAGTCTTTCTCAAATTAAACCAATGGTTCTGCAGATTCTGTCCATTGGTTGTTTGCATACATCTGCATCTGACTGTTACACCTGCTCATTATTTCTTCATAAGTACAGTCATCCTAGCATTCATATTACAAGTATCTGAATTCAGAAACCTACAGAGGTTGTGTACTGCAAGCAGGTCTTCTGCAAAAGTAATATATAATATCAGTACTAAAATTGATATCAGTGCTCTACAATATTCTATTCTATGTGATGAAATCTCTCTCTCTCTCTTTCTCTCTCTCTCTCTCAATATATATATTCCTCTAACACTTAGTATGAATAAAGATTCTCTTATATTCTCTCCTACAAAGGGGATGATATTGGCATGTCATCTGCAACATTCATTCACTTTCCTACACAGTTTGTGCTTTCTCTTAGCAATCAACTACTATCTAAATCACACATGCACTCAGATTACAAAGTAAGGTATCTGAGCTCATGCAAACTGTTATTCTGAGTCAGAGTAGGGGGAGGACAATTCCAAACTGTAGTTACGTCAAAGAGTATGGACTTTAACAACTTGTGAATCAGTAGAAGAAGAGACAATGTATAGAAAAGGTTGTTTTTTTTTTTTTTTGGTTTAGTTTGGTTTAGCTATTTGTGGTTACCCACAATCATTATAAGAAACACAGAGAAACACAGATTAATGCCTGTATCTTGAACTGAATGCAAACAGGGGCCTTAGAACCAACATTATATTTCTGTTACAATATACAATATATATTTATAGAGATTTTTTAAAATTTATTAGCTATTATACCCACTGCAACAAGTTTAAGAAATGTTCCTACTGACCCAAATAGCAGCTTTATGATTCAGATGCAGATATTTTCACCCAATCAATGGATTGAAGCATCTGACCCCTGTTGTTGAATTAATGAGGTGAAAGATATTAAAGGAGAGGGCATCCCTTTGGTAGGATCCCAGTCTCAATTAAAGTGTTCCCCCAAGATGTCTGAAATTGTGGCCCAACAAAGAGACAGAATGCACCTGCTGATATGAGGCCTCCAACACACATACAGGAGAGGATTGCTGGGAGGAGAACTCTACAATTCCACTCTCCCCACTGGAGGGCATTTCATCTAATGTTCCTTTTTTTTTTTTAATTCCTGAGAGTTTCTCACATCCCATGTCTCTGGTATACTCTAGAGCCTTTTCTCATTTCCTCCTTCACAAAGTTGCCTGTTTCCATTCTTTTCGCTGGTCTTCATCAATTCAGTCCTGTTTCCCACAACCACAGTACCTGATCAAATTCCTCTATTCTCCTTCTTGTCCCATTTCCCACACAGGTCTCTCCCTTCCCCTATCTGTATTGATTTTTTAACCTTCTTATCATTTCTAATTATGTTTATGACTAATAAAATAATTGAAGTTTATTTTTTTGATTCATTATCTTTTTAGTTTCCAAAGGGATGATATACAAATACCAAAGGTACATTGGTTTAATTTTATTTCATTTCATTTGATTTTTGAGATAGGCAGTTAGTATGTTTTGTATTCTCCAGGAAGGTCTAGAGTGTTGAGGTTCAGCATTCCATGCTAGTACCATTACAGGTATGTGAAAACTTACCTGGCTTTAATTGCTTATAATAAAATAGTCCCAAAATCTATAAACACTATAAAATAAACACCTTCCAGTCTGAGAGATGAAAATATTTCCTGTTCATTTTCAAACCTCATTGATAGAAAGTATATTTATTTCTTGAAACAAACTAAATTGCTGAGATCCATGATTAGCCCCCTCTCTGGTTTCCAGGCTCAGCCGCTTCTCTCTGTTCCCATTATTATTGATGCTCCCAAACAGGGGAATGCCAGGCCTACGACATGAGAGTGAGTGGGTAAGGGGAAGGGTTGGGGGAACATACAGGGGAATTTTGGGATAGCATTTGAAATCTAAATGAAGAAAACATCTAATTGTAAAAAAAAAAAAAAAAAAAAAAAAAAAAAAACTTAAGTGTATTCACATATGTACACAGGGATATGTGGCACATATGTACATAATTTAAAATTATCATTCCTTTTCAATACTGTGTTTTTCATTTATTTTATTATTATTATTATTATTATTATTATTATTATTATTATATATGGCAATTCTTAAACTTACTTTTTAGACTAGAATGTCCTCAAACTGAGATTTGCCTACCTCTGCCTTCTAAAAACTGAGATAAAAGGTGTGTGCCACCACCACCTGGCTTCCGAAATATTTTTTACTTAGTGGGAGATGTCTATTATTTTTTTCCTGTTAGGATATATCAAAATCATCAAGATATCATTTTTCCTTAATCAATTTATGAGATTAAATCAATCCCTGTAAAAATATTTCAGGTACTTTTGGAGACAGGTAAGTTTACAAGAAACATCATTTAAAAAATATTTTATTTCTGGAGCCAAAACCTTGAGTAGACCTTGCATGCAAACTCTGTAGCTAGCCTTATAACACCCGGAGGCAACTCCACTGCCAGGCATAAAACATTCATAGGATCCGATGATCAGACAAGAGGAAGACACAACATCATTCCCCAACACCTGGAGTAGAGGGTACCAGAAAGACACAGGCATGCAGGAACTCCACCAGACCAGTGGTATGGATTGCATCCATTCTGTCTGGGACAGGGCCCTGAGCAGTCCTTGGATGCAAACTCAGCAGCCAGCCCCATAACACCCAGAGGAAGCTCCACTACCTGAAGATCTAACATGGCCAGGGTCAGAGGATCCCAGGATCCTAGGAGCATAGTCACACCAGGATCTCAAGGTTCCAAGGGCAGCTTGACTCCCAGGATGTCAGACACACCCAGCATCTCAGAATCACTGTATACCGTAATAACAGGATCACAGAGACAGCTAGACTTTGAAGAGTTATGACACAACCAATATCACAGGAAGGACAGTCTGATGTAGCCAGAGCATGTAGCACTTGAGATATCCAGATGGTTAGAGGCAAGGATAAGTTAATAAGCAAGAGAAACCAAAGTTATTTGGAATAATCAGAACCCAACACTTGCACCATATCAAGTGGATACCCCAACACACCCTAAAAGTATGACATGGATCTAAAGTCACTTCTCATAGTGATGATGAAGGACTTTAAGAAGGACATTAGTAACTCTCTTAACGAAATGCAGGAGAACACAGATAAACATGTAGAAGTCCTTAAAGAGGAAACACAAAAATCTGTTAAATAGTTTCAGAAAAACACAATCAAACAGGTGAAGGAGCAGAACAAAACCATCCATGATCTAAAAATGGAAATAGAGACAATTGACAATTCTCACTCAGGCCATGAAGCTATGGAACATTCCCATTTACTGAGATCCAGAGGAGTAGCCATTTGGAAGATTGTGTCCCTAAATGTGAAGGTTGTGCTGAAACTCTTATGAAAATTGAGAACAATTTTAAATATGAAAGAAAAAAACACACAGTAAAAATTCATGTAGGCAAAATTGACAGCCTTCTATGTGTCACAAAACACACAAGCAGAGATTACAATTACAATAATTATTTTTATATCAAGGGGTCAAAACTCCTGATACAATCAATGTCCAAGAAGAGATATTTAGAGCACACACTCACCGGGGACAAACTGTCATGACTGGGACAGCATGGCAGGAAACAAAATGTTGATCTGTTTCATTGAGGACCAGCATGGGGCCTTCTTATACTTTTGTGGAATAAGCAGCCAAGAGTTAGGTCAGAAATAGCCAGCGCCCTCAATTATGCCAAAGTAACCTATTTCTGCTAGGGAACAGTCCCAAATGTTCCACAAACTTGCTAGACTGTTCCACTAGTTTGAGACACCTGAGACTGTGGGAAAATTTCACACCCAATCTTAATGAAACTGAACCAGGCATGTGTAAAATACTTTTTGAAAATAGTTTCATTTCAATTCAGGAAAAAGGACAGAGAGCCCTGCTTTGTAATGGATGGAGTTAGTCTTTAGCTTCCATTGTGCACCCTAAATGAAACATAGTGTAAAAGAAGCAGTTTTCTATGTAGCAAGTAAGGAGTGAAAACAACACACTAATGGAGATAAAATGCAAAGAACCGGGATATATAGTAACAATTCCAATTTTAAGTGTGAAAAAACAAATATATATATATGTGAGTTGTGCTTGTTATTTCCCTAATGGTTTGATTGTACAGGATAAAAAACAATAGTCTGTCCCTATTGGCCACAGTTTCATTCATCATTGTGTTAGTGGATCCAATCTAGGAATTAATCATCAGGGTTTGACAGCAAAATCCATCGGCTCAATACACCAGACATTAGCTGGAAAGTGAGGTACAAGTAGGTAATGTCCTTTGGTTTCTTCTCTCTGAGTCTGTTATATGGGTGTCCTGTCATTGTTTGTTATTGTTGTTGGTTGTTGTTTTAAAATTTGAAATATTGAATGCAAAAGCAAGTGGCAGGAGCCCAACAGGTCTTTGCATTCTTACTTTCTCCTTTCCATCACTCTCCAATTCTTCCAATCCCCAGCTTCCATTCAAACATACAGAAACAATGTGAAAATAAGACTCCTTCATCATCTTTACTTTATGTTTGCATGTTGGCTGTAATCATCTTGAAAACATTAAAAATCAGGCTAAGATTCTGCCTATGTTTGATAGGGTTTCATTGCTGTGAAGAGACACCATGACTCAGGCAACTCTTATAAAGGAAAATTTAATAGAGGTTGTCTTACAGTTTTAGAGGGTCAGGTCAGTACATTATTATCATGGTGGGAAGCATGGCAACATCCAGGTAGAAGGGGTGATGTAGAAGGAAAGAAGTTTTCTATATCTTAATCTGAAAGCAAACAGGAGGAAGCTTGTGGCCAAAGCAGCAAGGAAAAGCATCTCTCTTCATCACTGGGCAGAGTTTGAGCACTAGATAAAAGCCAGCCTACACAATGATCAAGGCCACATCTGCTAATAGTGCCACTTCCCATGGGCCAAGGATATTCTAATCATCAAACTGCTACATACCTGCAAACACTCCTGTATGCATGTATGCACACACACACACACACACGCACGCACACACACACACACACACACTTTCATGCCTATTGCACGTGAGCTTGCATAAAAATATATTTGTCTATTTACTCATATATTTATTTTTTACTTACTTGCTTGCTTGCTTATTACCTACTTATTTACTTATATACTTACTTACTTAGTTTTAAATGTTTTGCTGAAGAACTTTGTACATAAACATAATGAGTTTGAGTAAATCCATCCCCAACTTCTCCTCCTTGAATTGCTCTCCATTTCTCCTGTATCACTTTTAGCCTTAATTCCATGCATATTTTAATAAAGACCACTGAGTGAATTTAGTGCTGACTACATATGTGGGATTAGGGAAAAACATCCACTGGAACATGGGCAGCCTCTGAGGAGCCAAATCTATGAAAAAAACTGGCCCTCACACCTGCAGCCACTAATTGCCAATTGTTTGGGGTGAAATTTTCTCTGCTCCCCCATCTTTTCTTCAAGAACTGTGAGACAGAAAATTTTTAAAAAGGTGTTGAGATCTGCTTAGAAAGGGCTTTAATCTCAGGATATGGGAATCAAAACCAGGTATAGATGAATTCTCTGCTGATCTGCACAGGAAAGCACAGAAATCTAGGACTATACAGAAATATCCAGTTCCAGAGAAGAAAAACAAAAGAAAAAGGGAGTAATTGGGAAGTACAAATAAGAATTTGAGTGTACAGATTGTAAATCCTGTCTCTGGGAGTAATAATCAAGATACTTTGAAAGGAACAATCAAGCCATGTTTAAAAGATTGGACACACCATTTGGAATATGTTATATAAATCAGTAAAAACAATTAAAAATGTCTTATTAAAATTCACAACAGTCCCCTTAAGTTTTTTCTTCTGGTTTTCTTCTTTAAATATTTTATTGAATCTGAAGTGATGGGTCAGCATTTCTGAACACTGGTAGCTCATGCACAGCATACACTTGGACTTGCCACATTTCCATAGGCTGTTTACAACTTCTTCTATTTTAGTAACCACAGGGAATCCACACTCCCCCTTCCCATGAGACAATGTATCCATACCTATACAGAGAATTCAAAACAAACAAAATCTCTTCAATCTGTCTCACCAATCATACATTAGGTCCAATGCTTGGGTGCTTTCTGTTTCAGGCTCACGATGATCAATGGTATATACTTTCTAGGTTGTATAACTGCACTTCATTTCTCTACCAGGAACCTTTCCTCAGATTCTGTCCTCAGCAAGAATCCCATCTAATACCATCAGACACTTCTATGCATCAGAGGTAACAATGTCTAGCTGTGTGCCTTGCAGGTTGGGTAGAGCACTGGAAATATCCCTTCTCCTCCAGCAAACCCTCTCAAGGCTCACAACGGTTGTCTTCCAGGATAAAATCTGATTGCCTAAGAGAAGGAGCAAATCATCTCTGCTTGCTCTAATGTCTAAATGGCATTGCAGATTAAGAAAAACCCTAGAGCTTCCCCAAGATTCTCAGTCCGGGAGCATTTGGACAATCCATTATTTTCATAGGGTCCAAAATTGTTTGAATTCTACAGACCAATGAATTGTTGTTCCATTAGAAGCCAACTTTCCAGCAGGTAGCAGCAGCTCCAACTGCTGTCTCCAAAGGCAGTTAAACAAAAGCAACCTGAAGAGGCAGGTGAACTGCTCCTGGTCCCACCAAGGTGACTTTGGTTTCTGGTGGGAGGGGGCAATTACATGCTGTGAGAACTCTGTTCTGTTGATGTGCTCACCCACCAAAGCACACCTCTTGGAAAGACCAGGAATGAGTTCCTCTTCCAAAATCCCTCCTCTTGCATGTGGTGTTCATTCCATGGGTGTGGGGAGTAGGCTCTATTCCTTGGGTACTCTGTTTCTAAATGAGGTGACACACAGTGATCACTCTCTCCTACCTTTCACAGATGATTGAGACTCCTAATCTAGACATTATTTATTTATTTATTTTTTCAATCTGTGAAGGCAGATATGGTTGTTTGTGAACATTACAGTTTGCATGGACACTTCATATATGTAATACATCAGAGGACAGAAGAGGATACAGCCGCATATGCTGCTGGAATTACAGGGAGGATGAGAAAGAAAGGGGGGGGCAGGGAGTGAGAGGGAAAGAGAGAAACACAGACTGAGACTGAGATACAGAGAGATAGCAATACAGAGAGTGGGGAAGTTAGAAGGAAAGAGAGAGAGGCAGAGAGACAGAGAGACAGAGAGACAGAGAGACAGATAGAGAGACAGAGAAACAGTCACAATGTAATTGCTGGAAATTGAAGCCACGACCTGTGTGATAGCAGCAAGTCTGTCCAACACATACATTGTCTCTTGAGATTTTGGCTCCAATTTTGAATTGGCCAAGAAAGACCTGATGCTATGTATTCTGGAGCTGACCTTGTGTATATCATCGTATTCCTGGAAACAGTTTCAAATCTAGGGAACATGACCTTTAATCAGTCTTGATGCATCTCACATATCCTATGCCCAGACACCAAAGGAGACATATGGAAGGTTTCCTGTTGTGTACTGGTAAAAGGTCGCCTTTCCTGAAAAAAATCTCCAGAAGAATAAAGCCAATAAAGTCGAAACAACCTTAGCCCTGGTCAGAGTGAGATACCTGCCTTCTTAATGCTTCTCAGTACAGCTTTATATAGTGTATTAGCTTACTCTTGGTTAGAATTCACCACAGATCACAAACATCCTATTCAGATTTCTCTCTCTTTATCTATTTTTTCTTGTTGTAGTGGTGGTGATTTTTTAAGAGAGCCTTATAAGAATTAATTTACTCTTAGATGAATTTGGACCTTTTGAGAAAGGTTGTGTTCCTACACCATTTTTCGCTCATGAGAAAATGGGGAGGTGGTACATGGCTTAGAGTATAAGATCATTGGCCCCTGTGCACAGGTTCCAGGATTCAATTACCAGGGCCCATCTTGTTTGTCACAGCCACAGGTAAGTGCTGTTTCAGGGGATCTGATACTATCTAATTTCTGATCTCTACACGGTCCAGTTTAGTGCACAGGCAGCAGACACACCCCTTCAGGTAAAACATTCATAAAATAGAAATAATGAAAATTCTACAGTTTACCAATTGCCATATAAAACTTGATTTCCAAATGATCACACATACTATTAGGAGAGGACCTCAAAATGTGGATGTAGGTCAAAAATTTTGATATATTTGATACTTATTTTTTCTTTCTTTTCTGTTTTACACCACCTAGGACCCTACATCCCAACGACCTGGAGGAGAGTAAGCCAGAGTTCTTCCATAGTCTTTGCTTCATTTCCTGTCTTCACTTACCAGCTCTGATTAAGGTGTTGTCCAGACTTCCCTAGATAACACAGTTTAAAACCTGAAAGTTGAAAACAGAAAGAATCCATTACATCATTTGGTAGTTTTGGGTCCCAATTTTTACCTCATTGAAATCAAGACAGGGCTGTATGCTTGCAGTAATGTTATCTGCCTGTGCTTAAACTTCTGACTAAAAAACTCTTTGTTCAAAACAGTGGAGTGACCGATGAGCATCAGACAGTTACATAGCAATTGTTGCCCTATGAATTTGGATACATCTATGATTATATTGAAGATTCAAAATCAATTAAATGGTTTTAGTAGTAGGTAGAGCGGTACCTAGTGTTGATGTAAAACAAATTCCACAGTAGATCAGTTCTAAAACGACATTATTCTGCATGATATCTCAGCACTAATGAATAGGCAGCTGCACAAGCAAAAGAAGAGGAAAAGGAAGAAACACAGGCAGACACAGATGCTGAGGTTGAGAAACAGGCTGAGATAGAGAATGAAGAAGGAGAAAAGGAAGGACAGGCAGAGTCACAGGGACAGTCAAAGGGAGATTCAGAATCAGAGACAGAGTCAGAATGTGTGGTGTGCATGTACCTAGTGTGTGTCTTTCTAATTTTTAGACCTTTTAGGAAGTTACATTAACTCAAGTGTCCTGAGAGATGGAGTGATTGGTTGCAACAAATTTCTCAGATTACAACCAGTATACCAAGACATGGTTTCTGTCTAATTGGCCACCCAGACCCAAGGAACACTTATAATAGGAGAGATCCCAGGCTAATGGTTTTCTTTCTTATAATAAATCTGTCTCTCCCAGTCACAGAATAAAAGGAAATTATGATTCATTGGAAAAGAACACATAAATGGCTTCAGAAACTCAGCCAAGTCTATTAAGATATATATATATATTATCACAAAGCTCTCACACAACTTTTTAAAAATCCTGTACTGGATTCATCTTCTAAGTATACACTGTATGTTATGTATAGTATATCATAAAATACTAAATAGGAATATCTAGCTATGTGCACTGAATGTATACTGTGAGGAGCTGCCCTTTCAATCTCCATTACAAGACGGCGCTGACATCCGTTGTTCTAACTGGTAAAGAAATAGTCTGTGTATGTGCTGGGGTATTTTTCCATTCTTTGTTCCCTTCCTATTCTGTGGCGTCATATGGGCTGATAGTGAGCAGCCCTTAGGGTGAAATATGTCTCTAACACTTCTTGTGGTCTATTTAAGGACCGAGTTTCCTGTGTTCTAAGCCTCTTCCCCCAAAAGCTAATCATCTTTCTCTTGAGATGGATTAAAGCTATGCTGCAGAAGGATCTGAGTGTGTCCTGTATGTGTGTGTTCTCGCCGGTGAGACTCTTTATCATCACAGACACAGTATACTGCATGCACAGAGCATTAGTACTGTAACTGCATGGATAAAACATGTTCATGAAGCAACACTAACAGAGATTTACACACAATATTTGCATTTCATTTGTGTTCCCCAGATGAAAATTATTTTCATCAACACACATGACACTGCATAGAACAGGTTTGACTAATATTAAAATAGTAAACAGCTGACTGCAAGAAGTATAGAAATCAGAGTTAGTAAGTCTTTGGTGGAATACTATATTTACATACTCACAACATCCGTTAGTGAAGAACTTCTGCTACATTAACTTTGCACAAGATTTATTGTCAAAACTTGTACTTTTAGTCTGGTGGTTGGTGGTTGGTTACACAAATTGGTTGTGTTTGTTAGTAGCCATAATTAAAGGAGAAGAACAAGGAAAGAAATTAAATTCAGAGATTTTTTAATTCCTCTCTCTAATCTACCCTTATTTCTGTCCTATCTAGCATTAGGGGTTATAAAAAGAAGATCCTAGAAAATATCAAACACCAACTATAAAAATGAATCCTTAATTACTGTCCACCAGAAACCACCAATTGTGAAGAAATACACTTTATCTTCTTTATCATAAGTTTTAAAGGACTCTTTTCAATAGCTTCCTGACTAGACTGTTCTTTTTTCTTCTGTGTTCTTTTTCCTTGTGTGTGTGTGTGTGTGTGTGTGTGTGTGCATGAGGATGAGTGTGTGTGACTTCCTGTGCATAATACCTTCCTGTGTTGTTATCCATTCATATTTGCTGTGGATTTACTCACAACAAACAGATAAACTGAATTGTGAGTATCTTTTTTTTGGTGTCTGTTTTGTTTGTCTTTTCTGGTGGTGTGTTTAGCATGTATGCAAATCAAACACTACCATTGAGTCACATCTCTAGCTTAGACAGGGTTTTGAATTCTTTAACACTAGTTATTTCTATCCATATTACTGTAACATTATAATGTTTTTATTGTACTCCTGATCTGTTACTGAAATTTTATTTCCATTTACTCCAAATTTATGTAGGTGCTAAGCAACATCAACCCATTGCTGATATTTTTTGTTAATAAGGCAACTTAATCAATAAATGACTTCTTTTTCTGCCTAGTGCCATATTGGTTTTCTTGAAGACTTCTATCTTATGAGCCGGAGCAGAAACTTGTAATGTACACCTGAGGAGGATTTTTTTTGGGGGATTTGGAGGGTATTTCTGTGTATTAAATGAATGTCAGGTGCCTGATGTTCTATCAGGGTAATGGTGCTCCTTAAGCTACATGTTCATCTTTATGTTCTCATACACTTTTCAGAACAATATTTTTCAGTACCACAGAGCAAATGTTACAGGTTCTTAGCTTTTAAACTCTCAGTAAACACCAAAGTCTCAATTTTGGACTTCAGTGCAGCCTCTTCTCTAAAAGCTAGTCAGAGGATGCTTAGTCCTGTGAGCCCAATCCTTTCTTTTTATTCCAAGCATGGAGGCAAGCTGGCATTCCCTGTAAGGGTTTTGCAATTAGAGATTCTGGTGTCAGCAGATCTTACTTGTCACCCTATTGAGTTTGCTCATCTGTAATAGCAAGTGAGTGGTAATCAGTACCATGATGGCTCAAAAGAAGTCTAGAACACCACTGCATTCTGCCCCCTTGTGGGTGCCATCCCTGTCACATTTTGAAGAGAAACAGTGCTCCTTCCAGGAAGCTGCAGGGAATTGAACTACACTCCTCTGCATGCTGTCAGACTCAGCCTCCAGGTCTGGACTGACTCTCCTTAAGGATATTCACTTACCCTCCTGGCCCCAGTCCCTAATTCTCTCTCAGTTCTCCACAAAACAGGAGACTCTCTTTATTTTTTGTGCCAAATGATGTCAGCTTCATTTCAAATATCCTGATAATCTAAACTGGTTGGGTCTTAAAATAATTTCTTTCTCTCAACCACCTATTTACCAGGAAAACTGTCAGTGAGAATGGCTGAGACATCTAGTCTGGGCGAGTTTCCCATGATTAAGGGCAGGGAATATGAAGATAAGGCCAACTTATTAATATACTTCCAAAGTCTAGTTTTAATTGGCATCTCTAATGCTGTGCAGAAGAAATGTGAGATTGTGAGGTGACTTCACAGATTAATATAAGAGGTGAGTCTAGAAAATCAGGAGCTGTCTATTGAGAACAGCACTGGACCATGGCCCTCCTTTGAGGATTTACACTTTAAAGCTGAGATAAACTGTAAAAAAATTATGTCTTTCTGAAATTTATGCCATGGAACGTCCACATAATATCTTAGTTCATTGGTGTGATGATTTTATACATGGCTGTAAATGCTTTTATGTTAACCTGTGTGTGCTAGTAAGTGTTTGCCTTCTTGACATGAAGCTAAAGTCACCTGGGAAGAGGGAACCTCAAATTGGATCTGTCTACATTAGATGAGGCTATAGCCATGTTTATTTGTTTTCTTAGAAATTTTTCTTTAAATTTTCCATTTTATGTGACCTGAAAGTATCCATGTCCCTGTTTATCCTCCTACCATCGAACTCAGAGACACAGTGAAACTAACAGAAGTTATGGGCCAAATGAATTTAACAGATACCTATAGAACATCACCCAAAAACAAGAACACACATAATATGCACTCATTCTTAAGTGTATATTAGGCAAAAAAAATGGAATACCCATGATACAATTCATTGATACTATCCATTATCTCTACCTCTGGTCAGGATTGTTTTTCTGACTTTTCTTTGCATAGATTCCTGATTCTTGAAGGAGAGAGCTTGATAAAGGCATACTCTTTAATCTTTAATTCTCTGAGTCTCTCTCTCTCTGTGCATTGTCCAGTTGTGTCTTTCTGTGATTATTACCAGTTTTGTAGGAAATTAACCTCTGATGAAGGCTGAGGCATATATACTAACATATGGGTGGAGCCATTAGGATTCATGAGAAGTCATTTTACTGCTGTGGTTATTTAACAAAATTTATGATGGCAGATTTTCACTGAGTGTTTTATGACCTTTCTAGTCTCAGATGCTTGGCCTGATATTTCCCTCCACATTTAACCCTCCTATTTTAGTGTCTTCTTCATTCCTTTATACCACTCTATTCTACTGCCCCTTCCTTAGAAGAGTTCCTCCTTCTTTATGGTTCCTTACTAGATAGCTCATCTTTGTTACCCTAAATGAAAAACAAACATATATAAACCTTACAAGCTAACTCCATACATAGGTGAAAACATGCAATTTGTGTCGTTCTGGGTCTGATTTGACTGTTGGATATTTTCCCTTTTTTTTTTTTTAGATGCTTCAGTCCTTCTTTTTTTAAAATATTTTTATTATGTATTTTCCTCAATTACATTTCCAATGCTACACCAAAAGTTCCCCTTACCCTCCTCCCCACTTCCCTACCCACCAATTCCCATTTAATTTTTGGCTCTGGCGTTCCCCTGTACTGGGGCATATAAAGTTTGGTTGTCCAATGGGCCTCTCTTTCCAGTGATGGCTGACGAGGTCATCTTTTGATACAAATGTAGCTAGAGTCCAGAGCTCCGGGGTACTGATAAGTTAATAATGTGGTTTCATCTGTAGGGTTGCAGATCCCTTTAGCTTCTTGTGTACTTTCTCTAGCTCCTCCATTGGGAGCCCTGTGATCCCTATAATAACTGACTGTGAGTATCCACCTCTGTGTTTGCTAGGCCCTGGCATAGTCTCACATGAGACAGCTGATTAACAGTTGATGGGAGAGGATCCAGTACTCAGTGAGTGGTGCTATCTCTGCAAAGATGGTGATAAAATATATAAGAAAGCAACCTGAGGGTAGTGTTTGAAAAATGACTCAGTGTTTAAGAGAACTGGCTGCTCTCTTAGAAGGTCAGGATTTAAATCACAGAACTCAGGTGGCAGCTCACAGCCACATGATGCTCCAATATCAAGGGACCAAGCTCCCTCTTATGGACTCTGTGAACACTGGACAAAAAAGGCCCACAGACATTCACGCAAACAAAACATTTTTATATACACATATATGTTATTAAAATAAAAGTTAAAAGGCATTTTTAAATTTTGTAAGTAGAAAAGCTGAGAAAACTGTGTTGAGAAACAAGCCAATAAGCAACCTTGCTCCATGTACCCTGCCTATAATCTTACATGGGTTCCTGCCCTGATTTCACTCAGTGATGGAGTGTGATGTGGAAGAATAACACAAACTAATCTTTTTCAAAAGAGAAGGGAGGAGAGGGGGATTGGAATGGGGATTTGTTGATGGGAAACTGTGAAGGAAGTTATCATTTAAATTGTAAATAGATAACTAAATTAATGATGAAAAAAATAAGTCCTGTCAAGAACTCCAATGTGACAGTGTGAAACTGCTAATCTACAACCTGCTAAACTCACATGTGTGGGGTGTGGGCATGCAAGTGTTCTGTCTGTGTCTGCAGGCCACTTAAATCCTCAAAAACCCTGTGGAGTTCAACCCTGACTTCCTGGCACAGATGATCCCCAAAGTGTATTGGGAAGTGCTTGTGCAGGTAGCAGACACCTCAATCTTGGCCCAGGTACACAAATAGCCAACTAGCTGCTATGAACAGGACAAGATACTTTTGAGGAAGATGTACTCACGTGTGGCTTGAGATTGATGTACTGGATGGTACTCTGCAATGCTCAGAATCCAGTGTTCTTTTCCCCATCATCCACAGGATCACCAATATGCTTTAGAATGATGAAGAGACAGAGAGGTAACCTTGCTAGCCACCACAATGCGATGTGGGAATGGGTATCCAGATGGAGGAAGACCCTCATGAAAGCAGTGGGGAGGGGATGGGATAGAGGGTTTCTGGAAGGGTGGGAAACTGAAAACGGACATCATTTGAAATGTTTATAAAGAAAATATACAATTAAAAAAAGACCAACCAAAGAGTACATAGGGCGGGGCCCATTGCTGCAGCTTCATATGTAGTAGAGAATGGCCTATTTGGACACCAGTGAGAGGTGAAGCTCCTGTTCAAGAGATGGCTCTATACCCCAGTGTAAGGGAATGTCAGGACTAGGAAGTAGGAGTGGGTATTTTGTTGATTACTGAGAGGAGGGATGGCATAGTGGGTTTTCAGAGGGGAAACCAGGGAAGGGGATAACATTTGAAATGAAAATAAAGAAAATGCCTCATAAAATAAAATAAAATAAAATAAAATAAAATAAAATAAAATAAAATGAAATGAAATGAAATGAAATGAAATGAAATGAAATAAAATAAAATAAAATAAAATAAAATAAAATAGATTGAAAACAACCACCTAGACACAATAAGTTAATAGCAGAATGATAAATAAAGGAAGACAGTGTAGTGGTGCATACCTTTTATCCCTGCTCTTGGTAGGCAGAGGCAGGGGCAGGTAAATTTATGAGTTCAAGGCCAGCCTGATCTCCAGATTGAATTCCATGACAACCAGGGTTAAACAGAGAATCCCTGCCTCGAAAAAACAAAAAAACAATAAACAAATAAAGAGAAAATGAATGACACACAGGCATACAGAAGAGGACTGGTCCCAAAGACATCTCTGTCCTAAATATACTAGAGCACATTGCTTCACAAAATGAATTCTGAACATGTTCTCACATAGGGCATTTGAATATACTTTCTAGGTTAACCCCATATGATCACAAGAAACAAAAGGTAGCAAGAAGATCAGAGTCAGAAGTATATCTCAGACTCATGTCAAAGACAGTCTGGGAGGCACACGATGCTTCAGTTTTCAAAGTTCCAGAGAGTGGTTCTTCACCTTTTTAATACTGCAGTTCCTTCATATATATACTTCCTTATGCTGTGTGGTGCCCCAACCGTAAAAATATTTTTTGCTGCTTCATAACTGAAATGTCCTACTGATAAGAATTGTAACATATATTTCTGACATACAGATAGTCTTAGACAACTCCTGTGAAATTTGTCACAAAGACTAGCAACCTACAGGTTGCCAACCACAGTGCCAGCAACTAGGAAAACTAGCCAGCCCCTTGATTTTTACAATGTTGCCTTCCGTAACTGTGGTAGAATAGATGTGCTCTATTTTAGTGGTCTAAGCATGTGAGGATCTGTAACACTACCTGGAAACACACATACCAAATTGGATGAGGGGGTCTATTTTTTCTGTCCTGGACCTTGCAGGTTTGAGTCAGCTCTAACCAAATAGAAGAGAAAGGGTATTGGATGAATTCCTACTCAAAGTCTTTGGAGACAACAGGGATTTTATTGGGATCTCATGGAGAATGGGAGAGTGTTTGTGCTCCATTAAAAAGGTACTCACATTCACTATTTTGATGCCTTTCTTTCTATTTGAGTGTGCTTTGTACTTTTGTCTGCTATGTGTTGTGTTCTGTGTTCTTTGTTACTAACTCTAGGGTTCTTACCATACTTGGAAAATGAAAGTCAGTTTGAAAACCTTTCATATTTGTTCTCTGTATAGAAACTCTCTCTCTCTCTCTCTCTCTCTCTCTCTCTCTCTCTCTCTCTCTCTCTCTCTCTCTCTCTCTCTCTCTCTCTCTCTCTCTCTCTCTCTCTCTCTCTCTCTCTCTCTCTCTCTCTCTCTCTGAGTTTTCAAGACAGTGTTTCTCTGTGTAGCCACGGTTGTTCTGGAACTCACCCTGTAGACCAGGTTGGCCTCGAACTTAGAAATTCACCTGTATCTGCTTTTTGAGTGCTGGGATTAAAGGTGTTTGCCACCACCACGTGGAAATATGATTCTTTTAAAAAAGTAGATTATGAGTCCTTTGTACCAAAAACAAGATCAAAATTTCAAGGAAGGTACTTTTAATTGAAAATGCATCTTTCTGATAAAAAAAAATGGGGTATTCCATGGAGATACAGAAGTTTGAAAATGACCCAAAAGGTATTGTTCTTCAACTAATTGCTTATCAGCTTGTAATTTTCTGAGGATATTGGCCACTGAGGCTTGAAGTATCAAAAACCCATCAGGCTATCTCTCTCTCATTCTTTCTCTCTCTTTCTCATTCTTTCACTCTCTCTCATTTTTTCTCTCTCCTCATTCTCTCTCTCTCTTTCTCACTCTCTCACCCTCTCTCTCACCCCCCCCCCTCTCTCTCTCTCTCTCTCTCTCTCTCTCTCTCTCTCTCTCTCTCTCTCTCTCTCTCTCTCTCTCTCTCTCACCCTCTCTCTCTCTCTCGCTCTCGTTTTAAGCCATTCATCCAGTGGTTGACATCTAATGTCAATCCATTTCTTGTCTATTTCACACAGTGAGGCAATCAATATTGATGATATGACTGTGAAATGGTCCTTCTTACTTTTTTTTTTCTTTTTCTTTTTTGAGAAAGACATGCCATAGACTCATTCATAACAGTTTTTCTCTCTAGAATAAGTTTGCATGCTTTAGCACTTGATAATAATCTCGATTGTTGATTTATTTTAATATCTGTGAGTTTCTGCAGTAACTGATTCTATTAGTTAGAGATTAGTTGCTGTGAAAAGACACCATGACCAAGGCCACTCATAAGAGACTCATTTCATTAGGGCTTTTCTACATTTCATTACACGTTCAGAGGTTCATTCCACGATCATCAAGGCAGAAAATATGGCACTGTCTATGCAGACAAGGTGGTGGAGAGGAAGTTTAGAATTATGCACCTTCATCCAAATGCTTCGAGGAAAAACTATGTATTTTGCATACAGGTAGGGTCTCTTCCACACTGGTAGAGCTTTAAAGCCCCAGAGTGATATGCTTCCTCCAGCAAGGCCAGACCTACTCCTACAAAGCCACACCTCCTCATAGGCCAACTATATTTAGAATGCCACACTGGTTTCATAGCAACTTGACAAGATCTAGAGTCTTCAAAGAGAAGGAGCCTCAGTTGAGAAGATGCCTCCATAAGATCCAGCTGTTAGGAAATTTCTTAATTGATGAAAGAGCACCCACTCCATTGTGGGTGTTGACATCCTTGTGGTGGTAGTCCTGGGTTATTTAAGAAAGCAAGCTAAGCAAGATTAGAGGAGCAAGACAATAAGCATCACCACTCCATAGCCTATGAATAAGCCTCTGATTCCAGGATCCTGTGTTGTTTCAGTTTCTGTCCCAACTTCTTTGGTGATAAACAGCAATGTGGAAGTATAAGCTGAATAAAACCTTTGCTATGGAATTTGCTCTTAGACATGGTGAATCCTTACAACAATAAAAAACAGTAAGGTATTCTTAGGGAAAAAAAATGTCTAACAGTGCCAATGTCACTTGTCTTATAACCACAAATAATAATGTGTAGACATTTTATTTTTACTCAGAGATAAGATATAGTCGTGTACCTACCTGAGATGTAATTGTTCTAGTTTTCTTCTTTATCACCATGTAGAATACTACAATAAAAAATAACTTGGAAATAAAGGATACAGATTGTCACCAAGGAAGACAAAACAGGAAGTTGAGTCAGTAACAGCAAACACTGCTTATTGGCTTGCCACTGTCTTAGCCACTGTTCTATTGCTATGAAGAGACATATTTGGTGAAGGCAACTATTAGAAAACAAGGCATTCTTTGTGTAGAGAAAGGCCATTGACTTGTTTGTGTTAATTTTATATCCAGCTACTTCATCCAAGCTGTTTATCAGGTTTTGGTGTTCTCTGGTGGAATTTTTAGGGTCACTTATATATACTATCATATCATCTGCAAAAAGTGAAATTTTTACTTCCTCTTTTCCAATTTATATCCACTTGATCTCCTTTTGTTGTTGAATTGCTCTGTCTCATTCTTCAAGTACTATGTAATAAACAGGCTGAGAAAGAAATTAGGGAAACAACACCCTTCTCAATAATCACAAATAATATAAAATATCTCGGCGTGACTCTAACTAAGGAAGTAAAAGATCTGTGTGATAAAAACTTCAAGTCTCTGAAGTCTCTGAAGAAAGAAATTAAAGAAGATCCCAGAAGATGGAAAGATCTCCCATGCTCATGGATTGGCAGGATCAACATTGTAAACATGGCTATCTTGCCAAAAGCAATCTACAGATTCAATGCAATCCCCATCAAAATTCCAACTAAATTCTTCAACGAATTAGAAGGAGCAATTTGCAAATTCATCTGGAATAACAAAAAACCTAGGATAGCAAAAACTCTTCTCAAGGATAAAAGAACCTCTGGTGGATCCACTATGCCTGATCTAAAGCTTTACTACAGAGCAATTGTGATAAAAACTGCATGATACTGGTATAGAGACAGACAAGTAGACCAATGGAACAGAATTGAAGACCCAGAAATGAACCCACACACCTATGGTCACTTGATCTTCAACAAGGGAGCTAAAACCATCCAGTGGAAGAAAGACAGCATTTTCAACAATTGGTGCTGGCACAACTGGTTGTTATCATTTAGAAGAATGCGAATCAATCAATACATATCTCCTTGTAGTAAGGTCAAATCTAAGTGGATCAAGGAACTTCACATAAAACCAGAGACACTGAAACTTATAGAGGAGAAAGTGGGGAAAAGCCTTGAAGATATGGGCACAGGGGAAAAATTCCTTGTGCTGTAAGATCGAAAATTGAAAAACGGGACCTAATGAAACTCCAAAGTTTCTGCAAGGAAAAAGGCACTGTCAATAAGACAAAAAGACCACCAACAAATTGGGAAAGGATCTTTACCTATCCTAAATCAGATAGGGGACTAATATCCAACATATATAAAGAACTCAAGAAGGTGGACTTCAGAAAATCAAATAACCCCATTAAAAAATGGGGCTCAGAACTGAACAAAGAATTCTCACCTGAGGAATACCGAATGGCAGAGAAGCACCTGAAGAAATGTTCAACATCCTTAATCATCAGGGAAATGCACATCAAAACAACCCTGAGATTCCCCCTCACAGCAGTCAGAATGGCTAAGATCAAAAATTCAGGTGATAGCAGATGCTGGCGTGGATGTGGAGAAAGACGAACACTCCTCCATTGTTGGTGGGATTGCAGGCTTGTACAACCACTCTGGAAATCAGTCTGGCGGTTCCTCAGAAAACTGGTCATAGTACTACCAGAGGATCCAGCAATACCTCTGCTGGGCATATATATAGAAGATGCCCCAACTGTTAAGAAGGACACATGCTATGTTCATCGCCGCCATATTTATAATAGTCAGAAGCTGGAAAGAACTCAGATACCCCTCAACAGAGGAATGGATACAGAAAATGTGGTACATCTACACAATGGAGTACTACTCAGCTATTAAAAAGAATGAATTTATGAAATTCCTAGGCAAATGGATGGACCTGGAGGGCATCATCCTGAGTGAGGTAACACATTCACAAAGGAACTCACACAATATGAACTCACTGATAAGTGGATATTAGCCCAAAACCTAGGATACCCAAGATATAAGATCCAATTTCCTAAACACATGAAACTCAAAAAAAATGAAGACTGAAGTGTGGACACTATGCCTCTCCTTAGAAGTGGGAACAAAACACGCATGGAAGGAGTTACAGAGACAAAGTTTGAAGCTTAGATGAAAGGATGGACCATGTAGAGACTGCCATATCCAGGGATCCATCCCATAATCAGCATCCAAAAGCTGACACCATTGCATACACAAACAAGATTTTATCAAAAGGACCCAGATGTAGCTGTCTCTTGTGAGACTATGCGGGGCCTAGCAAACACAGAAGTGGTTGCTCACAGTCAGCTAATGGATGGATCACAGAGCTCCCAATGGAGGAGCTAGAGAAAGTATGCAGGGAGCTAAAGGGATCTGCAACCCTATAGGTGGAACAACATTATGAACTAACCAGTACCCCGGAGCTCTTGACTCTAGCTGCATATGTATCAAAAGATGGCCTAGTGGGCCATCACTGGAAAGAGAGGCCCATTGGACACACAAACTTTATATGCCCCAGTACAGAGGAATGCCAGGGCCAAAAAGGGGGAGTGGGTGGTTATGGGAGTGGGGGTGGGTGGATATGGGGTACTTTTGGTATAGCATTGGAAATGTAAATGAGCTAAATACCTAATAAAAAATGGGAAAAAAAAGAACTAAACACGGCATTTAACTGGAGGCTTGCTTACATTTTCAGAAGATTGGACAATCATCACGAGAGGGACCCCATCACTGGAGCAATAGAGAACTATTGATCCTTAGGCAAAGAGAGAGATTCTGCCATTGCATTGGGTTCTTAAAAACTCAAACCCATCCTTGTTGATACGCCCACATTCTCCAATGAAGCCACACCTTCTCTTATTCCTTCTAAATTTAATCTCACTGCCACTTCCTGGTGACTAAATATTCATATATATGTGTCTATAGGTGACTTTATTATTCAAACCACCACTTTTCCCATGGCTCGTTCAGCTATTTTTTTTAAATACAGCCTAAAAGGCTCCCATTTATTAAGGACTACTGATGAGCTTAGCCACAGTGATTGGCCCTCCCACATCAATCATTAGCCAAAAGAATATCCCATAGACTTACCTAATGAACAAGTAAGTGAATAGAGACTGATCTTCAATTGTTCTCTCTTCTCAGGTAACTGTGGATTGTCAAAATTGGAAAAAAAAATATCCCATCGCAGTAATGTTTAACTTACTCCATAACCTACAAAAACATTACTCAACACCATCTATTGCATTCTGCCCCTGCATAGACACACGTCCATGTATGGCATAAGTGAAGGGTGACTACCTCCATTAGCAAGGATACTCAATAATAGGTGACATGAACTGAATATTTCCTATAGCCTCACAACCCCGAAATTCTACTGTGTGTTACACTTACTGGGGGACTTGCCAATGTGTCCAATTTTATGCCACCAAAGCTATGACAAAAAAAACTCCTCATCAAGAAATCTAATGAATTTTACTTGATTTCTTTCTCCTGAGGCAACTGAGTATTATCCCTTCATGCTTATATTGGTGTCTGATTCATCTGTAATAAACCCACTACTATTTAGAGCTACATCACAGGAGGTATGACAAATACCATCTCCCATGAGTTGGCCAAACCTTTTCAGCAGCTTTTTTTTTGTAGTATCCTTTCTATACTAAAAAATACATTGATTTCTTTATTTTTAAGTGTGTAATTTAATGATTCTAACACATTTTCATCTCCCTTCCATTTTCCCTTCATTTTCTGCTACTTCATATGATATTGCAATCTATTAAAATACAGTAGTGAATACAGCGGAAAAAACAGTGTGGGAAGAATCAAAGTTCTTTATTACTAAGACAACAGATACACTGGCAGAATCTTCCAGGTACAACTACTTGGTAACTTTGGGTCTAATGTTAGCATGATTCTTCTAGAAAAAAGCTTAAAGAATTAAGGCATGGTTACAATGGACCAGAAAAGTCAGTATCACTAGTGAGACACATTCATGTAAATAATTTTCATCACTGTTCCGATATGCCTAGCAACAAGGAAAACAGGTCCATAGTCACAAGAGTATGAAAGGGGCATGAAGGAGAACAGTTGTCCAACTTATTATTACCCAGTAAGCATCAACACAGGAAGCGACCAAAGACAATAAATACCTTCCAAGACATGTTCCCAATATCCAAGTTCCTTTACAATTGTCTCACGCCTTCAATGCACACTCATCAATCAATTAACTCATTGATTAAAGCCCTCAGGGTCTAATCACTTTTCAGATTGTGTATAGTGTTCTATTATGAACATTGTACTTTGGGCCAAAACCTTCATCAAAGACCCACGACTGACATTGCAAACCCATTTCACCACACAATTCTTTATGTTACAAAAAGTGATAGGATCTATCTGTCTCTTTAAGGATATCTCTGTATAGCAGTTACAAAAGCAAAACGTCCAGGCCAACAGAATCATCACCTCCATGAGGTATTTTAAAATATGAGTTCAAGAAGAAGGAAAATGCAATGCAAGTTAATGTTCTTGATCCCACATCCCTCCATCTTAAAGCCATAGGGTGGACCCAGAAGTTTAGGTCAAAAGTGTAAATTTCACCTATACTACAACCAACTGTGATGATTTCTAGCCATCTCCAGTTTCAGTGTGGTATTTAGTCCCACCATCTGCATCACAGCATATTGCCTAGTGTGAAATAGTGCCAGCAGTTGATTGCAAACCCCACTATGTGTTGACTTGGATGTAAAATGAGACATCTATAATATAGACACACTTGTACACACACACATACTCACAGAAAGAGGCAAGAAGTAGAGGAGCTGAGTCTTAGGATCCCTCAATGAAGAGATAGTGGAAATCTTGTAAGGTAGAGAGGTCATTGAGAAACTGTATGTCTCTATCTGAACAAAATCAGGCCAGTCTGCCTTCCATCAATAAGTGGTAGGTTCTCACTATCAATCATCCCCATCTGAGAATGTATGGACAGTTAATGAAAGATGGAGAGTCAGTTTTCATCAAAGGTATGCCCTTTGAAGGTTATAGGTTGGCCAGGCACTACAGGTAGCTCCATGTCCAAGAGTTTATAGGCAACACAATTGATTTGTATGGGTTGTATCAAAGGGGAGAAAAGGAGACATGAAGTTGGAAGGAGGATTAAGGTGGGAATGGATCTGGTTTTTGTCCGGGAGTAGTTATTAAGAGAACTGGAAAATAAATTCCATCAAAATATATTGTATGAATTTCTCAAGTTATTAATGAATGTAGTTCTTAATATACAATATCTGTACTGAACCTATACAGACGACTTATATTTCCATCTCCTAAATAACAAACCCTTGTAGAGCAGTTTCATTACATTAAGGGCAAAAGTAATCCAGAGATTATTTAAAATAAAGAAGGATCAGAGGTGATGGCCAAGGGGCAAATTCATGTGTGTGTTCATTTACTTACAACACCAGTGCTTAGGATTTTGGGAGGGGCAGAGACAGGAAGATGACTGTGGCTCCCTGAAAGCCAGCCTCAACATTAGCTCAGCAAGAAACCCTGTAGAAAGGGGATAAATTAGGGAGTGAAGGAGCAAATCACACTATACCCTTCGTTACCTTTGAACTTACCTGTACAGATCTGTGTGCAGACACACATGAATATAAATAAAATATACAAGAGCTTATCTTTCATAGCTTATAAGCAGTGTTCTGTTATCTTAGCCTAGAGTCCTGAGGACTTTATATCATTAGAGTTCCTGAAGCAAACTCCCCAGATATAGCGATGGGTATATCTTGTACTATGCAAAGAGACCTCAGTTAAATGTGTGTCAGTGACTCCAAAACAGCTTTCCTTCTCTACCTTCCTTTATATGGCACAGAACGACCTGTAAATAATTAAAATATGAAAACAAAGCTTTTTCACGAATTTAGGCTTGTGTTAATATAATATTTATAACATTTACTAAATGGAAGGGAAATCTTCAGCTCCCAGGAACAATCCTGTAGGCTTCTGTTTTGTCCCATTATGAACAAAATTAATTGCACATCGACAGTTCCCACGATTTTAACTAAATCAGGATGAAGGGATATGTTTCCATACAAATAAGTAATGCCAATGTGATTAATCAAGTAGAAATGTGGCAGGGTTAGGATGCCTTTGGCTGATGTGACAATGATGACTGATTAGTCTCTTGTTATGCAAATAACCCTAACCTCTAAGAAAAGAAAATTAATTTTATAGAATATTCCAAGAAGTGGCATGGAAAATTATTACTTGATTTCAATTTCTTTTACATACTTTATTAGTTTGAATAATTGTGGCTCACAGAAGATCAAATATTCAATGGAGTTAGTTTTCCAGGTGGTGGGATGTTTAGAAAGAATTAGGATTTGTGTTTTCATTAAAAGTGATTTGGCACTGGGCTTGAAATATCAAACACCCTTTGACATATCAAAAACTCTCTCTCATTCTTTCTTTCTTTCTCTCTCTCTCTCTCTCTCTCTCCCTCTCTCTCTCTCTCTCTCTCTCTCATGTTTTAAGCCATCCATCCAGTGGTTGACATCTAGTATTAATCCATCACATGTTTATTGCACACAGTAAGGCAATCAACATTTATGATATGGATGTGAAATGGTCCTTCTTGCTTTTTTTTTTTTTTTTTTTTTTTTAGTTAACTCAACCTGGGAATATAGAACCGCAGATAAAGAACTGCCTCCATCACATTGGCCAGTTGCCACACCTGTAAGGAATGTTCTTTTTTGGATGGCTGATGTTGAAGGGTCTAGCCCACTATGGGTAGTGTCAACATCTATAAAAAAATATACAAAGTATGGTGGTTACCGTGTAAAGGCCTGAAATTAATTTTTCTGGAAGAACTAAAGATCTATATGGCATGAAAAATTAAAGTGCCTGATAATTTGTAAGTAAATTCCATACTTACCAGCATTCAATATTTTGTCTACCCATATTTCAAACGTAAAATTATCAAATCTATTTCACCCTGTTTTACTGCATTTAATCTATTAAATTACTTGTAACCAGAAATACTAATACATTTTAAAGGCCTTTAAAACATGACTGGTTGATATTGGGTTTGTTTAACTTCATCACAACTTTGTAAGCAGGACCAAGAGCTAGATTGATTTCTCATTTTGCAAAGAATCCATGATTCACGGTTGCAAATAGCTTCAATACAAGGTACTTAACCCTGTAAAATTCCTGCTTTGTTTGAATAAAATAGTAATTGCTCTAACTTTGGGTTTTCATAAACAGAATTTTGATGTGCTATCCAATGTGCTGCCTCAAAGAGTCTGGCACAATTTCTGACAGTAAGAACAGTTTAAAGATAACCAGGGAAAGGTTGGAACAGGTAAAATAACCACCAAGGATGTTGGTGAGTCAGAAACTGAAGGCTTTCACAGGAGGAAAATAAAAACAAAAACAAAACAAAGCAATCAACAAATGAATAAACAGAAACCCAACCACCAAAGTGATAAAAACAATACAGGAGTGAATTACTTGGGCAGAATGTGACTCAAGTCATCAGGGCATTTCAGTAGGGATTATATTTTGTATTTCGAGGAGGCCATATGAAAACGTAAAGCCTAGATGGTTAATGTCTCTGGTGTAATTAGGGAAGGAACCAGCATGAGTGGGGTTCTATGATGCAAGCTGAACTAGGTGATGTCACAGAGCACTGGCCATAGATTGCACATCTATTCCACTTAGAGACACTAGAATCCCTAGAAGGTGTGTCCACTATTTTCCCAGTGGTGTATGAAAGGCAGGCCAGCTCCTGAACCCCAACGTTGTTCCTCAAGTTTTTTTTTTTTTTTTGGCCTGGTCTGTATCAAAAGACAGAATCTTGATGACTAAGACATTTTCTTTGGGTAAGTACATTTATGAAGTGAATGGGACCCTCATAGCTATAGAAAGCTGAACGTTTTCCCTCCCACACTGAGTAACTGTACATTCTCAATTCTCCCATGTTTGGGGCCAGGGGCATGGTTGATCCAGTTTAGTTGATCTCCTGAATTTATTATCCTTGCTAACAATATCTCCTTCACAATTCCATTAAATTGTCAAAGCTCTTCTTTGTCCGTATGTATTTTAGAAAATGTTAGTTCTAAATGGCTGATATTGCCTGGACTTGTTGAGGCCAGAGTTGCAGTGGCAAATAATCACCAAATAATCCTGAGGCTGGGTCAGGTGACATAATACAGAAGGCCAATGGTGTGCTGTGTCCCTGGTATATTTGTGAATATTGCCACCTAATTCAGAGCTTTCAGGTACAAGAGAGGGTAGGTGACAACTCTGACTCATTTTCTTTATTCTTTTCTCCTTGATCATTTTGTAAAAGGCACACCAACTTCCACATTGACATAGACATGCAAGGAGATGTTCCTCAGCAGAGGCAAATTAGCTCAGGGCTGAAGACATATTCATCTGAGTATGTTATTCTGAGCTCTCGAGAATTACTTGTTAATTTCCCTTTAATAATTTCCTTGTTTCCCTTATTTATTTGTTTTTTGTTGTTGTTGTTTTGTTTGTTTGTTTTTTCTTTGGATGGGTGTTTAATTTTACTTTGATTGTGTTTGTGTGTAGCTTTGGCTGTTAGGAAAATCACTCTGTAGAATAGACTAGCCTTTATCTCTCTAAGGTTTGCCTCCCTCTGCCTCTTGAGTACTAGGATTAAAGACTTGGGTCACTAACACCTCCTATTAACTTCTGATTTGATTGTTTGTTTTGTTTTTTGTTTGTTTTTCATTTTTGTTTTTTTTGTTGTTTTGTTTTGTTTGTTTGTTTGTTTTGTTTTTGTTGTTTTTTTTGTTTTAGTTGTTAATGTTGTTGCTGATTTGAAGACATGGTTCCTTTGTCTATCACTGGCTGCCCTGGAACTCACTTTGTAGACCAGGCTGGTCTCTAAGTCAGAAATCTGCCTTATCCTGCCTTCTGAATGCTGAGATTAAATGCTTGCGCCACCATAGCTGGATTATGAACTTCTTATTTTGATCAAATTAAGTTTAGAAGCCCAAACATGTTTAGCATAGCCTTCTTGACCTACTCAAAAATTCCATTAGAGAAGAGCCTTTCTCAAGCATTCTCTCCCATCCTACACTCATTGCCTTTCAGTAACCATATATATGACAGTGGCAACAGCATTGTGTCTGGTTTAAACAGGCAATACCTTCAATCCAAGGCAATGGGCAAGTATGATATTTGAACACAGAATGATATCCACAAGACATCTGCCCAGGGTTGGTGTGGTCTACCACACCAGGGCTACAGCCATGTAGAAGACAATACCTCTGAAGATGCTTAACATGACATCCCTCATGAAGAAGAGGAGGAGGATGTCTTCTTCCAACGTCTTGAGGAATATTGTCGGTTGCAGAATTTCTCAAGGATGGAAGGAAGGTAATGAGCCTGTCACTCAATGGAAGACCATAGTTCTAGGTCAACTGCCAACAAACCCTTCTCTTTATTTGGTGAAGTATGATGGAAATGACAGCGTCTATGTACAGGAGCTCTACAATGATGACAGAATTTTAAATCTTAAGGTTTTGCCTCCCAAAGTAAGATTTCCTCAGGTAAGGGATGCCCACCTCGCCAGAGCCCTGGTTGGCAGAGCGGTACAACACAAAATTAAGGGTGAAGATGGCTCTGAGGACAACTGGAGGGGGGGTGTGCTAGCCCAGGTTCCAATCATGAAGGATTTGTTTTACATTACCTACAAGAAAGATCCAGCTTTCTACTTCTATCAGCTCCTGGATGACTACAAGAAAGGTAACCTCCACATGATTCCAGACACTCCTCCGGCTGAGGAGAGATCAGGAGATGACAGTGATGTGTTGATAGGTAACTGGGTGCAGTACACCTGAAAAGGTGGTTCCAAATAGTTTAGAAAGGTTGTTTACCAAATTCTAGCCAATCCTTCCGTGTACTTTATCAAGTTTCATGGTGACATCCATATCTATGTCTATACTCTGGTGCCAAAGATTCTTGAAGTTGAAAAATCATAGAGTACAAAAACGTAAACATATAAGACTGGAAGAAAAAAAAAGTTTTTTTTTTTTCCTGTGTTGGCTACATAAGGGTATTTGACAATACCAGTATCTTTGCCAATAAAATGTGTTTTGCTCTAAAAATTTAAAAGTGTGACATAATATTCTGTGAGTTAACAATTTGCTAGAAGAGATGGCCTACAGTGGAAGGAATATCAAAGGAAGAAGAAAGTTTCATTTCAGGCGGTGAACAGTACATACACCTAAAATCATACATGCTAAAAGGAACAGCTTCTCTGGTCTGCATGTAGAATAAGGAATTGGAGATGGAACTTGGAGGAGCAGAGATAGCAGCAAAAGATGGATTTTTAGGAAGTAGGGGAGAAGGACAGATCATAGGTAGAAACTCTGATGTGAACACTGAAGGAGAAACAAAAAGTTGGGGAAAGAGGGACATTTAAAAGAAATGTGGCCTTGTTACACAAGGTGAAACACAGAAAACTGATTGAAATAGACTCAGAAATCAGAGAAAATCAGGTTTCACTTTAATAATGAAACTTAGTGAAATCTGTCTCACATTTTAAGATTTATTATCTTTACTTATGTGGGTGGGGATATGGCATGTCCTTTTGAGTACAGGTGAGCACAGAGACATGAGTTGTCAGGTCCCCTGGAGCTGACAATAAAGGTGATTACTGGCCAGTGGATATGAAATCAAGAAACCAGATCCATTCTTCTTGTGGTGCACATTGATTCATCTCTCTAATCCCATAAAGATATCTTTTTAAAGAAATCCAAAATTCACATGCAGAAAACAGACCAGGATGAAGATAAGAAAGTTCTAATTGATGGTGACCATTAAAAGCAATAAGGAACACAAAGAGTAGAGGGCACTGAGAGACAAATGAGTTCTAAGTTGGAGTTCTCGAAAAGTTAAGCAGGAGTCACAGGAAGAAGAGAAAGTTTCTGGGAATATTCAAACTTGAGCCCTATCCACATTGGCCTCTTTGTTTTCTTAACAAATATCCAGTCAATCATTACAGATGGGTGTGTTTGTGTTTGTCTGTGTATGTGTGTGTGTGTGTGTGTGTGTGTGTGTGTGTGTGTGTGTGTGTGTGTGTGTGTATGTGTGTGTGTGGTACTTAGAGTCCATTTTTACCCAGACAATCCAGAAGTGAATGTTTAAATATATGAGACTTCCTAAATCATCACAGAAACCTTGATTATGTGTAATCAGTTTCAAAAGTAAAGTAAAAGAGAAAATGAATATGCTGTGAGATAATTTCTGGTTGGAATGGATCCTGAGTTCCTTCTGTGAGCACTCTTTGCTTGTGATGAATCCAGAGATCTTTTGGAGGTCTCTAATGAGAGGCCCAGATGACCATAAAAAGCTCCCACACTGGCCTGTTCCACCTAGCTCTCCTCTAAACATATGACTCCCTACATACCTATGTACAACTTCAGCCTGTCAATAGTCTGGATATTCTAATCTTTTCCTTATGTGTGACCTCATTCTTAGAAAACACTGAAGGTGTAACCAATGCACATATGCTGACCTTTTTTCTATGCCAGTTGTCATGGGTTTCAAATGTTATGAGGTTGCCCACAGTGTGGGTCACTTCCTGAGGAGCCCGTGTACTTCATGGAGGTCTGCCTGGGTTCCATCTATACGCAGCGACTTTTTTTTTTTTTTTTTTTTTGAGGCTGGAATGCCATGGATTCATTCATTACAATTTTTCTCTCTAGAATAAGTTTGTATGCTGCAGCACTTGAAAATACTTTCTATTGTTGATTAATTTTAATATCTGGGAGAGTTTCTGCAGTAACTGATTCTCTTAGTTAGGGATTTGTTTCTGTGAAAATACACCATGACTAAGGCCACTCATAAGAGACAACATTTCATTAGGGCTTTTCTACATTTCATTACATGTTCAGAGGTTCACTTCACGATCATCAATGCAGAAAATATGGCAGAGTCTAGGCAGACATAATGGTGGAGAGGAAGTTTAGAATTATGCAACTCCATCCAAATGCTTCCAAGAAAAAATATGTATTTTGCATGCAGGTATGGTCTGTTTCACACTGGGCAGAGCTTTAAAGCCCCAGAGTGATATGTTTCCTACAGCAAGGCCAGACCTATTCCTACAAGGCCACACCTCCTCATAGGCCAACTATATTTAGAATGCCACACTGGTTTAATAGCAATTCAACAAGATCTAGAGTCTTCAAAGAGGAGGAGCTTTAGTTGAGAAGATGCCTCCATAAGATCCAGCTGTTCAGAATTTTTTTAATTGGTGAGAGAGCACCAACTCCATTGTTGGCGTTGAAATTCTTGTGGTGGTACTCCTGGGTTTTTTAGAATGCAAGCTAAGCAAGACTAGAGGAGCAAGACAATAAGCATCACCACACCGTAGCCTATGAATGAGCCTCTGATTCCAGGATCCTGTGTTGTTTCAGTTTCTGTCCCAACTTTTTTGATGATTAACAACAATGTGGAAGTATAAGCTGAAAAAAACCTTTGCTATGGAATTTGCTCTTTGGACATGGTGGAACCTTTCAAAAATAAAAATAGTAAGACATTCTTAAGGAAAAATGTCTAATAATGCCAAAGTCACTTATCTTAAAACCACAAATAATAATGTGCAGACAATTCATTTTTATTTAAACATAAGATATACTCATGTACCTACCTGAGATGTAATTTTTCTAGTTTGCTTCTTTCTCACAATTTAGAATATTACAATCAAAAATAACTTGGAAATAGAAGGGTTACAGACTATCACCAAAGAAGATAAAACAGGAAGTTGAATCAGTAACAGCAAACACTGCTTATTAGCTTGCCACTGTCTTAGTCACTGTTCTACTGCTGTGAAGAGACACCATGGTTAAGGCAACTATTAGAAAACAAAGCATTTAACTGGAGGCTTGCTTACATTTTTAGAAGTCTGGACAATCATCAAGTGAGGGACTCCATCATTGGAGCAATAGAGAACTATTGATCCTTAGGCAAAGAGAGAGATTCTGCCATTGCAATGCCTTCTTGAAAACTCAAACCCATCCTTTTTGACACATCCACTTCCTCCAATGAAGCCACACCTTATTTTATTCCTTCTAATCTTTAAACTCACTGTCACTTCCCAGTGACTAAATATTCATATATATGAGTCAATAGAGAACGTTCTTATTCAAACCACCAATTTTCTATGGCTTGAACAGCCATTTTTTTTAAATAAAATCTAGAATGCTCTCATCTATAAATGACTACTGATGAGTTTAGCCACAGGGATGGGCCCTCCCACATCACTCATTAGCCAAGAAAATATACTATAGACGTACCTAATAACCAAGTGAATAGAGACAGATCTTCAATTGTTCTCTCTCATTAGGTAACTGTAGATTGTCAAGATTGAGAAAAAATAAAGTCCCATCACAGGAATGTTTCACTGTTTCAACGACCTACCCAAACATTACTCAACAGCATTTCCTCCCCTCTGCCCCTGCATAGACCCACTTCCATGCATTGCATAAGTGAAGGATAACTACGTTTATCAGCAATGATACTCAATAAGAGGTGACATGAACAAATATTTCCTATAGCCACACAACCCCCACATTCTAATATGTGTTACACTTACTGGAAGACTTGCCAATCTGTCCAATTTCCTGCCAACTCATTTAGACAAAAAAAAAAAAAAGAAAAAAATTCCTCATAACGAAATCCAATGAATTTTACCTGATTTATTTCTCCTGAGGCAACTCGGTGTTATCCCTTCATGCTCATATTCGTGTCTGATACATCTGTAATAAACCCACTACTATTATCAGCTACATCACATGAGATATGATGAATACCAACTCCCATGAACAGCATCACAGTAGGCTAAGCCTTTTCAGCAATTTTTGAAGTTTTCTTTGTATACAAAAAATCAATTGATTTCATTAAGTGTGTAATTTAATGATTCTAACACATTTTCAACTCCCTTCCATTTTTCCCTCATTTTCTGATACTTCATATGATAATGCAATCTATTAAAATACAGTAGTGAATGCAGAGGAAGGACCAGTGTGGGAAGCAGCAAAGTTCTTTATTTCTAAGACAACAGATACACTGGCAGAATCTTCCAGGTACAACTGCTTGGTAACTTTGGGTTTAATGTTAGCAGGAAATTTCTAGAAAAACGCTTAAAGAATTAAACCATGGTTAACCTGGACCAGACAAGTCAGTATCTCTAGTGAGAAACATTCATGTAAAATTTTCCTCACTATTACAAGATGCCTAGCAACAAGGAAAACAGGTCCATGTTCACAAGAATATGAAAGGGGCATGAAGGAACACAGATGTCCAACTTTTTAGCAGCCAGTAAGCATCAACACAGGAAGCGACCAAAGATAATAAATAACTTCCAAGACATGTCCCAAATGACCAAGTTCCTTTACAAGTTTCTCACCCCTTCCATGCACACCCATCAATCAATTAACTCATAGATTAAAGCCCTCAGGGTCCAATCACATTTCAGATTGTGTATATTGTTCTACCTTTGAGCATTGTACTTCAGACCAAAACCTTCATCAAAGTCCCAGGACAGACATTTCAAACCCATTTCACCACAGCATTCTTTATGTTACACAAAGTGATAGGAACTATCTGTCTCTTTAAGGGTATCTCTGTTTAGCAGTTCCAAAAGGAAAATGTCCAGGTTAACAGCATCAGCACCTCCAGGGGCTTTTATAAATGTGAGTTCAAGAAGAAGGAAATTGCAATGCAAGTTAATGGTCTTGATCCCCCATCCCTGCATCTTAAAACCATAGGGTGGACCCAGAAATGTAGGTCAAAAGTGTAAATTTCACCTATACTACAACCAAATGTGATGATTTCTAGCCATCACCAGTTTCTGTCTGTTACGTAGTCCCAACAAGTCTGCATCAAGGAATATTGCCAGGTGTGAAATAGTGCCAGCAGTTGATTGCAAACCCCACTGTGTGTTGACTTGGATGTAAAATGAAACATCTATAATATAGACATACTTGTACATACACACATACTAACAGAAAGAGGCAAGCAGTAGAGTTGCTTTGTCAAGGAAGAGAAAGTGGAAATCTCATAAGGCAGAGAGGTCATTGAGACACTGTATGTCTCTACTGCATAAAATCAGACCAGTCTGCCTTCCATCCCTGAGTGGTATGGTATCACTATCCATCATCCCCATCTAAAAATGTATGGACTGTTGATGAAGGATGGAGAGACAGTATTCATCAAAGGTAAGGCCTTTGAAGGTGATATAGGTTTGCCATGCTCTACTGGTAGTCCCATGTCCAAGAGTTTATGGGCAACACTATTGATTTGAATGGGTTGTATCAAAGGGGAGAAAAGGAGACTTGAACTTGGGAGGAGGATTAAGGTGGGAATGGGTCTGGTTTTGGTCTGGAGGTATCAAGAGAATTGGAAAGTGAATTCCATCAAAATATATTGCATGAAGTTCTCAAGGAATTAATTAATGTAGTTCTTAATACTGTACTGAACATATACAGACCACTTATATTCCAATCTCCTAAATAACATCTCCTTTTATAGCACTTACATTACATTAAGGGCAAAAGTAATCCAGAGATTATTTAAAATAAAGAAGGATCAGGGGATACGGCCCAGAGGCAATGCCATGTGTGTTTTCAAACATTCACCTACAACACCAGTGCTTAGGATTTTGGGAGGGGGAGAGACAGGAAGATATCTGTGGCTTCCTGAAAGCCAGCCTCACTACCAGCTCAGCAACAAACCCTGTCACAAGGGGATAAATTAGGGAGTAAAGAGCAGAACACACTACACCCTTCCCTACCCTCTGAACTTACCTGTACAGTTCTCTATGCAGACACACATAAATATGATTAGAATATACAAGAGGTTACTTTGCATAGCTTATATGCAAAAGCAATGTTGTTTTAGGCTAGAGACCTGAGACTTTATATCATTAGGGTTCCAGAAGCAAACACCCCAAATATAGAGAATAGATAAATCTTCTTACTCTGCAAAGGAGACCTCAGTTAAGTGTGTGTGTCAGTGACACCAAAAGGTTTCCTCCTCTATGTTCATTTATATAGCATAGAATGATCTGTAAATAATGAAAATATGAAAAGAAAGCTTTTTCACAATTTTAGGCTTGTGTTAAAATCATATTTATAACATTGTATTAAATGGAAGTGAAATCTTCAGCTCTCAGGAACAATACAGTCAATCCTATAGGCTTCTGTTTTATCCCATTATCAACAAAATTAATTGCACATCAACAGGTCCCACACTTTTAACTAAATCAGGGAGAAGGGCTATGTTTCCATACAAATAAATAATGCCAATGTGATTATTCAAGCAGAAATCTGGCAAGGTTAGGATGCCTTTGGGTTATGTGATAGTGATGACTGATTAGTCTCTTTTTGTGCAAATAACCCTAACCTCTGAGAAAAGAAAAGTAATGATAAAAAATATACTACGAAGTGACATGGACACTTATTACTAGATTTCATTTTCTTTTACATGCTTTAGTTCTTTGAAAAATTGTGGCCCACTGAAGCTCAAATATTCAAAGGTGTTAGTTTTCCAGGTGGTGAGATGTTAAGAAAGAATTAGGATTTGTATTTTTATTAGAGGAGATTTGTCACTATTCTTTGAACTATCAAAAAAAACAAAAAACTAACAAAAAAAACAACAGGCTCTCTCTCTCTCAATCTTTCTCTCTCCTCATTCTCTCTCTCTGTCTGACTCTGCCTCTGCCTCTGCCTCTGTCTGTCTCTGTTACTCAGTCTCTGTCTCTGTCACTCTCTCTCTCTCTCTCTCTCTCTCTCTCTCTCTCTCTCTCTGTCTCTGTCTCTCTCTCTCTCTCTCTCTCTCTCTCTCATTCTCTGTCTCTCTTTATTTGTGTTTGTTGTCTGGAGTATTGTTTGTGAGCTCTCAGCTACTGCTCTATACATGTGTGCCTGCCTGTCGCCATGGTGTTTACCATGATGTCCTGGAGTCGCCCTCTGAAACTGTAATACCACAATTAAATATTTCATCTCATTATTTCGTGTGGTCATGATGTCTCACATCAATAGAACAGTAACCAAGACATCCATATTCCAGTTTATTTTTTCAATCGTTCTGTACTTATTTCATTAAAGTTACCTTTTGTCCATTGAACAGTTTTAAGAATACTTTTAAAGGTCCTGAACAAATAGTGCCAGTAGGAGTGGCACTGTTAGGAGGTGTGGCCTTGTTGAAGTATGTGTGACCCTGTTGGAGTAGATGTGGCCTTGTTGGAGGAAATGTAATACTGTGCTTGTGGACTTTGAGATCGGCTATGCTTAAGCTGTCCCCAGTGTGACACACAGTCTCCATCTTCTACCTGTGTATCAAGATGTAAAACTCTCAGCTCCTTCTCTAGCATTGTGTCTGTCTGAATGTTTCCATATTTCCAGTCATGATAATAATGGATTAAACCTCTGAAAATAAGTTACAAAGTGTTCAAGAGTTGTTGTGATCCTGGAGACTCTTCACTCTGTCTCTGTCTCAGTCTCTGTTTCTGTCTCTGTCACTGTCACTGTCTCTGTCTATGTCTCTGTCTCTGTCTCTGTCTCTGTCTCTGTCTCTGTCTCTGTCTCTGTCTCTGTCTCTGTCTCTCTCTCTCTCTCTCTCTCTCTCTCTCTCTCTCTCTCTCTCTCTCATTCTCTGTCTCTCTCTGTTTCTGTTTGTTTTCTGGTGTGGTCATGATGGCAATAAAACCCAAACTAACACAAACACAAACATTCAAAAACACATTTGATATTTTGACTATTCTTGGCCCAGGGAGTGGCACTACTTGGAGCTAATAACCTTGTTGCATTAAGTTTGGCCTTGTTGAAAGAAAATTATCTTTGTGAACATGGACTTTAATGCCCTCTGCCTGGCTGCCTGAAAGCTACACATTTCCTAGCACCCTTCAAATGAAGATGTAGAACTCTCAGCTCTAAATGCACATGCCTACCAGGATCCTGCCATATTCCTACCTTGATGATAATGGACTGAATTTCTGAAACTGTAAGCCAGGGTAAATTGAAAAGTGTCTCTGCTGATAGTTGGTTGCTATTCCAGAAAGACCAAAAGTTATGATGTATCATCCTTAGTCTGAGAATACATTGGTTTAGCTTCTAGCATTTGACAGAAAACAGGATTATCAAGACAATGAGAGTATAAAACTTCCTATTTCATAGAGACACATGGGTTATAGATCTGCGGAACTCAAGTTTTCATGGGTGGTATGGTAGGGTGATTAGTGTCTGTATATGAGTGCAGTTTCTGTTCCCAAGTCTGATGTCACACATACACATATGTTAAGTAATGTGTAGAATGTCTTCAACACTTGCTCTCTTAGAGTGAAACCCTCTCACCATTTTGACTAGTTTGACTTGCCAATACACTATTGGGATATCTACCTGTCTCCACCCCACAGGGTTGCAGATATGAATAGACATGCCTGGAATTTTACAGAGGTGCCGAGAATACATGAACTCCACTGAGCCATCTTTCTAGCCCCCAGCAGGGTATTGTTTATTGAAATCAATGATCATATCAGTAGAGAAATGAAAACCAACATGACCCTGATATTCTACCTTACCTCCACCTAACACCAATAAGTGAATGTTAAATATAAATTTAATTCATGTCCAAATAAATCCAGATTACATTCTAATGAATGATAAAATTGGAGTGGATCCAGATGAAAGCTACGTTAGTAGATTTTTGGCCTTTTATATGAAGAATAACCTATATTTTGGGTACACTAGAAGAGCAAATGTGTGTAAATGAGTCAAACGAAAGAAAATCTGTGTTCCAGTGAATTTTATTTTAAAATAAAGTTCAAAATCATGAAATTTCAATTTTATATATATATATATATGTATGTATGTATGTATGTATGTATGTATGTATATATATATATATATATATTTGAGTATGTTATTATGGGTTCATGTGAGTTTTCTTGGATTCCGATTGCAGAATTAGAGTATAGGGAACCTGGTTATGTGGCACTATTATTTTTTATTAATTAATTCATTAATTGTCCACCTTCCTACTGTTCCACATCCCATATCTACTGCCCATCCCCTGTCTCCAAGGGCAAGTCCCCACCCTACCGGATCTCTAAACACCTTGGTGTCTCTAGTTTGTTGAGAATTTGGTGCATCATTTCTGATTGAATAGAGATCAAGCAGATTTTTTTCTGTGTATATTTTAGAGACCTTCTGATAGTTCGCATATGCTGCCTGTTTGGTTGTCTAGCATTTGTGAGAACTCTGGGTCCATAGTAGTTGAGACAGCTGGTCCTCCTCAGCCTCCTTCAGTCTTTCTCAAATTAAAACAATGGTTCAGAAGATTCTGTCCATTTTTTGTTTCCATATATTTGCATCTGATTGTTTCACCTGCTCATTATTTCTTCATATGTACAATCATCCTAGCATTCATACTACAAGTATCTGAATTCAAAAACCTACAGAGGCTGTGTATTGCAAGCAGGTCTTCTGCAAAAGCAATATACAATATAAGTACTAAAATTTCTATCAGTGCTCAACAATATTCTATTCTTTGTGATGAAATCTCTCTCTCTCTCTCTCTCTCTCTCTCTCTCTCTCTCAATATATATATACTCCTCTAACACTTAAAATGAATAAAGATTCTCTTAAATTCTCTCCTACAAAGGGGATGATATTGGAATGTCATCTGCAACATTCATTCACTTTCCTACACAGTTTTTGCTTTTTCTTAGCAATCAACTAATATCTAAATCACACATGCACTCAGATTACAAAATAAGGTATCTGAGCTAATGCAAACTGTTATTCTGAGTCAGAGTAGGGGGAAGACAATTCCAAACTGTAGTTACATCCAAGAGCATGGACTTTAACAACTTGTGAATCAGTAGATGACGAGACAATGTAGAGACGCAGTTGTTTCTTTTGGTTTGGTTTGGTTTAGCTTTGCTTATTTCAGTTACCCACAATCATTATAAGAAACACAGAGAAACACTGATTAATGCCTGTATCTTGAACTGAATGCAAATAGGGGCCCTAGAACCAACATTATATTTCTGTTACAATATACAATATATATTTTTAGAGATTTTCTTTTCATTAGCTATCATACACACACACATACAACAAGTTTAAGAAATGTTCCTAATGACCCAAATAGCAGCTTAATGATTCAGATGCAGATATTTTCACCCAATCAATAGACTGAAGCATCTGACCCCTGTTGTTGAATTAATGAGGTTGAAAGATATTAAAGAAAAAGGCATTCCTGTAGTAGGATCCCTGTCTCAATTAAACTGTTCCCCCAAGATGTCTGAAACTCTGGCCCAACAAAGAGACAGAATGCACCTGCTGATATGAGGCCTCCAACACACATACCCATCCTTATAAAAGGTGAAAAGCTTGAATCTTTCTTATTTAGAGATTATACATTTGATATACTTCAAAGTCATAAGAGAATGCTTGAGGATTCAACAGAGCATATCTAATTTCACCTTTAGTATAAAGGAAATTGTCACCTTCCTTTGGTCAAATACAGTAGTTAATGTTCTCCCTTGAAGATGTCACGAAGATCTAAGGCCATATTTGGGGAAAGGAAAAGACTGAAGCTCACTGAGCCTCACACAGGGTAATTTTCTTGGCCACTTCAAAAAGCAAGGAGTGCGAGAGGCATCTTGGGAATAGAAGAGATCTGAGAACCTCTTCTCAGAATGAGACATTCTAAGACCACAGTCAACAGAGGGGAAATCGTGAAAATCTTGGATCCTAAAGTAGAGGCCCCAAGTCTTCTTTTCCAGGTTAGAAATGTCCAGTTCAGCTATGGTCATCATGGGAAGTTCCTAGGCACCACTGGGGACTGTATGATGATTCAGATTCTTCCTCACTAGCTTCCAAGAATTTTCCCCATATACATACCCTGTGTAACAACTTTGAGTGTCCAGGCAATGGTCACAACAATCTCCCAACATGATAAATAGTTATGCATGAATTGATGTTTCCACAAGGCTGTTTTCAGCTGCACACATCTGTGAATAAAAGATACGAATGGGGCATTTTGATGATCAATTTTGAGGCACAGGATATGGGAGACAATTTCAGTTTTCCATTTTCTGCCCTATCATCTAAAAGGGGAGAAATGTGAGGTGACATTGTTCACATATGTGTTGTGTGGATATCTTGGACAAATGGGATATGTTTAAAGAAAACTTAGTTGATCGGGGTATTTGTGAGGCAAATCCAGTAGAGAATCTATGCTGGTTCTTTAATTGCAGAGGTGGATCTGAAGTGTCCTAGTACAGAGGGTGGAGGTCTGAAACACCCCTTCTACACAGAAGCTACTTCTGAGAGTCCTTTCAATAGATTTTTATTTCCAAAGGCCCCTTTTGCTGAAACTGAATGTTTAAAATCCACTTGGTAAATGGAAGTAGACAATAGACCCATACTCCTACTGGGAAGACAGGGATTGTTAGATGCCCTTTTATGTAGAATAAGTGATATAATTCTCCCATGGTCTAAAAGCCTTTTAAGGAAATAAAGGCTCAAAACTACATGGTTGGAATAGGAATATTCAATGTAAGGTATAATAATACATGTTTTGGGTCACACTTTGCTAATAGGTTCTAGCGCCTTGTTAGTCCTAGGAGAGTTGTGACATTATATTCAGTTTAGTGAGAAAAAGTAAGTTAACATTGGAAAATATGAGCCGATGTAGGAAAGGAAATCTCTGAATCCCTACTGCAAGAGGAGGACTGAAACTTCTTGAGGCAGACTCTGACGTTGCCATATAAACTTCTGTCCAAGGTAAAGGTCTCTGGTACCTTATACAGTGCAGTATGTTTCCAGCAATGATTATCAATTTTCAATTCTTATTCAGAGTTTTTTTTTTATTTTTTTTTATTTCATAGTTTGTGTTCATTGAGGAGATACAAGGAAGCAACATATTCCTTCTTCCAAAGGCTTTTGATGACTGTTGCTGGCTAGGATACTTCTTTGACTTTATTCATTATCCAGGTCTAAGCAGAATTAATGAAGTTATTTCATTTCTATTGACTTGTGTGGAAGCAGATGGCACAGGTACTTTGCTCCAGTTTGAAATATCACTATGGGACTTCACACCAGAGTGAACTAGGGTACCTGTTTACAGAAGGAGTCACTTTTGAAAATTTTCCTGATAAGTTAGGGATAAAACTACTTTGACCATATATAGGAATATCATTTTTGAGAAAGAGAATATGTTGGGAGGATAAAGAAGATAAGAAAGATCACAGAATACCTCAGGCAAATGTTTATTTTTGGAATTTGAATAAGATGTTGAAAACAGCTTATCAAGTGCAAATGAACTCACAATTCAGAATACACATGTGTTCTGAGAAATTAAGGTGTGTTTGCCAACAATCAGAGCATTTTTCTTACGAATTGTTTGGTAACCTCTTGCTCTATGTTCTCTGTAAAGCAGCATGCCAGGTATAGCCAACAAAGAGGGCACTGCTCTATTTCAAGTGACAGGCTTAAAAATAGAAGTTAGGTTAGGGCTTATATATTTACTGTCATGTCTCAGGACATCATTTCAGAGTTGCTTGACATCCCTTCTTTATTTGAGCATGCCTGGCCACCCAGGAAACATGGGAAATTTTAGGAACTCCTAGACGAATAGTCCTGAGGATTCTATTAAGACAAGCAAATTTTCTGAGATATGCATGGTCAAGAGATGTTGATTTAAATTTTCCACAAGCGAAAATAAACATCAACTTTAGTTTTCATGTTAGTGGCTTTTCAGTAGGCTCCCTAAGCAACAAAATTTGTATTAAGACCTTTTCAAACTGAAGAGTGTGTCTATATTCCCCCAATTCAAAGATAAAATGTAAATTTGTTCCTTGTCAGAGTATTTACGTCAAAGATTCTTCATTGAAAAGTTTTTGAACCTAGAGTTTATCTTGAACTGAAGGGAAAATCTGGGAAACATTAGTAAATATATTTAAGGTTCAGTCCATAATATCAGTAAGTTGTGTGGGATTCCTCGACCTAAAAGTATGTCCAAAACTCCTTTGGACAAACTGGTATAATCAGAGACTCGCTTTGCTTCAGGGTAAGATCTGATGACTCCTTAATCTAAGACAGATGGAGTAAGTATTACTTGGGGAGAAAGGAGGTGGTGTTGTCCTTGTAACAAGAGAGATGATCAGAGTATGAAAATCTCCATAGTAGTTTGTACAAAAAATTGCTTACCTTAACTCATAAGGTCCTCCTTTGCCACACCTAATGGTTCTTCACATTCTGGAGTATCCATATCTTTATCAGAATTAGCAAGTCACCAAATATTGATACCATGATTCATGAAAAGCTTGAGCTACTGTCTTCAGCATGATTGTCTCCTAAGAATTATGTTCAACCACCAGAACTGTGTTAGAATGATGATTTCACACCATGTCATGTGACTGAAGTCAAGGAAGTGGCATAAGGTTCCAGGATTGGCCTCCTCGACTGATTTATCTGAAATGTGACCAAAGGGAGAAAAATGCTCCTTGTCAGAGGTAAAATATCCCATGGGTTCCGGAACAGAAATGATTTTTATGAGAGCCCATTGACTCAAAGGGGTGATTTTTAAGACCTCAATCATCACAGGAAGGGAAACACCATAACTGTGGAACCAAGTAAGTCCCTTGATCCTGTTGGACAGTAGGGGAGTATAACTGTTTACCTTCTGTAGAGGAGGTTGGACCAGACACTCCTTAAATCCACATCTTCAGAGAACTCTAGAAAATTCTTATCCCTGAGGACTCTACTGCACTCTTGACAGCACTCTGAGGTTTGTTCTGACAAGACTGCTCAAAGTCCCTGGATCTGTTCCCTATTTATACTTACAATAGGCCACACAAGTATGGGTGTTGAGGACAATTACCTTTATGATGAGCAACTTAAAGAGAGATGACCTTGGATCTAGGCTGAAGTTTTTATTCATTGGCCATGGGACTTGAAACTAAACTTCTCTGAATTTATTGGTGGTGAAAGGTGTATCCCCTAAACAATAATTTCTGAGAGAGAATCTCTGGTCTATATTAGTTGAATGGTAGACCTGAGTAAGCCATGAACAAAGAGTGAAACTCCTGTGAATTCTTGGTACCAACGGTTTAGTTTTAAGCACACCAGAGCTGTACTTGAATGTATGAGACACACTCCTTACTCTCAAATGTCAGTTCTATACTTTCTTCATCAGAGGGACATGCCTCAGACCCCTCCAGTGCAGACAGAGAAAGAACAAAGTGTTTTTATTCAAGGTCAGCAGACCCCTTTGTCATATCCTTAATGTCAGGGACTACTATGTTTAGAGGAAGTAAGGCTAAGGCCTTCTTCAAAGGATAATCCAACTGGGGGTCAGCCCCCTTGAAATCATGGGATACTTTACTTCTAAGTTTGCGTGACTTGATGGAGTTGCTATTTATGCTGGAAATATAAATTATCCCGGTTCTGGTGGGGTACATCTGAAGCCCCATTGTGAATTCATCAATGCTATTGCATGGTGATATTAAAGAGCCATATTTGTGGCCATATTAAGATGTTGTTGAAGTCTGAAGTCTTGCTTCTCATGTCATATGTCTCCGGATATCTTCATTCATTGAGGAACTATATGACACTTTTGTTCTGAAGTGATAATTCTGAGGGCAATTAAAGAATGTCTGAAAATTTTGGTTCTCATGAGTCAATGCAGCCTTCAACACGGGTGAGTTTCTAACATATTTGATGTAGAATGGGTATGTCTGAACCACTGTTAGCTTATTAAAGGAAGTTGTGAGGCACATATATTCTATTTCATGTATATGTTTATACTGTCACTGCATTCAAACACACCATAAGTTGGCATCAGGTCCCATTTTAGATTGTTGTGAGCCACCATGTGTTTTCTGGGTTTTCAACTCAGGACCTATGGAAAAGCATTCTGTGCTCTTAACTGCTGAGCCATTTTTGCAGCTCCAGCACATTGGTGCTAGACAGCTTAGTTTAAGGTCACTTAGGGAATTGGGTAAAATCTGAGAATACCTATTTCAGCATGGGCAGATCAGAAGACCCTTTGGTACAGTATTTTGGATGATCTGTGGTTCTTAAGCTGTAAGTCTAAAAATTAATAAAGAAAAATATCTGTATTTGGATTACTGGTTTAGAGCAATTGCACCTCACATATCCTTGAGTCATGGAGAGTGCATTACACCCCACTTCAAGCATAGGGGAATACATCTTAGGGTTCTCTCAAAGAAACACAATTTGGAGGACCCTTTGAAAGGAGGAAAATGTTGATTTATCCACAAATAACCTATTAAAAATAGCATCCATTAGAGGTAGAAAGTCTCATACCACATTTGGGAAAGCAGAAATATCAAACACTCTTGTATCTTTTCAAGATAAAAGGTCAATTTTGGGAAGTAAGAAAGCCTGAATATTTCATTATCGAGGCTTCCTGGGAACCCAGAATATGAATATTATGCAGGCCATGCAACAGCATAATCAATCGCCAGTATGTTAGGAGGAACTTTCCGGCTATTTCTCCTGGTAAATCAGCTGCCTACTTCTGAACATGGCAAGGCTTACTCGTTTCTACTGGACAACATATAAGTATATGTCCTGGGTTTATCAAATTGCTGGCTACTCTTAGACTCCAGCCATTGAAGCAAATGGGTCCAGATCTTTGGACTGAGGTAATGAGGTCAGAGGATCAGAAAAAGGAGCACTCAATGCACCGTATATCAAGGGAATCGATTTGTCATGGATTACATCAGATCTAGATAGTCTAGGTCCTCAATGATCAGAAGAAGCACATACTATTCTATATGAGCTGGAAATTATATAGCACACTCTTATGGCTACAAGTTGTTAGATACTCTTAATCAGAAGGGGAGGTTTGTTTGTACTTTTAGTCCCAGGAACATATGTGATGCTTCAATGTGCATCTGAAGCAGCTAGGAGTAGAAATTGTAAGATGTAGAGATGGTTGATGAGAAGTAAAAGTTATAAACTCATGTTGCTCATAAGGGGCAAAGAAAGGGAAAAACAGGGCAGCTTGTGGGTCAAAAAAGAACTGAAAATTCCAGGGTAAAAGAGAGAAGGGCTCTGGCCACCCTCTTGAGAAGGACTGCCTTACAGGATCCATTTGGCAAGCTGTAAAGTTCTGGTGTGTCCTTGGGTCAAAGGAGTAATTCGGGAGTGAGGATTAAGTCATAAGCTTCCTAGAGCATTTATGATATCTCTTTTTTCATAGAAAGCATCTGTGAAGCACATTTTTTTTTTTAGATTGGGCATTTGAGAGCCTGCCTCTTTCAGGCTAAAGCATTCTGAGCCTGACTGAAAGAGGACACATAGCCAATGTCCCGTTGGTGAGAACTGGAAAGTCTGAGTTCACAATGCTCAGACTGATATGGTCTGACTTTCCCTTTTAGGGGAGAAGAAAGAACTACAGCTCCCCTTTTGCTCCGTGATCCTTTTGAAATTGATTTTGATATGATGTATATATTTGTGGCCTCCTAGGACAGAAGGGTCACAAAGGGACACCCAAATTCATATTGTAATGATTGTTTTCTCCCTGGGCAAGAGAGAGCAAGTATCATGTCCTGTGTTTGAGATATTACGTGTAATTACTTTGCATAACAGGGAATGAAGTGGCACCTCCATTTGGAATTCATGGATGTATGAATCCCACTAGGAAAATAGCCAATGCTGTGGGCTCCCATTTTTGTGTTAATGGAAGTTATGTGTTTTTCTCTCTCTTTGGCAGTAGAAACATGTTTTGAGCACTACTTAGTAAAAACAGGGTGGTTGATATCCTCTTGGGGTGATGACAAGAATTTGACACCTCTATGGGGACTTTCTCCATCTGGAGATAACTCAATGCCTTCTTGTTCTGCAGGAGAAGTTTACAGGGCTATTTGGGTATTAGAGGCACTACTCTCTCTCCTCCTATTAGAAGTAGCATTTCTGAGAATCTCATGAGGAGACATGAAATGTCTGAGGCTCTCTTCATGAGGAATAGAGTGGTTTATGTGCACTTTTCTCTAGGCATGGATCATGGTTTGCCACTCTCATGTTCTGAATGGGAAGCTTGAGTGTCCCATTGTTCAGAACGGTCCTTTTCTGATAAGATAAAATAGATTTGGATGGTCTGTATTCACCTTGGTATGGTGGAGGACTTATGAGGCCCTCCTCATGAGATGGTGAGCATCCAAAGGCTCCTTTAGCAGTATCAGAAGTAATGAGGGTTATGGTAGTCACAGTTTTAAACTTTTTTTCTTTGATGTGCAAGATCTTACCAGCATTTTGGAATAATGGCAGTGTTTCCAGCTAGCATCTTTTTAGAGGACAGATTTCAGGCCTGCTTGATCTACAGAGGAAAACATTAGTCTTATTTTTTGCAGTATAGAAGGTTTGGGACAACCCCTTGGATGAGGAGAATAACTGAGATCTTTCTTATAAGGAATGCTAGATGTGAAAGTCAATTGTGAAGATTAAAAGGGGGAGATGCTTCTTGGAGGAGTAGAGGTAGGACTGGTTTCCTTTTCAGCATACTTGGAAGATGTGAGGCTACATTTGGCAGCAGAGATGCATTTTAAAACATCAAGTTCTGAGAGGCAGTATCTGATATCTCCTTCTGAAAATGAGATATGTTTCAAAGTCCTTTGGTTAGAATAGGAAGTACTCTGGCTCTTCCTCTGATAAGAGTAACTATCTGGCCATCTTCATGAGAAGGGGTTGGAATTAAGTCCCTGTCTGTACAAAGTGACAGTCTGTGAAATTCTGTTGAAAAGGAAGTACCCACAGTGTCTTTTCTAGATGGCATAGGTTCTAGAGTCCCCTTAGCTAGTTGAGAAAGTTCTAGATATTCCTGGGCTAATGTTGGTGTTCCAAGGATCCCTTGATTAGATACTAAAGGGCTCAGCACATCTACATTGTGTTTCATAAGACACAGAGACCCTGGCACAGATAGCAAAGCTTCTAGAGACCCTGCCACAGATTCTGAACTCTTAGAAACAGATTGGTTACATGGCAGAGATTCTTCCAACTCTGGACTTAGTGTTGAAGGAACTGGTAATCTGGGAGAATTTTATGTGGCTGACAAAGATTTTATGATCTCTTGGGTGACAGATGGTATTTCCTCAGGGTTTTGCATACTTGGCATTGTTTCTAGTTTTTCCTTCGCAGAATTAGAAAGTCCAAGATCTTAGGATCAGATGGTGAATATCCTATTCACCTATCCTATTTTTCTAACAAGGTCCTGGAGACTCTTGGGATAACAAGGAAGTTTCTGAAGGCCGTTGGGCAGATGTTGATGTTCCTACTACACCATGACAAGACAGGGAAGGTCTCTGAGTCAATATGACAGGTTGTGACACTCTCAAATATAATTGGACAGATAAAGGTGATCCTAGATACACTATGGTAGATGCTGAAAAATCCAAAGCTCCTGGTGTAATATGTACTATTCCTGGCTTGTGTTTTGTACAGGTGCAACCTTTCATATTCTCCTCTAAAGGACAGGCAAGGGCCTCCAGCTTTTTGAACAGATAACAAAGGTCCTGGATTCACGTGAACAGATAGGGACATTGTCAAAGGCTCTAGGGTAGATGATAGAGATCCTAGTGTTCCCTGTCCAGATAAAGAAATTGCCATGGATCCTTTGGAAGAACCTGACATATCTGAATCAGTTGGATCTGTTTTTTGTACCCTTTGTGGAGTATTCGAATACTCATTTGGTCCCTGGTATGAAGTCAAAGGCCCCTCTGTAGGTTTAGAGAGATCTAAAGGTTCTTCTGTGTAGGGAAAGGAATCAAAAGGATTAGGGAATAAAGTAATGAAATAAGTTGGGCAAAAATTACAAGTGCCAGAAGTGAGTCATTGGATATCACATATCCTGAGATAGCTGTTGAATTTTTTTTTGTGCACCTGATGCAAATGAGGAATATCCTAGAGTTCCCTAGGAAGATAGCAAAGGTTCTACAGAGCCTTGTGCAGTTGCCAAAATACTCAGAGATTCTTGGTCAGATCTCAAAATCCTTGCCATATTTTGAGTAGGGTGGGTATATCACTGACACACTGAGGAATATGGTGAGTCTGCTACTGTGTATTGTGTAGATGTGGACTGAGTTCCTATACCTTGTTTATGTAAAGAAGGATTTGAAAGCTTTTGGGAAGTTGTAGATTGTTATATATACCTTTGTGGACATGTGGACAGATATAAGGTCCCCTTTGCAGAGAGAAAGGGACTCAAACTTTCATGAGAATAATCAGAAGATGCTGGAGTCACTTGTTAAGTGTAAAAAAGACCCAGAGGATTATGAGAACATTCAGAACATTGTGATGTATTCATCATTGCCTATGCTGAGACAGAAAGTTTCAGAGGTCCCTGGGCAGATTACAAAGGTACTGGATTCTCTTGGCCAAATGGGAAAGTCTCTGTATCTCCTTGGTACAATGTTATTGTCTACCAAGTTTTGAAGGTCATGGTGGCAAAGTTCCTAGAGCTGATGAAGTAGACTGAGAAGATGTTACATCTTCTCTCACTCTTTGAAAATGTACTAAAATACTCTGTGATTCTTTATATTGTGACAATATCCCTGTGAAACCTGTTGAATTTTCTAGATTTCTTTGTTTGAAGGAAAAATAACTTTATATGCATAAAGTTACTTCTTTGGCCCTGGAAATTTTGGGGGGCTTTTGAAAAGATGGAAAAGCTTGTAGAACCACTTTAGGAGGTACAGGATGCTCCTGAGAACCCAGTAGAGGTGGGCAATGTCCTACATCTGATGGTTAAGGACAAAAGTATTCTTGAGATTTCTGGAAAGGTAGGAAATGTCCAGTTTCCCTTGGGAAAGTAGGGGATTTTTGTGCAAAATTTTGGACAGTTGGCGAAAATTCATAACTGTCTGCAAAGAAGTTGGAGCATTCAAACTATCTTGAGCTTATGAAACATTTTGTGCAGTCCACTGTTTAGATGTGGGCAGTTTAGGAGACCCTTAGGCGAACAGAAATGTCCAAAAACCTCTTGGGTAGATGAAGAACCTACAGTCCCTTGTGAAGATGAAGAAATTTCCAGAGGCCTTTGATCAATTGACATAGATTCTGGTAGCACTTGAGTATTTTGCATAGACCCCAATCGTCCTGGGGTGGGAGGCAAAGTTCCCACAGTCTGCTTTACAGATATGTACTTTCCTACTGTGGCTTGTGCAGATAAACAATGCCCCCTCAGTGCCCTGAGAATACATGGAAGACCCTAGAATCATGTCTTTAGTCACTTTCAGACTTCTTTCTTGAGATAGACAAGAATCCCACAGTTCCTTGCTCAGATCTCAAAGATGATGGTGGCACATGTAGTGATATAGTAAGATTCAGATGCAGTCCAGCACATCTGGAGCTGTCTGAAGTCCCTCAGAAATATGGAGAATATTCATTTGTTTCTGATTCTGCTGGAGAAGAAGCTGAATGCAGTAGAGCCCCTTCAGCAGGTCCTGAGTGATGTGTCATTGCCTGGGCTAAGATGGAATGTGTCAGGCCCCCTGGATTGATTGCGAATATACTTGATTCCCTGGACCAGATGGGAATATTTCTACACCTCCTTGAGTAAAAAATGAATGTCTACCAGGTTCTTGAGGTGATGATGGCAAACTTCCTAGAGTAAGCAAAACAGATTTAGAAGATCTGACATCCTCTTTCACTCTAGGCAAAGGGCCCATGGTAGTCTCTTTGTGTTTACATTGTCCCAATCCCAATATAACTGTTGAATCAGTCGAAGGTTCTGGATACCTTTGGATGGATGACACAGAACTTTGCACATGCAAATTTCCAATTGCAACTGTGAAGTTTTTCTTGTACCCTTAAGAAGTTAGCAAATGTTCTACATTTACAGTGATAGATAGTGGATATCCCTGACCACCTGGTGCAGATAGGTAGTGTTCTGGATAACTTGGGAAATACAAAAACTTCTCCTGATTTTCCTGGCTAGAGAGAACATATTCATTAGTCTGTGGCTAACATGATGAGCATTGTAAGTTGAGCAGATGGAGAAAATGTGAGAGCCCTCTAGTAATTAGATGGATGTTTGAACGACTTTGTTAGAGAAGACAGAGTAGCTATAGGTTCTTGTTTGGGTGTGTACAGAGACCCTTAGGCAGATAGAGAAGTTCCCAGAACCCTTTGTGCAGATGACAAAGATCCTAACCTTCCTTCTGCAGGTCAAAAATTCCCAGAAGTACTTGAACAGACTGGAAATGTCCTTGTTCCTGCTTATCACATTCTTTGTAACCTAGAGTCTCCGGGCTACATGGGAAAATTTCTTCAACTCCCTGGGCAGCTATGGGATGTCCCTACATGGATTCTGAATTCAGGTAAGATTGTCCAGGCACCTGAGTAGATGATGAGTGTAATGAAGAAATTTGTGCAGATACATTCCGCTCAAGAGTTGCTTATGGATATAGGGAATTTGTGACAAGTGTTCGCAAAGATATGGAGAGGCTCGACTTGCTTGTGTTGGTGAGAAATGGCCATGGGGCTTTGGGACATGTCGCAATGTTTGTGTTGCCCTTAGCATACATGAAGACATTCCCCAAGAACCTGAGAATGAAGACAAATGTTTATGAGTACACTGGGCAGAATCTGATATTCCCAGAATCTTTTGGGAAGATGATGACTGATCAAAAGTCTGTTGAGTATATGGTGAAAGGCCTATAGAAGCATCAACATATATGCTAAGTTTGGTAGATAGCAAATGTGCTAGATCCTTGGGACTACAAAATAAGACTCCTGAGATCATTGGTCATGTTGTGAATGTCCTGTATGACTTGAAGGATGTGGCAAAGGGCATGTAGTCCCTTGAACAGATGGTGAGTTTTCCTGAGATTCTACCATGTGTGTTGAGTTCCCTAGCTTCTTTTGGAAGGATGCCGAATGTTCTAAAAAACCCTGGGAAAGATGGCAAAGCACCCATAGTTTCTTGGACAGGTATCAAGTGTTCTAGAGTTGTTTTCTTACATTTCACAGTTATTGAATTGCCTGATATAGTTTGCTAGTTTGTGGAAGTTTCTGAGAACATCATAGAGAAGTTGAGGATTTCACATTCACTTGGGAATATGACAATGTTGTTGAGATTTTTTGGTTTTGGGGGTTTGTGTGTGTGTGTGTGTGTGTGTGTGTGTGTGTGTGTGTGTGTGTGTGTGTGTGTGTGTGTGTGTGTGTGTTTATCTCCTGGTGGATGAAGAAGATCTTTTTTCAGATGGAAATTTTTCTGACTTCCTATTTTCAAATTTGGGAGTAAGCATAACCCCTGTAGGAGGCAAAGGATCATGGCAAGGTATACAGATATTCTACTATGTATGATGAGTGCCCTAGCTTCTTCTGGAAGATGCTGAACACTCTAATTTCCCTGTGTTATAACTAAAAAACCCTAAGTCCCCTGGACAGTACAGATTGTTCTAGAGGTCTTTGTTTACAACTGACAATTGTTAGAGTTCCTGTTGTAGTGTGAGGAGATGATGGTGTACAGATGATGAAGGTTTCACATTCCCTTTGGAAGATAACAATGTTTCATTAGTTCCCTGGGTAGAGGGAGAAGATATCATAGCCTCTGTATCAGATGGTGGATGTCATCGGGTATCTTGCATAGATAGAGAAAATGTATAAGCCTTCTGAAAAGAACTGAAATTTTTCACAGGTCCTGGTTCAGACGGTGAAATTTTAGAATCCTAGTTTCAGATTTGGGTAGTCCCATAGTCCTTCTAAGAGATAAAGAATGTTTCTCAGCCCCTTTATTAGATGGAAATATTTGAGCCATCCTATGAGCACCTTGAGTAGATCCTAAAGGCCCTGTTTTACGTCTTGATGGTTCTACAGTCCCCTGTGATATATAGACTGTCTCAGAATGTCTTTTTCTTATTTGTATTTTGTCCCTTCCTTTTGGGATGATATAAAAGACTCTAGGGTCCCTTGTGCCAGTGATGACATTTGAAGAGTTCTTTGCAAATGGAAATACCTAGTGTAGATGGTGAAGAATGCAGAGTCTGTTTAGAAGGTGTGTAAGTGGGCAGTGGTCCTTGGATATTTACCAAAGTTTCTAAGGACTGGGAAGAAAATGGATAAAAATTTTCTGAGCATTTGGTGCAGTAAGTGAGTCTTTTCCACCATCCTAGGTAGATAGCAAAGAACCTTGATGCCCTTGGCATGATGATGATGATGATGATGATGATGATGATGATACCAAAGCCTCAGTAGCAATAGCAAGTAAGGAAATTGCTACAGGATCCGAGCCAGAGAGCATGTTTTTTGGAAAAACAGAGACATTTTTCAAATGTCCTGGAGATTTCTGAGGATGTAAATATGTCCACATATCCACATCCACAGATGGCAAATGTCCTTTATAAACCTTAGAAGATGAGGAAGTTGCCATACCACCTGGTGAAGAAAGAGAATGAGAGTTCCCTGTTTAGATATGGAGAGTTCTGGAGTCTGTTGTGCAGTTAAGGATATTCCCACACTCCCTTGAACAGAAGACAAAAGTGCTACACTTCATTCTGAGGATGAGGGTGTTCCCTGTTGCCATTGGGTGAGTGGCATTACATTTAGGGGGGAATCTGAGTCATACTGAGATAAATCTAGAACTCCATGAATGTGGGGAAAATTTGAAGGCAAATCATGATATAATGGTGAAAGGCTCACAGGCTCTGAAGCCACCTGTTTGGGTCCAGGAGCTACAATGGCTGAAGGGGAAATTGGCAGGGATCCTGGTCTAAGTGGCAAAGTTCCTACCATCTCTTGGGCAGGTTGACAGGTTCTGAGTTTACTTTGGAGAGATAACAATGGTAATAAATTCTCTTGAGTACTTGGTGAAGTAGCAGCTGTACTCTGGGTAGTTGTGGAACAATCCACAGGCCTTTGCAAGGACATCAAAATTCCTGCAAACGCGGGTGAGCCTGAAGAAGATTCTAGAGGTCCATGAGTTGAGATTCCATGTCCTGAAACTCATTGTGCTGATGAGGAAAGATCCAGATCTCCTGGAAGGTGGAGTGAATGTCCTGAATACCTTATTTAAGATGGAATATTTTTCTAAACACCTTGGCCAGATGACAAAGTTCCGTAGTTCCATGGGCACCCAGATCTCCTGGGAAAAATCCTGAAAAACCAAAACACCTTTGCATAGGTGACAAAGTTTCTAGATGCTCATGGTGAAATAATGATGGTCTCACATATCCTAGAGCAGATGGTAAATGTCCTTCAACAATAATGTTTTAGTCAGAAGCGTTTTTAGATACTTTAGAAGATATGAAAATTTTCTGGTGTGTTTGGGCTAAAGACAAGTTCTAGATGATTTTTTTTTTAGATGTTGACTTTCCCTCAAGCCCTTGATTTCACAAAGGAGATTGTGTAGTCCTGAAGTCTGATTTGCAAAAGGACAAATTACCTTAAGCATGGTCAAAATGTTCTGCATCATTTGAGAAAGATGAAGAAATTTCCTGGGCCAGATAGCAAACACATAAGAGGCTTTTGGTTAGATGATCTTGAGCCTTTTTGGGGAAATATGGATTGTCCAACATGCCCTTTGGTAGACTGAAGGTGTGAGACTCACCTGAGGAGAAATTGTAGCTTTTGATGTTTCTTTGGCATCAGGGGATGTTTCAAGTCCCCCCCCCCCTTTTTTTTTTTTTTTTTTTTTTTTAGAAAATGTCTGTAGTCTCCTTTGTTAAAAAGATCAAATCTTAACCTGTTTTTTTTTTCTTCTTCTATTAACTGGATGACTGTGTACTATTTTGGTAGAGGGAAAATGTCTACTACTTCCTACCAGAGAAGGCATGGAAAAGAAACACTCTTGGGTAGATGGAGATAATTGTAAAGCACCTTGTTCAAATATCACAAATCCTATGATCTTCTGCACAGATGGGGAAGGTCTTAATATGTCTTTTGTAAGTGTGCAAGTCTTAACCTTGGCTTTAAAATGAGGGGAAGGCCCTAGAGATACCTGTGTAGATATGGTTTCTTCTAGAGCATCATGGACAAGTGTAAAAGATCTAAGAGCCTCATAGGCAGGTAGTGAAATTTCTCTACCTCCCTGTCTACTAATGAAAGTGGCTTCTCCTTAGAGCATCATGGATAGGTGTATAAGGTATAAAATCCACATGGGCAGGTAGTCGAATTTCTTGACCTCCTTGTGTACTATTGGAAGTTCCAAGAAACTTTTCTTCCAATGGAAAAGGGGATAACAACTTCTGTATAGAAGTTTCAGGTGTCATAGACAGCTTGATGGGCAAAACAGCTTCCATGGGGCCTTTTGAATATGAATTAGAACCCAGAGGATTTTTGGCATTTGAAAATTTCTAGAGACTTATGCTGGCATGGAGGAGGACCAACAGGCTTTTGTGTAGGGGGGTAAGAATCTATAGTATCTTGTTTAGTTGGGGAAGAAGGCTGATCCTCCTGAGGTGATAGGGAAGTTCTAATATTCTCCTGTAAAGCTTGGGGCAGCTCAAATTTTCTGAATTTGGAGGGATGCTGAGGACCCTCTTCTTTAGAGTTCAGAGTGTTAACTGGTATGGTGTCCACTCTTAGTCGCCCTTTGAAAGATTGAGAAGGTCTCAGACTGCCTGTGTTAGATGCTGACGGTTCTAGTTCACTTCCTGTATGTGCAGAAGCGAAAGGCCTTTTGGAAGACTCAGGAATTTCTACCACGTGTTGAGTATGTATGGAACTCACAAGATCCTATTCTAGGAATGGCAAATATCCTTGAGCTCCTGGTGTAGGTGTGGACATTTTTCTCTTTCCTTGGGCATTTATTAGAGGTGTGAGGCTCACTTGGGACATTGTGATTGCATGTATTTCCCTTTGGACTGAAATAGATGATGTGAGCACATTTCTTATTGGTAGAGGACTTTGAAAGCCCTCTTGGTTTCATGGAGAATGACTGAAATTCCCTTGGTCAGGAGGGTCAGGTCTCAAAATAACTTTAGTAGGAACAGATTGCATAGGACACTTTGGGGGGAAAGAGAAACATCTTTGGATGTCTTTCTGAGAAGACTTTGCTCTCTGCCGTTTTGGCAGCTGTCAAACATTTTCAACTCTGCTAGGGAAAGGATGTGGGACATGATAATTTTAGGACAAATCACTGACATTACCGTTGTGGGAAAAAGGTTTAGAGCCCCCTTTTTGTGACTTACACTCCTGTTGTAGGTCCTCTTGACCAGAGGGTTCTTCTCCAAAATGCTTTGGAAGAGAATTGGAAAGAAGAGCGTCATGTAGTGTAATGGATAACCTTTTGGAAAGCCTTCTGGAAGAGCAGGCATTATGATTTTACTGTCAGCACAAGTGAGTAGTCTTTGAGATGCCTGTGCAGATGTTCAATGTCCCATAGAGTCTTGGAAAAATTTGGATAGTTCCATTACCTCTAGGCTGGATAAGGAAAGACCCTGAGCATTTTGGGAAGATTTAGGAGATCCCAGATATCCTTGGCTAGATCGGGAAGGGTGTAAGGAACCTTGATGTTTGGGGAAATTTCCTGTCCATGTTGGCCAGCAGAAGAGTAGGCAGAAGATGGCCCAGGCACTGTGTGATCTTCTTTGAACTTTTTAATGGTATCTCCAGTACCGTGTTTGGAAGATATTACAGGCATTCTGGCATCCAACTGGTGAAAATCCATAGGTTCTTCACCCAGTGGTCATAGGCTGGCTTCTTTTCACCTGTCTATGCATGGGCATAGCAGATGAGGCCACTCATTTTCTTGTGGAAGGCTGTAAAACAGATTGTCTGGTATCCCTGGTTAGTGGATTACTCGTGAACTCAGGAAACCTCAGAGGAAGTGTAACTGTCCATTTTTTGATCTCTTTTAGATTTTTCTAAAAGGTCCAGTGTCCTGTTATTGGATGAATGCTTTATAAGAGCTTTGGGTTTCTGTAACTTTTCTGTAACATAAGATCAGGTGTTTTTTTTTTTTTTTTTTTTTTGAATCTCTCGTCTTCATAGGGTTTTGGGCACCTGAATTTGTGCCGATTCTGTATATGGAGCCCTGGAGTCACAAAATCCCTCGAGTCTCTGCTGGCCAACTGCTTCCGCTATTAGTTTAAGGTGTAAAATCCAGTTGGGGGACAGTGAAGGGATTCCAAGGCTATGGAGGCTGTGAAATCAGTTGCGGTAGGGTATCACTATTCTTTGGGCTACTCTTAAGAGAGTTCCAGGCACTGGAGGATGTGAAACCTGCGGTATGTGGTCATAATGTCAAGTCTGGGCTGAGGCTCACTGCTATTTCTCCACATGTCTTGCTATTTGATCATTAAGGAACTTGTTCAAGACACATTAAATAGATGACTGCCCCTTAAAGGGCAGTGAATGTACTTGGCAAAAGTGACTTGTAATAAGAAACGCTTTTGCAGCATCACTCCTGAGAATTGTGGACATATAAGAAGGCACATCTCAAAGAATATAAGTTACAGTGGCCTCAGAAATCAAGTAAAGTTTGAGAAAGGCTGTCTTCAAGCCTTCTCAGGCCAGTCCCGAGCCTAGATGTTTGCTGATCTCTTACCTGCACAGGCCAATCTGGAGCGTGCAGTTTGGCTGTCCTCCTGTTTGCACTGGCCAGTCCTGAGCTACCTCATATTAGCAGGGCAATCATTCAAAGTTTCTGAATGAGGAGGGACCCAGAGGACCCTCATCTTTAGGGTTCAGAGTGCTACCTGGTTTGGTGTCCACTCTAAGGGTTCATGACAAGGAATTGTTGAAGGCAGAGCATGGTTGGAAATTAAGGACGTGGTGTTCTTAGGAGACTATGCTCTGAAGTCCATCTTACTCCAGGATAGATCCCTCTAACCTAAGGTCATCAGTGAGTGTTGCAGTGATGTTTGTTTCTGTCTCATAACTGAATGGGAAAGGCTTATCCATACCCTTGCTCCTCAGAGGCTATGGGGCTAAACAAACACTGGCATATTTGCTAGGGAAAGAACAGGTGTTAATATTTGAATAGAACATAGAATGCATGGAATCGATATCACAGATATTATTTCGAATTTTAAAAACCACCTCTCCTAGATAAATCTGTGATAACTGGATGCTGATAGACATCTTTAAATTACTAAATAATACTTACTGCAATATCATTATTGTGCAATTAATATGCTATTGTTCAGAGAATAAGGGCAAAACTTTAGAAATCTCTTTATAGTACAAATGAAAGTTTTATTTCAAATACTTATATCTGTGTTTGACTAGATTCAGAACACAGACAAAGTTGGACTCCTGAATATAGCACTTGTGGCCTAAAACAATTGCTTTGTCTGTCATAGTTAGCGAGTTGGGTTCCTATTACTTTTTCATATTTGGATTGCTTGTTGAAGGTCATATAATTCTCCTGAAGGACAACAGGCAAATGGCTCACATCAGTGGCAACACATGGGCCATTCACTTTCAGTCCAATGATGCAGCCGGTATATAGTTGCACAGAATGATTTATTAAACCCTTAGTTAAACTGATTCTTTGAGAGGTCATGTTTTATAGAAATTGATACACTAAGAAAGTGTAAAATTGAGGCTATAAGTGAAGATCCTTCTTTACTGACACAGAAACTTTGTTTGCCTGTTGCATACCTTGCCAGTTTTCTAAGAGCAGTTTTTGATCTTGCTGGATGAAAGGTGTTTATTTGGCTCCTCTCTTTGATTTTTCTAAAGGATTTCAGTTTCCCTTTGGCTACACAGCAATAAAGGCTTGCATCATTCAGAAACACAGGGGCACTTTCTAATATCTAATTATTTCCTTGTGTCATTGCCTCAATGCTATGCCATAAGTTCTTTCTTCTTGGAATTCCTGAATGCTTTAGCACCCCCTTCCTTTGTTTAACTCTAATTTATCTCAGTAGTTTATATTTAAAAGCTATTTACTGTCAGAATATCCACTCTTTTCCTACAATAGGGGGTAACTTGTATTCTGGCTAATTCTGTATTCACTGTGCTGTTCTGAATTTCCAGTTGGTCTTTTTACTTCTTTGAAAACATTAAATTTAAGTACCAGAATAATCCTGCTAGGCATGAAGAACTTGCTGCATGGTAAAATGGGTAGGAAATTATAAGTATCGATTCAGATAATATATACCTTTTGAGAATTAGCTTCACATTTCTAATGTCCGCACAAAATAGCTTTCTTGATTTAAGTTACAGTTGCTATGTTTTACTCAGATAATCTATAAAGGCAAAATGAGTAGTGGTTTATAAATGAAGAAACGTCTGCTTTAAGCATGATAATATTGAAAAGAAATTACAATTTTTCACTTTGAAATTAAATCTCTGAAGATGATAACTTAACTTGTGTTTGGAAAAGATTTCTGTGAATTTTTAAAAATATCATTATTAATATCAGCAGTATAAAGTTGTTCAAACAAAATGACTTTTATTCATTGTAAATTTAATAACGAAAATAACTGAATAGTAGGTTTGTAGCATTTGACACAGTAATTAATATTCTTTAATAAAGCTTTTAAATTCTGTTCATTTTCTTTGTCAGAGTACAAAGGAATAAGATTCCTTAGAGCATTTTCACAAATATGCTTTTATTGGTTTAACTTATTGCATTGTGTAATAGAAAAATCCACTGTTGTCTTGGTGATTTCCAAATTTATTCTGTCTGTCTCTGTCTCTGTCTCCATCTCTGTCTCCGTCTCCATGTCCGTCTCTCTCTCTCTCTCTCTCTCTCTCTCTCTCTCTCTCTCTCTCTCTCTCTCTCTCTCTCTTTGTGTGTGTATGTGTGTGTTTGTATATTTGTGTGTGTGTATGTATATACATATACACAAACACATACACATAAACACACACATAAACACACACACACACACACACACACACACACACACACACACACACACACATATATATATATATATATATATATATATATATATATATATATATATATATATATATGATGTAATTTTAGTCAAAGGAAAAGTAGCTTGCCACAGACAAACCTCACTTAGGTCCTCGATCCATTGGCATAACTTGGGTTCTGGGTACAGGTGGGCAAGGATTAGCCAAGAAGAGGGGCTAAGAAACTGACACGACCAAACAGAGTGTTGATCTGAATGTAATTTGTCTCAAAGCGAGCACTAGTCTTATAAGTGACTTTTACACAAAGTAGAGGAATGCCTACAAAGGACTGGGAGGGACCAATTGGGATAGAATTCAATGTTAACAACTGTGATTACAAGCAGCCCCCCCCCCAAGGTTTGCTTAATCTTAGAAGCCATAGGCAAGGGTCTCATGCCCTTGCAATGGTTCCTCTTCTAGTCTATCATATAGTACCCCTCCACCCTAGGCCATTGTAAATTCCTGTGCATGGTTGAAACTCAACTATCTATAGTTCTAAGTATCTATTCTGCTTGCTCCTTATAACATAACCTTCCTTATTCTGAGATAATGGTAAATTCTTGCATATGGTAGTAGTTTGTCCTGAGATTTCTAACTCTATGTAGCAGTTAGTAATGCCTGATTTCTTTCACTGTCTCTCTTACAATATTAGAGGTTAATCTGAATGTACCCAAATAGGCAGCATCCTTACTGAATTCAAAGACCATGGTTTGCTCAAGGACTGCCTAGGAGAGGAATTTATATGTGTGGAATCTAACTTAGCAATATGTCAAAACCAATCCTTAGAGGCACTTACAATAAATCAATATTAAGAGAAAGCACACAGATCCATTTACCAACTAAAGCAAGGGCACTGGAGCATTCATTATACATGTTGCCATGAATACAGGAGACTAAGTTTCCATGAATTTTTTGCCTCAGGACCATGTATAGGCTTTTTGGCCTGTCAGGCTGGTCACTACTCGTGTGTTTGTAGCAGTTGCTGAAATCAAGGCATTTGGAGGAAAATGGATGGAAGGAGAGTGTTTTGTTAGGTGAGTTAACACAGATTTGGAATGAGGGTATTAACATAGGTTTGCTCTCATATGGGTTTGAGATCATTTTTATATATTTTCATGCATATGTGTGGTTGAGTGATATTATTATCTAGGAGAAAGATAGAAAACAAAGTAGAATACATATCATAAAAAATATAAAATGGTGTGTAGCAATTGCTGTATTATTGCCGTGATAAACCATTATTACCAAGACAACTAGTAGAAGGAAAGCTTTTTTTGTCTTATCATTCCAGAGAGATAAGATTTTGTCATGATGCCACAACTCAGCCCTGAGGCAGAGCTGGGGCTCCAGAACTCCTCCCACATACAAAGATACCTTGACTACCAGGAGATCTGTCATAGCCAAGCTCACAGATGAGATACCCCTTGCAGCAATACCTGGACTACCTGGGACCTCCAGGGTCCCTGTGCAGGCAAAACCTATTTGTCTTGCCCTGCTACAGACACATCTTCCTTTTGGACCACTTCTTGGCCTGTGCCAGAGCCACTTTTCCATATCCCATCCCACAACCCTAGACAGCCTGATTCCTGGTAGCTCCATCACAACCAGTTCACGGCTCATACAAGGAACAGGATCCAGTCAGAAACAATAAACCAAGTTAAAATCTGAGATAAACAGATATCAAGAGGCAAGTGAAAAATTGGAAAAGACCCAAAAAACACTGAAAGCTTTAAAAAATCAACAAAACCCTAAAAAAGAAAACTATATACATTTAAATTCTAAAACTAAGAACATAAAACACTGACAAAATATCCCAAAATTAAAAAAAGACAAACAAACACATTTCTAGAACTCTAAAAAGACCCCCCAAAAAAAACTAAAACCTTTAACAAACCCATAAGCCAAAAAGAAACAAACAACAACAACAAAACAAAACACATAGAAGGTTTAAAAAAAATCCTAAAATTCTTTAAGAGCCCTAAAAAATCCTAATACCCCAAAATACCTTAAAATCCATATGAATTCAAGAAACATCCAACCCCCCAAAAAATAAACCCCAAAAAATCCTAAAACCCCCCAAAATCCAAAATTATTTTTAAAATCATAAAAAAACTAAAACCCTACATAAAGTCCCTAAGTCATTCAATCCCCCCTAAAATTGTAAAAACTCTAAAATACTTATAACACCATAAAGATACCTAAAACCTTAAAAATAGGACACCCTCAAAAACCTTAACATCTTTAAACAAACCCTAAAAAGCCCTAAAAAGCTTTCTAAAATAACCTAAAGTGCTTTATATTTAGTATATTTTATCTATCTACCTATCTACCTCTCTACCTCTCAGCCTATCTCATCTATCTCTTCTATCTCATCTATCTATCTATCTATCTATCTATCTATCTATCTATCTATCTATCTATCATCTATCCATCCATCCATCCATCCATCCATCCATCCACCCATCCATCCATCTATCCATCCATCCATCCATCCACCCATCTATCTGGGAGTATCTTGCATGGATGACAAAGATGCTATGATCTCTTTGGTGACAGGTGTTATATCTGAATGGTTTTGCATACATGGCCATGTTTATAATTTGTTCTCGGCAAAAAGTCCAAGATCTTTAGGATCAGATGGTGAATAACCTAAAGCCTCTTTTTTCAAACAGGGTTTTTGGGGTTCTTGGGATAAAAAGGAAATGTCTGAAGGTCATTGTGCAGGTGTTGATAGTCCTACTATACCATGGGCATACAGAGACTGATAGGGAAGTTCCCAGAACCCTTTGTAGAGATGGTCAAGATCCTACCATTCCCTCTGCAGGTAAGGAAATTCCCATAAGTACTTGGTAAGATGGAAAAATTCCTATTTCCTGCTTGTCACTTTCTTTATAACCTGTGCTAGACAACAAAAGTTGTTCAACTCCCTGGGCAGCTATGGGCTGTCCCAAAGTAGATTCTTGATTGAGGTAAGCTTGGACAACCTGAGTAGATGGTTAGAACAATGGAGAGATTTATGCTACAAGAGCTGCTTGTGAATACAAGTTGTCACAGTTTTTTTTCATAGATGGTGGAGGGGATTGACATGCTTGTATTGGTGAGGAATGTCCAATAGGCTTTGGGACTTGTAGCAATGTTCCTGTCATCCATAGGACACATGAATACATTCCCAAAGAACCTGAGACGAAAGAAAAATGTTAATGAATACACTTGGGACACTCTGATGTCCCCAGAATCTTTTGGGAAGATGATGACTGCTGGATAGACTGTTGAGTATATAGTGAAAGGCCTAGACATGCCTCAACAGATATGAAAATTTGGTAGACTTCAAAGGTGCTAGATCCCTTGAGACTTCTAAAGAATACTCCTGAGATCATTGGTCAGGTTGTGAATATCCTGTATGACTTGAGGGATGTGTCAGAGGGCCTGTAGGACTTTGGAATATTGGTGAGGTATCCTGAGATTCTACCATGTTGACTAGTTCCCTCGCTTCTGTTGGAAAGAGGCTGAATGTTCTAGAAACCCCGGGAATCGTCAGCAAAAAATCCAAAGTTTCCTGGACAGGTATAGAATATTCTGGAACTGCTTGTTTACATCTCACAGTTGTTGGAGTACCTGATGTAATTAGTGGAAATTTCTGAGCACATGGTACAGAAGACAAAGGTTTCACAGTCACTTGGGAAGATAACAATGTTTTTTTTTTGTTGTTGTTGTTGTTGTTTGTTTGTTTTGTTTTGTTTTGTCTTTTGTTTGTTTGTTTTTCTTTTTTTTTTTTTTAGTTTTCCTGGTGGATGAAGAATTTTTTTCAGATGGAGATGTTTCTGACTTCCTAGGTTCAGATTTGGGAGGTCACATAACCTCTGTAGAAGGCAGAGGATTTGTAGTCCCATGGAAAGATGGCAAGGTATCTAGAGATTCTACCATGTGTGACAAGTACCATAGCTTCTTTTGGAAAGGTGCTGAATGCTCTTAGAATTCCTGAGATAGAAGTAAAAATCCCTCCTTCACCTGGACAGGCACAGAATCTTCTAGAGGCCCTTGGTTACATCTGACATTTGTTAAAGTTCCTGTCATTGTGCATGGAGGTTTCTGAGCATGTATTGCAGTTGATGAAGGTTTCACATTCACTTTGGAAGATAGCAATGTTTTCTTAGTCCCCTGGTTAGATGGAGAAGATGTAAGAACTTCTGTATCAAATGGTAGATGTCACAGGGTATCTTACAAAAATAGAGAACGTGTAGAAGCCTCCCCCCCAAAAAAAAAAAACTGAAAATTTTCTCAGGTCCTGGTTCAGATGGTGAATTTTTTAGGGCCTAGTTTCAGATTTGGGTAGTCTCATAGCCCCTCTAAGAGACAAATAATATTTCTCAGATCCTTGAGTAGATGGAAATATTTGAGCCTTCCTATGAGCATGTTGAGTAGATCCTAAAGCCCTTTTATTACTTTGTGATGGTTCTACAGTCCCCCGTGGTGATATAGGCTGTCACAGAGTGTCTTATTCTGATTTGTATTTTGTACCTTTCCTTGTGGGATGATATAAAGACTCTAGTGTTCCTTGTGTCAGTGATGACATTTCAACATTTCTTTGCAAATGGAAATGCCCTAGTGTAGATATTGAAGAATGCAGAGTCTGTTTATAAGGTATGTAAGTGGGCAACATGCTCTTGGGTAGACAAGAAAGTTTCCACAGTCCCTTGGTCATTTGTTGAACATTTCAAGGTATTTTGGATAGAGATGTTGTGGGACTCACCTGAGGAATAGTTGTAGCTTTTGATGTTTTGATTTTTTTTTCCAGCAGGACATGATGCAAGTATTACCTTTTAACAGAATTTCTGCAGTCTCCTATTTCAGAAGGATCAACAATTAACCTGGGTTTTTTTTGTTTTTTTTTGTTTTTTTTTTTGTTTTTTTTTTATTCCTAGAAACTGGATGCCTGTGGATCACTTTGGTAGAGGGCGAATGTCTACTGCTTTCAACCAGACAAGACAAGGAAAATAAACACTCTAGGGTAGATGGAAATAATTGTAAAGCACCCTGTTCAGATATGATAGACATATGACCTTTTGCACAGATGGTGAAGGTCTAAATTTCCTTGTGTATATGTATAAGTCTTGACAATAGCTTCAGAATTAGGAGAAGGCCCTAGAGATACCTGCGTAGATGTGGCCTCTCTTAGAGCTTCATGGATATGTGTAAAAGGTCTAAGAGCCTCATGGGCATTTAGTGAAATTTTTAGACCGCCTTGTGTAACAGTGGAAGTTCCAAGAAAATTTTCTTCAGCTAGAGAATTGGATAACAACTTCTGTGTAGATATTTCAGGTGCCATAGACTACTTGATGGGCAAACAGGTTCCAAGGGCCCTTTGGAAGAAGAAGTAAAATCCAGAGCTTTTTCAGGCATTTGGAATATATTATGGAGACTTATGCAGGCATGGAGTAGGACCAACAACCCTTGTGCAGGTGGGTAAGAATGTGAATTTGGAGAAGAGGGCTGATCCTCTTGAGAGATAGAGAAGTTCTCATAGTCTCCTGTGAAGTTTGGGGAGGTCATATGAATTCTTGTGCATAGGTAGAATACATGGAATTCCCTTCTTTAGCTGTACAGGATGCTTCAGACTCTTGTGCGTGCAAATCACATCCGATAGCACCATGTTCACATAGGATTGGATCCAGAACCTTCTTTACAGATGGAATCTGTCCTAGAACATCTTTTGAAGGTGTATCATATCCATGAGCCATTTCTAAAGATGGGACTGTGGCTAGAACTCTCTTCTGTAGATTTATCCTGTCCTACAGTCCCTTTATGTGATAGAGTAGTATGCAGAGACTCCTGTACAGGTTTTGGAAATCCTAGAAACTTGGACATATATGGGGAATTCTTCACAGCCTCTAGTGTCCCCAGTGGCAGCTGAGAGGGTGATATCCTCTTAGTTGTGTATTCTACGACAAATATTGAAATTGTTTAGCTCCCTGGAAGTGTTTTGGAATAATCTCTCAGGTGTTTGGGGCCTGCTGACAAATCAAGAGGGCTCTTTTGGCTGATAAGAGATATCTGAATAATTCTTGATCAGATCAGGACTTTCTGAAGACCCATTGTTTGGACAGAGCATCTTTCAGTCTTCTACTAGAATGACAATGTTTGTGTCACATTTCATAGCAGGAGAATGATATAATCTTCCTTTCTGTGGTAGAGAAAACTTAAGAACTGTCTTTGAATCTGTTCCATAGAGGGGGATAATCTTCTTGGCCCCCTGACAGAATGAGAATTTATCATAACCCCTGGGGAAGTTGCCTATGGTTCTAGTTCACTTTGTGCAGAAGTAAAGTAGAGTCCCTTTGGAGGACTTAAGTGATTCTACCACATCTTGAGTATGTGTGGAACACTCAAGTGCAATTCCATGAATGGCAAAGGTACTTGAGCTCCTTGTGGAATTTTTTTCTCTCTGCTTGGGCAGGTATGAGCTGTGTGAGGCTCACTTAGGAAGTTGTGCATTTAATTCCCTTTGGACTGTAAGAGATGACATGAGCCCATTTTATAATGATAAAGGACTTTGAAATCCCTCTTGGTTTAATGGGGAAGTTTTGAAACCCCCTTGTTCAGCAGGGTCAGCTCTCAAACTCATTTTACTAGAAGCAGATTGCATATGGCACTTTGGGGGAGAAAGGAAACATCTTTGGCTTTCATTTTGAGAGGACTTAGCTCTCTGCCCTGCCTTGGCAGCTGTCAAACATGTTGAATTCTCCTGGGAAGAGGAGGTGGGACTTGATGCATTAGGGACTAATAAGACATCACTGACATTACCGTTAGGCGAAGAAGGTTTGGAGCCCTCTTTGTCTGATGGGGCCTGTTGTTTGACAAGAGAGTTCTTCTCCAAAATGCTTTGGAGGAGAATTGGAAAGAATACAGTTATGTAGGGTAGGGAACAAACTTTTGAACTCCTTCTGGAAGAGGAGGCATTTATGAATTTCTTTTAATCACACGTGGGAAGTCTATGGGATGCCTGGGCAGATGTGCAATGTCCCATAGAGTCTTGGAAACTTTGCATTAGTTCTCAAAACTTTTTGGTGCATAAAGACCTTCCCTGAGAATTTGAAGATCCCAGATCTTTTTGGTTAGATTGAGAAGGGTGTAGGGAACCTTGAATGTGTGGGGAAATTACCTGTCCATGTTGTCCAGCAGACGATGGCCCAGGCACTGTGTTATCTTCTTTGAATTTGTTAATGGCATCTCCAGCCCTGTGTTTGGAAGATGCTGCAGGCACTCTGGCACCCGACTGGTCAAAATCCTTAGGTTCTTCAAACCCAGTGGACATAGGCTGGCTTCTTTTCACCTGTCTATGCATGGACACAGCAGATGAGGCCACTCCCCATTTTTGGCCCTGGCGTTCCCCTGTACTGGGGCATATAAAGTTTGCAAGTCCAATGGGCCTCTCTTTGCAGTGATGGCCGACTAGGTCATCTTTTAATACATATGCAGCAAGAGACAAGAGCTCCGGGGTACTGCTTAGTTCATATTGTTGTTCCACCTATAGGGTTGCAGTTCCCTTTAGTTCCTTGAGTTTTTTTCTCTATTTCCTCAATTGGGGGCCCTGTGGTCCATTCAATATCTGACTGTGAGCTAGAGTTTGCTAGTGTTTGCTAATCCCTCGCATAGTCTCACAAGAGACAGCTATATCCCGGTCCTTTCAGCACAATCTTGCTAGTGTATGCAATGGTATTAGCATATGGAAGCTGATCATGGGATGGATCTCTGGCTATAGCAATCTCTAGATGGTCCATCCTTTCGTCACACTTCCAAATTTTGTCTCTGTAACTCCTTCCATGGGTGTTTTGTTTCCTATGCTAAGAAGGGGCAAAGTGTCCATACTTTGGTCTTCGTTCTCTTGTGTTTAATGTGTTTAGCAAATTGTATCTTATATCTTGAGTATCCTAAGTTTCTGGGCTAATATCCACTTATCAGTTAGTACATATTGTGAGAGTTTATTTGTGATTGGGTTACCTGACTCAGGATGATGCCCACCAGGTCCATCCATTTGGTTAGGAATTTCATAAATTCATTCTATTTAATAGCTGTGTAGTACTCCATTGTGTAACTGTAACACATTTTCTGTATCCATTCCTCTGTTGAGGGGCATCTGGGTTCTTTCCAGCTTCTGGCTATTATAAATAAGGCTGTTATGAACATAGTGGAGCAAGTGTCCTTCCTACCGGTTGGGACATCTTCTGGATATATGCCCAGAAGAGGTATTGCTGGATCTTCTGGTAGTACTATGTCCAATTTTCTTTTTTTTTTTTCTTTCCATTTTTTATTAGGTATTTAGCTCATTTACATTTCCAATGCTATACCAAAAGTCCCCCATACCCACCCACCCCCACTCCCCTACCCGCCCACTCCCCCTTTTTGGCCCTGGCGTTCCCCTGTTCTGGGGCATATAAAGTTTGTGTGTCCAATGGGCCTCTCTTTCCAGTGATGGCCGACTAGGCCATCTTTTGATACATATGCAGCTAGAGTCAAGAGCTCCGGGGTACTGGTTAGTTCATAATGTTGATCCACCTATAGGGTTGCAGATCCCTTTAGCTCCTTGGGTACTTTCTCTAGCTCCTCCATTGGGAGCCCTGTGATCCATCCATTAGCTGACTGTGGGCATCCACTTCTGTGTTTGCTAGGCCCCGGCATAGTCTCACAAGAGACAGCTACATCTGGGTCCTTTCAATAAAATCTTGCTAGTGTATGCAATGGTGTAAGCGTTTGGATGCTGATTATGGGGTGGATCCCTGGATAAGGCAGTCTCTACATGGTCCACCCTTTAATCTCAGCTCCAAACTTTGTCTCTGTAACTCCTTCCAAGGGTGTTTTGTTCCCACTTCTAAGGAGGGGCATAGTGTCCACACTTCAGTCTTCATTTTTCTTGAGTTTCATGTGTTTAGGAAATTGTATCTTATATCTTGGGTATCCTAGGTTTTGGGCTAATATCCACTTATCAGTGAGTACATATTGTGTGAGTTCCTTTGTGAATGTGTTACCTCACTCAGGATGATGCCCTCCAGGTCCATCCATTTGGCTAGGAATTTCATAAATTCATTCTTTTTAATAGCTGAGTAGTACTCCATTGTGTAGATGTACCACATTTTCTGTATCCATTCCTCTGTTGAGGGGCATCTGGGTTCTTTCCAGCTTCTGGCTATTATAAATAATGCTGCTATGAACATAGTGGAGCATGTGTCCTTCTTACCAGTTGGGGCATCTTCTAGATATATGCCCAGGAGAGGTAACCTTCTTAATGCAGTTCATGCTTGCCTCAAACTTTCAATACTACTCCATTTTCTCTTCCTCAGTGCTAGTTTTTTTATAAGCCTAATATAATATGACTGAATAAATTTTCTTTTCATTTTTAAAACGCAATTATTATTATTATTATTATTATTACTACTACTACTACTACTACTACTACTACTACTACTACTACTATTATTAATATGTGGTAGCACATGTGATCTAGAGCACATGTGGAAGTCAGAGCATCACTTTGCTGAATGCAGTTCCCTCTTTACATTAATGTATGTTCTGAGAATGGAATGAAGGCCATCACAGTTGCTTAGCAAGTGCTTTATTTGTTTAGCATCTCATTAACCTCCCGTTTTGTGTTTCTTTGTTTTTGATATTATTTCTGTTTTTGTTTTGTTTTGTTTTGGACTCAGAACCTCCCTATGTAGCTCAGCATTGCATTGAACTTACACTCATCCTCCTGTCTTTCACGTACATAGATAGTAGGTATGCATTATCATGACCAGTGAAGTTCATTATTTCTATGCTCTATCTGGCCCACCGTGAACATTCAGTACTTGGTATTCCATATGAGCTACATTGGCATACTAACTTGCCTTAGTTAGGGATTGTATTTAGGTGATAAGACATCATGAACAACATCAACTGGGAGAGAATACGTTTTGGTTCATTGTTCAGTTTGTAATTCATCATACATGAAAGTCACACCAGAAACCCTAGACTGGAATTTGGAGCAGGTAAGACCTGAAGTAGTGGACATGTAGGAAAATTGCATACTGGCATATTCCCCATGTTTTGATCATCCTACTTTTTTTTTTTATAGCATCCAGTACCATCAGTCCAGAGCTGATACTGCCAACTGGGATATCCTTCCATAGCAAACATTAATTAATAAAATTCAACAAAGCCTTTTCCAGGCAAAAGTTTGGTGGGGTTATTTTCTCAATTGAAATTCAATATTCTCAAATGGCTCTGGCTTGTGTGAAGTTGATATTGATTTAGACAGTAGAGGACTTTAATGATTACAGCCATAGGCATGATGTGTTAATGGTAAGAAATGTTGTCTTGGACTTATCCTTAACAGGAAGGTTTGCAGCTGCCGAAGTAGATTTGGTAGAGTACTTTATTCTCATTCATGAAGCCTTGGGTTTGATCTCTAAAACTGCATCAAGTAGGGCATGCTGGTACCTCTCTTTAATCCTAGCTGTTCTGGAAAATGAAAGCAGGAGGATCAGTGGTTCATAGTCATATTGAGCTATTAAGTGAGATAAAGGACAGTCTGAACTATATAGAATATGTCTCGAAAGCAAGTAAGGATTACAATACTATATAATACCAACACACAAACAAAAGCCAGCTTATATCACATGAAACTGCGACTCTCTCAGTTTTATTTAAGCCCCCCTTACATAATCCATCGATCTCTACCATCGATCTCTATCCACAGTTTACCAGTGGACCTCATGGCTACACTTGTCTAGGGTGTAATTTATTTTTTTTTCTATTTTTTATTAGGTATTTAGATCATTTACATTTTCGAAGTTATACCAAAGTCCACCATACCCATGCAACCCCACTCCCCTAACCACCTACTCCCCATTTTTGGCCCTGGCGTTCCCCTGTACTGGGGCATATAAAGTGTACATGTCCAATGGGCCTCTCTTTGCAGTGATGGCCGACTGGACCATCTTTTGATACATATGCAGCTTGAGACAGGAGCTCCGGAGTACTGCTTAGTTCATATTGTTCTTACACCTATAGGGTTGCAGTTCCCTTAGTTCCTGGGGTGCTTTCCCTAGTTCCTCCATTGGGGGCCCTGTGGTCCATTCAATAGCTGACTGTGAGCATCCACTTCTGTGTTTGCTAGGCCCTGGCATAGTCTCACAAGAGACAGCTATATCTGGGTCCATTCAGCAAAATCTTGCTAGGGTATGCAATGGTGTCAGCATTTGGAAGCTGATAATGGGATGGATCTCTGGATATGGCAATCACTAGATGGTCCATCCTTTCCTCACACTTCCAAATTTTGTCTCTGTAACTCTTTCCATGGGTGTTTCGTTTCCTATTCTAAGAAGGGGCAAAGTGTCCACACTTTGGTCTTCGTTCTATTGAATTTAATGTTTTTAGCAAATTATATCTTATATCTTGGGTATCCTAAGTTTATCAGTGAGTACATATTGTGAGAGTTCCTTTGTGATTGGGTTACCTCACTCAGGAAAATGCGCTCAAGGTCCATCCATTTGGGTAGGAATTTCATAAATTCATTCTCTTAAATAGCTGACTAGTACTCCACTGTATAAATGCACCAGATTACCTGTATCCATTCCTCGGTTGTGGGGCATCTGGGTTCTTTCCAGCTTCTGGCTATTATAAATAATGCTGCTATGAACATAGTGGAATGTGTGTCCTTCTTACTGGTTGGGGCATCTTCTGGATATATGCCCAGAAGAGGTATTGCTGGATCTTCTGGTAGTACTATATCCAATTTTCTGAGGAACCGCCAGACTGATTTCCAGAGTGGTGTACAAGCTTACAATCCCAACAACAACGGAGGAGTGTTCCTCTTTATCCACATCTGCGCCAGCATCTGAATTTTTGATCTTAGCCATTCTGACTTGTGTGAGGTAGAATCTCAGGGTTGTTTTGATTTGCATTTCCCTGATGATTAAGGATATTAAACATTTTTTCAGGTGCTTCTCTGCCATTCGGTATTCCTCGGGTGAGAAATCATTGTTCAGTTCTGAGCCCCATTTTTTAATGGGGTTATTTGATTTTATAGGGTGTAATTTATTTGACTAGTGGCTCTAAGTCACCTAATTTGTGGAAGACTAGCAGATTTCATACTTTGGTTATGAGGCACCTCTTTTAAGTACATTCAACTCAAACTTCCTTTAAACTGATAGATAAAGCAAAGTACTTTTCCCTATTATTTTAATGTGTGTGTGTGTGTGTGTGTGTGTGTGTGTGTGTGTGTGTATGTGTGTGTATGTGTGTGTGTGTATGTGTTGGTACGTACATATGTATGTAAGGAAATGCACATGCCCACAGGTGCCAGAAGCCTCCTGAAGCTCAAGCTAAAGGTGACTGTGAGCTACCCAATGTGAGTCCTGTGCAAGGGCAATACTCACTCCTCATTACTGACCACTCTAAACTCAAAGTGCTTTTATTCCCTGGCAACATAATCACACCCTTAAGTATAACTCTTAAATTATTTTTGTTTGGGGAAATTCTTTTTATACTTTCTGGTACTGATAGACCTTGTACTTCTGATATTGCTCATGATTCAGTCTCCAAAGTACAGGATTCATAAAGATAAACTACTGGTTCCAGTAATTTCCTATTTTCAGACAGGATGTCATATAGCCTAGGCTGGTCCCAACTTAGTATGTAACCAAGGATAGCTTGGAACTTCTAATCCTTCCAATACTAACTTGTTCCATGAAAACCATTCTATTTTTTGAAAGCACCCATAGAGTAAATATTATTTTTTGTCAAATTTCTCTTTATAAAAGTTCAATTCAACTAAAGACTATGTCATGAATATTCGACCTCTTTTGTAATCATGTAAAGAATTTTTTGACAAAATATATAAATCTGTTCCTGTGACAGTTATGACCTCTATTCTATATCATGAAAGAAATATCTGTGCAGAGGGGTTTTACTTCACCAAAGTGGACAAATATAAATTTTATTAACTATCTTTTCAGAGCTATTTATCATCAGCTATCTTTGTCTGGGCATCTCTAAGGGCTAAAGTTTGATGTCTTGCTTTATCTATATATTATTCAGTAATTAAGTTAGGGATATTATATACTTATTATAACTGACATACATTGTTCTGATAGAATAGAATAGAGCCTGGATAGCTATCTCAATATATTTCAAAAGCCCAAGTACACATATTTAAGGGATTCATACCTAGGGGCTACACAAATTAAGTACAGGACTGAAAAATATTATTTCTGATACTTAAATCAATGGAAAACATATTCTCACAAAAATATACTTACATATTTTTACTATATTTGTTTGTAATCGTTGTTAATTAAAAGCAGGTGTTTTATCTGGGAAATGATCAAAGCACTGGTGTGTCTAGTGCATAGATTATTTCTCAGCAATTAAAAAACAATGAGTACTCCCACCTTATCCTCTCTTTCTCCATTTATTGTTCTCCCTCTGATACACAGAAACAAAATTATCAACCAATAGGAACTCCTCTGGAAGTATCAGGAAAGTGCTACACACTACAAAACAAGCATTGGGTAATTTCCATGCCAATACTCTCATTTTAATTTTGTAGGAAAAAAAAAAAAACTCCCTTAGATACCTTAAAGAGGCAGAGACTCATTCCCTTCTAAACATAGGTAGAATAATAGGTGACTGTTGATAAATATTCTGGAGCAAAGCAGCAAGTGAGAAATAGGAAGAGAAGGAAGAGGAGAAAGGAGAGAGAAAGAGAGAGAGAGAGAGAGAGAGACAGAGAGAGAGAGACAGAGAGTGACAGAGAGAGACAGAGAGAGAGAGAGAATGTACTCAAAAGAAAGAAACCTATAAAAGCCAGTGTTCATTAAGAATTTATTTATTTATTTATTTATTTATTTATTTATTTATTTATTTATTTATTTATTTATTTATTTATTTATTTATTTATTTATTTATTTATTTTTGATTTATTTAATCTTTTCTTCATACTCCAGGTGTTATACCCCTCTAGGTTCCCCCGCTGATTGTTCCACATCCCATACCACTGCCCACCATTTCCACAAAATTGTCTTCAACCCCCACCTCACCAGACCTACCCAAGAGACTGTCTGTGGCCTCTAGTCTCTTGAGGGTTTGGTGCATCTTCTCTGACTAAACCCAGATCTGGCTGTCCTCTGCTGTATGTGTGTTTGGGGCATCATGTCAGCTTGTATATTCTGCCTGAATGGTGGCTCAGTGTCAGAGAGGTCTTGGAGATCCAGGTTAAATGAGACTGCTGGTCCTCATAGAGGGTTGCCCTCCTCCTCAGCTTCTTCCAGCTTTTCCCTCATTGAACCAGAGGGATCAGCAGCTTCTGTCCATTGGTTGAGTGTAAATATCTGCACCTGACTCTTACAGTTGCTTTTTGGGTCATTCGGGTACAGTCATAATAGGCCCCATTTTGTGAGCACTATATAGCCTAAGTAGTAGTGTAAGGTCTTGGGGCCTTTCCCCAAGCTGGGCCCCACCTTGATCCTTTCACTGGACCTCATTTCCATCAGGCTCTTCTCTGTTTTTGTTCTTGAAGTTCTTTTTGACAGGAATAGTTCTGGGTCAGAGCTTTTGACATGGGATGGCAACCCCATCACTCACTTCATGCCTTCCTTATCTTTCTACTGGATGTGGATTCTACAAGTTCCTACTCCCCATCTACAAGTTCCTACTCCCCACTGTAGGGCAGTTCATCTAAGATACCTCCATTTGAGTCCTGAGAGTCACTCACCTCCCAGGGCTCTGGTAAATTCTGGGAGGTCCCCAACGCCATACCTCCATAGGTTGCCTGTTTTCATTCTTTCTGCTGTACCTCAGGGCTTCAGTTTTTTTTGTTGTTGTTGTTGTTGTTTTTTGTTTTTGTTTTTGTTTTTTGTTTTTGTTTTTGTTTTTGTTTTTTGTTTTGTTTTGTTTTGTTTTTCTCTACCCAATACCTGATCATGTTCTTCTCTAGTACTCCTGGTCCCCATCCCCACTTGAGACACTCCCCCCAACCCCCACCCACCCTGTGATTTCTTTCTTCTCCCTTCCAAGTGGGATTGAGGTGTCCTCACTTGGGACTTGTGGCTTGATAACTTTTTTAAGTTCTGCGGAATGAATACAGGGTGTTCTGCACTTTTTTGGCTAATATCCACTTATTAATGAGTATACACCATGCATGTCCTTTTGGTTCTGAGTTACCTTACTCAGAATGATATTTCCGAGTTACATCCATTTGCCTGAAAAACTCAGGATGTCTTTGTTTTTTAATAGCTGAGTAGTATTTCATTGTGTAAATGAACCACATATTCTGTATCCATTCTTCTGTTGTGGGACATCTGGGTTATTTCCAGCTTCTAGCTATAATAAACAAGGCTGTTATGAACATCGAAAAACATGTGCCTTGGGGCATGGTGGGACATCTTTTTGGTATATGCCCAAGATATTTGCTTCTTTCCAAATATCAAGTGTCCATAAATGTGTGGTTTTCTTTCTGGTTCTTCAGTTCTAGTCCACTGATCCATCTGTCAGTCTCTGTATCAATACCATGGTATTTTTGTTTGTTTGTTTGTTTTGTTTTTGTTTGTTTGTTTGTTTTTTGTTTGTTTGTTTGTTTTTTGTTTTTTGTTTTTTTTTTCTTAATCACTACTGCTCTATAGTAGAGTTTGAGGACCAGGATTGCTCTGAGCCAGGATAGCAGTGGAGTCACAGAGTAGGACCCTGGCAATGGCTTTAAAATCTAAGTGTCTCAGGGCTTTTTAGCTCTCAAATTGTACTGAAATGCTGATGGTAACTTCTATAAAGTACTTGGTCATTCTGAGGGTAGGCTGACTTAGGTGATTAACACCTGTAGCCTAACAGAGAAGGATTAAGCAATGCAGCCTTTTTTCTAGCTCAGCAGGAATTGCTGGGCTCTAACTTTGAGCCAACAAGCCAGATGTCACTGGAAGAGAAGGAATTTAGAGAAGGGATTATAGAAGTTATTACTAAGTTATAAAAATATTTTTATGAAAGTTATATAAGGGGAAAAGCAGAAAGATCCTAAGTGTGGAAAGGGAAAAATTCTTCTAAGTGGGTAAAAGGAAAAAAATAAATAAATAATAGTCTAAGTGGAGAAAGGCAAAAAAAAAATCTTTTCTCTCGATTTTCCTCGTCTCTTTGTCCTCAGCACTTATACATATTTCAGAATACATGACCACATGTTACAAAGTTCATCAACTGTCTCAGATCAACAGGTTCACTGAAGTTATCAAACCATAACTATGATATTAGTGAAGTTTTGTATAGGTAAACCCAATCAATATTTTATGTTTTACCCTAGAACCTATAATAAATCATTAGTTCCCTTCTGATGACCTTTGGTTAATTGTTATACAACCTCTTGGAATGTGCTCTGAGTAGGAGAAAGCCTAGTTACTATCTAAGAGCAATTAGCCAGTGACACTAGGAAAACTGGCAGTTCTCATTGCAGTTTTGACTATCAGAAAAGGACCTAATAGCCCTTTTAGTTTGGGAAGAATTTTATTGAGTATTTTTGCATTGATATACATAAGAGAAGTTGGTCTGATGTTGCCTTAATTGGAATCAATTCACCAATAAAAACAAATAGACTAACAGACTGGCTATATAAACAATACACAACATTTTGCTGCATAAAAGAAACCCACCTCAGGGACAAATCCAGATACTACCTCAGAGTAAATGGCTGGAAAACAATTTTCCTAGCAAATGGTGTGAAGAAATAAGCTGGAGTAGCCATTCTAATATAGAATAAAATCAATTTCCAACCCAAAGTTATCAAAAAAGACAAGAAGCGACAGTTAATGCTCATGAAAGGTAAAATCATCCAAGATGAACCCTCAATTCTGACTATCTATGCTCCAAATGCAATGGCATCCACATTCCTTAAAGAAACTTTAGTAAAGCTCAAATCACTCATTGCACTGCACACCATAATAGTGGGAGAATTCAACAACCCACTCTTATCTATAGAAAGATCCGGGAAATAGAAACTAACCCGAGACACAGTGAAGATAACAGAATTTATGAAACAAATGGATTTAATAGATATCTACAGAACATTTTACCCTAAAACAAAAGGATATAACTTCTTCTCAGCACCACATGGTACCTTCTCCACAATAGACCATATAATCAGTCACAAAACAGGACTCAACAAAAATATTGAAAGTATCCCATACACCCTATCACTTCACCATGGAGGAAGGCTGATCTACAATAACAACATAAATAATAGGAAGCCAACATTCATGTGAAAGCTGAACAACACTCTACTCAATGATAACTTGGTCAAGGAAGAAACAAAGAAGAAATTAAACACTTTTTAGAGTTTAATGAAAATGAAGGGACAATATACCCAAACTTATGGGACACAATGAATGTAGTCCCACAAAGAAAACCAACAGCTCTGAGTGCCACCAAAAAGAAACAAGAGAGAGCACACACTAAGAGCTTGACAGCACACCTAAAAGCTCTAGAACAAAAGGAGGCAAATTTACAAGGGGGAGTAGATAGCAGAAAATAATCAAACTCAGGACTGGAATCAACCAAGTGGGCACAAAAAGAACTATTCAAAGTATCAACCAAAGGAGGAGCCTGTTCTTTGAAAATAGTATCAAGATAGATACACCCTTAGCAAGACGAACTAGAGGGCACAGTGATAGTATCCTAATTAACAAAATCATAAATGAAAAGGGAGACATAAGACCAGAACCTGAGGAAATCCTAGGCATCATCACATCCTACTACACAAGGCTATACTAAACAAAACTGGAAAACCTGGACAAAATGAACAATTTTCTAGACAGAAATCAGGTACCAAAGTTAAATCCAGATCAGAATAAAGATGTAAACAGCCCCATATCCCCTAAAGAATTAGAAGCAGTCACTAATACTCTCCCAACCAAATAATGCCCAGGACCACCCACATGGGTTTAGTGCAGAGTTCTATCAGACCTTCAAAAAAGAACTAATTCCAACTGTCCTCAAACTATTTCACAAAATAGAAACAGAACGTACTCTATTCAATTCATTCTATAGAAGCCACAATTACTCTGATAACTAAACCATATAAAGTCCCAACAAAATAGAGGACTTCAGATGAATTTCCCTTATGAATATTGATGCAAAAATATTCAATAAAGTCCATGCAAACTGAATCTAAGAATATATCACAAAGATCAACAATAATGATCAAAAAGGCTTCATCCCAGGGATGCAGGGATGGTTTAATATAAGAAAACACATCAACGTAATCCACTGTATAAGCAAACTCAAAAAGAAAAACCGCATGATCATCTCCTTAAATGCTGAGAAATCATTTAACGAAATCCAACACCCATTCATGATAAAAGTCATGGAAAGATCAGGAATTCAAGGCCCATACTTGAACATAATAAAAGCAGTATATAGCAAACCAGTAGTAAACATCAAACTAAATGGAGAGAAACTAAAACCAATCCCACTAAAATCAGGGACTAGACAAGGCTGCCCACTTTCTTCCTATCTATTCAATATAGCACTTGAAATCCTAGCCAGAGCAATTGGACAACAGAAGTAGATCAAGGGAGCACCATAGTCCCTGGCCCGGGGGATTCTGCGGACACCCACAAGGACCCACACAGGATCCTCCACGGGATCATAAGACCTCTGGTGAGTGGAACACAGTGCCTGGTCCAATCCAATCACGCAGGACCCTACACTGCACATTATTATTATGCATATCAGATAGGCGTGTGTGTGTGTGTGCGTGTGTGTGTGTGTGTGTGTGTGTGTGTGTGTGTTTGTGTGTGTATGTGTGTGTTTGTGTGTGTTTGTGTGTGTTTGTGTGTGTGTGTGTGTGTATGTGTGTGTGCATATAAGCATGTAGGTATATAGCACTTGTGACCAGAGGAATGCAATCATGCAATATCTTTCTTTATGTCTCTCTGCCATTTTCCTATGATGCAGTGTGTTGATTAGAATATCTTTTGCCCATGGGATGTGGCACTATTACAAGGTTTGGGCTTGTTTGAGGAAGTGTATCATTGTGTAGGCTTGCTTTTATGTAGTGCACAATCTCTGCCCAGTGACGATAATCGATCCTCTTCCTTGCTACCTGTGGCCACAAGCTTCCTCATTGTTGCCTTCAGACTAAGATATAGACCAATTAGTTCCTTCCCCAGCACCTCCTCTTCCTGGATGCTGCCATGCTTCCTACCAAGATAATAATGTACTGACCCTCTGAATCTGTAAGACAACCTCAATTAAATTTTCCCTATAAGAGTTTCCTGAGTCATGATGTCTCTGCACATAAATGAAATAATGTTGAACATAGGTAGTATGTTAGCCTGATTTTTAATGCTTACAAGATAATAGCAGCAAGCATGCAAGCACAAAGTAAAGATGATGAATCAGTTTCTGTATTTTTTGAAATTCCTAATTTTTGAATGAATGTGGGGATTGAGAAAATTAGAAAGTTATGGGAAGGAGAAAGAGAGGATGCAAAGAACTTTTGGGCTCCTGCCACTTGCTTTTGCATTCAATATTTCTATTTTAAAACAACACCAACAACTAAAACAACCAACGTCAGGACATCCATACAACAGATTCACAGAGAAGACACCAAAGGACATTACATTCTCGTAAATCATTTTTCAGCTAATGTCTGGTGTTTTGAGCCTAAGGATTTTACTGTCAAACCCTGATGATTAGTCCCTAGATTGTATCCCCTAACAAAATGATGAATCACACTGTGGTCAATACGACAGTTAACGTGTATAAAGACATTGTTTTTCACACAGTCAGTTTGAATTGTTACTATATATCCCAGTTTTTTGCATTTTATCTCCATTAGTGTGTTGTTTTCAGCCCTCACTTGCTACATAGAAAACAGAATCTTTTACATTATATTTCATTTAGGGTGCACAATGGAACCTAAAGACTAATTCAGTCCATTTCAATGTGGAGCTCTCTGTACTCTTTCCAAAATTGAAATTAAACTGTTTTCAAAAATATTATGCAGTTGTGTGGCTTAGTTTAATTAAGATTGGGGGGGGTATTTCTCCTACAGTCTCAGTTGTCTCAAACTGGGAAAACTGTCTAGAAGTGTTGTGGAACCTTTGTGACTGTGCCCTAGCAGAAGTAGATCCGTGGGGCAAGAAGGAGGAAGCTGGGTGGTTCTGAACTAAATCTTGCATTCTAAATCCAAACAAATGTGAGAAGGGGCCATTCAGGCTCTCAATGCCACAGATCAACTTGGTGTTTCCTCCGATGCTGTCTTTATCATGACAGTCTTTCCCTGGTGAGTGTTTGCCATATACATCTCTTCCTGAACATTGATTGTGTCAGGACTTTTGACAACTTGACTTAAAAATATGTATTGTAAGTGTACATCTGTCTCTCCACCTCTCCCCCTCCCCCCTCCTTCCCTCCCTCCCTCCTTCCCTCCCTCCCTCCCTCCCTCTCTCTCTCTCTCTCTCTCTCTCTCTCTCTCTCTCTCTCTCTCTCTCTCTCTCTGGGTGTGTGTGTGGGTGTGTGTAGGTGTGTGTGTGTGGGTGTTGTGTCAAATATATTGCTGTCAATTTTGCCTTCATGTATTTTTTAATGTGTGTGTGTGGAATGATTTTTCACATTAAAAATTATTCTCATTTTTCATAAATTTCAGTGCAATCTTCAATTTTAGGGAGATACGCTTCCAAATGGCTTTTTCTCTGGAAATCAATAAATTGGAATGCTCCATAGCTTTATGAACTGAGTGAGATTGTCAGTAGGTTCCCAGTGATGCTGTGGGTCCAAACTTAAGATCTGTGCACCAGCTAGAGGAGCCTCTGTGTTCTTTGAGCCCTGCATTTGGAGAATAACTATGAATTGTTTGTACAGTTGCCTCTAGAATAGAGACTCTTTTTTTAAATTGTTTTCTCTTTTTCACTAGATGCCATTCATTAGAAAGTCCTTCCACATGGAAACTACTGACCATATTGAATGGTGGAGAAAGGAGTTTCACAGTAAATTTTAAAAGAAGAAAACAAAAGTTACAGTTCTATAACTGATACTCCCACAGCTAAAGCTGTGTGGAAGCATGAAGAATGTTGCAGGACTTGCAAAATTTGGTTGAATCTCATTCCTCCTCTATGCTCACATAATTTAGTACTTAATATCCTCGTAATTTCATAGGTATATTTTTGTAAATACTTCTTAATTAAGTTGTGTGAATGTGTGTAACTCTGTGAATGTCTCTGTGCATGTCTCTCTTTCTATGTATATTTTTCTCTGTCTCTGTGCCTACTTGTGTGTCTCTGTGTGAATGTTTATGTGCATGTCTCACTCTGTATGTCTAAGTTTCTTTGTATGTCTGTCTCTGTCTATCTATGCCTCTCATCTCTTCTCATTTCTTCTCCTTGTTTACCTTCTTCTTCTATTTTTCCTCTTTCTTTGCCTTATCCTTCTCCTCCTTATTCTTTTCTCCTTCTGCTTCTCCTTTTCCTTCGCCTTCTCCTCCTACTCCTGTTTCTTCTTCTTCTTCTTCTTCATCTTCTTCTTTTTCTTCTTCTCTTCTTCTTCTTCTTCTTCTTCTTCTTCTTCTTCTTCTTCTTCTTCTTCTTCTTCTTCTTTTTCTTCTTCTTCTTCTTCTTCTACTTCTTCTTCTTCTTCTTCTTCTTCTTCTTCTTCTTCTTCTTCTTCTTCTTCTTCTTCTTCTTCTTCTTCTTCTTCTTCTTCTTCTTCTTCTTCTTCTTCTTCTTCTTCGTCTATGCCTTTGACTTTTCCTTCTCTTCCTCCTTCTCTCATTCTCCTTCTCTCCTTCTCTCCTCTTTATTTAACCTTCTCCTTTTCTACTTCTCCAAGTCCTCCTCCTTCTTTTTGCTTTTCCTCTTCCTCTTCTTTTGTTCTTCTTCCTTCTCCTTCTCCTTGTCGTTCTGCTCCACCCATTCCTCTTCCCTTCCTTCTCCTCTTCCTTTCCATATTCTTCTCCTTCTCCTTCTCTTTCTTTTTCTCCTTCTACTTTTTTCTCTATCTCACCCTCCCTCACTCCCTCCTACCTTACCCTACCCTCCCTGATGCATTCACAGACTCTCCTCCAGTACTTCTGGTCATTTGTATTTTGTCTTGCCAAGCTATGAAAACCAGGATGGTCTCCTGAGGCATCCCCTGTTGCTGGTCTTTTCCATATGTCTTTTCAATTGTCCTTTCACTGTTTTACAGATTTCTTCTAAGATCATTTTACCCCACCCCACCTCCATGCCTTGATTTCTTATGGTAGGAGTCTCCAGAGTTTCAAACTCACATCCTCTCTGCTGGTGTTCTGCCTGAGAAACCACAAAATCTGGAGGCTAAAGTTAAATTTGATCATTGAGCTTGGGGCATTGTGCTATGTACAAAATGCCTGGTCTACAGTCATGCTGAAGTCCTTAAACCTGATGAAACCTAATGCGTCGTAATTTTCACCTACATGGGAAGGAAGGCATTTAATCAGTATTTCTGGAACCCTGGCTCCTGTTAAAGTTACCAAACCCACAAGCACTCCCGCCCAGCAGTGGCTAATGGCTAGCAGTCACATACAAAATGACCAAAGGTTCTGATCTTCAGGTTAGATAACTTCCAGTTACCTAGCAACAGCAAGATAAGAAGCCCAATACATGAGAGGCTACTTGGCCCTACATCAGTCTCTCTCTCTCTCTCTCTCTCTCTCTCTCTCTCTCTCTCTCTCTCTCTCTCTCTCTCTCTTTCTCTCTCTCTAACTTTTACAATCCTTACTCTCTGTAAACTTTTACCTCTTTCTCTAAGCGTTCACCTTTCTTACTCTCTAACTTGCTCTCTGTTCTTCCTTCTATGTCTTTCCCCATCTCTCCTTTTAGCCATGGCAAGTCTAACAATCTTTTTACCCTTTTTTTTTCTCCCTGCTGTCTAAAATAAAGCTCTAAAACATTAGACTATCTATGTTTTTTAAGACCCAATATGGGATGCCAGAGACTAAGAATCTGGTACCATTGTCTTCCCCTAGTTCACCCCCATCTGTGTAGTGTCAGTGGATTTAAACAGACAGATGCACAACCAGGGATGCATGGTAAGTATCCTTCACTCCTCCCATGTCAGCCTTCACAGAGCACAGAACCTTCTGCCGGCCATGTTCTCTCTCACTTCTCCAACTTCCCCTACACCCACAGTTTCACACTGGACACTTAACATTACTACAAATTATTAAAATGTAACTGCATTTAAATTTAAAAATCATCGCCTCATTTGTGTTGGTAACAATCCAATGCTTAACAGATATTTGTTAGTAGTGCTTACCTGTTGACATTGATACCATGAACTTCTTATTACTTCTGGTGCTATGTGATTTTTTTTTCCAAGCAAGATGAGGACTTGAACAATTTCTGAAATCATGTCTTTGGACTCACAGCACTTACATGATGTAGTTCTAGTTTCCCAGAGACTTCCAGTATCTGTGATCAGCCATGAACTTGGGACATCTGCAGCATGACACAGAGTTTCATTGGGCTGAGCAGAGAGATAGTAAGATTTGTTTGTTTCCTCTGTCCAAAGTATATATATGCGCTTAAATTATAACTGCATAGTGGTTTTTATTACTCTGTGTTATTATCATTTCAAATCCTCTTAGTTCTTGGCTGAGTTGCTAAATGATACCTTGTTCTGTGAACCAGCTGCCACTTTTGTTCTAAAGCGATTTGATGGATCTTTTCAGCTTTCCTACTTCCATTTACTGAGAAAGTTAGCTTCCCTCTGAGGTTATGGTCTTATAAGTTGTTGGATGTTTCAAACCCTTCCCTGGAATGTCTGGGACTCTGCAGAAAAGGAACTAAGACTTTTGAAACAAAAGCGAGGAACTACTTGGTGTCATCTTCTTGTCTTGTGAATATTCTGAGATCATTTCTTACAACTGGAAATATTCAAACACATTAAAATTATTCTAGACTGAGAAAGTCAACTGCATTATAATCCTGATACTTACTGACACATGAGTTATAAAGATGTTCTTTATTAAAAAATCAATTAGTTCTTATACTCTTTATTTCGTTCTAGAACACATTTTCCCCCTTTTAACAGCTGAAAAATCTATTTTACTTCAATTTCATTTTTAAAAATCCATATTATTTTAAAAATTTTAGTGGTAATTGTAATAAGTATCTATAAAGTGTTCCAGATGGATCATGCCCCCTCTTTCTGTGGCTAATGGAAAGTTATTAAAAAAAAAAGGTCTTCCTAATGAACATCTATTCTTTGTTATTTGTTGTTTTTGTTGTTGTTGTTATTGATGTTGTTAGAGATTATTACTTGACTTCAGGAATGTTTAATGCTAACGAGGGTCTTATTTTTCTCCAGATGTCTCCTTTCACCCCCCAATATATATATATATATATGTTTGTATAAATGTTTTGAGTCCCTGTATGCACATTATCACATATTTCTGATTCAACTTGTGCACAAAGCAACCTAGATTCTGTCTTTTTACATTGGTGTTCCTTTGCAGGGAAATGAAATACCAAAGCCTATCTGAAAGTAAGGATTTTTCAAAAGTCTCATTTCCTTGGGAATTCTAAATAAAAGTTTATATTCATTATCGAGAATGTATTATGAGCTTGTAAAGGGCATTTGGATATGAATTTCTTTCCTGTTATGTTTATTTTTCCTCGGTGACTTGAAGTGGAAGCTACTCACAGGAAAAAAAAAGAGGTATCTAAAACTACTTCTCATTATCTCACTTTCTTTAAATTGAGATTTCTGATGTTGAAGAGGAATGAAATGAGTGTACAGATTTTATCCACATAACTCCTAAAAGAAAGAGCAATAGTCATGTTCGACAAACACATGTATTCGACACCACAATGAAATTGCATGGGTACTGGCTGAATCTAAAGTCCCTGTAAATAAATGTGTGTGTGTGTGTATGTGTGTGTGTGTGTGTGTGTGTGTGTGTGTGTGTGTGTGTGTGTGAATATTTCCATGTGTGTGTGTCTGTGACTCAGTATATCTAGATGTATATGTACATGTGTGTGTTAGGATTTTATTGCTGTAAACAGACACACTTACCAATGCATGTTTTATTAGAAAACCATTAAATTGGGGCTGGCTTACAGGTTCAGAAGTTCAGTCCATTATCATCAAGGTAAGAATATGGCAGGATCCAGGCAGGCATGGTTCATTTGGAGCTGAGAGTTCTACATCTTCATCTGATAGCTGCTTGGAAATGAATAGCTTCCAGGCAGTAGGCAGGGGGCCTTAAAGTCTGTTCCCACAAAACATCAAATGTGTTCTTGAGTATTTATGTGAGTATTAGTATGGGTTTTATGCCATGAAGTGTCACCATGATCATAGTAAATCTTGAACACTTTGTAACTTCTTTTCAGTGGTTTACTCCATTATTGTCATGGCTGGAATCATGGTAGCCTTCAGACAGACACAGTGCTGGAGAAGGAGATGAGTTTTAGGTCTTGATATAGAGGAAGCAGATGGAGACTGTGTCAAACTGGGGATTGCTTAAGGACAGCAGACCTCCAAGCCTACCACCACATTGTTACATTTCTTCCAACAAGATCACACCAACTCAACAAAGACACATCTCCATCAGTGCCCCATCTATTCTACCAATGTCACACCTCATGAAACTATTTCACACCTCCTGAGAGTGCCACACCTATTGCCACTATTTATTTGGGCCCATTAACATTATTCTTAAAACTGTTCAATGGACAAAAGGTAACTTTAATGAAAGAAATAAAGAATGTTTCAAAAAAAAAAAAACAGGAGTATGTATGTCTTGGTTACTGTTCTATTGCTGTGAGAGACATCATGACCAAACCAACTTATAAGAGGAAACATTTAATTTTGGTCTTACAGTTCCATAGGGCAAGTCCAGGATATCATGGTAGACACCATGGCAACACAGAGGCAAAACATGTAGAGCAGTAGTTGAGAATGAACAACTTATGATGGAGATGGCAGAGAGTAATGAAAGAGGGAGAGAGAGAGAGTGAGAGACACAGAGAGAGTGAGAGACAGAGAGAGAGAGAGAAAGAAAAGAGAGAGAGAGAGAGAGAGAGAGAGAAGAGAGAGAGAGAGAGAGAGAGAGAGAGAGAGAGAGAGCCTGATGGGTTTTTGATATTTCAAGGCTCTGTGACAAATCTCCTTTAATAATAAAACAACTCCTAATTCATTCTAAACAGCCCATCACCTGGAAAACTAACACATTTGAACGTGTGATCATCTGTGGTCCACAACTATTCAAACAAATAAAGGAATGAAAAAAAAAAAAGAAATCAACTAATAAGTGGCCATGACACTTGGTAGTATAGTTTATATCATTACTTTTCATTTCTCACAGGTTAGGGTTATTTGCATAACATATTTCTGATCAGCCATCATTCTCAAATAATCCAAAGGCATCCTAACCACACCCCCACCCCCCCACACACACATTTCTACTTGATTAACCATATTGGCATTATTTATTTTTATGGAAACATATCCCTTATTCCTGATTTAGTTCAAATCGTGGAAAATGTTGATGTACAATTAATTCCTATTCATAATGGGATAAAAAAGAAGTCAAAAAGATTGAATCCATTGTTCCTTGGAGCTGAAGATTTCCCATCGATTTAGCAAAATTTTATAAATATGATTTTAAAAGAAGGCAACACCCTGAAAAAGTCTTATTTTCATATTTTCATTATTTAAAGACCATTCTGTGATATAAATAGGAATCTAGAGGAAGAAAGGTGTTTAAAGTCACTGACACACATACTTAACTGAGGTTTCCTTTGCACAGGAAGAATATATATCAATCCTCTATATCTGGAGAGTTTTTCCAGGACCCTAATGATATAAAGGTCTTCAGGTCTCTAGGTTAAAACGACATTGCTTTTGCCTATAATGTATGCAAAGTAACCTCTTTTATACAGTAATCATATTTATGTGTGTATGCATACAGAAATATACAGGTAAGTGCAGAGGATAGGGAAGGGTATACTGTTTTCTGCTACTTCACTACCTAATTTTCCCCTTGTGACAGGGTTTCTTGCTGAGCTAGGAGTGAGGCTGACATTTAGGAAGCCACAGTCATCCTTCTGTCTCTGCCACTCCAATTCCTAAGCACTGGTGTTGTAGGTGAATGTTTGACCAAACACTTGGCTTTACCCGTGGGCCATCTCCCCAGATTCTTCTTTATTTTAAATAACCTCTGGAATACTTTTGCCCTCAATGTAATGAAACTGCTGTATAAGAAGTTGTTATTTAGAAGATGGCAATACAAGTGGTCTGTGTGTGTTCAGTACAGACATGGTATATTAAGAACTACTTTCCTTAATTCCTTGAGAATTTCATACACTATATTTTGATGGAATTTACTTTCCGATTCTTTTAGTAACTCCTCCCAGAACAAAAACTGGCCCATTCCCACTTAACTCCTCCTGCCAACTTCATATCTCGTCTTCTCCTCTTTGTTACAACCCATTCAAATCATTTGTGTTTCCCATAAACTCTTGGACATCTGGCTTCCTATAGAGCATGAACAATCTATCACCTTCAAAGTCAATACCTTTGATGAAAACTGACTATTCATCCCTCATCAACTGTCTATACCTTATCAGATAGCGATAAGGGATGATAAGGGATAGTGAGCTTTCCCGTTCAGTGATGGAAGACAGAATGGCCTGATTTTGTGCAGAAAGCCACAGTTTTTCTCTTACCTCTGTGCCTTAAAAGATTTTCATTCTCGTCCTTGAGGATTTCTAAGATTCAGCTCCTCTACTTCTTGCCTCTTTCTGTGAATATTTGTGAATATGCATGTTTATCTATATTACAGATGTCTCAGTTTACATACAACTCAACTCATAGTGGGATTTGCAAATTAACTGCTGGCACTATCTCACAATAGACCATATTCCTTAATGCAGACTTGGTGTGGGTAAGTACCAGAAAGGAATTGGAAATTGCTAGATATCTTCAGAGTTAGTTGTAGTATAGGTGAAGTATAGACTTCTGACCTTACAGTCTGGCTAGCCCTCATGGGTTTAAGATGCATGGATAGGGGATCAAGATCCTGAACTTGCATTGCATTTTTGGTCTTTTTGAACAAAACAGAGATATCCTTGAAGAGATAGATGGATCCTATCACTTTGGGTCAAATAAATAATTCTGTGGTTAAATTGTTTTGAAATGTCAGTCATGGGTCTTTGATGAAGGCTTCGGTCCACAGTACAACGTTCATAGGTAGTACAATATGCACTCTGAAAAGTGATTGGAACCTGAGGGCTTTAATCAATGAGTTAATCAATCAATGGATGTTCATGGAATGGGTAAGAAACTTGTAAATGAACGTTTGGACATGTCTTGAAAGCTGTTTATTGTCTTTGGTCCCTTCTTGTGTTAATGCGGACTAGCTGCCAATAAGTTGAACAGTTGTGCTGCTTCATGCCCCTTTCATATTCATGTGATCATGGATCCTTCTTTCATTTGTGATAGTAACATGTCAGGTTCAGAGGAAACATGGCTTACTTCTTTAATTTTTTTTTTCTAGAAACTGCATGCTAAGTGCAGACCCAATGTTACCTAGTTGTTGTAGTTGGAATATTCAGCCACGGTATCTGTTGTCTTTGAGACTCAAGAACTTTGCTGCTACCCACACCACTGGTCTTTCTTCTGAATTCACTATTGTATTTTAGTAGATTTCAATATCATATGAAGTGCCAGAAAATGAGTGATAAATGACAGTGGTGAAATGTGTTTAGAATCATTAAATTACACACTTAAAAATAAATAAATCAATGGATTTATTTAGTATATAAATAAAACTCCAATAAAACTTCTGAAAAGGCTTAACCGAATGTGATGCTTCTCATGTGAGTTGTTATTTGTCATAGCACCTGTGATTTAGCTGTTAATAGTAGTGGGTTTTATTACTTATGAATCAGACACCAATAAATCCATGAAGGGGTAACACTCCATTAACTCAGGAGAAAGAAATCAATTAAAAGTCATTGGATTTCTTGATGAGAATTTTTCTGGTCAAAGCTGAGTTGGCAGGAAGTTGGAAAGATTGGGGTGTCTCCCAGAAAGTGGAACACACATTAGAATGTAGGTGTTGTGAGGCTATAAGACATATTCACTACTTGTCACCTATTATTGAGTATCCTTGCTGGTGGAGGTACTTACCCTTCACTTCTGCCATGGAGGGAAGTGGGTCTATAACTAGACAGAAGGAGGAGATTGTGATGAGTAATGTTTGTGTGGGTTATGGAGTAGGATAAACCTTAATGTGCTGGGATTTTATTTATCTCCAACTTGACAATCTAGTGCCACCTTAGGAGAGAGAACAATTGAAGAATTGTCTCTATTCACTTGGTTTTTGGGTAAGTCTATGGGACATTTTCTTCCTTGATGGTCGATGTGTGAGGGTAGACCACTGTGGGTAAGCTCATCAGTAGTCATTTATAAAAGGGAAGCTTTTACTCTGTATTTAAAATAAAATATTCGATCAAGCCACATGATTTTTGGTGGTTTGAAAAAGAATGTCCCCTATAGATTCATATATGTGGATATTTAGTCACCAGGATTGGCAGTGTGTTTAAGGATTAGAAGGAACGAGAGAAGATGTGGCTTCATTGGAGGAAGTGGTTGTGTCAATAAGGGTGGTCTTTGAGTTTTCAAGAAACCAATGTAATGGCAGAATATCTGTCTCTGTCTAAGGATCAATAGTTCTCTATTGCTCCAGTGCTGCGGTCACTGACTTGATGTTTGACTAAACTTCTGAAAGTGTAATCAAGCCCCCAGTTAATACTTTGTTTCATAATAGTTGCTTTATCCATGATGTCTCTTCTCAGCAATAGAACAATGACTAAGATAGGGTCAAGGAATAAGCACTCTTTCCTGGTAATGCTTCAAGTTCCTGTTTTGCCTTCCTTGGTAATAGTCTGTAACATGTAACCTAATAACCCTTATATTCCCACGTTGTTTTTGATTTTAGTATTCTTCAGTGTGAGAAAGAAGCAAACTAGAACAATTACATGTCATTATATACATGAGAATATGTTACCTTTAAATTAAAATAAATCATCTACACATTATTTGTCCTTATAGGATAAGTGACAGTGGTACTATTAGATATTTTGTTTCTCTAAGAAATTGTCTTACTTAAAATTTCTATTGTTGTAAGGACATACCATGTCCATAGAGCTAATTCCATAGCAAAAGTTTTATTCAGCTTATATGCCACATTGCTGTTCATCATCAAAGTAGTTTGGAAAGTAACTGAAACAACACATGTTCCTGGAGCCAGAAACTCATGCATAGGCCATGGAATGGTGATGCTTATTGACATGCTCCTTAAGTCTTGCTTTCATAAGGAGCACAAGACTACCACCACAAGGTTGTCACCACCCACAATGAACTGGGTCCTCTCCCAAAAATTAAAAAAATTCCTAACAGCTTGATCTTAATGAGGCATTTTCTCAACTGAGGCTCCTCCTCTTTCAAGACTCTAGACCTTGTCAAGTTGCTATGAAACCATTATGGCACTCTGAATGTAATTGGCCTCTGAGGAGGTGTGGCCTTGTAGGAGTAGGTGTGGCCTTTTTGGAGGAAGCATATCACTGTGAGGCTTTAAAGCTCTGCTCAGTGTGGAAGACACCATCCCTGCATGCAGAAGACTCTAAGCTTCCTCACCACCACCACATATGCCCAGACACTTGCATGTTCACTTCCTTGATGATAGTGGACTGAACCTCTGAAACTGCAATGAAATGTTGAAAAGCCCTAATGAAATGTTTCTAATGAGTTTCCTTAGTCATAGTGATTTTTCACAGCATTGAAACCCTAATTAAGACATCCAGCTAGCACAGAAACTCTCCCAGATATCAAAATTAATCAACAATAGAGAGTATTTTCAAGTCATATGGCATTCAAACTTATTCTAGAGAAAAAAACTGAAATGATTGAGTCCATGACAAGCCTGACTAAAAACAAAAACAAAAAAAAACAATACAAAAAAAATTACCAAAAAAACCCAACAAACAAAACAAAAACAAAAACAAAACTAAAACAACAATAAAACCAACCAACCAACCAAACAAACAAACAAAAGAAACACTCAGAGTGCATATGGGACCCAGTAAGACCCCCATGAAGCACAGGGGCTACTCAGGAGTAGTGACCAACATATTGGGCAACCTCATAGAGTTTGAAACCCATGAGAACTGGCATAGAAAAAAGGTCAGCACATATGCATTGAGCACACCTTCACTGTTTTATGAGAATGAGGTCACACATAAATTTAAGACTGGAATTTCCAGGGAATAGAAAGGCTGAAATGGGACATAGGTATGTTGGGAGTCAGATGTTTGGAGGAGAACCAGGGGACCAGGCCAGTGTGGGAGCTTTTTGATGGTCATCTGGGGCACTCAACAGAGACCTCCAAAAGATCACAGGATTCATCCCAGGCAAAGAGTGCTCAGGGAAAGCACTCAGGATCCATGCCCCACCATATATTATCTCACATTATACTCATTTTCTCTTTTAAATTACTCTTTGACCTGATTGGCTGGCTATTTGTTAAGAAACCAAAGAACCTAATGTGGATATGCCCAATCTTAACTATTTGCAGAAAATTTCTATTCTTCCTGGGTCTCCTGCTTCACATTTTGAAAACTTCATCTTAGAATTCAGTGTCCTCTACTCCTCTGTTTGTCCTTTATTGTTTTTAAAGGTCACCATCAATTTAATCTTTCTTAACTTCTTCCTGGTCTTTTTTCTGCATGTTAATATTGTGTTTCTTAAAAAGATATCTTAATGGGAATAGAGAGATGACCATGTTGTTAAGAGCACCATTGTACTGCAAAAAAACTGGATTTGTTTTCTTGAATTCATATCCAATGGTTAACAATCAGCTTTAATGCCAGCTCCATGAGATCTGACAGGTCATGTCTCTGTGGTCACCTATAATCTCAAGCTCATGCCCTACTCCCACCCATATAAATAAAGATAATAAATCTTAAAATGAGAGACAAGTTTCATTTGGTTTCATTATTCAAATGAAACCTTATTTTGTCTGATTTCTGAGTCTCTTTTTGGATCAGTTTTCTGGGTTGCACTTTGTGTAACAAGGCCACATTCCTTTCATCTATCACTCTTTCCCCAACTTGTTGTTTCTCCCTCAGACTTCATAGCAGAGATTCTATACATGTCCTGTTTTTCTCCCCTTCTTCCTAAAAATCCATCTTTTGCTGACATCCCTGCTCCTCTAAGTCATATCTCCAATTCCTTGCTCACTATGCAGACCACAGAAGCTAAGTCCTGTCCATTTTAGCCTGTGTGATATTAGATGTATGCACCGTTCACAGCCTGAGTTGCAACTTTCATCTTCCTTTGATGTTCTTTCCACCATAGTCCATCTCTTCCAATAAAGTGTTCACTAAAAGCATGTCATGTCACACGTATTAATTTTTAGAACAAAAAAATTTTATTGACAAAGATACTGAGGTTGTCAAAGACCCATAGGTACCCAACACAGGAAAACAAACATTTTTTTCAATCCTATAAGTTTACATTTCTGTACTTTGTGATTTTTTTTTCAATTTAAGTGATATTTGACACCAGAGTATATACATAGATATGTAGGTCACCAAGAAATTTGATAAAGTACACAGTTGGATTGGCTAGAGCTTTGTAAACAACCTTTCCGAACTTTTTGGATCCATCATCTCTAGTGTACTGCACCCAGGTACCTATTAAGTAGTCATTGTCATCACCTGATCTCGCCTCAGCCAGAGGGGTCTCTGGAATGAAGTGGAGGTTACCTTCCTTGTAGTCATCCAGGAGCTGATAGACGTAGAGGACCGGATCCTTCTTGTAGGAAATGTAAAAATAGTCCTGTAAAAATGGCACCTGGGCTAGCACCATCCCACTCCAGTTGTCCTCAGAGCCATCTTTCCCCTCAAATTTGTGTTGTACCTCTCTGCCAAACAGGGCGCTGGCGAGTTGGACATCCCTCACCTGAGGAAAAACTACTTTGTGAGGCAAGACCTTAAGATTTAAAATGCTCTCATCGCTGTGGAGCTCCTGTCAGTACACACTGTCAATTCTGTCATACTTCACCAAATAAAGAGAAGGGTTTGTTGGCAGTTGACCTAGAATCATGGCCTTCCAATGGGTGACAGGCTCATTACCTTCCTTCCACCCGTGAGAAATTCTGCAGCCAACAATATTCCCCAGGGCCTGGGAAGAAGGCTTCCCCCTACTCTTCTTCTTGAGTGATGTCATGCTCAGACTCTTCAGAGGTATTGTCTTCTACCTGGCTGTAGACCTTTTGTGGTAGATCACACTGTCTTGTGGCTTCCATTCTCTTCAAATATCATACTTGCCCATTGCCTGGGACTGAAGATCTTGCCCATTTAAACCAGACACAATGCTGTTGCCTCTGTCATATATATGAGTTCCTGATGGGCAATGGTTATGGGTTGGGAGTGAATGCTGGACCAAGACTCTTCTCTAAGAGAACTTTTGAGTTCCTAAAATTAATTTTATAAAAATAAGAAGTTAATAAGTCAGCCATGGTGGTACACACATTTAATCCCAGAACTCAGAAGGCAAGGACAGGCAGATTTCGAAATTAGAGACCAGCCTGGTCTACAAAGTGAGTTCCAGGGCAGCCAGTGCTATAGAGAGGAACCCTGTCTCAACAACAACAACAACAACAACAACAACAACAACAAGTAAAAGAAAACAAACGAAAATCAAATGAAAGACAAAGACAAACAGAAATACAAACAAAAATATAACAAAACAAACAATCAAATGGAGAAGTTAATAGGAAGTGGTGGTGACCTATAACTTTAATCATAGTACTCAAGAGGCAGAGCGAGGCAGACCTTAGTGAGTTAAAGGCTAGTCTGGTCTACACAGTGAGTTTCCTGACAGCCAAATCTAAACATACAGAAACTCAAATAAAATTAACAAAGAAAGCAAACAAACAAACAAAGAAACAAGGGAAACAAGGAAATAAAAATAATGTAATTAACATGTAATTCTCTAGAGCTCAGAATAACATAGCAGATCAACATTTATTTCTTCAGCCCTGAGTTAATTTGCCTCTGATGAGGATCCTCTCCTTGAATTTCTATGTCAATTTAGGTGGTGCTATGACTATTACCCCCAATGATCAAGAGGAAGAGAGAGAAAAAAAAAAGGCCAGGTGGGTCACCATGAATCTCTTGTACGTGTAAGCTCTGAGCTAAGTGCCTGCATTCACAAATATCTTCCCAGGGACACAGCACACCACTGTCCTTCTTTATTGTTTCTCCTGACCCAGCTTCAGAATTATTTGATGAACTCATTGCATCACTGAACTCAAGAACAACTCAACAAGTCGAGGCAATATCAGCCATTTAGAACTAATATCTTCTAACGTGCACATAGACAAAGAGGAGCTTTGGCATTTTAGTGGAATTGTGATCTAGATATTGTTAGCAAGGATAATAAATTCAGGACATAAACTAACCTAGATCATTCATCTCCCTAGCTAATAAACATGGGGAAAGTAGAATGTACAGTAACTCACTGTAGGAGAGAAAATTTTTAGCTTTCTGTAGCTATGATGGTCCCAATTACTTCATAAATGTACTTACCCATAGAAAAATATCCTAGTTGTCAAGATTCTGTCTCCTGATACAGACCAGGCACCAAAAGCCTGTGGTAAAAAATGACCTGGCTTTGACACACCACTGTGAAGATAGTGAACTCACCTTCAATGGATTCTAGCGCCTCAAAGTGGAATAGATGCGCAATCTCCAGCCAGTGCTCTGTGACATCACACTAGTTCAACTTACATCATAGAACCCCTCTCAGGCTGGTTCCTTCCCTAGTTACACTCACAAACTTTCAGCATCTCGACTTTACCTTTTCATATGGCCTGCTAGAAATAAAAAATGAAATCCCAACTGAAAGGCCTGATGATCTGAGTAATATTCTGCCAAAGAATTTCACCCTAGCATTGTTTTTATTGTTTGGTTGTTGGATTTTTATTTGTTTGGTTTGTGTTTTGTTTTGTTTCATTTTTGTTTTTATTTTCGTTCAGAGAAAGTCTTCGATTTCTGACTTGACAACACCCATGTTGGTTATTTTTCATGTTCCAACCTTTCCCTTGGTTATCATTAAGCTGTGCTTCTTATCATAAATATTGCCAGACTCTTTGAGGCAGCACACTGGATAGCACACCAATTGTCACTTTATGAAAACCCACAGTTAGAGGAGGACTATTTTTATGCAAACAAAGCAGGAATTTGACAGGGTTAAATGACATGTATTGAAAGCAATGGCAATCATGAATTATGGATTCTTTGGAAAGTAAGAGGACAACATAGATCTTGGGCATTCTTACAAAGTTGTGATAAAATTAAAAAAAAAAACCCTGATATCTCCCAGTCATATTTTAAAGGTTTTTAAAATTTACCATCACTTCTGATTATAAGGAATTTCATAGATTAAATGCAGTACAACAGGATGAAATAGATGAGGTAATTTTACTTTTGAAATATGTGTAGACAGAATACTGGACACAGGTAAGTATAAAATTTACTTACAAATTAGAGGACACTTTAATTGTTCATGCCACATAGATCTTCAGTTCTTCAAAAAAAAATCCTTTTCAGTACCTTCCACGGTCCCCACCACACCCTGTACATCCTCTTCATAGGATATGACACTATCCATAGAGAGCTAGATCCTTCAACAACAGTCATCAAAAAAAAAATCATTCCTTAAGGTGTGGCCACAGGCCAAGGTGATGGAGGAACTTTATCTGAGATTCTGTCTTCCCAGGTTGATTTAAGTTCACAAAAAAAAAAAAAAAATCTAAGAAGGACCTCTACATATCCATATCGTCAATATTGATTGCCTCACTGTATGAAACTTACATGCTATGGAGTGATTTTAGATGTCAACTACTGGATGAATGCCTTAAAAATGAAAGACAGAAAGAGAGAGAGAGAGAGAGAGAGAGAGAGAGAGAGAGAGAGAGAGAGAGAGAGAGAGAGAGAGAGAGATTAATATATTTCTCATCTATGTGTATTAGTGCAGGGCTTTTTTTTTTTTCAAAAAACTGGATGGAACGGTAAAATACTATATATTAGGTTAGACAAGTTAAACTCAAAATGACAATTTTGAAAATATAAATTTAATAAGGGACATTAAAAAATAGGAGGTATTTTGGAAGAGTAAGCGCAGCAGCAGGGGTGGGGAGATCTGATAGCAATGGAGGATATTGGGGAGAATGAAGATGGTAAAAGGACACTATAAACCTGTGCAAAGGTTCACAGAAAAGGCCTGCGACTTGTACACTTAAAAAACACTGGTATAAAGTAACAGAGTCCAAATAATATTTTGATTAATTTGGGGAATTTATCTTCAAGCCACTATAAAATGTATTTGTATTTTTCAACTCACCTGTGGTTCTTGCTATGTTGAACATGATATGGGTGACAGCATATGGTAAGTTGCTTCAATGTTTGTGTATCATTTATCATCAAATTCACAAGTAACTCAGTGAGCTGCTAGGCTATCACAAGGAAGGAGGTATCTAAAGATCTTAAGTGTACATGACGTAGGGAGAATAATGCCCCCACACTACTATAGATGTTGAAAAAATCACATGTCTTTCCCCAAAATAATTTTCTGAAGATTAATCCCCAGGTGTGAATATATTTGGAAGAAATTGAATGGGTCAGGAGGGATATGACCTACATATAAAAATAATTTAATAATGCTGTTATAGAAAAGGTTTAATTATGAAAGGGAGTTTGGTTCACTCTTTTCTCTTTCTAGCCCATTGGATCCCACTGTGATGACATCATCTCACAAGAATTCATTCATTTGCTGATGGTGTGTTCATCATTGAATATACAGACTCCTGAAAAGAGTCATACAAAATATGTTTCATTATATACTAGACAATTAGTGTCATTTTGTTTGGCAATATGATTATTGCCAAATTGTATGGCAATATGATTAATATATAAATGTATGATTATGCCTCAGAATCATGAGCTACTGGGCCATATGCGAAATACAATTACTATATTTCTGCTGACTGAAGATCAGATGGGTTGGGTGTTATCATGTGTGCTGTTCATGAGAGGAAGCAGCATAGATGGTGAGTATAGATCAGAGAGGAACATCCAAGGAGGACACAATGTAAGGAACCTAGGAAGAGCACCATCACTGCTTTTAGCTAGTAGACATATTTTTAGAATCCTCACTTTCTAGGGTGGAAAAGAAAACTGTATTACTCTAATTTACTAAGTATGGTCATTTGATACATCAGTGATCATCACCAAGGTGAAAATGTGTTGACATAAGTTTGGGGACTCAGAAGAAGCCTATTCTGGGAAAACCCATTGCCTTCAAAGTACGGAGATTTCTGACCAGCAACACTGGATAAACAGTCTACATTGGCAGCAGTAGCCCCATTATGTTCACATTAGTGGTTTTCAAACCATGGAATGAGACTCCTCTGAGTGTTAAAACAACCCTTTCACAAGTGTCACATATCATATATCTTTTTTATAAGATATATACTTTACAATTCATGACTATAGTAAAATTATATTTATGAAGTTTCAATGAAATAACATTGTTGTGGAGCTGTATATTAAAGATTCACAACATTTTGAAGAGTGAGGACCACTAGTCCTGACTTCTCTAAAGCATGCCTGTCACTATGGGCTGGAGGAATAATCCCCTTTATTCAATCAGGCAAACGCAGAAAAATCAAAACACTACCCAATAGTTATTAAAGTTAAACATCTATTGTACCACAGTCGATAGGCAGGGCATGCTGGCATATTAGACAAATGAGATCAAAATGAAAATCCCTGTGAACAAATGAGAAGCAGAGGAGAATAACCAGTACCCTATAGGTGACATAAGTGGGTATTAGCCCAGACACTTAGAATACCCAAGATACAAGATATAATCTTCAAAACATATGAAACTTAAGGAGATTGAAGACCAAAATGCTGACACTGTGCCCCTTCTTAAAATTGGGAACAAAACTCCCATGAAAGGAGTTACAGAGACAACCATTGGAGCTGAGACAAAAGGATGGACCATCTAGAGATTGCTATTCCTAGGGATCCATCCCATAATCAGCCTCCAAACACTGACACCATTGCATACACTGGCAAGATTTTGCTGGAAGGACCCAGATTTAGCTGTCTCTTGTGAGGCTATGCCATGGCCTAGCAAACACAGAAGTGGATGCTCACAGTCAGCTATTGGATGAATCACAGGGACCGAAATGGAGGAGGTAGAGAAGGTACCCAAGGAGCTAAAGGGGTCTGCAATCCCATAAGTGGAACAACAATATGAACTAAAGAAACCCTCCAGAGCTCATTTTTCTAGCAGCATATCAGAGCTCATGTTTCTAGCTGCAGTTGTACCAGAAGATGGACTAGTTGGTCATCATTGGAAAGAGAGCCCCATCAGTCTTGCAAACTTTATATGCCTTAGTTCAGGGGTATGCCAGGGACAAGATGTGGTGGTGGTGGTGGGGGTATGGTTGAGGTGGGTATGGGGGGACTTTTGGGATAGTATTGGAAATGTAAATGAAAAAATACCTAATTTAAAAAAAATGAGGAAACCATTGTCAGAACCACCAGCAAGAATTTTAAATAACTGCCCTAAAGTCTGGATTTAGGATTCCTCGAGAATCTTCCAAAACAAAAGGAAATGCAGAATCTTGCTGAAGTAATTGGAGAAACAAGAGAAAAGGAAAGGAGAATTCATCACATAAAAACAGACAGAGAAAGTAGGAATTAAAGACATATTTGGGCAAGATGAATAGTGAAGTAGAGATTAAAGCAAGCAGAAAGAACTGAGGAGATAGCTCACTGCTTAGGCCCACTGATTGCTTTTGCACAGGACCAGGGTTCAATTTCTAACACCCACATGGTTGTTCACAACCACCTGCAATTTTAGTTCTAGACGATCTGATGACCTCTTTGGACAACACACACACACACACACACACACACACACACATCACACACATACACTCACCCACAGAGAAAAAAAAATCTTTTAGAAAACAATTATACAAACAAAAAGAGTCAAGTATAGTTTTATTCCCCTTTAATATCAACACTCAGAAGCAGGCTATACTCTGTAAGTTGAATGACTGCCTAGCTGATAGGTGTGTTTTCAGAATTTTATTTTTCGCTTCTTTTTTTTTTTTTTTTTTTTTTGGTATTTTAGGACTATTTCAGTATTTGTTTAAAGATTGTAGATTTTTTTTTTGATTTACTTTTTCTAATATTTTAGGCTTTTTTTCTAGTTTTTTAGTATTTTACAGTTTCCAGGTTTTTTTTTGGGGGGGGGTGTGGGAGGGTAAAGCCCTTTGGGTTATTTAGAGTTTTAGGGTTTTAATGGTTTTAAATTTGGGAGGTTGTTTTGTCCTTACAAGTTTTTTGTTTGTTTGTTAGTTTGTTTCTTTTTTTTTGTTTTGGGTAGGGTTGAGGTTTATTTTTATTTTATTTATTTATTTATTTATTTATTTATTTATTTATTTATTTATTTATTTATTTATTTAATTTCGATCTTGATTTCTCCTAGAAATTTAAGGTATTTCAGGGTTTTAGGGCTTTTTAGGGTTTATAAATAATTTTAGGATAATTGTAGTTTTTTTGTGTGTTTTTGTTTTTCTTGTTGTTTTGTTTTGTTTTTTTTTTTTTTTGTTTCTTTTTAACCTTTTAGTGTTTTATAGGGTTTTAGGATTTTGTAAGGGTTTTTTGTTTTCTTGTGTGTGTGTTTGTTTTTTTTTATGGGTTTAGGATTATTTTTATATCTTAGGATTTTAGTTATTGTTTCAGGGTTTTGTAGGTATTTTGGGGGGATGGGATTGTTTTTATAATCTCAGGATTTTAGTTAGGGTTTCAGGGTATTGTAGGATTTTTGTTGTTGTTTGTTTCTTTGTTTGTTTTTGTTTTTTTTTTTTTTTTTGCTTTTTTTAAGCGGGTTTTCAAGGGTTTTTTTTTTGAGTTTCAGTTTTGATGTGTTTTTAGAACTTTTTAAAGGAACTTTTTTTAGGGTTTTACAGTTCTTTTCGGTCTTTTTACTGTTGTTGAGATTGTTTTAGAATTTTAGGGTTTTTCTTTATTTTTTAGTTTTGTTTTGTTTTTTAATTTAATTAAGGAATTTTTAAAAATTGTTTTAAGCATTTTTCTTTTAATAAGGTTTGTAAAATGATTTTCATTTCCAGTGTTTTTGGCGATTTTTTAAGGCAGTAGAATTTGTAGTTGTTGGGGTAGTTGTTTTGTAGCTTTCCATTTTCTTTTTTTTTTTTACTTTTACAGTCATGGAAATTTTTTTTTTTTTTATTTTCTACACATAGCATATTTTCTTTTTTTTTTTTCCATTTTTTATTAGGTATTTAACTCATTTACATTTCCAATGCTATACCAAAAGTCCCCCATATCCACCCACCCCCATTCCCCTTCCCACCCACTCCCCCTTTTTGGCCCTGGTGTTCCCCTGTACTGGGGCATATAAAGTTTGCAAGTCCAATGGGCCTCTCTTTCCAGTGATGGCCGACTAGGCCATCTTTTGATATATATGCAGCTAGAGTCAAGAGCTCCGGGGTACTGGTTAGCTCATAATGTTGTTCCACCTATAGGGTTGCAGATCCCTTTAGCTCCTTGGCTACTTTCTCTAGCTCCTCCATTGGGAGCCCTATGATCCATCCATTAGCTGACTGTGAGCATCCACTTCTGTGTTTGCTGGGCCCCGGCATAGTCTCACAAGAGACAGCTACATCTGCGTCCTTTCAATAAAATCTTGCTAGTGTATGCAATGGTGTCAGCGTTTGGATGCTGATTATGGGGTGGATCCCTGGATATGGCAGTCTCTACATGGTCCATCCTTTCATCTCAGCTCCAAACTCCGTCTCTGTAACTCCTTCAATGGGTGTTTTGTTCCCAAATCTAAGGAGGGGCATAGTGTCCACACTTCAGTCTTCATTCTTCTTGAGTTTCATGTGTTTAGCAAATTATATCTTATATCTTGGGTATCCTAGGTTTGGGGCTAATATCCACTTATCAGTGAATACATATTGTGTGAGTTTCTTTGTGAATGTGTTACCTCACTCAGGATGATGCCCTCCAGGTCCATCCATTTGGCTAGGAATTTCATAAATTCATTCTTTTTAATAGCTGAGTAGTACTCCATTGTGTAGATGTACCACATTTTCTGTATCCATTCCTCTGTTGAGGGGCATCTAGGTTCTTTCCAGCTTCTGGCTATTATAAATAAGGCTGCTATGAACATAGTGGAGCATGTGTCCTTCTTACCTGTTGGGGCATCTTCTGGATATATGCCCAGGAGAGGTATTGCTGGATCCTCCGGTAGTACTATGTCCAGTTTTCTGAGGAACCGCCAGACTGATTTCCAGAGTGGTTGTACAAGCCTGCACTCCCACCAACAATGGAGGAGTGTTCCTCTTTCTCCACATCCTCGCCAGCATCTGCTGTCACCTGAATTTTTGATCTTAGCCATTCTGACTGGTGTGAGGTGGAATCTCAGGGTTGTTTTGATTTGCATTTTCCTGATGATTAAGGATGTTGAACATTTTTTCAAGTGCTTCTCTGCCATTCGGTATTCCTCAGGTGAGAATTCTTTGTTCAGTTCTGAGCCCCATTTTTTAATGGGGTTATTTGATTTTCTGAAGTCCACCTTCTTGAGTTCTTTATATATGTTGGATATTAGTCCCCTATCTGATTTAGGATAGGTAAAGATCCTTTCCCAATCTGTTGGTGGTCTTTTTGTCTTATTGAAGGTGTCTTTTGCCTTGCAGAAACTTTGGAGTTTCATTAGGTCCCATTTGTCAATTCTCGATCTTACAGCACAAGCCATTGCTGTTCTGTTCAGGAATTTTTCTCCTGTGCCCATATCTTCAAGGCTTTTCCCCACTTTCTCCTCTATATGTTTCAGTGTCTCTGGTTTTATGTGAAGTTCCTTGATCCACTTAGATTTGACCTTAGTACAAGGAGATAAGTATGGATCGATTCGCATTCTTCTACACGATAACAACCAGTTGTGCCAGCACCAATTGTTGAAAATGCTGTCTTTCTTCCACTGGATGGTTTTAGCTCCCTTGTCGAAGATCAAGTGACCATAGGTGTGTGGGTTCATTTCTGAGTCTTCAATTCTATTCCATTGGTCTACTTGTCTGTCTCTATACCAGTACCATGCAGTTTTTATCACAATTGCTCTGTAGTAAACCTTTAGGTCTGGCATGGTGATTCCGCCAGAGGTTCTTTTATCCTTGAGAAGAGTTTTTGCTATCCTAGGTTTTTTGTTATTCCAGACAAATTTGCAAATTGCTCCTTCCAATTCGTTGAAGAATTGAGTTGGAATTTTGATGGGGATTGCATTGAATCTGTAGATTGCTTTTGGCAAGATAGCCATTTTTACAATGTTGATCCTGCCAATCCATGAGCATGGGAGATCTTTCCATCTTCTGAGATCTTCCTTAATTTCTTTCTTCAGAGATTTGAAGTTTTTATCATACAGATCTTTCACTTCCTTAGTTAGAGTCATGCCAAGATATTTTATATTATTTGTGACTATTGAGAAGGGTGTTGTTTCCCTAATTTCTTTCTCAGCCTGTTTATTCTTTGTATAGAGAAAGGCCATTGACTTGTTTGAGTTTATTTTATATCCAGCTACTTCACCGAAGCTGTTTATCAGGTTTAGGAGTTCTCTGGTAGAATTTTTAGGGTCACTTATATATAGTATCATATCATCTGCAAAAAGTGATATTTTGACTTCCTCTTTTCCAATTTGTATCCCCTTGATCTCCTTTTGTTGTCGAATTGCTCTGGCTAATACTTCAAGTACTATGTTGAAAAGGTAGGGAGAAAGTGGGCAGCCTTGTCTAGTCCCTGATTTTAGTGGGATTGCTTCCAGCTTCTCTCCATTTACTTTGATGTTGGCTACTGGTTTGCTGTAGAATGCTTTTATCATGTTTAGGTATGGGCCTTGAATTCCTGATCTTTCCAAAACTTTTATCATGAATGGGTGTTGGATCTTGTCAAATGCTTTTTCTGCATCTAACAAGATGATCATGTGGTTTTTGTCTTTGAGTTTGTTTATATAATGGATTACATTGATGGATTTTCGTATATTAAACCATCCCTGCATCCCTGGAATAAAACCTACTTGGTCAGGATGGATGATTTCTTTAATGTGTTCTTGGATTCGGTTAGCGAGAATTTTATTGAGGATTTTTGCATCGATATTCATAAGAGAAATTGGTCTGAAGTTCTCTATCTTTGTTGGGTCTTTCTGTGGTTTAGGTATCAGAGTAATAGTGGCTTCATAAAATGAGTTGGGTAGAGTACCTTCTACTTCTATTTTGTGAAATAGTTTGTGCAGAATTGGAATTAGATCTTCTTTGAAGGTCTGGTAGAACTCTGCACTAAACCCATCTGGTCCTGGGCTTTTTTTGGTTGGGAGACTATTAATAACTGCTTCTATTTCTTTAGGTGATATGGGACTGTTTAGATGGTCAACTTGATCCTGATTCAACTTTGGTACCTGGTATCTGTCCAGAAATTTGTCCATTTCGTCCAGGTTTTCCAGTTTTGTTGAGTATAGCCTTTTGTAGAAGGATCTGATGGTGTTTTGGATTTCTTCAGGATCTGTTGTTATGTCTCCCTTTTCATTTCTGATTTTGTTAATTAGGATTTTGTCCCTGTGCCCTTTAGTGAGTCTAGCTAAGGGTTTATCTATCTTGTTGATTTTCTCAAAGAACCAACTCCTCGTTTGGTTAATTCTTTGAATAGTTCTTCTTGTTTCCACTTGGTTGATTTCACCCCTGAGTTTGATTATTTCCTGCCGTCTACTCCTCTTGGGTGAATTTGCTTCCTTTTTTTCTAGAGCTTTTAGATGTGTTGTCAAGCTGCTAGTATGTGCTGTCTCCCGTTTCTTCTTGGAGGCACTCAGAGCTATGAGTTTCCCTCTTAGAAATGCTTTCATTGTGTCCCATAGGTTTGGGTACGTTGTGGCTTCATTTTCATTAAACTCTAAAAAGTCTTTAATTTCTTTCTTTATTCCTTCCTTGACCAAGGTATCATTGCGAAGAGTGTTATTCAGTTTCCACGTGAATGTTGGCTTTCTATTATTTATGTTGTTATTGAAGATCAGTCTTAGGCCATGGTGGTCTGATAGGATACATGGGACAATTTCAATATTTTTGTATCTATTGAGGCCTGTTTTGTGAACAATTATATGGTCAATTTTGGAGAAGGTCCCGTGAGGTGCTGAGAAGAAGGTATATCCTTTTGTTTTAGGATAAAATGTTCTGTAGATATCTGTCAGGTCCATTTGTTTCATAACTTCTGTTAGTTTCACTGTGTCCCTGTTTAGTTTCTGTTTCCACGATCTGTCCTTTGAAGAAAGTGGTGTGTTGAAGTCTCCCACTATTATTGTGTGAGGTGCAAAGTATGCTTTGAGCTTTACTAAAATGTCTCTAATGAATGTGGCTGCCCTTGCATTTGGTGCGTAGATATTCAGAATTGAGAGTTCCTCTTGGAGGATTTTACCTTTGATGAGTATGAAGTGTCCCTCCTTGTCTTTTTTGATAACTTTGGGTTGGAAGTCGATTTTATCCGATATTAAAATGGCTACTCCAGCTTGTTTCTTCAGTCCATTTGCTTGGAAAATTGTTTTCCAGCCTTTCACTCTGAGGTAGTGTCTGTCTTTTTCCCTGAGATGGGTTTCCTGTAAGCAGCAGAATGTTGGGTCCTGTTTGTGTAGCCAGTCTGTTAGTCTATGTCTTTTTATTGGGGAATTGAGTCCATTGATATTAAGAGATATTAAGGAAAAGTAATTGTTGCTCCCTTTTATTTTTGTTTTTTATTGTCTCATTAGGGATCTAGACTTGTAGAGTTTTTGGATTTTTTTTAGGGTTTTATAATTTTTTTTAGGGTCTATTTAGAGTTCTTGTGTTTTCTTATTTGTAGAATTTTAGGGTTTTAAAAATGTTTATTAAGAATTTTAAAAATAGCTTTTTTGGGTCATTTAGTGTTTGTTTAATAATTTTAGGGTTTTTTAGGGTTTTAGGTTTTGCTTTATTGTTTTACGTTTTTTTTTTTTGTTTTTTTTTAACGGTTTTTAAATGATTTTAGGGATGTTCTCAGTGTATTTGACGAGATTTTTTTTTTTTAAGGCTTAGTGTGGTTATTGTTGTTCTTTCCTAGTTTGTTTGTTTGTGGTAATGATTTTTTGGTTTTTGGGTCTTTGTAGAGATCTACATTTTTTTTTGTTGATTTTTTTGTTTGTTTTTTTTTTCTTTAGGGTTTTAGTTCTTTTAGTTTTCTTTCTTCAAAAATTTTATGTTTTGTTTGTTTGTTTGTTTGTTTTTTTTGATTTTTGTTGTTTATTTAAAGCTTCAAGTTTATTTTCTTTTCTCTTCTTTTTCTTTTTTATTTTTTAGAGTTTTTAGGGTCTTTAAGGTTCTGTCTCTAAGAACATAGAAACTGAACCTATTGCTTTTAGATTATTTATAAAATGTATTCCATTCTGAAAACAAGAAACACTATAAAGTCATGTTTGTTCATTTGCGTGTATGTCCCTAGGAGCTATAGATTATGTGTGCCTAATGCAGAGCTCTAGAATATGTCCTGATCATACAGATTTAATTGTCACATCATGAAAGTTCAAGAACTATACTATAAAGCTATATCTATGTATCCTAGTTTATTCATCTTTCAAACAAATATAGTAGAAATGTCACAGAGGGCAGAATTTATTGATCATGATTTTGAAAAAGGATCTCAAAGGTCATTAAATCAAGTATCTTATACTAGCCAAACTCTACCCATCTATCCAGTTCACTTCTGTAAGAATAATTGCACCTGGGTTTTGGTTAATTCTTACTAAATTCTCCAGTTAAAAAAAGGTCTTTATTAGCCCCCTTCCAGCTTAGTGAAAAACTCCATTCACTCTCCTTCTGAAAGCAAAAGCATTTTTCTTTCACAGACTATGTTAATTTTACAACATTTGCCCCTGGATGGTTTCCATTTCCACAGTTGTGTTTGCCATGACTCAATATTTCATCTCTATTCAGACAACTCCTCTCATATACCACAGGTTAATACACAAAGGCTCATTTGTGAGTCATGCCAAGAAAGCGGAATGAATTTGGGGGATACAGAAGAGGGAAAGACACAAGAGCAACAGAAGTATCATTAAGCTGGATACTACTCTAGAATACTGCATGCTATTCATGTATCCTGGCGATCCAGAAATTCATCTACACTGGACCCTAGTTATCCATTGGAAGGATGTAGTCTGAAGCTTAGCCTATTAACTGGCAGCTCCCATAGCTTTGAACCGATCCAATGATTTTTATGTTCCACACACCAACCAGTAGTATCCAAGCTACATTCCCTGTCACAGGCAAAAGCCCGGAAAAAGAAAAGAAAGCACTGTACTGTGTGCTAGGGTAGTGCTCATAGAAGGTATTGGCAATCTGCACTGAATCTATTACCACAACTGCAAAGGTATTTGGCACAGGCAATCCAAGGATCACCATGCTTCCCATTTTATGTCTCCAGTCATTATATCCACTCCCAACTCTACACACTACGCTACTAATCCTAGGGATCATTTAGAGGTCTCATAAATACCACCATGTATAACCCCAGAAGATGAGAGAAGTTTGAAGCACATCGATAGATTTTAAGTCTGACATTTTTTGATGTCATCAAAACAATTTTCTGAGTTGTGTTGTGCTTTTGTCAAACGATGGGGCTAGAATGGCCCTGCCAACATCTAAAGCATAAATAATAGTTTTTGTTTGTTTGTTTGTTTTTCTATTATTATATTGGAACATGTCATCATCAATTGCACTTCCTCAGTCTAAAAAAACAGGTGATACTTACAGTTATTTACTGCCATCTCTAAAGTCTGGGCAAGGCAACTCCTGTGATTCTCCAAGCCTTGCTTCTTACCAGTTCTGTGCTATATGCTGTCAAGATAATGTTCTAAACAGGGAACTCTATGGATATCCAGATTTCAATAGTTTTCCCTTCAAAAATATAGTAAAAAAAATTCCAATTGTACATTTATTTTAGTATTTCTGGTCAACATTTTACCACTGAAGTGACAGAAATATTTACTATTTTTATATCTTTATACTAACATTATATTTCTGTTTGATTTGTAGGGGACAGGTTAATTTGAGACAATCCTACATTACTCATGCTGACCTCAAACTCGCTATGTAGCTATGGACAGTCAAAGACCTTAATCCTCCTGCATTCAACTGCCAAGTGCTGGGATTACAGATTACAGTACCATAGCTATGAAAAGATTTTCTATGACTGATAAAAGAGGTGAGGATTTGACTTTAGGATTTGGGTATTTTTCTAATTGTAGTCATAGTTTACATTGAATAGAGTCATTATGTGAAAGGTAACAGAGATTCTGGTCTTTCAGATTTCTATTCTTTAGTAGATCAGTTAATACATTTAAATATTTGCTAAAAATGTCATGGCATACAGGAGAACAGTAGTTTAAGATCTTGCCTAGGGAGATTTCTGATTTTTATAAGGTTCAATAAATAGGAGTAGGTTTATGAGTTTAACATGAATGAGCATGTCTTATCTAATTTGCCAATGTTATACATAATAATACAAAACATAAATTTTAAGTTTTCAGAATTATTTTCCTGAAAACATATATATTTATGACCAAATGAGCTAGAATTACTCATAACAAATATTTAATATTATAAAAAGCCTAAAATTTTGTTGAAAGAAAATGAAACTTATTCTGTTGAATTTATTGTAGTCTGTTATTTTGATAAGTATTTCTGAGGTTTTTAGAGATCTAAAGACAAAATATTCAGTGTATTTTTTTATGATAATTTTCAAGTAAGTTAATATACTGAGACTAGGCTGGTAAGTCCAATGCCCACACTACAAAGAGGTTCCAGCTTTTGGTCTGTATATGACTACAGTGTTTTTTGCCATGCTATGAAAGGTTTAAAAATTGCTTTCATTTGGAGTATTTATTTATTTTTTATCTTTAGTCCCTATCTGTTTCCTGAACTGACTCAAAATGGCAGCACCCTCAACGTTGTTCGTAGGCAGGAAATGATCTCCTGTTCATTTCAAATTGAATATCCCCAAACAATTAACCAACCAAATTAAAAAAAAATGGTTAATATGGTAATTGCCTCAGATCTTACTTGGAAACAATTTGATGACTACAGTGATTGTTGCATTAATGGGGAAATGATCTAAAATAGTTTGGTGATATTCTTCCACAGGAGTATTTTGCCAGGGTTGTTAGGAAAGTTGTTTCCATACACTTTTTTTTTTTTAACTAAATAGGGACTAAGTTTAGGATTGTAAAAACTAATTTGCTAGTTTGAGTTGTTTTTCTAAAATTAACGACGTAGTCCAGATGACAACAGTAAGTAATCTTTCTCTATCTTTCAACTATACCTGAGGCTGACATATTGTAAAAACTGGTAATCCTCTCTTCATCTCTCAGCAAATGTCTGCCTCTTGGAAATTTATGATCTCGTCTCCATTAAAATTTTTAGTGGTTTTCATTGGTATAGTATGTGACCATACCTATCTGATTTACAATTCAGTAGGACTAGAACAGAACCAAGGATAGTTAGATAATAAGATTTAATTTAGTTTCATGTGTCGAACACAAGGCTAGTTTCTCCATTGCTAATTGATACGTAGGTATACGAGGTTAATTATAAAGTATTTACTATACCAACCACTGGTTTTTCTTGTTCTTTATTGAATTTCTGTACACCCACATACAAATTCTGAAACATATTTTTATACTGCTCATATAATTTGTTGTTGATCATGTCCCTGTAAAGCAAAGTAATGATAGCAGTCAAATTTATACAAATAGGAAAAGAATGCTCAAAAAATTAAATTTTTCTTTTCATACTATAAAAAGAAAAATAGCAGTATAAAATCATCTAATGGGAAGTCATTACAGATTGTTTTCCTAAGAGATTATCAGAGAAGTTTTGTTTTATGTTTTAGATTTTCAAAATTAAAATTTACAGACAGACAGATAGATAGATAGATAGATAGATAGATAGATAGATAGATAGATAGATGATAGACAGATAGATAGGTAGATAGAAAGATAGATGATAGATAGATAGATAGATAGATAGATAGATAGATAGATAGATAGATAGATAGATAGGTAATCTTTTTTAGAAAATTAATTGTATTTCAAAGTAGGGATTTATTCTGTTCTACCAAATAGAAGGTCTAATTTTTTTTTCCTATATTGACTCATTTAAGACTTAGTGTAAAACATAATCCAGTTAAAATATACAAATTGCCTGATTATGTAACTGATTATTTTCCATACTGTTAAACATAATAAACCATAAAGTACATTTCTAAAACTTTGTGCAAACTTCTGTATTTCCACAGCAAATGTAAATCAAAATTTAAAATCTCATTAACATTTACTTAAAGTAGAAAATACCTTTCTGTTACTCATACCAAGCAAGTGAAAGATCTGTGTGACAAGAACTTCAAGTCTCTGAAGAAAGAAATTGAAAATCTCAGAAGATGGAAAGACCTCCCATGCTCATAGATTGGCACGATTAATTTAGTAAAAATGGTAATCTTGCCAAAAGCAATCTATAGATTCAGTGAAATCACAATCAATATTCAAACTCAATTATTCATAAAGATAGAAAGAACAATTTACAAAATCATCTGGAATAAAAAAATCCAGGATACGGAAAAACTATTCTCAACAATAAAAAAACTACAGGGGGAATCATCCTCGAACTCAAGGTGTAGAATAGAGCAAGAGAGATAAAAATATAAGCTAATGATACAAAGACAGTGACTTCATTAAATACACAGGCAAATGAAAGGATATAAAATATATCAACCTGTGTGAGATAACCCAATTCCAAAATTACAAACATGGTACACAGTCACTGATAAAGGGATATTATTCTAAAAATTCAGAATATCCAAAATATAATTCACAGACCACATGAAGCTCAAGCAGAAGGAAGATGAGAGTGTGGGAGTTTCAATCCCTCTTAGAATGGGGAACAAAATACTCCTTGGAAAAAATATGGAGACAAAGTGCAGAGCAATGACTGAAGAAATAACTATCCATTGTCTGCCCAACCTGTGGATCCATCCCATATACAGACACCAAACCCAGTCACTGTTGTGGATACCAACACGTGCTTGCTGACAGGAGCCAAATATGGCTATCTCCTGAGAAGCTCAGCCATTTCTTGGCAAGAAAAGAGGCTGATGCTCACAGACAACTATCAGACTGATTATGGGGTCCCCAGTAGACGAGTTACAGGAAGAACTGAAGGAGCTGAATGGGTTTGCAACCTTATAGAAAGAACAACAATATGAACTAAACAGACTGTCCAGAGCACCCAGGGACTAAGCACCAACCCATGGTTCCAGCTGCATATATAGCAGATTATGACCTTGTCAGATATCAGTGGGAGGAGAGGTTCTTGGTCCTGTGAAGGCTTGATTCCCCAGTGTAGGCATGTACCAGGGTGGGGAGGGTAAAATGGGCAGATGGAGGAAGACCCTCGTAGAAACAGAGAGGGTAAATGGAATAGGGATTTTCTGGGGTGAAACAAAGAAAGGACTAATATTTGAAATGTAAAGAAAGATAATATCTAGTAAAAATAAATAAATAAATAAATAAATAGATAAATAAATAAAAATAAAAATATTTACAAAATACTACTAATAAAAAGAATAATTCACTACGATGTCATACAGTATATTAACTAATATTTCCTAATATAGAAATTATGCTAATGCTATATAGTTTAAAAAAATTATATATCCAAAAATGTACCTTCAAATTTTTCCAGAAGATTTTGGACTGGAAATCTATATAGAAATTAAAGTTTTAAAAAGTAAGAATGCAGATATTAGAGTTTGATGGCTCAGCTTTTGACATACAGGCATGACAATGAGAGTTTGACCCACACCACTATACCCTCCAAGAAAACCATTAAAATTAAAGATTAATCATACAGAATTATTGTTTGGAATATACATCATATGCAAAATATTAATATAGATTACTTGCTATACAATCAATTATACTTTCATTTAAATACTTACACTAAGAAGGAAAGAATAAGTATGAATATATTACAGTGTATCTCCAATTATTTCTTCAGAATTTGCTTTCTAATTATCACTAGTTACTGGAGATTCTGTTCTCGGTTGTTAATACAACAAGATATATAAACAATTTTTTTTTTTTTTGCAAATATTAATGAAATACTTTTCGCCTGACTGGACTTATATTTTAATGCTACACAAAGAAGCTCTGCATTCAATCTTCAACAATGAAAAAATAAATAAATAAAAAATAAAATTTAAATATAAAAAATATAGAAGACATGTTTCCTTAGGCTCCAGTAAATTTGTAAGGCTGAGTACTTTATTTTCAAGGCCAGTCCAAACTGCACATGTGCTTTGAGATAATACTGAGGTATAGAGTTAGAGCTTACCTTCCTATACCAAAAGAACACATACATAAACACAGCCTTCCCTGAATTATGTCTGAAGTACCAGCTCTTCTGAGGTTGAGAGAAGCCTGTGGATTTGGAAGCAATTTGGCTCCTGTATATGCAAATTTTGGAAATCTGGCCTTTCAAAACCAGGTAAAGGAAAATGAAGATTAGTCTTCAGTTTGTTTTTAATGAATTTTTGGCTGGCAGCAGCAGTACAGAAAAGGATCTAGTCTGTTTCCACCACTAACTGACCCCCAGTTTACTCACAACTCACATCCCCAGACCCCAAGAATACTTTTTGGGTCTCCAATTCCCTAGCCTTCCTGCTTTTTGCTAGGTGATCATCTGTTCAATCTCTGGCCCATAGAGAAAAAGTTCTCTGTTTTTCTTGGGTAAAGTGGATTGTGAACCCAGAAGCATTAACCGCAGGAGTCCAATGAGGGTCACCTGCTCTCCTTTCTCCTTTAGTAAAACCTCCATCCCTCCACCATCATCCCACTGGGACCCCCAGCTGAACCAGTAGTAACCATCTTTCAACAGTTCATTGACTCCCTCCACAGAGACTTCTCCCTACCATGCTTCCTCAAGAACTTTACTTCCTCAGGAACTCAGCTTCCTGGCCACCACAAAGCATACTGAGTAAAAGGTTTCGGACAGCAGGAAAACAATCTTAGCCAAGCCCATTGCTCATTGGCCTGTTTACACATTCCTACAAAGTGTGAGAGAGGATTTATCAGTCATCTGTCATCACAGTAGCAAAAAGGAGGTAGTATTTTAGCTTCCACTACTACTAAGAGTTTTTCCATTTTTCAAGTTTGCAATACTAACTTGAAAGTAAGAAAAAAAAAAAACAAAACAAAACAAAAAACCCAAAACAAAAACAAAACAAACAAACAAACAACAACAAAAAAACAAAAACAAAACAACAAAGAAGTCTCTCCTACTTTGTTTTAGTTGAAGGGACTGTCGTGTGTAATTCTAAATTGTTTTATTTATTTACCTAACATGTTTTTGCACATTTGTATTTTTACAACATGCATATCTGATGTTTATACGACATGCATGTCTCATGCTCTTAGAAACTAGAATAGGATGGCAAAATCCCCTGGATCTTAATTAAAAATTGTTGTGAGCCATTATGTGGGTCCTAGGAAATAAACCTTGGTTCTGTCCAAGAGCAACAAGTGCTCTTAATGTCTAAGTCATCTTTCATTCCCTGCTCTGTGTGTTTTAAAGTATGTTGGATCATTTCTCTCGATAGATGTTTAATTTTCCTATTCAGTGGAGATAATAAAAATATGACACTTTCTTAATATTTTCTATTTCCAGAAAAGAAATAAAAACACCATAATTTGAATAGATTGTGTAAATCAGAAAAAGAGTTTCAGCAAAAAAGGATGTGTATACATTTCAGTATATGTGTGCATACGGAGGTCAGAAATACACAACTGTTTTATCCTAAATTATATTCCAACTTTTTTTTTTTTTATGAGACAGTGTTTCTCTGTATAGATCTGTTTGTCTTGGAACTCACCCTTTATACCAGTGTGGCCACAAACTCAGAAATTTCCCTGCTTTTTCCTCAAAACTGCAGGTATTAAGGCATGTGCAAACACTGTCTGACACAACTCAAAAGTTGAGACAGTATATCTCTGAATCTGCAGCTCACAAATGCCACTAGCCTGGCTAGCCAGCCATCTGTCTCCACCTACTCAGCACTGGCCTGCAGAATGTATTTTTAATGTGGATTGTAGACCCCAATCTTAATTCCATATAATTTCAAGGGAACCAATTTTCCAAAACAACGATCTTTCTAGACCCCTTGTGAGATTTGTTCTGCTGTAGTCACTACCATTATTATTTTTTTTTCCCTATTGCTCTAATCATGCCTAAGTTTAGGCTCCTAAAGTGTTTAAGGCTGGTTTTGCTTGTTTCCTTACATTAGAAAATTGGTTTTCTTGTTCAGTTTACATTATACAGTTAATTGGGTAAACTTGTCAGACTCATATTTCATTTGTGAGACTTGTTGCTGTGTTTTGTTTGCTTGTTAGGTTTTTGTTTTTGTTTTTTGTTTTTTGTTTTTTGTTTTTTTTTAATTTGGTGGGTTGGTTGAATTTTTTTGTTTGCTTGATTATTTGGTTGCTTTTTGTTTTTTTAATTTTGTTTTTTTTTGTTTTATTTTTTGTTTTGTTTTGTTTTGATTTTTCCACAACTGAAGATGAAACTCATAACTGTTACTTGGTTCTTTACCACTGAGCTATATCTCCAGGTAAACATTAGTTCTAAATGCTGGGTGAAAAGTCATCTGTATGTGTTTTAAGGAAAACTATGATTTCTGTGAAACCTAAAATTATTCCCCTATGCTATAGGGTCTATGGAGATGTAATGCCCTCTTCTGGACTCTTCAAAAAACAGGCAAATATCTCCAAAAACACATACTTCCAAATTTATCCAACATACTGTCTAATTCATCTTTTAGGAGAAAGAACAATAAAAGATTAAAGCAAGAAATATAGTGGAAAGCTGGTGTAAGTCACCCCAAAGCTAGGCCTATGCTCAATTCCCAGGATGAGCTGAACAGCACCCCAGTGAGTCCAGAGAAAACCACACCTGATGCAAACTGCAAGAGGTTTTATTATCAGCAAGCTGAGGATGAAGTCCTTCCACCATGCAGGGCAGGGAAGTTTGACCCTGAGCAGTGACAGTAGAGGGCTTTTAACAGCTAGCTGAGGAATTGGGAGGAGTTGGGAGGAGAGTTGGTGGAAGTAGCGAAGAGTTGGGAGGTGTTAGGAGGAGAGTTCTTTTCTTCTGGGTGTCCTTGCTGAAATTTACAAGGCAGTAGTGGGGAGTGAGATATTTCTGAATTTTTATCTTATTGTCCTTGCCACAAATAGGGAGGCATCTCTGGTTGTATAGTATAGAAAAAAAAGCCTTTTTGCTGGCTTAGAGAAAAAGAGGTTCTTTCTGGCTGTATTTTCAGAGATCAGGGAAAACAAGCTTGGCGAACATCTAGGGGCTTTACCTTCCTGGGAGAAACACTTTAAGTTGGGGTCACACATTCCCCATTCCTTCTAGTATAGAGTTCTTGTCTTAGAACTGGGAAAATTAAACCTCTGGCCCAGTTGTCAAATAAGGCCAACATGAGTCTGCATCTTTAGGATTTGTAACATTGAGAGCCTCAGAAGCTCCTCAAATGAGAATAGAGAGTCTCTCGTCAGTGGTAGAATGGAGGGAAGAGTTTCCTCTGCAGTGTCTTCAGAGTGTGAGCAGGGCCAGGCTAGTGGACCTCGGTATGGTCAGGATGGGTAACCAGGCACATGCTGGAGGAGCAGCTGGAATTGTATCTGGGATCAAGGTTCCTGGAACAATGAAGCCAGACCAGGACAGGATCCCCTACTTGACTTTTATGTGGAACTGTGGTCAGTTCCTGGTTCGTTCCTTTTTTTTTTTTTTTTCAGCAATTTCCAGGTGTCCTTTCCAACCAGTTCTAAGGCCTTCAAGTGAGCTAGAAGGTGTTGGGAAAAAAGGAACATCAGGGTCACACATTCCCCGTGCTTCTGTTAAGGGGGGCAGTCCCCAATGGTGAATTTCAAAGGGTGTAATTTTTTCTGTACTTGGAACAGAGTGAAGGGAAGGAGAGTTGTCCAATCTTTTCTTCAGTGTCTAAAGCCAATTTATTCAAGGTTTCTTTTAACATTCTATTCATCTGCTCTACCTGTCCTGAACTCTGGGGTCTATAAACACAATGTAACTTCTGATTGATCCACAATTGTCTGGCTAACTCTTGATGTACTTGGGCAATGAAGGAGGAACCACTGTCTGAGGAAAGTACGTAAGGGATGCTGAATCTTGAAAAAATTTCCTCTAATATCTTCTTTGCCATGATATTGGAGGTCTCTTTCTTAGTGGGGAGGGCTTTACTCAACCTGAAAAAGTGTCTATAAAAACTGATAGATATTTATTACTGTACTTGGCTGGTTTAACTTCAGTAAAATCTAATTTTCAGTATGCCTCTGGACAGTTACAGCTTAGCCACCTTCCAGGGGCGTTCTTGTTGTGTCGGGCATTGATGAGGACAACGGCTTGGCATTTATTAGCACTATCTTGAGCAATACCAGACATTTTTATAACATAGTAGTTTGAGCTCTAAACAGTTTCTTTGAGCTTCTTATTTCCCAAATGTGTGAGCCTGTGCAGACTGGCTACATATTGTTGCCCTTTTCTGGTGGGCAGGTAATAGCAACCATCTTGGGTCTTAGCTACTTCCTGAGGAGTGTACCCACATGTCTCAGGTATTTTGCCAATTAGTTCCTGATCTTCTGAGTTTATTCAAAGCCTGTGTCTTTGAGTTTATAATGGTCTTTAAGTTCTTTATTTTTCTCTTAGAGCCACCTGTTTTTCAGCCAGGTAAGCCATCATATTTCCTTCCCCTCTGGCATCAAGGCCTTTCTGGTGACCAGAACAAGGTATGGTGGCTAAGTTTTTTGTTGTTGTTGTTGTTTTGTTTTCTTTTGTTTTGTTTGTTTTTTTTTGTTTTTGTTTTGCTTGTTTTTTCGTTTTGTTTTGTTTTTTGTTTTTTGTTTTGCTTTGTTCTTGTTTTGTTTTGTTTTGTTATGTTTTGTTTGTTTTGTGTTTTTTTTTAATTTATTTTCAAGTTTTGGCTTCTAATAAGCTCAAGATTTTTTTTTATTATTAATATTTTTCCCAGCAGAAGTGAGTAACCCCCGTTGCCTATAGATTGTCCCACATATGTGAGTGGTGGTGAAAACTTACCTGCTGTCTGTGTAGGTATTGTTGTTTTTCTCTTTGGCCAGCTGCAAAGCTTGTGTGAGTGCAATTAGCTCTGCTGTCTGGGTTATCATCGGCTCAGGCAAGGTGCTGGTGCAGATGGTTTGTTTTCCATTGCCCAAGGCTGCCCCTGCCTTTTGCTTACCTTTAACCAAAACCTGCTATTATCTGTGCACCAGTTGGGGAAGTCTGGCCATGGCTGATCAGTGAGTTCTTTCTTAGGTCCGGTTTATTCTGCCAGGATGCCCATATACTGGTGCTCTGGTAGGGATTTGTAAGCTTCTGACAGCAAGGTGGCAGAATTCAGGATAGCAGGGAGTACAAACTGCACTCTCTCAGTCAGTAAGAGGTTCTGATAATGGGTCATGTGAGATTTAGTCATCCAGTGATCAGGCAGTGGTCTAATGATGCTTTCTAAGGCATGGGTCTACCACTATCATTCCTTGACCTAGAGTCAGTTTATCAGCATTTTTGAGAAGTAGGGCCAAAGCATCGATAGCTTTTAAGCAAAATGGCCATCCACTGGACACTGGGTCTAGTTTGTTTGTTTGTTTGTTTTTGGTTTTTGTTTCTTTTTCTTTTTTTTTTTTTTTTTGGACCAGTGTTCCACAGGTTGTTTTTTTGGCCCCAGAGCTTAGATCAGAACCCCACTTTCTACTCCTACTCATTCCTCTATATAAAGTGACAGGCTTAGTCAGGTCTTGCAGGGCTAGGGCTGGTGCACTAAGCAAGGCCTTTTTAATCTCTTTAAAGGACTACTGGTGTATGGGGGTCAATGAGAAAGTCCCGGTCTCTTTAGTAAAGGGGTAGAATGTGGCTGCCAGAGTGGCAAAGCTTGGAATCTAGAGTCTACAAATCCAGCTATTCCCACAAATTCTCTCACGTGCTTTAAGGTTGTTGGGATGGGGATTTGAGTAACAGTCTTTTTTCAAGCTTCTGTCAGCCACCATTTCCTTTCCCTGAGACTATAACCCAAATAGGTTACTTCTGTCTGGCAATTCTGGGCTTTCGTAGCAGATGCCTTGTATCCCAACTAGCTCAATTCTGCCAGTAATTTTTCAGTTCCCAGTCTGCACCATTTTTCTGTGGTGGCAGCAAGAAGCAGGTCATAAACATAATTAAGAAGAAAAACTTGGGGGATTTCTGACTTGAACTGTGCCAAGTCTGAGTGGAAGGCTTCATCAAAGAGAATAGGAGAGTTCTTAAATTTTTGAGTTAAATGTCTCAAAGTTAGTTTGTCCAGCCTATCCCTAATCTGGGTCTCTCCATTTGAAAGCAAAGATTACCTGACTCATGGGATGTAGTTTTAGGCAGAAGAATGCGTCATTCAGGTGCAGGACTATATAACAATGTCAGTCAGGGTGGAGAGAACTAAGTAGATTGTAGGAGTTAGGGACAGTAGGATGAATATTTCATACTCTTTCGTTTACTTTTATTGTCTTGTCCTGGCAGATAAACATTAGTGCCTGGCTTTTTAACTGGTAGTAATGGAGTATTCCAGGGACATTGACAAGTTACCAAAACACCTAGTTCTATGAGCCTTTGAATGTGAGGTCTGATGCCCTCTTGGGCCTCACTGCTCATGGGGTATTGTTGTACCCCAATAGAAGTCACACCAGTTTTCAGCTTTACAATGATGGGGGGCACCCTGTTTGCCTCTCCCATACCTTCCATCTCTGCCCAGGCATGAAGATAATCTCTCTAACCAGGTCCATTCTAGAACTTTTCTCGATGTGGCTTGAGACTCATATAATCTATATACTTCTAATTTTAAAACTAAAATTATAGAAAGAGGGGCTTATCAAGAGATTGAATTTTCTTCCAAAGAGAAGCTTATTTGGACTTTTAATGTGATAGTAAGTATCCACCCAACAATGGCGTTGACATTCAAGAATGTTGAGGAAGGAATGAGTTACTTGGCTTCTTCTTAAATTAACTTTCTTATCAGTGGTCCAAGAGTATGGTTTCTGAACAGTAGCCATGATTACTACGTTTTTTGTTTTGTTTTGTTTTGTTCTTTTTTTGTTTTTTGGTGTTTTTCTTTTGTTGTTGTTGTTGTTGTTATTGTTGTTGTCTTTGTTGTTGTTCAATTTCTCCAGTGGCTCTTTCAGGACTGAAATCTCTGCTCTAGTATCAATAATGAAAACTGTTGTGGTCCCCTCCACACTTAGGATTGCCCCAGGCTTGGGGAGGGGTCTGGGCCCTGACTCTCCTAGTCATCATCTTTTAGGGGAAAAACCTTGAGCTGTCTGGTATTTGTCTCTTTTTTGGGGCAGTCTCTTGCCCAGTGTACCTTTTCTTTATAGTATGCACATCGGTCCTTATCTAGAGGTCGTGGAGGTCCTCTGGATTTCTGAGGTCTTCTTGGCCCTGTGTTACCCAGGTAGTCTGTCTGCCTACTTCTTCTACCTTTTGTATAAACTTCTTTATCACCTGTGAATACAGCCACAAACCTAGTTACATTTTTTTCAAGTCTTCTATCTCGTCTATTTTCTCTTTCTTCAGCCTCTCTCTTTTTTCTTTGTCTTTTTTCTTCTTCAGTCTCAATCTCTTTTTAATATATTTTATTAGGTATTTTCCTCATTTACATTTCTAACACTATCCCAAAAGTCCCCCATGCCCTCCCCGTCCCCCACTCTCCTACCCACTCACTACCACTTTTTGACCCTGGCGTTCCCCTCTACTGGGGCATAATTAGTGTGCATGCCCAAACAGGCTCTCTTTCCAGTCATGGCCTACTAGGCAATCTTTTGAGACATATGCAGCTACAGTCAAGAGCTTCGGGGTACTGGTTAGTTCATAATGTTTTTCCACCTATAGGATTGCAGATCCCTTTAGCTGCTTGGATATTTTCTCTAGCTCCTCCATTGGGGGCCCTGTGATCCATCCAATAGCTTACTGTGAGCATCCACTTCTTTGTTTGCTAGGCCTCGGCATAATCTCACAAGAGACAGCTATATCAGGGTCCACTCAGCAAAACCTTGCAAGTGTATGGAGTGGTGTCAGTGTTTGGAGACTGATTAGTGGATGGATCCCTGCATATGGCAATCTCTAGATGGTCCATCCTTTTGTCTATGCTCCAAAAATTGTCTCTGTAACTACTTCCATGGGTGTTTTGTTTCCAATTCTAAGAAGGGGCAAGTGTCCACACTTTGGTTTTCGTTCTTCTTGACTTTCATGTGTTTGGCAAATTGAATCTTATATCTTGGGGGTATTCTAGGCTTCAGGGCTAATATCCACTTATTAGTGAGTACATATCATTAGCATTCTTTTGTGATTGAGTTACCTCACTCAGGATGATGCTCTCCAGGTCCAACCATTTGCCTATAAATTTCATAAACTCATTCTTTTTAATAGCTGTAATATTAGTAGTAGTACTCCATTGTGTAAATGTACCACAATTTTGTAACCATTTTCTGTTGACGGGCATCTGGATTCTTTCCAGCTTCTGGCTACTAGAAATAAGGCTGCTATGAACATAGTGGAGCATGTGTCTTACTTGTTGGAACAGCTTCTGGATATATGCACAGGAGAGGTATTGTGGGATCCTATGGTAGTACAATGTCCATTTTTCTGAAGAACCGCCAGACTGATTTCCAGAGTGGATTTAAAACTTGCAATTCCACCAACAATGGGGGAGTTCTCTGCTTTCTCCACATCCGTGCCAGCATCTGCTGTCATCTGAATATTTGATCTTAGCCATTCTGACTGGTGTGAGATTGAATCTCAGGGTTGTTTTGATTTACATTTCACTGCTGATTAAGGATGTTGAACATTGTTTCAGGTGCTTCTTAGCCATTTGGTATTCCTCGGGTGAGAATTCTTTCTTTAGCTCTGAGCCCCGTTTTTTAATGGAGTTATTTGATTTTCTGGAGTCAAACTTCTGATTTCTTTATATATATTTGATATTATTCCCCATTTGATTTAGGATAGTGAAAGATCCTTTCACAATCTGTTGGTGGCCTTTTTGTCTTATTGAAGGTGTCTTTTGCCTTACAAAAGATGTGCAGCTTTATGAGGTCCCATTTGTCAATTCTAAATCCTACAATACAAGCCATTTGTCTTCTATTCAGGAATTTTTCCCCTGTTCCCATATCTTTGAAGCTTTTCCCCATTTTCTCCTCTACAAGTTTCAGTGTCTCTGATTTTATGTGGAGCTCCTTGATCCACTTACATTTGACTTTAGTACAAGGATATAGGAATGGATTGATTCACATTCTTCTACATGATAACCACCAATTGTGCCAGCACCATTTGTTGAAAATGCAGTCTTTTTTCCACTGGATGGTTTTAGCTCCCTTGTAGATGATGAATTGACAATAGGTGTGTTGGTTCATTTCTGGGTCTTCAATTCTATTTCTTTGGTCTACTTATCTGTCACTATATCAGTACCATCCAGTTTTTATCACAATTGCTCTGTAGTACAGCTTTGGGTCAGGTATGGTGATTGCACCAGAGGTTCTTTTATCCAGGAGAAGAGTTTTTGCTATCCTAGGTTTTGTTTATTCCCAATGTATTTGCAGATTGCCCTTTCTAATTCATTGAAGAATTGAGTTGGAATTTTAATGGTGATTTTATTGAATCTGTAGATTCCTTTTGGCAAGATGGCCATTTTTACAATGTTGATACTGCCAATCCATAATAATGGACGATCTTTCCATCTTCTGAGATATTCTTTAATTTCTTTCTTTAGAGACTTGAAGTTCTTATCATAGAGATCTTTTCCTTCCTTAGTTAGAGTCACAACAAAGTATTTTATATTATTTGTGACTATTGAGAAGGGTGATGCTTCTCTTATTTCATTCTCAGCCTGTTTATTCTTTGTGAAGAGAAAGGCCATTGACATGTTTGGTTAATTTTATATCCAGCTATTTTACCGACGTTGTTTTTCAAGTTTAGGAGTTCTGTGGTGGAATGTTTAGGTTCACTTATATATACTATCATATCATCTGCAAAAAAGTGATATTTTGAATTCTTTTGAATTCTTATTTTCCAATTTGTATCCCCTTGGTCTCCTTTCGTTGTCAAATTGCTCTGCCTAGGACTTCAAGAACAATGTTGAATAGGTAGGGAGAAAGTGGGCAGCCTTTTCTAGTCACTGATTTTAGTGGGATTGCTTCCAGCTTCATACCATTTCATTTGATGTTGGGTACTGGTTTACTGTAAATTGCTTTTATCCTGTTTATGTATGGACCTTGTATTCCTGATCCTTCCAAGACTTTTGTCATGAATGGGTTTTGGATATACTTAAATGATTTCTTTGCATCTAATAAGATGATCTTGTGGTTTTGTCTTTGAGGTTGTTTATATAATGGATTATGTTGATGGATTGTCATATATTAAACCATCCCTGTATACCTGGTATAAAACCTACTTGGTAAGGATGAATGAAATTTCTAATGTGTTCTTGGATATGATTAGGGAAAATTTTACTGAGTATTTTTGTTTCGATATTCATAAGGGCCATTGTTCTGAAGTTCTTTATCTTTCTTGGATCTTTCGTGGCTTCATAGAATGAGTTGGGTAGTGTATCTTCTACTGCTATTTTGTGGAATTGTTTGTGCAGAACTGGAATTAGATATTCTTTGAAGGTCTGATAAAACTCTGCATTAAACCCATCTGTTCCTGGGCCTTTTTTTTTTTTTTTTTTGGTTGGGAGGCTATTAATTCCTGCTTCTATTTATTTAGGGTATATGGGACTGTTTAGATCGTTAACTTGATCCTGTTTTAACTTTGTTACCTGGTATCTGTTCAGAAATTTGTCCATTTTGTCCATGTTATCCTTTTCTGTTGAGTATAGCCTGAGGTAGAAGGATCTGATGGTGTTTTGGATTTCTTCAGGATCTGTTTTTATGTCTCTCTTTTCAATTCTGATTTTGTTAATTAGGATGCTGTCTCTGTGCCTTAAGGGATGCTAGCTAAGGGTTTATCTATTTTGTTGATTTTCTCAAAGAACCAGCTCTTCTTTGGTTGATTCTTTAAGAAGTTCTTCTTATTTCCACTTGGTTAATTTCACCACTGAGTTTGATTATTTCCTTACATCTTCTCCTCTTGAGTGAATTTGCTTCCTTAATTCTGGAGATTTTTCATGTTTTTTTTCAAGCTGCTTGTATGTGCTCTCTCTGGTTTCGTTTTGAGGCACTCAAATCTATGAGTTTCCCTCTTAGTAATGATTTCATTGAATCTCATATGTTAGGGAATGTTGTGGCTTTATTTTCATTAAACTCTAAAATGTCTTTAATTTCCTTCTTTATTCCTCCTTGACCAAGGTATCACTGAAAAGACTGTTGTTCATTTTAAACGTAAACTTTGTTTTTCCATTATTTATGTTGTTATTGAATATCAATCATCCTAAGTCCTTGGTGGTCTGATAGGATGCTTTGGACAATTGCAATATTTTTTATCAGTTGAGGCCTGTTTTCTGACCAATTATATGGTCAATTTTGGAGAAGGTACCATGATGTGCTGAGAAAAAGTTATATCCTTTTGTTTCAGGATAAAACGTTCTGTAGATATCTATTAAGTCCATTTGTTTAATAACTTCTGTTAGTTTCACTGTGTCCCTGTTTATTTTCTGTTTCCAAGATAAGTCCATTGATAAAAGTGGTTTGTTGAAGCCTCCCACTATTATTGTGTGAGCTGCAATGTGTGCTTTGAGCTTTTTTTAATGAATGGGACTGCCCTTGCATTTGGAGCATAGATATTCAGAATTGAGAGTTCCTCTTGGGAGATTTTAATTTTGATGAGTATGAAGTGTCCTTCTTTGTCTTTTTTGATAACTTTAGGTTGGAAATCAATTTTAATCGATATTTGAATGGTTACTCCAACTGATTTCTTCAGACCATTTGCTTGGAAAATTATTTTCTAGCCTTTCACTCTGAGATTGTGTCTGTCTTTTTCCCTGAGATGGGTTTCCTGTAAGCAGCAGACTATTGGGTCCTGTTTTTGTAGCAAGTCTATGTCTTTTTATTGGGGAACTGAATCCATTGATATTAAGAGATATTAAGGAAAAGTAATTGTTGCTTCCCATTATTTTTGTTATTAGAGTTTGCATTCTGTTCTTGTGGCTGTCTTCTTTTTGGTTTGTTGAGTGATTCCTTTCTTGCTTTTTCTAGGGCGTGGTACCTGTCCTTGTATTGTTTTGTTTTGTTTTGTTTTGTTTTGTTTGTTTGTTTGTTTGTTTTGTTTTGTTTTCCTTTATTATTCTTTGAAGGGCTGGATTTATGGAAAGTTAATGTGTGAATTTGTTTTTTATCTTGAAATACTTTGGTTTCTCCATCTATGGTAATTGAGAGTTTGGCTGGGTTTAATAGCCTGGGCTGGCATTTGTGTTCTCTTAATATCTGTATGACATCTGTCCAGGATCTTCTGTCTTTCATAGTCTCTGGTGAAAAGTCTGGTGTAATTCCGATCGGCCTGCATTTATATGTTTTCTGACCTTTTTCCCTTACTACTTTTAACAGTATATCTCTATTTAGTGCATTTCTTCTTCTGATTATTATGTGTCAGGAGGAATTTCTTTTCTGGTCCATTCTATATGAAATTCTGTAGGCTTCTTTTATATTCAAGGGCATGTCTTTCTTTAGGTTTGACAAGTTTTCTTCTATAATTTTTGGAAGATATTTGCTGGCCCTTTAAGTTGAAAAATCTTCATTCTCATCTACTCCTATTACCAGTATGTTTAGACTTCACATTGTGTCCCGGATTTCCTGGATGTTTGAGATAAGATCTTTTGCATTTTGTATTTTATTTGATTTTTGTTCCAATGTTCTCCATGGAATCTTCTGCACCTGACATTCTCTCTTCCATGTCTTGTATTCTGGTGCTGATGCTTGCATCTATTGATTCAGATTTCTTGCCTAGGGATTCTATCTCCAGCGTTGCCTCACTTTGGGTTTTCTTTATTGTGTCTACTTCACTTTTTAGGTCTTGGATGGTTTTATTCAATTCCATCACCTGTTTGGTCGTGTTTTCCTTCAATTCTTTAAGGGTTTTTTCGTGCTTCCTCTTAAGGTTCTACCTATTTAGCAGTGTTCTCCTCTATTTCTTTAAGTGAGTTATTAAAGTCCTTCTTGATGTCCTCTACCATCAACCTGAGATATGCTTTTAAATCTGGGACTAGATTTTCGGGTGTTTTGGCGTTTCCAGGACTGGGTGAGGTGGGAGTGCTGTAATTCTGATAATGGTGAGTGGTCTTGGTTTCTGTTAGTAAGATTCTTATGTTTGCCTTTCATCATCTGGTAATCTCTGGAGTTAGTTGTTATAATTGTCTCTGGTTATATCTTGTTCTCACAAGGATGGTCTCCTGAGGCATTCCCTGTTGCTGATCTTTTCCATATGAGTCTTTTCAATTGTCCTTTCACTGTTTTACAGATTTCTTCTAGATCATTTTAACAAACCCAACCTCCATGCCTTGACTTCATATGGTGGAAGTCTCCAGAGTTTCAAACTCACATCGTCTGTGCTGTTGTTTTGCTGAGAAACCACAAACTCTGGATGCTAGAGTTAAATTTGATCATTGAGCATGGGGCATTGGGCTATGTACCAAATGCCTGGTCTCCAGTCATGCTGAAGTCCTTAAACCTGATGAAACCTAATGGGTCGTAATTTTCACCTACATGGGAAGGATGGCATTTCCTCAGTACTTCTGGAACACTGGCCCCTGGTAAAGTTACCCAACCCACAGGCACCCCTGCTCCGGAGATTGTAATGGCTAGAAGTTATATACAAAATGACCAAAGCTTCTGATCTTCAGGTTAGATTCTTTCCAGTTACCTAGCAACAGCAAGATAACAAGCCCATTGAGCTTGTTTTTATCAGGTTCAATGAAATACATCCTTCTGATATGTTCCATATCAATGTACACTGTGGGCAATCTGGCTCTCAGTTTCTCCTCCTTTTGTTGATATTGATATTTGTTGATATTGATATTTGTTGATATTGATAATCATTTTGTGCAACAAGGGTTCACTTACTGCATTCTACTGAATTTTGGGATACTTGACCTGCCTTGCCCTTGGAAGCTTCACTGTGGATTTCGTGGCAAAGAATTTTCCTGAAACATTCAATGAAGCCAAGTTCTTGACCTTTGTCGTGCTAGGATTCTGCAGTGTTCATGTCACCTTCCTCCATGATTCACATAGGACTAAGGGCATGGTCATGGCTGCTGTAGAGGTCTTCTCAATCTTGGCTTCCAGTGCAGGGATGCTTGGATGCATCTTTACACCCAAGATCTACATCATTGAAATAAGACCAGACTTAAATTCTATCCAAGGTGTCAGATAGAAGTCAGATATCTGAACACATAGCTCAGGAATACTGTCAAATAATAAGTTGGTACATCTCTTTAAATTATTGACTTACATTGCATTTATCTTGTTTTGGAATAATTCACATTTATTCATCCAGTGATGTCTAGAAATATTTATCCACCAATCTAATGTACATTCTCCATAAAATCTTTACTCATTTACTTTCTTGTTTCCTTTGGAAGAAATAAAGTTCTCAAATTTTTATTTCAATGTTATTCATCATTTTTTTTTCATGAAGATTTCTGTCCTGATATTTTCCAATTAAATTGGATTTTGCAATTGAATCTATGACCTTGCATAGAAATTAAGTCCCAGGTCAAATAGGGCTATAAATAAAAGTATCAGAGAAAAAAAATCAACCTAAAGAATCAACAAATATGAAATAAGAACACTTTTTCTTATTTCCAGTAGGAACATATTCATGAGAGAATACTCTCTGTTTTTTTCAGTGTTCTCCAAAATATGGCTCTGTATTCTAAGGTGAAATCATTCTTTTTTTTTCTGCTTTCAAATATACACATATCTTATCCAACAATTGACAGAATTTGGGGAACCTTGTTTTTGAAATAAGGGGCTAGTTGGAAGAAGCTGAGAAGTGTGACCAATAGAATGACCAACATCACTGTCAGCTACTCTGAACAACTAAGATCTCTTAGATAATATGCCACTTACTAGGCAGCATACACCAGCGGATATGAGGCCCCTGACACATATAGAGAAAGGATTGCCTGACCTGGCCTCAATGGAAGAAGATACACCTAAACACCAGAGAAATTTGAGGTCCCAGGCATTGGGAATATGTGGGGGTTGGGATGTGTGGATATCCTATTGCTGATGAGGGCAGAGGTATGTGATGAGGAAGTCAGGGTGCAGGCTGAGACTGGGATAACTACTCCACTGTAAAAATACGATAAAGGAATGTAAACAAAAACAGAATAAAATAAGGAAAGTTTGTAAATATGTCAACAAGCAATTATCATTTTGTTAGGAAAGAAAATGTTAAAACTGATATTATCATGTATTCAATTTTTATGATAATCTGGCCTCATTTTCCGGATCAGATTGAGATCCTGGACTCCGAAAATTCTAAATAGATGAAAATGGAGGCAACATTTTGATTATACTACATCCTAGAAAATAACATTTCCAAAAAGATAAGTGTATGTTTGCAGCTGCACTAAATCCTTCACATTCATCCATCAACAGCATGAGAATTTGGTCTAAAATGCATCATCATTTAAAAAAAATGTCTCTTCATGTTAGTCTCCACAGAAACATCCCTTTAAGGAATACATCCTGCATTAAAATCCACATTTTACTCATTGAAACTGGATTGAAGATGTCATGTTTGCAAAGAAAGTCTTGATATTCAAACTGCAGTTTAAGGGACACAAAAACAGTTATGAAATAGCAGACGACGATAGAGGAACAGAACTCAGATATTCAGCATTGGCAGAACATTCTCTGAACAGTTGCCAAAATAGTCCTGGATCCTTAAAAATCTTTATACTTGCTTTCCATGAATGCATTTTTATAGAGAAAAGGAAATAAAACCCTTGAACACTCCACTCTCGACTAATATTCCACAATTCAGTGCAATTTCAATAACTTTTGTCTTTTTTTTCTTTCTTTATAATTATTTGTTTTTACAGTCCAGATTTTAATCCCCACCCTATCTACCCTCCAATTGTTCCACATCCCATACCTCCTTCACACCTCATACTCTCCACAAAAATGTCTCCACACCTCACCTCTAAACTACCAGAAATCTAAACTCCCTGGAACTTGCATTCTCTTGTAAATTAGGTGCATCTATTCAGATGGAACACACACCCAGCAATCCTCTTCTGTATGTGTGTTGGAGGCCTCATATCAGCAGGCATATTTTTTCTCCTTGGTTGTCCAGAGTTTTAGACATCTTGGGGGAGCAAGTTAATTGAGACTGTTGGTCCTTCTACAGGGCTGCCCTCCTCTTCACCATCTTTTAAACTTAGTTAATTCAACAATAGTGTTCAACTGCTTCAAGACATTGGTTGGGTGCAAGTATTTGCATCTTACTCTTTCAACTGCTAGTTGGGTCAGGAACATTTCTTAAACTTGTTGCAATGGGCATAATACATAGTGAATGGGGTAAACTTGCTGAACATATACAATCTGTTGGACCAATCCTGCTTGATTGTAGTTAGTTTTTCTTGACATGATAATTTACCAATATCAAATTTACTATACAACAGTAAAGTTTACATCTCACAGACATAGCATTTATGAATGAGAAAGTAGATAACTGATCCTAAGTCCAGTAAAATCAGGCGGTAGGATTAATAAACAATATAACCAAGACAAAAATGAAGAGAAAATGGAACAAACCTTTCTATATTCAGCAATAGGATTACTGATATTTATTAAAATGTATCAAGAGTTTCTAATATATGAAGAGTGATATAAATTAGATTGAAGTAGACAAAAAAGTCAGATTCATTTGATTATATGTAAAGATGATCAGCATTATGAAACTGAATTCTTGCTGTGCACAAATATTTTATATCATATTTGTCTAACAGATGGATATGTGTATATATGTATTATACCTATATGCTTATAGGTGTTATATTATATATATATATATGTGTGTGTGTGTGTGTATCATTGTGTATTTATTATAACTATCTATCTATCTATCTATCTATCTATCTATCTATCTATCTATCTAATCTATAGATAAATAGATAGATATATCTATATCCTTTATGCAATCAGGCTGCAAATTTTCATTCTCTTTGTTGTTATTGATGTACACTTAGAACAGGCCCATATCCTAGAGTGCACCAATGTTACTGCCCTTTACTGTCTCTTGCAATACCAGGTCTACCTTGTGTTAGAGATATACACAGCGACATTTTGGTTAGAAATCTCCCTGGCATATTCAAGTAAGCCATTTTCTTGACTTTCAGCATGCTGGTGTTCTGCATTGGCTAGGGTATATTTTTTTTTATTTTCCAAGATGGCACATAGGGTAAGGACATGGAGGCTAATAAGGTCTTCAACATATTGTCATTCCATGCACACCTGAGAGTACCCCATGCACTTTGCAATTTTGTTAAGATCAGAGAAAAATTCTGTTCAAGGTTTAATGAAAAAAATCTCTCTAATAGTATATATTATATATTGTAACTGAGAAATATAATGTTGGTTCTGAGGTACCTATTTGCCTTCAGTAAAATTGCATTAGGCAGTATTTCTCAGAGTTTCTTCTAATGATTGTGTGTAAAAGAAATAAACAAAGCTAAACCAAACCAAAGCAAAAGAAGCAACCTCTTCTATACATTGTCTCATCTTCTACTGATTCACCAGGTTTTAAAAGCCATGCTCTTGGGTGTAACAACAGATTTAAAGTGTCCTTTCCCTACTCCGATTCAGAATAACAATTTGAAGATGGCATTCAAATATCATCCCCTTTGTAGAAGAGAAGATAAGAGAATCATTAGTCATACTGAGTGTTAGAGGAATAGATATTGAGAGAGACAGAGAGAGAGAGAGAGAGAGAGAGAGACAGACAGACAGACAGACAGACAGACAGACAGAGACAGAGAGACAGAGAGACAGAGAGACAGAGAGACAGAGAGACAGAGAGACAGAGAGACAAAGAGACAGAGACAGAGACAGAGGCAGAGACAGAGAGGGACAGAGACAGAGACAGATATAGAGAAAGAGAGTGGAATATTGCATCACGTAGAACACAGTATTGAAGAGCACTGACAGAAAATTCAGGTAATTATATCATGCATTGCTTTTTCAGAAGACCTGCTTGCAGTCCATGAACTCTGCTGGCTTCTGAATTCACATAATTGTAATGTGAATACTAGCATGAATGCACTTCTGAAGACCTAATGAGCAGTTGAAACAATCAGATGCATATGTCTGCAACCAACCAAAGGACAAAATCTGCTGAACCATTGGGTGAATTGGAGAAAGACTGAAGGAGGCTGAAGAGGAGAGTATCCCTTTAGGAGGACCTGCTGTCTCAATTATTCTAGATCAGAATTCTCCCAAATGATAGACCACCAAACAGGCAGCATATAACAACTATTAGATTATCCCCAAAATATACACTGAAAAAAAAATATTTGATCTCTGTTCAATCAGAGATGATGCACTGAGGTCTCAAGAGGCTAGAGGCCCCTGGGTGTTTAGAGATCAGGTGGCTTGGGGACATGCTCTCGGATACAGTTAATGGGCAGTAGATATGGGATGTGTAATAATAAGAACGTGGACAGGGTTGAGTGAATGAATGAATGAATGAATTAAAATAGAATAATGCCAAGTAATCGCATCCTCTATACTCCAATTCTGGAATCCAAATCCAAGGAAACTCACATTTTCTTTAATAGCTGTGTAGTACTCCATTGTGTAAATGTAACACATTTTCTGTATCCATTCCTCTGTTGAGGGGCATCTGGGTTCTTTCCAGCTTCTGGCTATTATAAATAAGGCTGCTATGAACATAGTGGAGCATGTGTCCTTCCTACCGGTTGGGACATCTTCTGGATATATGCCCAGAAGAGGTATTGCTGGATCTTCTGGTAGTACTATGTCCAATTTTCTGAGGAACCGCCAGACTGATTTCCAGAGTATTTGTACAAGCTTGCAATCCCACCAACAATGGAGGAGTGTTCCTCTTTCTCCACATCCTCACCAGCATCTGCTGTCACCTGAATTTTTCATCTTAGCCATTCTGACTTTTGTGAAGGCGGAATCTCAGCGTTGTTTCGATTTGCATGTCCCTAATGATTAAGGATGTTGAACATTTTTTTCAGGTGCTTCTCTGCCATTCGGTATTCCTCAGGTGAGAAATCTTTTTTTTTTTTTATGTTTTAACTATTATTATTAAACATGAAAAAGAACAACAGTTGTTCAGACAACAAAACAAAAACAGACACGAATTGACACATGGAAAGACTGGTGCATCAAACACAGACAATACAAAGAGGGTAGAGAACTTGATGTAACCAGAATTATGGATGTCTCCTGTATGGGCCAAAGAGAAAGCAGTACAACTCCAAATTTCCTTCTGTTCCTGGGAGAGCTCCAAAATCCTTTTTTCTTCTCTCTTGGTCTCTCTTTCTCATGTCATTTGTATATGTAGCATCTCCCACTCACCACCCCCTTTCTTTTGTATTTTACACTTTTTATTTGATTTCATTATTTTAAGCTTTTAAAATAATGTAATTTTTGTTTGAGTTGCCTTATTCTGTGCTCTAGTTCACATTCATGTCTGCCTTTGATTTTATTATTTCTTACTATAACTTTTGTTTTTATTTTTTTTCAAGGACGTAAAGAGCAACCTTAGGTTATATATTTCAGAATTTTATGATATATATTTTTCTTTTTTTTCTTTTCCATTTTTTATTAGGTATTTAGCTCATTTACATTTCCAATGCTATACCAAAAGTCCCCCATAGCCACTAACCCCAACTCCCCTACCCACCCACTCCCCCTTTATGGCCCTGGAGTTCCCCTGTACTAGAGCATATTCTTTGTTCAGTTCTAAGCCCAATTTTTAGTGGGGTTATTTGATTATATGGAGTCTACCTTCTTGAGATCTTTATATATATTTGATATTAGTCCCCTTACCGATTTGGGATAGGTAAAGATCCTTTCCCAAACTGTTTGTCGTCTTTTTGTCATATTGAAGGCATCTTTTGCCTTGCAAAAGCTTTGCAATTTTATGAGATCCCATTTATCGATTCTCGATCTTACAGCACAAGCCATTGCTGTTCTATTCAGGAATTTTTCCCCTGTACCCATATCTTCCAGGCTTTTCCCTACTTTCTCCTCTATTAGGATCAGTGTCTCTGGTTTTATGTGAAGTTACTTGATCCACTTAGATTTGACCTTAGTACAAGGAGATAGGAATGGATCAATTCGCAATCTTCAACATGATAACAGCCAGTTGTGCCAGTACCATTTGTTGAAAATGCTGTCTTTTTTCCACTGGATGGTTTTAGATTGCTTGTCAAAGATCAAGTGACCATAGGTGTGTGGGTTTTTCTTTGGGTCTTCAATTCTGTTCCATTGGTCTACTTGTTTGTCACTATACCAGTTCCATGCAGTTTTTATCACAATTGCTCTGTAGTACAGCTTTAGGTTGGGCATGGTGATTCCACTAGATGTTCTTTTATCCTTGAGAAGAGTTTTTCCTATCCTAGGTTTTTTGTTATTCCAGATGAATCTGCTGATTGCTCTTTCTAATTTGTTGACGAATTGAGTTGGAATTTTGATGGGGATTGCATTGAATCTCTAGATTGATTTGGCAAGATAGCCATTTTTACTATATTGATCCTGCCGATCCATGAGCATGGGAGACCTTTCCATCTTCTGAGATCTTCTTTAATTTCTTTCTTCAGAGGCATGAAGTTCTTGTCATACAGATCTTTTACTTACTTAGAGTCATGCCTAGGTATTTTATATTATATGTGGCTATTGAGATGGGTGTTGTTTCCCTAATTTCTTCCTCAGCCTGTTTGTCCTTTGTGAAGAGAAAGGCCATTGACTTGTTTGAGTTAATTTTATATCCAGCTACTTCACTAAAGCTGTTTATCAGGCATAGGAGTTCTCTGGTGGAATTTTTAGGGTCACGTATACATATTATCATATCATCTGCAAAAAGTGATATTTTGACTTCTTTCTTTCCAATTTGTATCACCTTGATCTCCTTTTTTTGTCTCATTGCTCTGGCTAGGATTTCAAGTACAATGTTGAATAGGTAGGGAGAGAGTGGACAGCCTTGTCTAGTCCCTGATTTTAGTCGGATTGTTTCAAGCTTTTCACCATTTACTTTGATGCTGGCTCCTGGTTTGCTGTAGATTGTTTTTATCATGTTTAGGTATAGGCCTTGAATTCCTGATCTTTCCAAGACTTTTATCATGAATGGGTGTTGGATTTTGTCAAATGCGTTCGCAGCTTCTAACGAGATGATCATGTGGATTTTGTTTTTGAGTTTGTTATATACTGGATTACATTGATGGATTTCCGTATATTGAACCACCCCTGCGTCCCTGGGATGAAACCTACTTGGTCAGGATGGATGATTGTTTTGATGTGTTCTTGGATTTGGTTAGCAAGAACTTTATTGAGGATTTTTGCATCAATATTCATAAGTGATATTGGTCTGAAGTTCTCTATCTTTGTGGGGTCTTTTTGTGGTTTAGGTATCAGAGTAATTGTGGCTTCATAGAATGAGTTGGGTAGAGTACCTTCTGTTTCAATTTTGTGGAACAGTTTGTGCAGAACTGGGAGTAGATCTTCTTTGAAGGTCTGATAGAACTCTGCACGAAACACATCTCGTCCTGGGCTTTTTTTGTTTGGGAGACTATTAAGGACTGCTTTTATTTCTTTTATTTCTTTGGGGGATATCGGGCTGTTTAGATCATTAACCTGATTTTGATTTAACTTTGGTACCTGGTATCTGTCTAGACACTTCTCTATTTCATCCAGGTTCTCCAGTTTTGTTGAGTATAGCCTTTTGTAGAAGGAACTGATGGTTTTTTGGATTTCTTCAGGATCTGTTGTTATGTTTCCCTTTTTATTTCAGACTTTATTAATTAGAATGCTTTCCCTGTGCCCTCTAGTGAGTCTGGCTAAGAGTTTGTCTATCTTGTTGATTTTCTCAAAGAACCAGCTCCTAGATTGGTTGATTCTCTAAATAGTTCTTCTTGTTTCCACTTGGTTGATTTTGCCCCTGAATTTCATTATTTCCTGCCATCTACTCCTCTTGGGTGAATTTGCTTCCTTTTGTTCTAGAGCTTTTAGGTGTGTTGTCAAGCTGCTAATGTATGCTCTCTCTAGTTTCCTTTGGGAGGCCCTCAGAGCTATGAGTTTTCCTCTTAGAAATGCTTTCATTGTGTCCCATAAGTTTGGGTATGAGGTGGCTTCATTTTTATTCAACTCTAAGAAGTCCTTAATTTCTTTCTTTATTCCTTCCTTGACCAAAATATCATTGAGAAGAGTGTTGTTCAGTTTCCACGTGAATGTTGGCTTTCTATTATTTATTTTGTTATTGAAGATCAGCCTTAGTGCATGGTGATCTGATAAGATACATGGGAAAATTTCAATATGTTTGTATCTGTTGAGGCCTGTTTTGTGATCTATTATGTGGTCAATTTTGGAGAAGGTACCATGAGGTACTGAGAACAAGATATATCCTTTTGTTTTAGGATAAAATGTTCTGTAGATATCTGTCAGATCCATTTGTTTCATAACTTCTGTTAGTTTCACTGTGTCCCTGTTTACTTTCTGTTTCCTTGATCTGTCCATTGGTAAAAGTAGTGTGTTTAAGTCTCTCACAAATATTGTGTGAGGTGCAATGTGTGCTTTGAGCTTTACTAAAGTTTCTTTAATGAATGTGGCTGCCCTTTTATTTGGAGCATAGATATTCAGAATTGATAGTTCCTCTTGGAGGATTTTACCTTTGATGAGAATGAAGTGCCCCTCCTTGTCTTTTTTGATGACTTTGGGTTGTAAGTCAATCTTATCAGATATTAGGATGGCTACTCCTGCTTGTTTCTCCATACCATTTGCTTGGGAAATTGTTTTCCAGCCTTTCATTCTGAAGTAGTGTCTATCTTTTTCTCTGGGATGAGTTTCCTGTAAGCAGAAAAATGCTGGGTCTTGTTTGTATAGCCAGTTTGTTAGTCTATATCTTTTTATTGGGGAGTTGAGACCATTGAAATTAATAGATATTAAGGAAAAGTAATTGTTGGTTCCTCTTATTTTTGTTGTTAAAGTTGGCATTCTGTTTTTGTGGCTGTTTTATTTTAGGTTTGTTGAGGGATTACCTTCTTGTTTTTTCTAGGGCAAGGTTCCCTTCCTTGTGTGTTTTTTTTTTTTGTTTTTTTTTTGTTTTGTTTTTTTTCTGTTATCCTTTGAAGGTCTGGATTTGTGAAAAGGTAATATGTGAATTTGTTTTTGTCGTGGAATACTTTTGTTTCTCCATCTACGGTAATGGAGAGTTTAGCTGGGTATGGTAGCCATAACATCTGTCCAGGCTCTTCTGGCTTTCATAGTCTCTGGTGAAAAATCTGGTGTAATTCTTATTGACTTGCCTTTATAAGTTACTTGACCTTTTTCCCTTACTGCTTTTAGTATTCTATCCTTATTTAGTGCATTTGTTGTTCTGCTTATTATGTGTCAGGAGGAATTTCTTTTCTGGTCCAGTCTATTGCGAGTTCTGTATGCTTGTTGTATGTTCATGGGTATCTTTCTTTAGATTTGGGAAATTTTTTTCAATAATTTTGTTTGAAGATATTTGCTGGTCCTTTGAGTTGAAAATCTTCATTCTTATCCACCCCTATTATCCGTAGGTTTGGTCTTCTCATTGTTTCCTCGATTTCCTGGAAATTTTGAGTTAGGATCTTTTTGTGTTTTGCATTTTCTTTGATTGTTGTGCCGATGTTCTCTATGGGATCTTCTGCACATGAGATTCTCTCTTTCATGTCTTGTATTCTGTTGCTGATGCTCAAATCTATGGTTCCTGATTACTTTTTTAGGGTTTCTATCTCCAGTGTTGCATCACTTTGAGTTTTCTTTATTGTGTCTACTTCTCTTTTTAGGTCTAGTATGGTTTTGTTCATTTCCATCACCTGTTTGGATGTGTTTTCCTCTTTTTCTGTAAGGACTTCTACCTGTTTGATTTCGTTTTCCTGTTTTTCTTTAAGGACTTGTAACTCTTTAGCAGTGTTTTCCTGTATTTCTTTAAGTGAGTTATTAAAGTCCTTCTTGATGTCATCTACCATCATCATGAGATATGCTTTTAAATCTGGGTCTACGTTTTCGGGTGTGTTGGGGTGCCCTGGACTAGGCGAAGTGGGAGTGCTGGGTTCTGATGATGGTGAGTGGTCTTGGTTCCTGTTAGTAAGATTCCTACGTTTACCTTTCGCCATTTGGTAATCTCTGGAGTTAGTTGTTATAGTTGACTCTGTTAAGAGATTGTTCTTCTGGTGATTCTGTTACCGTCTATCAGCAGACCTGGGAGACAGACTCTCTCCTCTGAGTTTCAGTGCTCAGAGCTCTCTCTGCTGGCAAGCTCTCCTCTTACAGGGAAGGTGCACAGATTATCTTGTGTTTGGACCTCCTCCTCGCTGAAGAAGTGAACTCAAAACTGGACCTTTTCCAGAAGCTGTGTTGCTTGGCAGGTCCCAGAAGCTGTCAGCTTCTGTGGTGCACACTCTCACCTGTGCAGACTAAGTTCCTAAGTTCGGTGGCATCCCAGAACCAAGGTGGCATCCGCTTCTCCTGAGGCTGAGGCCTTCTGAAAAAGGCAGATACCTGTCCTTTGGTCAGGAGGATGGCTGGCTTTCTATGGCCCGAAAAGGGTGCTGCCTCAGCGGTCCTGTGGCTCGGCCTGTCCCAGAAGCTGTCCTGTTCTCTGGTGCACTCTCTTAACTGTTCAGATTAATTTCCAAAGTTCGGCATATTCCCTGAACCCCCGCTATTATAATTGAGGCTGCTGTAAACACTGAAGGTTTACTTATGATATGGTAGACCATTTTGGGGTATATGCCCAGAAGTTGTATATATGAATATTCAGATAGACTTATTGCCAATTTTGTGAAGAAATGCCAGAATATTTTCCAGATTATGGAATCTTGAAAACACTTTGCAATCCCACTAGCAAAGAAAAAGTGTTCTTTTTATCTACATTTGCTCTAGCAGCTATTTTCACCTGACATTTTGGTCTCAACCATTCTCAATTGGTTTAGGATGGAATCTCAGCGTGGTTTTGATTTGTATTTCACTATAAATGATGATGTTGTACATTTCTTTAGGTGCTTCTCAGGCTTTTGAGTTTCCTAAATTGAGAATTTTGTTTAGCTCTAGAGCTCATTTTTTCGTTAGGTTGTTTTTTTTTTGTTTTGTTTTTTGTTTTTTTTTTGTTTTGTTTTTTGTTTTTTGGACTCTAGCTTCTTGAATTCTTTGTATATTTTGAATATTAGCCCTCGATCAGATGTAGGGTTAGTAAAGAACTTTTCTCCATTACTAGGTTGCCATTTTGTCCTATTGACAGTGTCCTTTGCCTTACAGAACCTTTTAAGTTTCAGGAGGTCCCATTTGTTAATTGACCATAATATGCTTTCAGACAGGAACATGGCATGACTTTGCTAAAAGAGGCAATGACATCAACTGTCTGAGACAGATGCAGATATTTACAGCCAACCATTGGTCTAAACCCAGGAACCCCTATGGAAGAGTTTGAGCAAAGACTGAAGGAACTGAAGGGAATTGCAACCCTATAGGAAGAACAACACCATGAAAAAACTAGATTTCCTAGAATTCTCAGGTACTAAGCCACAAACCAAAGAGCATACATGTACTAGTCCATAACCCCTACTATACATATGTAGCAGAGAATTGCATTGTCTAGCCTCAGTGCGATGAGGGTGTGTGCTTGTCCTGTGGAAGCTTTATGTCCCCAGAAAAAGGGAATTCTAGAGAGGTGGGTGGGAGAGTAAACTTTTAGAGAGAGGAGGGAAGTGTGGTAGGGGCCTTATGGAGGGAGTATGCTGAAGGGGATCACATTTGAAATATAAATAAATAAAATAATTAGTAAAATGGATAGTATGACATAGTTTAGAATATCTTCAAAACAGGAGCATGAAAGTAATTGGATATAGGAAAATAAATTTAATTTTAGAGATTTAAGTATGGTAGTCAAAATTCTTTAAAGAAAAAACTGAAATAATTATGTGTGTGTGTGTGTGTGTGTGTGTGTGTGTGTGTGTGTGTGTGTGTGTGTGTGTGTGTTTGTAGAGGGATTTATACACTGTGGTCCAGACAGGTATTTAAAAATAGATGTTTATGGTCAGAAAGTCAAGGAATCCAATAGATCTTCTGTCCACAAGACTGAATTTCCCAGATGTTCTTCAGTATATGTTGGACTCTCAAAGAAATATACTCTAAAACCTTCAAAAGAACAAGCATATCTGTGAGAATGAAGACAAGCAGGCAAAAACCAAAGGGGTCTTCTATGTGCTTTACATAGGCTAGCACAAGAATATGTGTCCCAGAGTTAGGATAGGTTTTTAGAACTCAAATGAGGCAATGAAAAAAAAAATCACTTATATCCAATGCTTTTCACTTTTTGTTAATTCAATATTCAGTAAAGTTAACAACTAAGACTAGCAAACACAAAGGTAGAAGTCATAGAAGTAATATGCCTGGCAACCTATCTCCTATATAACAACCAAATAGACAAGTAATAAAATTCATACAAATAAGCTTTATTCAATAATAAAATATTGGGAAGACAAACAAGGGAATAGGTGTTGCAAAGTCTGTCTTACAGTTTAAACATAGTGTACACGTTTAAACAGGAGGTGGTATATTTATGCCCACTACTGACATGTTAACCCAGTGCCTGTTCTATGGTCAAAGTTGTCCATTTAGTGTGAAAATTTTACTCAGAAGCAATTTACGCCTCTAGCTGTCACCATAGCTTCAGTCTTATTATGATTTGAATATATAATATTTTGAGTAGGCTAATATATTTAAATAGTTGGTCTCCATCTAGAGACAGTGTTTGGGAAGGTTATGGAACATTTAGGAATGTTTTTTACAAACATTTCACATATTGTTCTATAATGAATTTTAGCAAAAAAATCCAATAGATCTAGAAAAGAAAGAAAAAGAAGCTCAAGTCTAAGTGGTCAAGGAACTCCATATAAAACCAGAGACACTAAAACTTATAGAGAAGAAAGTGGATTAAAGCCATTAAGATATGGGCACAGGGGGAAAATTCTTGAACAGAAGAGCAATGGCTTGTGATGTAAGATCAAGAATCCACAAACCGGACCTCAGAAATTTGCAAAGCTTCTGTAAGGCAAAAGACACTGTCAATAACACAAAAAGACCACCGATAGATTGGGAAAGGATCTTTACCTATCCCAAATCATTTATGAGACTAATATTCAATATATATATAAAGAACTCAGGAAAATGAATTCCAAAAAATCAAATAACCCTAATAAAAATGGGGTACGGAGCTAAACAAAAAAAATTCTTAACTGAGGAATACAGAATGTACAAGAAGCAAAAAGATGTTCAACATCCTTAATCATCAGAGAGATACAAATCAAAACACCCTTGAGATTCCATCCACCTCATACCAGTCAGAATGGCTAAGATCAAAAATTCAGGTAACAGTAGATGCTGGCGGGGATGTGGAGAAAAAGGAACATTCCTCCATTATTGGTGAGATTGCAAGCTGGTACAATCACTCTGAAAATCAGTGTGGTGGTTCCACAGAAAATTGGACATAGTAATACAGGAAGATCCAGGAATACCTCTCCTGGGCATATTCCAGAAGATGTTCCAACTTGTGATAAGGACACATGCTCCACTATGTTCATAGCAGCCTAATTTATAATAGCCAGAAGCTGGAATCTCTCACCTCCCAGGTCTCTGGTGCATTATAGGGCATCCTTGAAACATCCTATTTCCTGAGTTTGCCTATTTCCCTTATTTCTGCTGGCCCTCAAGGCTTCAGTCTTTTTCCCTTATCCAATACCAGATCAGAATCCATCCCCTACTCTACCCCTTTCCACTTTTTCTCCCATGTTCATTCTTCACTCCCAACTTGTGGTTGCTTTCTTCTCCCTCCCAATTAGGACTGAGGCTTCTTCCCTTGGGTACTTCAGCTTGTTGAGCTCTTTGAGTTCTGTGGACTGTATCCTGTGTATTCTGTATTTTTTGTTGTTGTTTGTTTGGTTTGGTTTTGTTTGGTTTTGAGTTTTTGGGTAATATCCACTTTTTAGTGAATACATACCATGAATGTTCTTTTGTGTCTGAGTTACCTCACTAAGCTTGGTATTTTCTGGTTCCATCTGTTTGCCTATTAATCTTAGGATGTCCTCATTTTTTTTTTGTTTTTTATTTTTGTTTTGTTGTTGTTGTTGTTGTTTTGTTGTTGTTGTTCTTGTTGTTGGTTTTTTTTGTTGTTGTTGGTAGTGGTGGTTTTGGATTTTTTTTTTTTTTGATGTCCTCATTCTTAATAGCTAAGTATGTTATGCTCTGGGTCCACAGGAAACCCAGATGAGCCCAAGAATTGCAAACTCTACTGAAACTAACAAAAAAAGTCGTATTTTCAAGTTCAACCTTGGTTCGCCCAACTAGCATTGACTGCAGGAATGCTGGCAAGTGACCCTGAATCCAAAAATCATTGGGTTTATATACACTATAGGAATTGTGTAAATATTTACAGAAAAGGTGACTAGAAGGTGTAATAGTACTGAAGTGGGAGGGGGGTAATGAGTGTCTGTTCAAGGACTAACTTTATAGCCCGTTTTATCTGTCTGTGAGCTGACATGTGCTTACCTTTTACTTTTTCCATGGTGTCCCTTGAGCTTGCTTTTTCTCTAAGGTCTCAAGGATAGGTACTTGGAGTTCTTTCCAGCAGGAGTTTTGGTTTTTGCAGACACAGAGGCAGAGAGAATGTGTCCTCATTATGGGCCCTTTCATTGTAACTCTAGGGGAGGAAGAGGCAGCCCAGTCTGCTGCAGGAGGATGCAGCACAGAAACCACCTGTTTGCTATCTGCATAGGGAGAAGGGGGAAAGGAGGATGGGAGTCTCTGTCTGTACAACACTGAAGTCTCTCTAGTATTAGTAATCTGAGGGTTACAACATTCTCCCCTCTTTTTGGTGATGCTAGAGGCCAATCTTGGACTCTTTATAGGCCTAAATCGTCTGTGTTAACTGATTTGTTCTGGGACCTCATCACCATCAGTTGAATAGTCCCTAATCTCTGCTTTATATACTGCAAAAGCTTTTTAATTATGCATGGCCCAAATGTGAGCAGCAACAAAAAAATTATAAGGGACCCTGTAATTGTGGAAATGAGAGTAGTTAACCATGGGGAATTATCAAATAGGGAATGATGCCAGCTTTTGAAGTTTTCTTGTTCTCTTTGGCACCTCTCTATGCTTTCTCTAACCTTAGCTAATAATTCTTTGATGCCAGAGTGATTTACATAAAACCAACATTCTTTGAATACATCAACACACAAGCCTCCGTGATGCAGGAACACAAAGTCTAACCCTTGTCTGTTCTGTTCAACTACCTCAGCCAGGGAATCTACATTTCACTCTAGGTGTGCAATGGATTTTTTTAAGCATTGGATGTCTTGATCTGTATCTAATTTAAGGCTGTATAGTTATTCTCTTACAATGTTAGGGCTGCTATCCCAGTGCCTACACAAGGTAGCCCTGCTCCCAAAATTATAGCCAACGTTAGGGAAATAGTTTCTCTCTTCTGTCTTTTGAGGTCTCCCCCAACATGCCCTATTAGGTTCTTCAGCACTATTTCCTCTGCATAATAGGTTATGCATGGCACCAATTGGACTGGAATAGAGAACTCCTTTGCAGTAGGCGAATTAAGAACCTCTCCATGCACACACAGAGTCAACCCTGTTGAACAGGCCCACCATGCCTGTTCGGGGGAAATAACTCATTTGAAATGCACCATGGGGGTATTTTGGTTACAAATATGTTGATGTGACAAGGGAACTTTTCCCAGGAAGGTCACCTGTCCTGATATGGTCTGTATGGTTAAGTTTCTTCTCTTGGGACCATATGCATGCAGTGTCTCTCTCGGAATCTTTATATTTAGACATAAATCCAACATCTTCATAAAAAGGGTTTCTGGCAAAATAACACAGCCAGCAGAAGATGGTTAGCTCTGGTTGGGAACTGGTCAATTTCTGAAAGGTTTTTAGCATCATTGAACAGAGCAGATCTACGGGGGCGTGGAGCCTGCTGGGGAAGGACTGGGAGGTCAACAAACACTGGTTTGAGAGCAGACTTTGGCATAGGTTTCTCAGGGCAAGACCTCTTGGTATAGGTTTAGTTTTTGCCAGAATTCGGTTTGGTCCTACAGTCACATTCAGGGGGTTTACTATTGGTTTTATCAGAAGCCTAATTGTGAAAATGAGTTTGAGGTTTTTCCCCCTAATAATATAAAATCCGAGGCCCCAAGGTTTCCCAGTTTCCCACCCCTTTTCCTGCTTTCCTAGGCTGGTGAACTTAAGTTGAACTTCAGATTTCCTCCCCTGTCAGGTGACTGTGATAAAATCTTCCATTGATGCCTTCCATCCCGATGTTTCACAACCCCAAAAAGCATAATAGAATTGTTCTGGTTCCCCATATGCCACAGTTCTCTTTTCCCCAGACATATAAAAACGTCTCCCTAAGTCTACTTAGTGTATGAATGTTGTAAAATCTGTTGGGTGTCAGGCCATGAGTTATCAGCCAGCCGGCACAGATCAAACGTTAAATATGGAAACCATGACATCCCAAGTGGATTTCATTATTAGCCAGTTGGGCCCAGTAACCGATTTCAGGATTCTCAATTGTCCTAGCAAGTCATAAGGATGCTATGGGTTTTTGATCTCTGAATGGAGACATGGACTGGGAACAGCAGCACATGCAGTCAGTAAAAACAGCAATCTTAGGACCTAGTTAATTTTAACATGGAGGGATGAATAGAACTCCAGCTCTTTTAATATTATGAAAAGTGATCATTGCAGAAAACAAGGATGAACCAGTTTTGTGATACCTCAGTTCTAGGATTGTCATAGACTTATTTTAAAATGAAAATTTAGAACCAAATATATGGAAACTAATGAGGGCAGGAGAAGGAGGGGTAGGGAGGATAGCCCACATCTGGCCAGAGTTCCTCCTATGCTCTGGGCAGGCAGACTTGGGAGAGCTGCTAACCCTCACGGCCTCTCTCCTGCCTTCCCATACCTGAATGTGTTCATTTTTTTCCTCCCCCTCCCATCTCCCACCCAGTTTTCTCTCTCTCTCTCTCTCTCTCTCTCTCTCTCTCTCTCTCTCTCTCTCTCTCTCTCTCTCTCTCTCTCTCTCTCTCTGTGTCTCTTTCTTTCCCTCTCTCTCTGCCTCATGTGATTTCTTTCTTCTCCCTTACAAGTGTGATTGAAGCATTCTCACTTGGACCCTTCTTGTTGCTAAGTTTCTTGAGTTCTGTGGATTGTATCCTAGGAAATCTGTACTTCTTTGGCTAATATCCTCTTATTACAGTTCATTTTACTTTGAGATTTTATTTGTATTCGAAACAAGAACAGTGTTACATTTATGATAAAAATGATACAATGTTGAATAGATTCACAAAAAGAAATCTTAGTAATTTACTGCTTATTTACTATTTCCTGGACGTTTTAATCATTAGCATAGAGTATAAAGTAAATTGTGAATGTGAGAAAGAAATTTAGAGAACGAATTGGAGGGTAAGGATGGAAGGTGTGGAAACTTGGGGTTTGTTGTTATGAAGAGACACTATGAACACAGTAATTCCTATAAACAAAGAACTTTTCTGGGGCTGACTTACAGTTTCAGAGGTTAATTTCATTATTGTCTTGCCAAGAAGCATGGTAGTTTTCAGGAAGATCTTTTGTTAGAGGCAGAGATGAAGCCAAGAGCTCTAAATCTTCCTCCACAGGCAGCAAAAAGAGGCTGTCAACACAGTGGCCAGACATGAGCATATATGATCTCAAAACCTGCCTCTAGTGACAGCCTTCCTTGATTGAGCAGCAGAGTAGAGCTGGCCCTAGATTTGCGGCTTTCTGATCAGCTTCTTGGTGGGCATGGGCATGGGAAAACTGGTCCTGCCTCTTGTGTGCTGTGCAGTGGTTTGGACAAAGGAGAGACCCCTTCCCTCTCTTTTGCCCTCACCACCGTTGGCAAGAGAGCTGTCCCTGATGGTGTCATGAGCCCAGGAATAATGTCCCAATCACCTCTTGCAGCACTTGGGAGATTAGGCCATGCACCTCATCTGAGCAGCAGGGAGGAGCTGGCCCTGGTTTGGGGGGTTACTGATGAGCATGCTCATAGGGAGTGAGAACTAGAGACCTGGTTCCATCCCTTATCTGCTGTAGCACTGTAGAGTATGACCCCTCTACCTTGTCTGGGCAGCACAGTAAATCTGGCTTTGATGGCAGGGGCGCAAAGGAGACAGCACTGAGGGTATGGTAGCATGAAAGTTGTTTCTGCCCCTTGTTGGCTGCAACTTTAGAAAGGGAAGTTTGGGAAGGGCAGGAAAGCTCTCCCAGATGGTGGTAGTGTGGCAGAGCTGGTGGTCTGATTAGCCAGATCCCTCTCAGGCCCAGATCCTGGGGTTTGAATTGCCCCACCACAACATTGACCCCCATTGGTGAACTGCTGAAGTAGATTAAATTGGCCACCCTACAGATCCCATACTACAGGATCTCCATGACAAAGGGCAACAACATGTTATCTGAGAGGAGTTACAGTTATGCATTAGTACTGATAGTATAGTAGAAGCCAGAGACCTCTTAAGACTCATTAAAATGAACAACTTGGAAACAAAGAAGTGTAGATAAAAGGGCACACTGTGGGATATACACTGTGACATAACAAATTCCACAGTGAGATTCTTATTCTGTTGGGGTCGTTGCAATGGTGGAAACAGGATACAAGGTGATGAGGAGATAAGTGGGACTGGGTGCATGATTTAAATCTCAGGAAGATCAAACAAATAGTTTGAAAAAGAGTACCAACTTTTCAAACCATTATTCATTTCTATGTTAAAGGGACAAAGTCAAACATACTCAAGGGTATATAACTATCTTCATAATATATAAAAAAAAAATGCTAACTTTTTTGACATCTAGGTTTCTACCCTAAAAATTGAACTAATATCATGTAAACATGACATTTTGTGAGTTAACTGATATTTTATTTTGAAGAGTTATAGTGAGCTATATGTTTAGAAATAAGTTAGATACGTGCACACCTGTGTGCATGTGCATGTGTGTGCAGACACACACACACAAATACACACAAGCTTATGAACATAATCCTGGATATATAGTATATAAATCATGATTTTTTTTTCTGTTCAGGAAATGAGTAACAAAACTGAATTTTTTTAACATATTCTAATTTATTAATATTTTATTCTTCTATCTCTTAGAAAATCTACGGTGCAGATACCTATATCCCAGCTAATAGTTTTCTTGTAAATATCTAAAACAATTCTTGCTGGTGTGGTAGTTAATACTCATAGCTACAGCCATACTTGGAAGACTAAGACATGAGGCCTTTGAGTTAAAAAAACAGCCTAAGGTAATTGTTGAGATTCTGTTTCAAGACAGTAAAATATGCACAAATACTTCATTACTCAATATTTTAAATGTTAGCAAGATAAATATTTATGTTACTATTTTAATTTGAATACATATGTGTGGTTCATAATAAGAATGTCAGTGTTCAAATACAATTTTCTTTACTGATTTTTATTTTGGGCGTTTCAGTTTGCATAAACATTTTCAGAGTAGCAGAAGCCTTATGAAAAAAAGGCTTGAAACATCTGTTATTTCTTCTAAATTATACGTCCCTACTGAATATTCATAAAAGGAAGAAATATATCAAGTTTAATTATTTAATCTTCAAGTTTTGTTTTAGATTAATTTTATATATGCAGAAACATTGTCAGTATAGAGTTCTCATATACCATTTATATATTTTTTCTTTAATAGTAATACTTTAAATAACCATAGTACATTTTTGAAAGTTTCATCACTACTATACTACTTGCTAAAGTATAAAATTATGGGGATTTCAGTAGTCTTTTTCAGTAATATCATTGATTTGCCTAATGATTTCATTATTTTAACTTAATGTACAGCAGCTTACATTCCAAGGAAATCTTCAATTTTAGTTTTTACCTTGTGATAAAATACTATGACATAAAGTGATTTATGGAAGATAGGGATTTTATTTTATTTCATGAATTTTTTTATTACTTTGCTTAATATTGAGGGATAGTTTACAATGGCAAGAGAGGCAGTGGGCAGGAATAACAGCAAGGTGAGAGATCACATCTCCAGCCACATACAGAAAACAGAGAGGGAACTGGATGTGGGGAGATGTAATGAACTCTCAAAGCCTGTCTCTATTGGCGAATTTCCTCCAGCAAGGCTTTAAGACATACAAGTTCCATAATCTTCTCAAACAGCACCACCTGGGATACTAATATGTCTGAGGCTTTGGGGAAGCCAAGAGTTCTTATATCTCAGAGTATGGAGAAGCCAATAGTTCATATATCTGAACATATGTGGGACAATTATTTTTCAAATATCACATCGTTAAAATACATACCACTTCTAAATTATAATTTTATTCTTCTTTCCTTCCTTCCTTCCTTCCTTCCTTCCTTCCTTCCTTCCCTCCTTCTTTCCTTCTTTCCTTCTTTCAATTACTCAAGAAATAAGAAAAATGTCTTTATGCCAGGATACACCAAGAAAGTAAATCCATAGTCAGCTAACTATATATAAACTAAACAAAACTAGATATAGACCTTTATGTTATGGGCAGTAGAGATGGTTCAACTGGTGAAGTGTTTCCTGCCAACCCTGACAGCCTGAGTTTGACTATTATGTCCTATATTGTAGAGAAATAAAAGTGACTTCTGATGTCATCTGACCTATACATGCACACCATGGCATTTCTTCACAGGCATGTGTGTGTTCACATGCACACACACACACACACACACACACACACACACACACACACACACACCATCTCCACTACCACCACCACCACCATACCACACCACACAACCGAGTGGGAGGGATGGAGGGAGAGATGAAGGAAAGGAGAGGGAGAGACAGAGACAGAGACAGACAAAAACAGAGAAAGAGGAAGGGAGAGAATACTTTATTTTCTCTCTTTAAAAAATATATTTAGTCTCCACAGGTTTTCCCGTCCCCTTTGTGGGAGTATTTTAGCTAATGCCATCCTTCTGGAGTCCTGGGAAGTTCTTGCTTTCTTAGCATCTGCGACTTTCTGTTTTTTACCACCAGTTCCTCATCCCACAGTTGCTATACACCCCTGACCCTCTGAACAACTCTCCTGTCTTCTCCCATACCTGATTCTTCCCCTCTTTTTCTGCTACCCCTCTTTTCTTCTTCACAAATCCCTCCCATCATCTACTTCCCTTGATTATTTTGTTCCCCGTTTTAATTAGGATGGAAGTATCCACTCTTTGGTCTTACTTCCTCCTGAAGTTCATATAGTTCATGAGTTGTATCGTGGTTATTCCACACTCTATGCCTAATGCTAGAGCTGTGAGGCAGGAGTGGGTAGGTGTTTGGGGGAGCACCCTCATAGAATCAGGGTAAGGGGAGATGGGGTATAGGGGTTGTAGATAGAAAACATGGAATGGAGATAACATTTGAAATGCAAATAAGTAAAGTGTCCAATTAAAAAAAAGTATTTAGAAACAGTGTGAATAATGATGGCCCCCATAAGGTTCATATATTTGAATAAGTACTGAGTAACATTATTGAAAGAGTTAGCAGGTATGGCCTTGTTGGAATAAGTATGACCTTGTTGAAATGGGTATAACATTTTTGGAAGTATTGACACTGGGTATTATTTTGATATTTCAAAATGTCCATTACAAGACCAGAGTTTCTCTCTTCTTTCTACCTGAAGATTCTTTCACTACTGTTCAATTAACATGTCTGTCTACATGCTACTGCACTCCCACCACAGTAAGAATGAACTAAATCTCTGAAACTGTAAGCAAGTCATGATTAAATGGCTTCATTTTACAATATTTTCCTGGTGATGGTGTCTTGTATTAATAGAACACTTATTAAGCCATAGGATCTCACTACATAGCTCAAATTTCCTTGGAAAGTATGATTTTTCTGCATTAGCCTACTGAATACTGCAAATAAAAATTATGTCTTACCAGTACCAGTTATTTTCCCCTATTGGAACAGACTAGCCTAAAGGTCTAGTGTAGACAATTATTTTCTCCACAAAAAATTTCGTTTTTTTTAACAAATTCACTAACCATTACTATCTCTCATTTTAAATTCCATCTTAAAAATAATTTTGTAAATTAATTAGTAATGTCAAAACTATCTTCCATTCACTTTCCTATTCTGTTTATTTTCTTATTCTGTGTAATGTTTAAGACAAATATTCATGTATATTCTGATATGGTATAATTCAACATGTGAGGCATTAACCAAAGGGGAAAATGGTCCATGATCAAGCACTTACCTTTGCCAAACCTCTAATCATTAATAGGTCCTTATGATATCTTGTTGAAATTCATAGCTATCATAAAGCTCTAAAACTAGAAGAATTTTATTATTTGTCTGTGTTCAAAAAAGAGTACCTAAAGAGATGTCTTAGTAGTTAACTGAGATTGTTATTGAATCACAAGGGCAGAGTTTGAATTTACAGCATCCATATTGTTCATAGAGCAACAATGTGGGCAATGGGTGTAGAGATATGATTCAAATTTAGAAGGGGATATTAGCAAGACTATTGTTAGAGTTTGCTTGTCTTCAAATATAGCCAAATCCTGGGATGTATAACTCCAGAGGAGACACCCCACTCCAACCTTCTTGGACTGCTTGGTTCATAACGCTTTCTCTTTGCACCCTCACAAAGTTCAAATACACTCACAGAAAGACACAAACATACAATGCATACATACATATATACATACATACACATAATACACCCTATTTCAGATAATAAAGGACACAAGATAATGGCTTCTCAATGGTCTCTCTGTTAAAATATAGTTCACTGCTAAAACATTTTATCACATAAGATATCTTATGGATATCTTCATTGTGGGAATAATCATATGTTATATTTTGCATTAATTTTAAATGCATCAATTCACACAATAAAATCAGACTTTTATTTTTTTTAATTTTAATATTATTTATTTATTTATTTATTTATTTATTTATTTATTTATTTATTTATTTATTTATTTTGGTTTTGTTAAACAGAGTTTCACTGTATAGCCCTGGCTGTCCTGGAACTCACTTTGTAGACCAGGCTGGCCTCGAACTCAGAAATCCACCTGCCTCTGCCTCCCATGTGCTGGGAATAAAGGTGTGCACAACCACGCCCAGCATAACATCAGACTATTTATTTAGTCTTCAATAACCTGCATGAAAAATGGAATGAAAAATAGTTATTGATGTTGTTTAGTGACAGTTAACGTTTTAAACTAATCTAGTATTAAGGTACAGATGGGAAACATATTCTCATACAATTAACATCATGTAACAAAAGATTTTATCTACAGTGTCCAATATAAGAACTTCTAGAAAAGACATCTTGTCTTAAAGAAATACTATTCTTGAATTGGAGAGATTGCTCAGTGGTTAGGAGTGATAGCCAGTACTCTTCCAGAGAAAACATTTTTTTCTCTACACATTCTTTGTAAGTTGAAATCATCCATGATTCAAGTTTCAGGGGGTCTGATCCATGTACCAGATGTGTAATCTGCTGGTGGGGAGCTCTTAGGAACTCTAGAAAGTCCCAGAGAGCTGGGATGTGAGAGGCGCCTGGAACTCGGTGGTGATCTTAGCCGAAATGCCCAACAGTGGGGAGATGGAACCTGGAAAGACCACCTCCAGTTAATAGACAGGGCCCCTAGTGTCTCTAACAACAACTGATTGAGACACATGCAGATAATTACAGTTAATCATTGAACGCATACAGAAGAGTTAGAGAAAAGTTTGAAAGAACTGAAGAAGATGACAACCCCATAGGATTACCAAGAGTGTCAATTAACCCAAATTCCCAGGAAGATCTGAGAGACTAAGCCACCAGCCAAAGAGCATACTTGGGCTAGTCCATGGCATCTGGCACATATGTAGCAGAGTACTGCTTTTTCCAGCCCAGTGGGAAACGATAGACTGAATCCTGGAGAGACTTGATGCATCAGGGATGCTGGTGTGGGATATGTTGAGGTGAGATGGGGTGGGTGGCTTGTGGAACACCCTCTCAGAGGAAATGGGGAAGAAGAATGGGTTGAAGAACTGTAGGTAGTGGGATCAGGAGGTGGGATATTTGGAATGTAAATAAATTAAATTAAATACTAACTTACTGCAACATCAATAGCTAGTCAAGTCATTGCTTTCTTCATACTTGTCAGCAGTGTTGATGCTATGAAAATTTTAGAGAGAATATGATTTCATCAAATGCATCTGTGTCTCAAAGGAAGATATGCCAATTTTGGCATACTATTAATAACTCCAAAGATAAGCTAACATTTTAGTGTGGGCTTTAGACTGCTCATTGCCCCATACTTTCAAATAGTATTTTATTTAATAAATATTTCACTAAGTTTTGAAATTACACTTTTATTTAGCAAATGCTGTCTATTTTAATGTTTTGTGTGACTTTGAATCTTATGTTGACTTCTATCCCATTGTCACTATTTTTTCTACATCTCATGCGACACTAAACAAATGAGAAATTAAAATTTTCACATCCCTACTTTTAAAAAGGTTTTTGTTTCATAGCTCTTTTGACCTTAATGTTGAAACTTTGATGGTTTTCTCTATATTAGTTTCTGGTTTTGCCAATAAAGCATATTAACTAGGTTTACTTACCCAATAGTTAACTTAATTTTAATTTGTCTTTTCGTATTTATCTTCTAGCCATTCTAATCCAAAAGTTGTTAATCCAATCAAGACATGTTCATGCTTGCATCTCATGCAAACAAATATTATTTTTAATTTCCAGGTGCAGTATTTATAGACAAGTGTTGGGACTGACTGTGGGTGAAGTTAACTGCCTTGTCAGCCAGAAGTCCTTACTAACAAAGTTTTGGTCTTAGTGGAAAAGTCCTATCTTAGTTGAGATTTCTGTGGGAAAAGTTGAGGCCTCTGTAGGAAAGTACTAGTCCCAGTTAAGAACAAATAGCTATAGATCTTGTGGACAGGTACTTAGCAACCCACTCTGTTCTGTTCCTCATGCTGAACTTTTTTTACCTAGTCAATATCCTGCTTTGGGGAACAGGTGCATTCCCCCAGAAACAAAGTGATTTCGCTTCATTTTCACTCCCCATTTCCTGTTTCTATGGGTATAAAACCTGCCTGGGAAAAACAAAATTTGTCAGCTTGATCAGGTTTTTTTCTTTCTTTTCTTTTTTTTTTTTTGTTGTTGTTGTTTTTTTTTTGTTTTGTTTTGTTTTGTTTTGTTTTGTCTTGCTGTCCATTCTTTGTGTTTCTTGTTCCCCATTCTATCCTCAGGTGGTTTCTCAGACCCTGTTCGATTGGTTCATGGGTCAGGACAGTCGAGATTCAAGAATGCTCATGGTAAAAAGAAATTCTAAATGTTTCTGAAGAACTCACCCATCTCTAAGCTCAATGAAAAAAATTACCCTAAGTCCTTCCAGGGCTGTGTCTAATGAACATTAAGATATTTTTCTAACAGATGCAGAATATAAAAATTCCTTCAACATATTAAAAACATTGAAGTTATTTGGTGAGTATATTGATGATTTTAATATTCTTACACATAATTGTCATTCACAAAGAACAATTTAACAAATTAAGAATCTGTTGAATAATGCCTTGCTATGTAGTGTAAGAGGTAGCATAAGATTTTAAAATTTGAAAAAAAAGTGATTCAAAAAGCTTTAGTGTAGTAACCAATGGATTTAAATATTAGTATTATAAAAACACAATCAGTATAAAAATCAAATCCAGTTTCCTTCCAGTCATCTACCATCTCTAATTATTATTTCAGGCAGTGAAATTCAGCATGTCATCTAATCGCAGATGCATAAAATAAAGACTATAATATCTTAAAATAGTATTGATGAATATGAGATACAATCTATATTAAGTAAAATTGTTACTTCACTTATGCTTGATTTTATTAAGGCACTATTTTCTGTTAGCAATCATACTTATTTTTATACTTTAGTAATTTTAATAAACAGTTATTTAATTTTCAAATTGGTAATGTCAGTTTTGAATTGATTTACAAAATCAGTTGAACTGTAAATATTTACCAATATTGAAAGATAACTAAATGTTTACATTATTATAGTAGTTATTTCATAGTTGGAATGAACACATATCTGTAATGAGATGGTCTCTTAGAAAAGAGAGATGTTATAACTCTAACAACAAACTTGTTCTTATTCTTAAGTGGAGAAAATTTATTTATTAAGTTTCATAAAAATATGGTTTCCTCTTCATTCTCTTCCAGACAAAATGGTGTTGAACATAAGAATGCACAAGACTGTGGTAGCACAAATGAAACCTGTACAAGTTCAAGATAGATGAGATCCCAACACTTCGATGGAGAAATGGACATAGACTCTGTTCTAAATTGAGACCCTCAGGCATATGAAAGAACATTTTTTTTTCTGATGGAATATTGCTGTGCATGTCAACCACATTCCAGAGTTGACTAATACCTACAGAGAGTTGACCAACACATGTTATTTTTGTGGACTTCTTTGATGTTGTTTGTTTTGGCTTTCTCTCTCTCTCTTTCTCTCTCTCTCTCTCTCTCTCTCTCTCTCTCTCTCTCTCTCTCTCTCTCACTCTGTGTGTGTGTGTGTGTTTGTGTGTGTGTGTGTTTTGTGTGTGTGTGTGTGTGTGTGATTTTCTGAGGCTTTTTGATTCCATGATTTTTTGTTGTTGTTGATTCAGGCTTTTTTGCTTTTTTCATTTAGAGAGAAAGAAAAAGAGAGAGAAAGAAAGAGAAAGAACATTAAATTGGGTATGATGGTTGGAAAAAATCTGGGAGATATTCAGGGATGGGACACATGCTCAAAATATATTGTATGAAAAATTGTTAATAATAATAATAATAATAATAATAATAATAATAATTACTTTATCCTAATCTCTCTCTCTCTCACACACACACACATACAATACACATGTAGTTATGTATACCTTTTAAATTCCCACAAATCATCATTGCAAAAAAACATCTTAAGTTCTTAGAGCAGCAACAAGGCAGTTCATCTCATTTTTTGACTCACCATGTTAACCCTCCAAAACTAGAGTAAATTCTGTTATTGAAACTCTTTGTTCAAATTAATGAGCTTTATTTTCTGTCAGACATAATTATCTCTATGAACTGGGCTTAGAAAAAAATAGCAAAATATATGTAACAGAATAGGGTGTTGTCTTAGTCAGGGTTTTTATTCCTGGACAGAACATCATGACCACTAAGCAATTTGTGGAGGAAGGAGGGATTTATTGGCTTACATCACTAAGGAGTTCAGGTCTAGAACTCAAACAGGTCAGGAAGCAGGAGCTGATGCAGAGGCCATGGAGGGATGTTCTTTACTGTCTTGCTTCCCCTGGCTTGCTCAGCCTGCTCTCTTATAGAACCCAAGACTACCAGCACAGAGATGGTCCCACCCACAAAGGGCCTTCCCACCTTGTTCATTAATTGAAAACATGCCTTAGAGTTGGATCTCATGGAGGCATTTCCTCAACTGAAGCTCCTTTCGCTGTGATAACCCCAGCTGTGTCAAGTTGACATAAAACTAGCCAGTACAGGTGTATATACTATAAAATCTGCAAGATAATATGTTTTTTCAAGGGTTGGAGATTTCTAAAGACATTTTGGTTACTTTGGATTTGTAGGAACTTGACTGAATATTATAAAATTATTTACCAGAACTTCTCAGGGTACCCTTAAGATGTGAGTCAAACTCTATAGAGAGCATATCAAATACATGAAATAGTTTAAAGCACAGCACGATCAACTTGAGTTTTCTAGCAGACAGAAATGAATACTTTTAAACGGAATTGGCTTTTATTTTATTTTATTTTATTTTATTGAAGTTGGAAAAAATATATTTTCAGAAAAAAGGTGTTTATCATTAATCCCCTTGAGTTAAGGCAATTTTAAATTGAGAATGTAGGCTAGAAAATGTAAGACATATTGAGAGAATTTGGATGTCTGTGGACAAAACATTTCATTGTGCATACGTTTTATGTTTTTTTTTTAACATCTTATGTTCATATTTTTAATCACAATGTCACAAGTCCTTGAAATGGAATTTTGTACAATGAAGTTCATACCAAAAATATATATGTTGAATTTGTTTAAAACTAAAATTAACATACCTTAGAATTGGGAATGATTAAAAAGCTTTGGGAACTCTGTATATTTTACATTCGCCAATGATACTAGTGTTGATGAAAAATGGTCAAACGTTTCAGATACATTAACTGTAGATATGATGTTACAGCTATGGTCCAGTGAAACTAGGTTACCTCTTGGGCCAGTCAATACATTTGGTGGCAATGTCTACATTTTTCTAAATTTAATATATAAAAGATGCAATACTAAGACAGTCTTTAAGAACGGCTGAGACCAGAATTGTGTGACAGAGTTTGAATGCTGGCAAAGAAGCCCCAAGAGGCTGTTGCATGAAGAAGTTATGAAGGTAAAGTTTAAGCTACTGTAGAGATTCCAGAGTATTAGAAAGGCCATGATGATGGGACATGATCTAATATCTGGAAAAGGACATCTGGAGGTAAGAAATGGAATCAGTTTAAATGATGAGAAAATCTGTGTGTGCTGAAGATAGCATATGTAGAGGAATTGGGACACCAAAGCTGATTTCTCCATGAAAAGCCCCAGAAATGGAGAATTTCATTTCTCTGCTTGATTTTGGCTTTTTGTATAGTCATCACTTGCTATTCCTATATATTTATTTTTATTTTGTGATAAGAACTTTTACATTATTCTATTATGCATAGCAATAACATAATTTTCTACAAGATATCACAATACATTTTTTGATGTGGTAAAGTTTTTAAAGACTATGAGGACTTTTAAAATTGAACTGTATTCTGCATTATTAAACACACAGAGAACTTTGGAAATAAGGATTGGTAGGTTATGTCTAAAACATAATGTGATATGTTTATGTGACAGGTTAATAATGAATGAATCTGTGATGGTTAATGTTATATACTTAACACAATATAGAATTGCCTGGGAGGGAAATCTGAATGAAGGATTGTCTATACTACTTAGTCTGTGAGCATGGTTGTGGTCCTGCATCTTGATTACTTTTAATTTCTACGGGAAGACCTTCCCTTGTTGTGGCACCATTATTTACGATGGGGATTCTGGAGTGTATGAGAATAAAGAAAGCAAATTAAGCTCTAGTAACCATACACACATCAATTCCTTGATCTCTACTCTTGACTTGTGTCAAGTTTCTGCTACTTCCTGTTGCACTGATGCCCCAACAGTGATGGACTATAGTCTGAATTTCTGTGTAAAATAAACTTTCTTGTACCCTGTTTTGGCCAGGATACCTACAGAAAGTTATAAAGTGCTAACCTTCTTAATGCAGTTCATGCTTGCCTCAAACTTTCAATTCTACTCCATTTTCTCTTCCTCAGTGCTAGTTCTTTTTATAAGCCTAATATAATATGACTAAATAAATTTTCTTTTCATTTTTAAAACAAATTTATTATTGTTGTTGTTATTATTATTATTATTATTATTATTACTATTATTATTATGTGGTAGCATATGTGATCTAGAGCGCATGTGGAAGTCAGAGCATCACTTTGCTGAATGCAGTTCCCTCTTTACATTCATGTATGTTCTGAGAATGGAATGTAGGCCATCACAATTGCTTAGCAAGTGCTTTATTTGTTTAGCATCTCATTAACCTTCTGTTTTGTGTTTCTTTGTTTTTGTTATTGTTTTTGTTTTTATTTTGTTTGGTTTTGGACTCAGAACCTCCCTATGTAGCTCAACATTGCATTGAACTTACACTCATCCTCCTGTCTTTCACATACATAGATAGTAGGTATGCATTATCATGACCAGTGAAGTTCATTATTTCTATGCTCTATCTGGCCCACCGTGAACATTCAGTACTTGGTATTCCATATGAGCTACATTGGCATACTAACTTGCCTTAGTTAGGGATTTTATTTAGGTGATAAAACATCATGAACAACATCAACTTGGAGAGAAAATGGTTTGGTTCATAGTTCAGTTTGTAATTCATCATACATGAAAGTCACACCAGAAACCCTTGACTGGAATTTGGAGCAGGTAAGACCTGAAATAGTGGACATGTAGGAAAATTGCATACTGGCATATTCCCCATCTTTTGATCATCCTACTTTATTTTTTTTATAGCATCCAGTACCATCAGTCCAGAGCTGATACTGCCAACTGGGATATCCTTCCATTGCAAACATTAATTAATAAAATTCAACAAAGCCATTTCCAGGCAAATGTTTGGTGGGGTTATTTTCTCAATTGAAATTCAATATTCTCAAATGGCTCAGGCTTGTGTGAAGTTGATATTGAATTAGACAGCAGAGGACTTTAATGATTACAGACATAGGCATGATGTGTTAAGGGTAAGAAATATTGTCTTGGACTTATCCTTAACAGGAAGGCTTGAAGCTGCCTAAGTAGATTTGGTAGAGAACTTTATTCTCATGCATGAAGCCTTGGGTTTGATCTCTAAAACTGCATCAAGTAGGGCATGCTGTTACCTTTCTTTAATCCTAGCTGTTCTGGAAAATGAAAGCAGGAGGATCAGTGGTTCATAGTCATATTGAGCTATTAAGTGAGATAAAGGACAGTCTGAACTATATGGAATATGTCTCGAAAGCAGGTAAGGATTATACTACTATATAATACCAACACACAAACAAAAGCCAGATTATATCACATGAGACTGTGACTCTCTCAGTTTTATTTAAGCCTCCCCTTACATAATCCAATAGCTCTACCATCGATCTCTATCCACAGTTTACCAGTGGACCTCATGGCTGCACATGTCTAGGGTGTAATTTATTTTTTTCAATTTTTTATTAGGTATTTAGCTCATTTGCATTTCCAATGTTATACCAAAGTCCCCCATACCCACCCACCCCCACTCCCCTACCCACCTACTCCCCCTTTTTGGCCCTGGCGTTCCCCTGTACTGGGGCATATAAAGTGTACAAGTCCAATGGGCCTCTCTTTGCAGTGATGGCCAACTACACCATCCTTTGAAACATATGCAGCTTGAGACAGGAGCTCCGGGGTACTGCTTAGTTCATATTGTTGTTCCACCTATAGGGTTGAAGTTCCCTTAGTTCCTGGGGTGTTTTCTCCAGTTCTTCCATTGGGGGCCCTGTGGCCCATTAAATAGCTGACTGTGAGCATCCACTTCTGTGTTTGCTAGGCCCTGTCATAGTCTCACAAGAGACAGCTATATCTGGGTCGTTTCAGCAAAATCTTGCTAGTGTATGCAATGGTGTCAGCATTTGGAAGCTGATCATGGGATGGATCTCTGGATATGGCAATCACTAGATGGTCCATCCTTTCGTCACACTTCAAATTTTGTCTCTGTAACTCCTTCCATGGGTGTTTCGTTTCCTATTCTAAGAAGGGGCAAAGTGTCCACACTTTGGTCTTCGTTCTCTTGAGTTTAATGTTTTTAGCAAATTATATCTTGTATCGTGTATCCTAAGGTTCTGATCTAATATCCACTTATCACTGAGTACATATTGTGAGAGATCCTTTGTGTTTGGGTTACCTCATTCAGGATGATGCCCTCAAGGTCCATCCATTTGGTTAGGAATTTCATAAATTCCTGCTTTTTAATAGCTGAGTAGTACTCCATTGTGTAAATGTACCACATTTCCTGTATCCATTCCTCTGTTGAGGGTCATATGGGTTCTTTCCAGCTTCTGGCTATTATAAGTAAGGCTGCTATGAACATAGTGGAGCATGTGTCCTTCCTACCGGTTGGGACATCTTCTGGATATATGCCCAGAAGAGGTATTGCTGGATCTTCTGGTAGTACTATGTCCAATTTTCTGAGGAACCGCCAGACTGATTTCCAGAGTGGTTGTACAAGCTTGCAATCCCACCAACAATGGAGGAGTGTTCCTCTTTCTCCACATCCGCGCCAGCATCTGCTGTCACCTGAATTTTTGATCTTAGCCATTCTGACTTGTGTGAGGTGGAATCTCAGGGTTGTTTTGATTTACATTTCCCTGATGATTAAGGATGTTAAACATTTTTTTCAGGTGCTTCTCTGCCATTCGGTATTCCTCGGGCGAGAAATCATTGTTCAGTTCTAAGCCCCATTTTTTAATGGGGTTATTTGATTTTATAGGGTATAATTTATTTGACTAGTGGCTCTGAGTCTTCTAATTTCTGGAAGACTATCAGATTTCATACTTTGGTTATGAGGCACCTCTTTTAAGTACATTCAACTCAAACTTCCTTTAAACTGATAGATAAAGCAAAGTACTTTTCCCTATTATTTAAATGTGTGTGTGTGTGTGTGTGTGTGTGTGTGTGTGTGTCTGTGTATGTGTGTGTATGTGTGTGTGTGTGTATGTGTGTGTATGTGTTGGTACGTACATATGTATGTAAGGAAATGCACATGCCCACAGGTGCCAGAGACCTCCTGAAGCTCAAGCTAAGGGTGATTGTGAGCTACCCAATGTGAGTCCTGTGCAAGGGCAATACTCACTCCTCATTACTGACCACTCTAAACTCAAAGTGCTTTTATTCCCTGGCAACATAATCACGCCCCTAAGTATAACTCTTAAATTATTTTTGTTTGGGGAAATTCTTTTTATACTTTCTGGTACTGATAGACCTTGTACTTCTGATATTGCTCATGATTCAGTCTCCAAAGTACAGGATTCATAAAGATAAACTACTGGTTCCTGTAATTTCCTATTTTCAGACAGGATGTCATATAGCCTAGGCTGGCCCCAACTTAGTATGTAACCAAGGATAGCTTGGAACTTCTAATTCTTCCAATACTAACTATTTCCATGCAAACCATTCTATTTTTTGAAAGCACCCATAGAGTAAATATTATTTTTTGTCAAATTTCTCTTAATACAAGTTCAATTCAACTAAAGACTATGTCATGTATATTCGACCTCTTTTGTAATCATGTAAAGAATTCTTTGACAAAATATATAAATCTGTTCCTGTGACAGTTATGACCTCTATTCTATATCATGAAAGAAATATCTGTGCAGAGGGGTTTTACTTCACCAAAGTGGACAAATATAAATTTTATTAACTATCTTTTCAGAGTTATTTATTATTAGCTATCTATGTCTGGGTATCTCTAAGGGCTAAAGATTGATGTCTTGCTTTATCTATATATTATTCAGTAAATATGTTAGGGATATTATATACTTATTATAACTGATATACATTGTTCTGATAGATTAGAATAGAGCCTGGATAGCTATCTCAATATATTTCAAAAGCCCAAGTACACATATTTCAGGGATTCATATCTAGGGGCTACACAAATTAAGTACAGGACTGAAAAATATTATTTCTGATACTTAAATCAATGGAAAACATATTCTCACAAAAATATACTTACATATTTTTAATATATTTGTTTGTAATCGTTGTTAGCTAAAAGCAGGTGTTTTATCTGGGAAATGACCAAATCACTGGTGTGTCTACTGCATAGATTATTTCTCAGCAATTAAAAAACAATGAGTACTCCCATCTTATACTCTCTTTCTCCATTTATTGTTTTCCCTCTGATACACAGACACAAAATTTTCAATCAATAGGAACTCCTCAGGAAGTATCAGGAAAGTGCTACACACTACAAAACAAGCATTGGGTAATTTCCAGGCCAATACTCTCATTTTAATTTTTAAGAAAAAAAAAAACTCCCTTAGATACCTTAAAGAGGCAGAGACTCATTCCCTTCTAAACATAGGTAGAATAATAGGTGACTGTTGATAAATATTCTGGAGCAAAGCAGCAAGTGAGAAATAGGAAGAGAAGAAAGAGGAGAAAGGAGAGAGAAAGAGAGAGAGAGAGAGAGACAGAGAGAGAGAGAGAGAGAGAGAATGTACTCAAAAGAAAGAAACCTATAAAAGCCAGTGTTCATTAAGAATTTATTTATTTATTTATTTATTTTTGATTTATTTAATCTTTTCTTCATACTCCAGGTGTTTTACCTCTCTAGGTCCCCCCTCTGATTGTTCCACATCCCATACCACTGCCCACCATTTCCACAAAATTGTCTTCAACCCCCACCTCACCAGACCTACCCAAGAGACTGTCTGTGGCCTCCAGTCTCTTGAGGGTTTGGTGCATCTTCTCTGACTAAACCCATATCTGGCTGTCCTCTGCTGTATGTGTGTTTGGGGCATCATGTCAGCTTGTATATTCTGCCTGAATGGTGGCTAGTGTCAGAGAGGTCTTGGAGATCCAGGTTAAATGAGACTGCTGGTCCTCATACAGGGTTGCCCTCCTCCTCAGCTTCTTCCAGCTTTTCCCTCATTGAACCAGAGGGATCAGCAGCTTCTGTCCATTGGTTGGGTGTAAATATCTGCACCTGACTCTTACAGTTGCTTTTTGGGTCATTCGGGTACAGTCATAATAGGCCCCATTTTGTGAGCACTATATAGCCTCAGAAGTAGTGTAAGGTCTTGGGGCCTTTCCCCAAGCTGGGCCCCACCTTGACCCTTTCACTGGACCTCATTTCCATCAGGCTCTTCTCTGTTTTTGTTCTTGAAGTTCTTTTTGACAGGAATAGTTCTGGGTCAGAGCTTTTGACATGGGATGGCAACCCCATCACAAAATTCATGCCTTCCTTATCTTTCTACTGGATGTGGATTCTACAAGTTCCTACTCCCCATCTACAAGTTCCTACTCCCCACTGTAGGGCATTTCATCTAAGATACCTCCATTTGAGTCCTGAGAGTCTCTCACCTCCCAGGACTCTGGTACATTCTGGGAGGTCCCCAACGCCATACTTCCATAGGTTGCCTGTTTTCATTCTTTCTGCTGTACCTCAGGGCTTCAGTTTTTTTGTTTTTTTGTTTTTTTTTCTCTACCCAATACCTGATCATGTTCTTCTCTAGTACTCTTGGTCCCCATCCCCACTTTAGACACTCCCACCACCCCCACCCACTCTGTGATTTCTTTCTTCTCCCTTCCAAGTGGGATTGAGGTGTCCTCACTTGGGACTTGTGGCTTGATAACTTTTTAAAGTTCTGCGGAATGAATACAGGGTGTTCTGCACTTTTTTGACTAATATCCACTTATTAATGAGTATATACCATGCATGTCCTTTTGGTTCTGAGTTACCTTACTCAGAATGATATTTCTGAGTTACATCCATTTGCCTGAAAAACTCAGGATGTCTTTGTTTCTTAATAGCTGAGTAGTATTTCATTGTGTAAATGAACCACATTTTCTGTATCCATTCTTCTGTTGTGGGACATCTGGGTTATTTCCAGCTTCTAGCTATAATAAACAATGCTGTTATGGTCATAGAAAAACATGTGCCTTAAGGCATGGTGGGACATCTTTTTAGTATATGCCCAAGATATTTGCTTCTTCCCAAATATCAAGTGTCTATAAATGTGTGGTTTTCTTTCTGGTTCTTCAGTTCTAGTCCACTGATCCATCTGTCTGTCTCTGTATCAATACCATGTTTTTCTTTCTTTTTTTTTTTTTAATCACTACTGCTCTATAGTAGAGTTTGAGGACCAGGATTGCTCTGAGCCAGGATAGCAGTGGAGTCATAGAGTAGGACCCTGGTAATGGCTTTAAAATCTAAGTGTCTCAGGGCTTTTTAGCTCTCAAATTGTACTGAAATGCTGATGATAACTTCTAAAAAGTACTTGGTCATTCTGAGGGTAGGCTGGCTTAGGTGATTAACACCTGTAGCCTAACAGAGGAGGATTAAGGAATGCAGCCTTTTTTTTGAGCTCAGCAGGAATTGCTGGGCTCTAACTTTGAGCCAACAAGCCAGATGTCACTGGAAGAGAAGGAATTTAGAGAAGGGATTATAGAAGTTATTACTAAGTTATAAAAATATTTTTATGAAAGTTATATAAGGGGAAAAGCAGAAAGATCCTAAGTGTGGAAAGGGAAAAATTCTTCTAAGTGGGTAAAAGGAAAAAAAAATAGTCTAAGTGGAGAAAGGCAAAAAAAAAAAAATCTTCTCTCTCGATTTTCCTCGTCTCTTTGTCCTCAGCACTTATACATATTTCAGAATACATGACCATATGTTACAAAGTTCATCAACTGTCTCAGATCAACAGGTTCACTGAAGTTATCAAACCAAAACTATGATATTAGTGAAGTTTTGTATAGGTAAACCCAATCATTATTTTATGTTTTACCCTAGAACCTATAATAAATCTTTAGTTCCCTTCTGATGACCTTTGGTTAATTGTTATACAACCTCTTGGAATATGCTCTGAGTAGGAGAAAGCCTAGTTACTATCTAAGAGCAATTAGCCAGTGACACTAGGAAAACTGGCAGTTCTCATTGCAGTTTTGACTATCAGAAAAGGACCTAATAGCCCTTTTAGCTTGGGGAGAATTTTATTGAGTATTTTTGCATTGATATACATAAGAGAAGTTGGTCTGAAGTTGCCTTAATTGGAATCAATTCACCAATAAAAACAAATAGACTAACAGACTGGCTATATAAACAATACACAACATTTTGCTGCATAAAAGAAACCCACCTCAGGGACAAAACCAGATACTACCTCAGAGTAAATGGCTGGAAAACAAATTTCCTAGCAAATGGTGTGAAGAAATAAGCTGGAGTAGCCATTCTAATATAGAATAAAATCAATTTCCAACCAAAAGTTATCAAAAAAGACAAGAAGGAACAGTTAATGCTCATGAAAGGTAAAATCTTCCAAGATGAACCCTCAATTCTGAATATCTATGCTCCAAATGCAATGGCATCCACATTTCTTAAAGAAACTTTAGTAAAGCTCAAATCACTCATTGCACTGCACACCATAATAGTGGGAGAATTCAACAACCCACTCTTATCTATAGAAAGATCCGGGAAATAGAACCTAAACAGAGACACACTGAAGATAACAGAATTTATGAAACAAATGGATTTAATAGATATCTACAGAACATTTTACCCTAAAACAAAAGGATATAACTTCTTCTCAGCACCTCATGGTACCTTCTCCACAATAGACCATATAATCAGTCACAAAACAGGACTCAACAAAAATATTGAAAGTATCCCATACACCCTATAACTTCACCATGGAGGAAGGCTGATCTACAATAACAACATAAATAATAGGAAGCCAACATTCATGTGAAAGCTGGACAACACTCTACTCAATGATAACTTGGTCAAGGAAGAAACAAAGAAGAAATTAAACACTTTTTAGAGTTTAATGAAAATGAAGGGACAATATACCCAAACTTATGGGACACAATGAATGTAGTCCCACAAAGAAAACCAACAGCTCTGAGTGCCACCAAAAAGAAACCAGAGAGAGCACACACTAAGAGCTTGACAGCACACCTAAAAGCTCTAGAACAAAAGGAGGCAAATTTACAAGGGGGAGTAGATAGCAGAAAATAATCAAACTCAGGACTGGAATCAACCAAGTGGGCACAAAAAGAACTATTCAAAGTATCAACCAAACCAGGAGCCTGTTCTTTGAAAATAGTATCAAGATAGATACACCCTTAGCAAGACGAACTAGAGGGCACAGGGATAGTATCCTAATTAACAAAATCATAAATGAAAAGGGAGACATAAGACCAGAACCTGAGGAAATCCTAGGCATCATCACATCCTACTACACAAGGCTATACTAAACAAAACTGGAAAACCTGGAAAAAATGGACAATTTTCTAGACAGAAATCAGGTACCAAAGTTAAATCCAGATCAGAATAAAGATGTAAACAGCCCCATATCCCCTAAAGAAATAGAAACAGTCACTAATAATCTCCCAACCAAATAATGCCCAGGACCACCCTCATGGGTTTAGTGCAGAGTTCTATCAGACCTGCAAAAAAGAACTAATTCCAACTGTCTCAAACTATTTCACAAAATAGAAACAGAACATACTCTATTCAATTCATTCTATAGAAGCCACAATTACTTTGATAACTAAACCATATAAAGTCCCAACAAAATAGAGGACTTCAGACGAACTACCCTTATGAATATTGATGCAAAAATATTCAATAAAGTCCATGCAAACTGAATCTAAGAAAATATCACAAAGATCATCAATAATGATCAAGTAGGCTTCATCCCAGGGATGCAGGGATGGTTTAATATAAGAAAACACATCAACGTAATCCACTATATAAGCAAACTCAAAAACAAAAACCTCATGATCATCTCCTTAAATGCTGAGAAATCATTTAACGAAATCCAACACCCATTCATGATAAAAGTCATGGAAAGATCAGGAATTCAAGGCCCATACTTGAACATAATAAAAGCAGTATATAGCAAACCAGTAGTAAACATCAAACTAAATGGAGAGAAACTAAAACCAATCCCACTAAAATCAGGGACTAGACAAGGCTGCCCACTTTCTTCCTATCTATTCAATATAGCACTTGAAATCCTAGCCAGAGCAATTGGACAACAGAAGTAGATCAAGGGAGCACCATGGTCCCTGGCCCGGGGGATTCTGCAGACACCCACAAGGACCCACACAGGATCCTCCACAGGATCATAAGACCTCTGGTGAATGGAACACAGTGCCTGGTCCAATCCAATTGCGCAGGACCCTAGACTGCACATTATTATTATGCATATCAGATAGGCATGTGTGTGTGTGTGTGTGTGTGTATGTGTGTGTTTGTGTGTGTGTGTATGTGTGTGTGCATAGAAGCGTGTAGGTATGTAGCATTTGTGATCAGAGGAATGCAATCATGCAGTATCTTTATGTCTCTCTGCCATTTTCCTATGATGCAGTGTGTTGATTAGAATGTCTTTTGCCCATGGGATATGGCACTATTACAAGGTGTGGGCTTGTTTGAGGAAGTGTATCATTGTGTAGGCTTGCTTTTATGTAGTGCACAATCTCTGCCCAGTGACGATAATCGATCCTCTTCCTTGCTACCTGTGGCCACAAGCTTCCTCATTGTTGCCTTCAGACTAAGATATAGACCAATTAGTTCCTTCCCCAGCACCTCCTCTTCCTGGATGCTGCCATGCTTCCTACCAAGATAATAATGTACTGACCCTCTGAATCTGTAAGACAACCTCAATTAAATTTTCCCTATAAGAGTTTCCTGAGTCATGATGTCTCTGCACATCAATGAAATCCTGTTGAACATAGGCAGTATGTTAGCCTGATTTTTAATGCTTGCAAGATAATTGCAACCAGCATGCAAGCACAAAGTAAAGATGATGAATCAGTTTCTGTATTTTTTTGAACTTCCTAATTTTTGAATGAATGTGGGGATTGGGAAAATTAGAAAGTTATGGGAAGGAGAAAGAGAGGATGCAAAGAACTTTTGGGCTCCTGCCACTTGCTTTTGCATTCAATATTTCTATTTTAAAACAACACCAACAACTAAAACAACCAACGACAAGGCATCCATACAACAGATTCACAGAGAAGACACCAAAGGGCATTACATTCTTGTAAATCATTTTTCAGCTAATGTCTGGTGTATTGAGCCTAAGGATTTTACTGTCAAACCCTGATGATTAGTCCCTAGATTGTATCCCCTAACAAAATGATGAATGACACTGTGGTCAATACGACAGTTAACATGTATAAATACATTGTTTTTCACACAGTCAGTTTGAATTGTTACTATATATCCCAGTTTTTTTTTTGCATTTTTATCTCCATTAGTGTGTTGTTTTCCGCCCTCATTTGCTACATAGAAAACAGAATCTTTTACATTATATTTCATTTAGGGTGCACAATGGAACCTAAAGACTAATTCAGTCCATTTCAAAGTGGAGCTCTCTGTTCTCTTTCCAAAATTGAAATTAAACTGTTTGCAAAAATATTATGCAGTTGTGTGGCTTAGTTTAATTAAGATTGGGGGGGGGTATTTCTCCCACAGTCTCAGTTGTCTCAAACTGGGAAAACTGTCTAGAAATGTTGTGGAACCTTTGTGACTGTGCCCTAGCAGAAGTAGATCTGTGGGGCAAGAAGGAGGAAGCTGGGTGGTTCTGAACTAAATCTTGCATTCTAAATCCAAACAAATGTGAGAAGGGCCCATTCAGGCTCTCAATGCCACAGATCAACTTGTTGTTTCCTCCTATGCTTTCTTTATCATGACAGTCTTTCCCTGGTGAGTGTTTGCCATATACATCTCTTCCTGAACATTGATTGTATCAGGAGTTTTGACAACTTGACTTAAAAATATGTATTGTAAGTGTACATCTGTCTCTCCACCTCTCCCCCTCCCCCGTCCTTCCCTCTCTCTCTCTCTCTCTCTCTCTCTCTCTCTCTCTCTCTCTCTCTCTCTCTCTCTCTCTCTCTCTCTCTCTCTCTCTCTCTCTCTCCATGGGTGTGTGTGTGGGTGTGTGTAGGTGTGTGTGGTTGGGTGTTGTGTCAAATATATTGCTGTCAATTTTGCATTCATGTATTTTTTTAATGTGTGTGTGTGTGGAATGATTTTTCATATTAAAAATTATTCTCACTTTTCATAAATTTCAGTGCAATCTTCAATTTGAGGGAGATACTCTTCCAAATGGCTTTTTCGCGGGAACTCAATAAATTGGAATGCTCCATAGCTTTATGAACTGAGTGAGATTGTCAATAGGTTCCCAGTGATGCTGTGGGGCCAAACTTAAGATCTGTGCACCAGCTAGAGGAGCCTCTGTGTTCTTTGAGCCCTGCATTTGGAGAATAACTATGAATTGTTTGTACAGTTGCCTCTAGCATAGAGACTCTTTTTTTAAATTGTTTTCTCTTTTTCACTAGATGCCATTCATTAGAAAGTCCTTCCACATCGAAACTACTGACCATATTGAATGGTGGAGAAAGGAGATTCACAGTAAATTATAAATGAAGAAAACAAAAGTTACAGCCCTATAACTGATACTCCCACAGCTAAAGCTGTGTGGAAGCATGAAGAATGTTGCAGGACTTGCAAAATTTGTGTGGATCTCATTCCTCCTCAGTGCTCACATAATTTAGTACTTAATATCCTCGTAATTTCATTGATATATTTTTGTAAATACTTCTTAATTAAGTTGTGTGAATGTGTGTAACTCTGTGAATGTCTCTGTGCATGTCTCTCTTTCTATGTATATTTTTCTCTGTCTCTGTGCCTACTTGTGTGTCTCTGTGTGAATGTTTATGTGCATGTCTCACTCTGTATGTCTAAGTTTCTCTGTCAGTCTGTCTCTGTCTGTCTATCTATGCCTCTCATCTCTTGTTTACCTTCTTCTTCTATTTTTCCTCTTTCTTTGCCTTATCCTTCTCCTCCTTATTCTTTTCTCCTTCTGCTTCTCCTTTTCCTTCGCCTTCTCCCCTACTCCTGTTTCTTCTTCTTCTTCTTCTTCTTCTTCTTCTTCTTCTTCTTCTTCTTCTTCTTCTTCTTCTTCTTCTTCTTCTTCTTCTTCTTCTTCTCCTTCTTCTTCTTCTTTTTCTTCTTCTCTTGTTCTTCTTCTTCTTCTTCTTCTTCTTCTTCTTCTTCTTCTTCTTCTTCTTCTTCTTCTTCTTCTTCTTCTTCTTCTTCTTCTTCTTCTTCTTCTTCTTCTTCTTCTTCTTCGTCTTCTTCTTTTTCTTCTTCTTCTTTTTCTTCTTTGTCTTCTTCTTTTTCTTTTTTTCTTCTTCTTCTTCTTTTGTATTCTTCTTCCTTCTTCCTTCTTGTTCTTTTTCATCTTGTTCTTCTTGATCTTGTTCTTCGTCTCCTTCTTCTTCTTCTTCTTCTTCTTCTTCTTCTTCTTCTTCTTCTTCTTCTTCGTTCTTCTTCTTCTTCTTGATCTTGTTCTTGGTCTCCTTCTCCTCCTCATTCTTCTTCTTCTTCTTCTTCTTCTTCTTCTTCTTCTTCTTCGTCGTCTTCTATGCCTTTGACTTCTCCTTCTCTTCCTCCTTCTCTCATTCTCCTTCTCTCCTTCTCTCCTCTTTATTTAACCTTCTCCTTTTCTACTTCTCCAAGTCCTCCACCTTCTTTATGCTCTTCCTCTTCCTCTTCTTTTGTTCTTCTTCCTTCTCCTTCTCCTTGTCGTTCTGCTCCACCCATTCCTCTTCCCTTCCTTCTCCTCTTCCTCTCCATATTCTTCTCCTTCTACTTCTCTTTCTTTTTCTCCTTCTACATTTTGCTCTATCTCACCCTCCCTCACTCCCTCCTACCCTTAGCCTACCCTCCCTGATGCATTCACAGACTCTCCTCCAGTACTACTGGTCATTTGAATTTTGTCTTGCCAAGCTATGAAAACAAGGATGGTCTCCTGAGGCATCTCCTGTTGCTGGTCTTTTCCATATGTCTTTTCAATTGTCCTTTCACTGTTTTACAGATTTCTTCTAAGATCACTTTATCCCACCCCACCTCCATGCCTTGATTTCTTATGGTAGGAGTCTCCAGAGTTTCAAACTCACATCCTCTCTGCTGGTGTTCTGCCTGAGAAAACACAAAATCTGGAAGCTAGAGTTAAATTTGATCATTGAGCTTGTGGCATTGTGCTATGTACAAAATGACTGGTCTCCAGTCATGCTGAAGTCCTTAAACCTGATGAAACCTAATGGGTCGTAATTTTCACCTGCATGGTAAGGAAGGCACTTCCTCAGTATTTCTGGAACCCTGGCTCCTGTTAAAGATACCAAACCCACAAGCACTCCCGCCCAGCAGTGGCTAATGGCTAGCAATCACATACAAAATGACCAAAAGTTCTGATCTTCAGGTTAGATAACTTCCAGTTACCTAGCAACAGCAAGATAACTAGCCCAATACATGAGAGGCTACTTGGCCCTACATCAGTCTCTCCCTCTTTCTCTCTCTCTCTCTCTCTCTCTCTCTCTCTCTCTCTCTCTCTCTCTCTCTCTAACTTTTACAATCCTTACTCTCTGTAAACTTTTACCTCTTTCTCTAAGCGTTCACCTTTCTTACTCTCTAACTTGCTTTCTGTCCTTCCTTCTATGTCTTTCCCCATCTTTCCTTTTAGCCATGGCAAGTCTAACAATCTTTTTACCTTTTTTTTCTCCCTGCTGTCTAAAATAAAGCTCTAAAACATTAGACTATCTATGTTTTTTAAGGCCCAATATGGGATGCCAGAGACTAAGAATCTGGTACCATTGTCTTCCCCTAGTTCACCCCCATCCGTGTAGTGTCAGTGGATTTACACAGACAGATGCACAACCAGGGATGCATGGTAAGTATCCTTCACTCCTCCCATGTCAGCCTTCACAGAACACAGAACCTTCTGCCAGCCATGTTCTCTCTCACTTCACCAACTTCCCCTACACCCACAGTTTCACACTGGACACTTAACATTACTACGAATTATTAAAATGTAACTGCATTTAAATATAAAAATCATCTCCTCATTTTTGTTGGTAACAATCCAATGCTTAACAGATATTTGTTAGTAGTGCTTACCTGTTGACATTGATACCATGAACTTCTTATTAATTCTGGTGCTATGTGATTTTTTTTTTCCAAGCAAGATGAGGACTTGAACAATTTCTGAAATTATGTCTTTGGACTCACAGCACTTACATGATGTAGTTCTAGTTTCCCAGAGACTTCAAGTATCTGTGATGAGCCATGAACTTGGGACATCTGCAGCATGACCCAGAGTTTCATTGGGCTGAGCAGAGAGATCACAAGATTTGATTGCTTTCTCTGTCCAAAGTATATATATGCGATTAAATTAAAACTGCATAGTGGTTTTTATTACTCTGTGTTATTATCATTTCAAATCCTCTTAGTTCTTGGCTGAGTTGCTAAATGATACCTTGTTCTGTGAACCAGCTGCCACTTTTGTTCTAAAGCGATTTGATGGATCTTTTCAGCTTTCCTACTTCCATTTACTGAGAAAGGTAGCTTCCCTCTGAGGTTATGGTCTTATAAGTTGTTGGATGTTTCAAACCCTTCCCTGGAATGTCTGGGACTCTGCAGAAAAGGAACTAAGACTTTTGAAACAAAAGCAAGGAACTACTTGGTGTCTTTTTCTTGTCTTGTGAAAATTCTGAGATCCTTTACAACTGGAAATATTCAAACACATTAAAATTATTCTAGACTGAGAAAATCAACTGCATTATAATCCTGATACTTACTGACACATGAGTTATAAGGATGTTCTTTATTAAAAAATCAATTAGTTCTTACACTCTTTATTTCGTTCTAGAACACATTTTCCCCCTTTTAACAGCTGAAAAATCTATTTTACTTCAATTTCATTTTTAAAAATCCATATTATTTTAAAAATTTTAGTGGTAATTGTAATAAGTATCTATAAAGTGTTGCAGATGGATCATGCCCCCTCTTTCTGTGGCTAATGGAAAGTTATCAAAAAAAAAGTTCTTCCTAATGAACATCTATTCTTGTTGTTTTTGTTGTTGTTGTTGTTATTGATGTTGTTAGAGATTATTACTTGACTTCAGAAATTTTTAATGCTAATGAGGGTCTTATTGTTCTCCAGATGTCTCCTTTCACCCCCCAATATATATATATATATATATATATATGTTTGTAAAAATGTGGTGAGTCCCTGTATGCACATTATCAAATGTTTCTGATTCAACTTGTGCACAAAGAAATCTAGATTCTGTCTTTTTACATTGGTGTTCCTTTGCATGGAAATGAAATACCAAAGCCTATCTGAAAGTAAGAATTTTTCAAAAGTCTCATTTCCTTGGGAATTCTAAATAAAAGTTTATATTCATTATGGAGAATGTATTATGAGCTTGTAAAGGGCATTTGGATAAAAATATCTTTCCTGTTATGTTTATTTTTCCTTGTTGACTTGAAGTGGAAGCTACTCACAGCAAAAAAAAAAAGAGGTATCTAAAACTACTTCTCATTATCTCACTTTCTTTAAATTGAGATTTCTGATGTTGAAGAGGAATGAAGTGAGTGTACAGATTTTGTCCACATAACTCCTAAAAGAAAGAGCAATAGTCATGTTCGACAAACACATGTATTCGACACCACAATGAAATTGCATGGGTACTGGCTGAATCTAAAGTCCCTGTAAATGAATGTGTGTGTGTGTGTGTGTGTGTGTGTGTGTGTGTGAGTGTGTTTGTGTGTGTGTGTGTGTGTGTGTTTGTGTGTGTGTGTGAATGTTTCCATGTGTGTGTGTCTGTGACTCAGTATATCTAGGTGTATATGTACATGTGTGTGTTAGGATTTTATTGCTGTAAACAGACACACTTACCAATGCATGTTTTATTAGAAAACCATTTAATTGTGGCTGGCTTACAGGTTCAGAAGTTCAGTCCATTATCATCAAGGTAAGAATATGGCAGGATCCAGGCAGGCATGGTTCATTTGGAGCTGAGAGTTCTACATCTTCATATGATAGCTGCTTGGAAATGAATAGCTTCAAGGCAGTAGGCAGAGGGCCTTAAAGTCTGTTCCCACAAAACATCAAATGTGTTTTTGAGTGTTTATGTGAGTATTAGTATGGGTTTTATTGTCATGAAGTGTCACCAGGATCATAGAAAATCTTGAACACTTTGTAACTTCTTTTCAGTGATTTACTCCATTATTGTCATGGCTGGAATCATGGTAGCCTTCAGACAGACACAGTGCTGGAGAAGGAGATGAGTTTTAGGTCTTGATATACAGGAAGCAGATGGAGACTGTGTCAAACTGGTGATTGCTTAAGGACAGCAGACCTCCAAGCCTACCACCACATTGTTACATTTCTTCCAACAAGATCACAACAACTAAACAAAGACACATCTCCATCAGTGCCCCATCTATTTTACCAGTGTCACACCTAATGAAACTATTTCACACCCCCGAGAGTGACACCCCTATTGGCACTATTTATTTGGGCCCATTAACATTATTCTTAAAACTGTTCAATGGACAAAAGGTAACTTTAATGAAAGAAATAAAGAATGTTTCAAAAAATAAACAGGAGTATGTATGTCTTTGTTACTGTTCTATTGCTGTAAGAGACATCATGACCAAACCAACTTATAAGAGGAAACATTTAATTGTGGTCTTACAGTTCCAGAGGGCAGGTCCAGGATATCATGGTAGACACCATGGCAACACAGAGGCAAAACATGTAGAGCAGTATTTGAGAGCGAACAACTTATGATGGAGATGGCAGAGAAAAATGAAAGAGGAAGAGAGAGAGAGAGGGAGAGGGAGAGAGAGAGAGAGAGAGAAAGAGAGAGAGAGAGAGAGAGAGAGAGCCTGATGGGTTTTTTTGATATTTCAAGGCTCTGTGACAAATCTCTTTTAATAATAACACAACTCCCAATTCATTCCAAGCAGCCCATCTCCTGGAAAACTATCGCATTTGAATGTGTGATCATCTGTGGTCCACAAATATTCGAAAGACTCATGTAATGAAAAAGAATATGAAATCAAGCAATAAGTGACCATGACACGTGGTAGTATAATTTATATCATTACTTTTCATTTCTCACAGGTTAGGGTTATTTGCATAACATGTTTCTGATCAGCCATCATTCTAAAAAAATCCAAAGGCATCCTAACCCCGCCCCCCCACACACACACTCACACACATTTCTACTTGATTAACCACATTGGCACTACTTATTTGTATGGAAACATATCCCTTATTCTTGATTTAGTTCAAATCGTGGGAAATGTTGATATACAATTAATTCCTATTCATAATGGGATAAAACAGAAGTCAACAGGATTGAATACATTGTTCCTTGGAGCTGAAGATTTCACCTCAATTTAGAAAAGTATTATAAATATGATTTTAAAAGAAGGCAAACACCCTGAAAAATTCTTATTTTCATATTTTCATTATTTACAGAACATTCTGTGGTATAAATAGGAATCTAGAGGAAGAAAGGTGTTTAAAGTCACTGACACACACGCTTAACTGAGGTTTCCTTTGCACAGGAAGAATATATATCAATCCTGTATATCTGGAGAGTTTCTCCAGGACCCTAATGATATAAAAGTCTTCAGGTCTCTAGGTTAAAACAACATTGCTTTTGCCTATAATGTATGCAAAGTAACCTCTTTTATACAGTAATCATATTCATGTGTGTATGCATACAGAAATATACAGGTAAGTGCAGAGGATAGGGAAGATTATACTGTTTTCTGCTACTTCACTCCCTAATTTTCCCCTTGTGACAGGGTTTCTTGCTGAGCTAGAAGTGAGGCTGACATTCAGGAATCCACAGTCATCGTTCTGTCTCTGCCACTCCAATTCCTAAGCACTGGTGTTGTAGGTGAATGTTTGACCAAACACTTGGCTTTACCCCTGGGCCATCTCCCCAGATTCTTCTTTATTTTAAATAACCTCAGGAATACTTTTGCCCTCAATGTAATGAAACTGCTGTATAAGAAGTTGTTATTTAGAAGATGGCAATACAAGTGGTCTGTGTGTGTTCAGTACAGACATGGTATATTAAGAACTACTTTCCTTAATTCCTTGAGAATTTCATACACTATATTTTGATGGAATTTACTTTGCAATTCTTTTAGTAACTCCTCCCAGAACAAAACCTGGCCCATTCCCACCTAACTCCTCCTGCCAACTTCATATCTCGTCTTCTCCCCTTTGTTACAACCCATTCAAATCATTTGTGTCTTTCATAAACTCTTGGACATCTGGCTTCCTATAGAGCATGAACAATCTATCACCTTCAAAGTCAATACCTTTGATGAAAACTGACTATTCATCCTTCATCAACTGTCTATACCTTATCAGATAGCGATAAGGGATAGTGAGCCTTCCCGTTCAGTGATGGAAGACAGAATGGCCTGATTTTGTGCAGAAAGCCACAGTTTCTCTCTTACCTCTGTGCCTTACAAGATTTTCATTCTCATTCTTGAGGATTTCTAAGATTCAGCTCCTCTACTTCTTGCCTCTTTCTGTGAATATTTGTGAATATGCATGTTTATCTATATTACAGATGTCTCAGTTTACATACAACTCAACTCATAGTGGGATTTTGCAATTAACTGCTGGCACTATCTCACACTAGACCATATTCCTTAATGCAGACTTGGTGTGGGTAAGTACCAGAAAGGAACTGGAAATTGCTAGATATCTTCAGAGTTAGTTGTAGTATAGGTGAAGTATAGACTTCTGACCTTACAGTCTGGCTACCTCCTATGGGTTTAAGATGCATTGATAGAAGATCAAGATCCTGAACTTGCATTGCATTTTTGGTCTTTTTGAACAAAACAGAGATATTCTTGAAGAGATAGATGGATCCTATCACTTTGGGTCATATAAATAATTCTGTGGTTAAATTGTTTTGAAATGTCAGTCATGGGTCTTTGATGAAGGTTTCGGTCCACAGTACAACGTTCATAGGTAGTACAATATGCACTCTGAAAAGTGATTGGAACCTTTAATCAATGAGTTAATCAATCAATGGATGTTCATGGAATGGGTAAGAAACTTGTAAATGAACGTGGTCATTTGGACATGTCTTCAAAGCTGTTTATTGTCTTTGGTCCCTTCTTGTGTTAATGCTGACTAGCTGCCCATAAGTTGAACAGTTGTGCTGCTTCATGCCCCTTTCATATTCATGTGATCATGGATCCTTCTTTCATTTGTGATAGTAACATGTCAGGTTCAGAGGAAACATGGCTTACTTCTTTAATTTTTTTTCTAGAAAAGGCATGCTAAATGTAGACCCAATGTTAACTAGTTGTTGTAGTTGGAATATTCAGCCACGGTATCTGTTGTCTTTGAGACTCAAGAACTTTGCTGCTACCCACACCACTGGTCTTTCTTCTGAATTCACTATTGTATTTTAGTAGAATTCAATATCATATGAAGTACCAGAAAATGAGTGAAAAATGACAGTGGTGAATTGTGTTTAGAATCATTAAATTACACACTTAAAAATAAATAAATCAATGGATTTATTTAGTATATAAATAAAACTCCAATAAAACTTCTGAAAAGGCTTAACCGAATGTGATGCTTCTCATGTGAGTTGTTATTTGTCATAGCACCTGTGATTTAGCTGTTAATAGTAGTGGGCTTTATTACTTATGAATCAGACACTAATACATCCATGAAGGGGTAACACTACATTCCCTCAGGAGAAAGAAATCAATTAAAAGTCATTGGATTTCTTGATGAGAATTTTTCTGGTCAAAGCTGAGTTGGCAGGAAGTTGGAAAGATTGGGGTGTCTCCCAGAAAGTGTAACATACATTAGAATGTAGGTGTTGTGAGGTTACAGGACATATTCACTACTTGTCACCTATTATTGAGTATCCTTGCTGGTGGAGGTACTTACCCTTCTCTTCTGCCATGGAGGGAAGTGGGTCTATAACTAGACAGAAGGAGGAGATTGTGATGAGTAATGTTTGTGTGGGTTATTGAGTAGGATAAAACTTAATATGTTGGGATTTTATTTATCTCCAACTTGACAATCTAGCGTCACCTTAGGAGAGAGAACAATTGAAGAATTGTCTCTATTCACTTGGTTTTTGGGTAAGTCTATGGGACATTTTCTTCCTTGATGGTCGATGTGTGAGGGTAGACCACTGTGGGTAAGCTCATCAGTAGTCATTTATAAAAGGGAAGCTTTTACTCTGTATTTAAAATAAAATATTCGATCAAGCCACATGATTTTTGGTGGTTTGAATAAGAATGTCCCCTATAGATTCATATATATGGATATTTAGTCACCAGGATTGGCAGTGTGTTTAAGGATTAGAAGGAATGAGAGAAGATGTGTGATCATCAAGCACTCTTTCCTGGTAATGCTTCAAGTTCCTGTTTTGCCTTCCTTGGTAATAGTCTGTAACATGTAACCTAATAACCCTTATATTCCCAAGATATTTTTGATGTTAGTATTCTTCAGTGTGAGAAAGAAGCAAACTAGAACAATTACATGTCATTATATACATGAGAATATGTTACCTTTAAATTAAAATAAAACATCTACACATTATTTGTCCTTATAGGATAAGTGACAGTGGTACTATTAGATATTTTGTTTCTCTAAGAAATTGTCTTACTTAAAATTTCTATTGTTGTAAGGAAATAGCATGTCCAAAGAGCTAATTCCATAGCAAAAGTTTTATTCAGCTTATATGCCACATTGCTGTTCATCATCAAAGTAGTTTGGAAAGAAACTGAAACAACACATGTTCCTGGAGCCAGAAGCTCATGCATAGGCCATGGAGTGGTGATGCTTATTGACATGCTCCTTAAGTCTTGCTTTCATAAGGAGCACAAGACTACCACCACAAGGGTGTCACCACCCACAATGAACTGGGTCCTCTCAAACCAATTAAGAAAATTCCTAACAGCTTGATCTTAATGAGGCATTTTCTCAACTGAGGCTCCTCCTCTTTCAAAACTCTAGATCTTGTCAAGTTGTTATGAAACCAGTATGGCACTCTGAATGTAGTTGGCCTATGAGGAGGTGTGGCCTTGTAGGAGTAGGTGTGGCCTTTTTGGAGGAAGTATATCACTGTGAGGCTTTAAAGCTCTGCTCACTGTGGAAGACACCATCCCTGCATGCAGAAGACTCTAAGCTTCCTCTCCACCACCACATATGTCCAGACACTTGAATGTTCCCTTCCTTGATGATAGTGGACTGAACCTCTGAAACTGCAATGAAATGTTGAAAAGCCCTAATGAAATGTTTCTAATGAGTTTCCTTAGTCATAGTGATTTTTCACAGCATTGAAACCCTATTAAGACATCCAGCTACCACAGAAAATCTCCCAGATATCAAAATTAATCAACAATAGAGAGTATTTTCAAGTCATTTGGCATTCAAACTTATTCTAGAGAAAAAACACAAATGATTGAGTCCATGACAAGCCTGACTAAAAACAAAAACAAAAACAAAAAAACAATACAAAACCAAAAACAAAATAACCAAACAAACAAAACAAAACAAAACAAAAAACTACAACAACAACAAAACCAACCAAACAAACAAACAAAAGAAACACTCAGAGTGCATATGGGACCCAGTAAGACCCCCATGAAGCACAGGGGCTACTCAGGAGTAGTGACCAACATATTGGGCAACCTCATAGAGTTTGAAACCCATGAGAACTGGCATAGAAAAAAGGTCAGCACATATGCATTGAGTACACCTTCACTGTTTTATGAGAATGAGGTCACACATAAATTTAAGACTGGAATTTCCAGGGAATAGAAAGGCTGAAATGGTACATAGGTATGTTGGGAGTCAGATGTTTGGAGGAGAACCAGGGGACCAGGCCAGTGTGGGAGCTTTTTGATGGTCATCTGGGGCACTCAACAGAGACCTCCAAAAGATCACAGGATTCATCCCATGCAAAGAGTGCTCAGGGAAAGCACTCAGGATCCATGCCCCACCATATATTATCTCACATTATACTCATTTTCTCTTTTAAATTACTCTTTGACCTGATTGGCTGGCTATTTGTTAAGAAACCAAAGAACCTAATGTGGATATGCCCAATCTTAACTATTTGCAGAAAATTTCTATTCTTCCTGGGTCTCCTGCTTCACATTTTGAAAACTTCATCTTAGAATTCAGTGTCCTCTACTCCTCTGTGTGTCCTTTATTGTTTTTAAAGGTCACCATCAATTTAATCTTTCTTAACTTCTACCTGGTCTTTTTTCTGCATGTTAATATTGTGTTTCTTAAAAAAAGATATCTTAATGGGAATAGAGAGATGACCATGTTGTCAAGAGCACTATTGTACCGCAAAAAAACTGGATTTGTTTTCTTGAATTCATATCCGATGGTTAACAATCAGCTTTAATGCCAGCTCCATGGGATCTGACAACTCATGTCTCTGTGGTCACCTATACTCTCAAGCTCATGCCCTACTCCCATCCATATAAATAATGATAATAAATCTTAAAATGAGAGACAAGTTTCATTTGGTTTCATTATTCAAATGAAACCTTATTTTGTCTGATTTCTGAGTCACTTTGGATCAGTTTTCTGGGTTAAACTTTGTGTAACAAGGCCACATTCCTTTTATCTATCACTCTTTCCCCAACTTGTTGTTTCTCCCTCAGACTTCATACCAGAGATTCTATCTATATCCTGTCTTTCTTCCCTTCTTCCTAAAAATCCATCATTTGCTGCCATCCCTACTCCTCTAAGTCATATCTCCAATTCCTTGCTCACTATGCAGACCACAGAAACTAAGTCCTGTCCATTTTAGCCTGTGTGATATTAGATGTATGCACTGTTCACATCCTGAGTTGCAACTTTCATCTTCCTTTGAAGTTCTTTCCACCATAGTCCATCTCTTCCACCAAAGTGTTTACTAAAAGCATGTCATGTCACACGTATTAATTTTTAGAACAAAACAAATTTTATTGACAAAGATACTGAGGTTGTCAAAGACCCATAGGTACCCAACACAGGAAAACAAACAGTTTTTTCAACCCTATAAGTTTACATTTCTGTACTTTTTTTTCAATTTAAGTGATATTTGACACCAGAGTATAGACATAGATATGCATGTCAACACGAAATTTGATAAAGTACACTGTAGGATTGGCTAGAGCTTTGTAAACAACCTTTCTGAACCTTTTGGATCCATCATCTCTGGTGTAATGCACCCAGGTACCTATTAAGAAGTCATTGTCACCACCTGATCTCGCCTCAGCCAGAGGGGTCTCTGAAATGATGTGGAGGTTACCTTCCTTGTAGTCATCCAGGAGCTGATAGATGTAGAGGACCGGATCCTTCTTGTAGGAAATGTAAAACCAGTCCTTTAAGAATGGCACCTGGGCTAGCACCATCCCACTCCAGTTTTCCTCAGAGCCATGTTTCCTCTCAAATTTGTGTTGTACCTCTCTGCCAACCAGGGCGCTGGCGAGTTGGACATCCCTCACCTGAGGAAAAACTACTTTGTGAGGCAAGACCTTAAGATTTAAAATGCTCTCATCGCTGTGGAGCTCCTGTCCGTAGACACTGTCAATTCCTTCATACTTCATCAAATAAAGAGAAGGGTTTGTTGGCAGTTGACCTAGAATCATGGCCTTTCAATGGGTGACAGGCTCATTACCTTCCTTTCACCCGTGAGAAATTCTGCAGCCAACAATATTCCCCAGGGCCTGGGAAGAAGGCTTCCTCCTACTCTTCTTCTTGAGTGATGTCATGCTCAGACTCTTCAGAGGTATTGTCTTCTACCTGGCTGTAGATCTGTTGTGGTAGATCACACTGTCTTATGGCTTCCATTCCCTTCAAATATCATACTTGCTCATTGCCTGGGACTGAAGATCTTGCCCGTTTAAACCAGACACAATGCTGTTGCCTCTGTCATATATATGAATTCCTGATGGACAATGGTTATGGGTTGGGTGTGAATGCTGGACCAAGACTCTTCTCTAAGAGAACTTCTTAGCAGGTGAAGAAGACTATGCTAAACAGTTTTGAGTTCCTAAAATTGATTTTATAAAAATAAGAAGTTAATTAATCAGCCATGGTAGTACACACATTTAATCCCAGATCAGAAGGCAAGGACAGGCAGATTTTTAAATTAGAGACCAGCCTGGTCTACAAAGTGAGTTCCAGGGCAGCCAGTGCTATAGAGAGGAACCCTGTCTCAACAACAATAAAGAGAGCTTTGGCATTTTAGTGGAATTTTGATCTAGATATTGTTAGCAAGGATAATAAATTCAGGACATAAACTAACCTAGACCATTCATCTCCCTAGCTAATAAACATGGGGAAAGTAGAATGTACAGTAACTCACTGTAGGAGAGAAAATTTTTACCTTTCTGTAGCTATGATGGTCCCAATTACTTCATAAATGTACTTACCCATAGAAAAATATCCTAGTCGTCAAGATTCTGTCTCCTGATACAGACCAGGCACCAAAAGCCTGTGGTAAAAAAATGACCTGGCTTTGACACACCACTGTGAAGATAGTGAACTCACCTTCAATGGATTCTAGCACCTCCAAGTGGAATAGATGTGCAACCTCCAGCAGGTGCTCTGTGACATCACACTAGTTCAACTTACATCATAGAACCCCTCTCAGGCTGGTTCCTTCCCTAGTTACACTCACAAACTTTCAGCATCTCGACTTTACCTTTTCATATGGCCTCCTAGAAATAAAAAATGAAATCCCAACTGAAAGGCCTGATGATCTGAGTAATATTCTGCCAAAGAATTTCACCCTTGCATTGTTTTTTTTGTTTGGTTGTTGGATTTTTATGTGTTTGGTTTGTGTTTTGTTTTGTTTCATTTTTGTTTTTATTAGCATTCTGAAAAGTCTTCTGTTTCTGACTTGACATCATCCATGGTGGTTATTTTTCATGTTCCAACCTTTCCCTTGGTTATCTTTAAGCTGTGCTTCTTATCATAAATATTGTCAGACTCTTTGAGGCAGCACACTGGATAGCACACCAGTTTTCACTTTATGAAAACCCACATTTAGAGGAGGACTATTTTTATGCAAACAAAGCTGGAATTTTACAGGGTTCAATGACATGTATTGAAACCAATAGCAATCATGAATTATGGATTCTTTGGAAAGTAAGAGGACAACATAGATCTTGGGCATGCTTACAAAGTTGTGATAAAATTTAAAAAAAAAACTGATATCTCCCAGTCATATTTTAAAGGTTTTTAAAATTTACCATCACTTCTGATTATAAGGAATTTCATAGATTAAATGCAGTAAAACAGGATGAAATAGATGAGGTAATTTTACTTTTGAAATATGTGTAGACAGAATACTGGACACAGGTGCATATAAAATTTACTTACAAATTAGAGGACACTTTAATTGTTCATGCCACATAGATCTTCAGTTCTTAAAAAAAAATCCTTTTCAGTACCTTCCGCGGTTTCCACCACACCCTGTACATCTTCTTCATAGGATATGACACTATCCATAGAGAGCTAGATCCTTCAACAACAGTCATCAAAAAAAATCATTCCTTAAGGTGTGGCCACAGGCCAATGTGTTGGAGGATCTTTATGTGAGATTCTATCTTCCCAGGTTGATTAAAGTTCACAAAAAAAAAAATCTAAGAAGGACCACTACATATCCATATCATCAATATTGATTGCCTCACTGTATGAAACATACATGCTATGGAGTGATTTTAGATGTCAACTACTGGATGAATGCCTTAAAAATGAGAGAAAGAAAGAGAGAGAAAGAGAGAGAGAGAAAGAGCAAGAGAGAGAGAGAGAGAGAGAGAGAGAGAGAGAGAGAGAGAGAGATTTCTCATCTATGTGTATAAGTGCAGGGCTTTGTTTTCAAAAAATGGATGGAACGGTAAAATACTATATATTAGGTTAGACAAGTAAAACTCAAAATAACAATTTTGAAAATATGAATTTAATAAGGGACATTAAAAAATAGGAGGTATTTTGGAAGAGTAAGCGCAGCAGCAGGGGGGAGATCTGATAGCAATGGAGGATAGTGGGGAGGATGAAGATGGTAAAAGGACACTATAAACCTGTGCAAAGTGTCACAGAAAAGGCCTGCGACTTGACACTTAAAAAACACTGGTATAAAGTATCAGAGTCCAAATAATATTTTGATTAATTTGGGGATTTTAGCTTCAAGCCACTTTAAAATGTATTTGTATTTTTCAACTCACATGTGGTTCTTGCTATATTGAACATGATATGGGTGACAGGATATGGAAAGGTGCTTCAATGATTGTGTATCATTTATCATCAAATGCACATGTCACTCAGTGAGCTGCAAGGTTATCACAAGGAAAGAGGTATCTAAAGATCTTAAGGGTACATGACGTAGGGAGAATAATGCCCCCACACTACTATAGATGTTGAAATAATCACATGTGTTTCCCCAAAATAATTTTCTGAAGATTAATCCCTAGGTGTGAATATATTTGTAAGAAATTGAATGGGTCAGGAGCGATATGACCTACATATAAAAATAATTTAATAATGCTGTTATAGAAAAGGTTTAATTATGAAAGGGAGTTTGGTTCCCTCTTTTCTTTTTCTAGCCCATTGGATCCCACTGTGATTGCATCATCTCACAAGAATTCACTCATTTGCTGATGGTGTGTTCATCATTGAATATACAGACTCCTGAAAAGAGTCATACAAAATATGTTTCATTATATACTAGACAATTAGTGTCATTTTGTTTGGCAATACAACATGTATGATTATGCCTCAGAATCATGAGCAACTGGGCCATATGGGAAATATAATTAGTATATTTCTGCTGACTGAAGATCAGATGGGTTGAGTGTTATCACGTGTGCTGTTCATGAGAGGAAGCAACATAGATGGTGAGTATAGATCAGAGAGGAACATCCAAGGAGGACACAATGTAAGGAACCCTAGGAAGAGCACCATCACTGCTTTTAGCTAGTAGACATATTTTTAGAATCCCCACTTTCTAGGGTGGAAAAGAAAACTGTATTACTCTAATTTACTAAGTATGGTCATTTGATACATCAGTGATCATCACCAAGGTGAACAGGTGTTGACAGAAGTTTGGGGACTCAGAAGAAGCCTGTTCTGGGAAAAACATTGCCTTCAAAGTACGGAGATTTCTGACCAGCAACACTGGATAAACAGTCTACATTGGCAGCAGTAGCCCCATTGTGTCAAAATTAGTGGTTTTCAAACCATTAATTGAGACTCCTCTGAGTGTTCAAACAACCCTTTCACAAGTGTCACTTATCATATATCTTGTTTGTAAGATATATACTTTACAATTCATGACTATAGCAAAATTATATTTATGAAGTTGCAATGAAATAACATTATTGTTGTGGAGCTGTATATAAAAGATTCACAACATTTTGAAGATTGAGGACCACTAGTCCTGACTTCTCTAAAGCATGCCTGTCACTATGGGCTGGAGGAATAATCCCCTTTATTCAATCAGGCAAACGCAGAAAAATCAAAGCACTACCCAATAGTTATGAAAGTTAAACATCTATTGTACCACAGTCTATAAGCAGGGCATGCTGGCATCTTAGACAAATGAGATCAAAATGAAAATCAATGTGACCAAATGAGAAGCAGAGGAGAATAACCAGTACCCTATAGGTGACATAAGTGGGTATTAGCCCAGACACTTAGAATACCCAAAATACAAGTTACAATCTTCCAAACATATGAAACTAAAGGAGATTGAAGACCAAAATGCTGACACTGTGCCCCTTCTTAGAATTGGGAACAAAACACCCATGGAAGGAGTTACAGAGACAACCTTTGGAGCTGAGACAAAAGAATGGACCATTTAGAGACTGCCATTCCTAGGGATCCATCCCACAATCAGCCTCCAAACACTGACATCATTGCATACACTGGCAAGATTTTGCTGGAAGGACCCAGATTTAGCTGTCTCTTGTGAGGCTATGCCATGGCCTAGCAAAGACAGAAGTGGATGCTCACAGTCAGCTATTGGATGAATCACAGGAACCGAAATGGAGGAGGTAGAGAAGGTACCCAAGGAGCTAAAGGGGTCTGCACTACCATAAGTGGAACAACAATATGAACTAAAGAAACCCCCCAGAGCTCATTTTTCTAGCAGCATATCAGAGCTCATGTTTCTAACTGCAGTTGTATCAGAAGATGGACTAGTTGGTCATCATTGGAAAGAGAGCCCCATCAGTCTTGCAAACTTTATATGCCTTAGTTCAGGGGTATGCCAGGGACAAGATGTTGTGTTGGGGTATGTTTGAGGTGGGTATGGGGGGACTTTTGGGATAGTATTGGAAATGTAAATGAAAAAAATACCTAATTTAAAAAAAAATTTGAGGAAACCTTTGTCAGAACCTCCAGCAAGAATTTTAAATAACTGCCCTAATGTCTGGATTTAGGATTCCTCGAGAATCTTCCAAAACAAAAGGAAATGCAGAATCTTGGTGCTGTAATTGGAGAAACAAGAGAAAAGCAAACAAGAATTCATCACATAAAAAAAGACAGAAGAAGTAGGAATTAAGGACATATTTGGGCAAGATGAATAGTGAAGTAGAGATTAGAGCAAGCAGAAAGGACTGAGGAGATAGCTCACTGCTTAGGCCCACTGATTGCTTTTGCACAGGACCAGGGTTCAATTTCTAACACCCACATGGTTGTTCACAACCACCTGCAATTCTAGTTCTAAACGATCTGATGACCTCTTTGGATAACACACACACACACACACACACACACATACATCACACACATATACTCACCCACAGAGAAAAAAAAAATTTAGAAAACAATTATACAAACAAAAAGGAGTCAAGTATAGTTTTATTCCCTTTTAATACCAGCACTCAGAAGCAGGCTATACTCTGTAAGTTGAATGACTGCCTAGCTGATAGGTGTGTTTTCAGAATTTTATTTTTCTTTTCTTTTTCTTTTCTTTTCTTTTCTTTTTTTTCTTTTTTTTTTTTTTTTTTGGATTTTAGGACTATTTCAGTATTTGTTTAAAGATTCTAGATTTTTTTTGATTTACTTTTTCTAATGTTGTAGGCTTTTTTTCGGGCTTTTTAGTATTATTTTATAGTTTTCAGGTTTTTTGGGGGGGGGATGCGGGAGGGTAAAGCCCTTTGGGTTATTTAGAGTTTTAGGGTTTTAATGGTTTTAAATTGGGGAGGTTGTTTTGTCCTTACAAGTTTTTTGTTTGTTTGTTTGTTTGTTTGTTTTGGGTAGGGTTGAGGTTTATTTTTATTTTATTTATTTATTTATTTATTTATTTATTTATTTATTTATTTATTTATTTATGATCTTGATTTCTCCTAGAAATTTAAGGTATTTCAGGGTTTTAGGGCTTTTTAGGGTTTATAAATAATTTTAGGATAATTGTAGTTTTTTGAGTGTTGTTCTTGTTGTTTTGTTTTTGTTTCTTTTTATACTTTTAGTGTTTTATAGGGTTTTAGCATTTTGTAAGGGTTTTTTGTTTTCTTGTGTGTGTGTTTGGTTTTTTTTTATGGGTTTAAGATTATTTTTATATCTTAGGATTTTAGTTAATGTTTCAGGGTTTTGTGGGTATTTTGGGGGGGTAGGATTGTTTTTATAGTCTCAGGATTTCAGTTAGGGTTTCAGGGTATTGTAGGTTTTTTGTTGTTGTTTGTTTGTTTGTTTGTTTGTTTGTTTTTTGTTTTGTTTTGCTTTTTTTAAGCGGGTTTTCAAGTTTTTTTTTTTTTTTTGAGTTTCAGAGTTTTGATGTGTTTTTAGAACTTTTTGAAGGAACTTTTTTTAGGGTTTTACAGTTCTTTTGGGTATTTTTACTGTTGTTGAGATTGTTTTAGAATTTTAGGGTTTTTCTTTATTTTTTAGTTTAGTTTTGTTTTGTTTTTTAATTTAATTAAGGAATTTTTAAAATTTGTTTTAAGCATTTTTTTAATAAGGTTTGTAAAATGATTTTCTTTTCCATTCTTTTTGGCGATTTTTTAAGGCAGTAGAATTTGTAGTTGTTGGGGTGGTAGTTTTGTACCTTTTCATTTTCTTTTTTTTTTTTAATTGTTTTTTTTTTATTGTCAAATTAGGGATCTAGACTTGTAGAGTTTTTGGATTTTTTTTAGGGTTTTATAATTTTTTCGGGTCTTTTTAGAGTTCTTGTGTTTTCTTATTTGTAGAATTTTAGGGTTTTAAAAAGGTTTATTAAGAATTTAAAAAATAGCTTTTTTAAGTCATTTAGTGTTTGTTTAATAATTTTAGGGTTTTTTAGGGTTTTAGGTTTTGCTTTATTGTTTTAGGGTTTTTTTGGTTTTTTTTATGGTTTTTAAATGATTTTAGGGTTGTTCTCATTGTATTTGGCGAGATTTTTTTTTAAGGCTTAGTGTGGTTGTTGTTGTTCTTTCCTTGTTTGTTTGTTTGTTTGTGGTAATGATTTTATGGTTTTTTGGGTCTTTGTAGAGATCTAGAATTTCTTTGGTGTTTTTGTTTGTTTGTTTGTTTTTCTTTAGGGTTTTAGGTCCTTTTAGTCTTCTTTTTTCAAAAATTTTATGTTTTTTGTTTGTTTGTTTGTTTTTTTAGGGTTTTTGTTGTTTATTTAAAGCTTCAAGTTTATTTTCTTTTCTCTTCTTTTTCTTTTTTATTTTTTAGAGTTTTTAGGGTCTTTAAGGTTCTGTCTCTAAGAACATAGAAACTGAACCTATTGCTTTTAGATTATTTATAAAATGTATTCCATTCTGAAAACAAGAAACACTATAAAGTCATGTTTGTTCATTTGCGTGTATGTCCCCAGGAGCTATAGATTATGTGTGCCTAATGCAGAGCTCTAGAATATGTCCTGATCATACAGATTTAATTGTCACATCATGAAAGTTCAAGGACTATACTATAAAGCTATATCTATGTATCCTAGTTTATTCATCTTTCAAACAAATATAGTAGAAATGTCACAGAGGGCAGAATTTATTGATCATGATTTCGAAAAAGGATCTCAAACGTCATTAAATCAAGTATCTTATACTAGCCAAACTCTACACATCTATCCAGTTCACTCCTGTAAGAATAATTGCACCTGGGTTTTGGTTAATTCTTATTAAATTCTCCAGTTAAAAAAGGTCTTTATTAACCCCCTTCCAGCTTAGTGAAAAACTTCATTCACTCTCATTCTGAAAACAAAAGCATTTTTCTTTCACAGACTATGTTAATTTTACAACATTTGCCCATGGATGGTTTCCATTTCCACAGTTGTGTTTGCCATGACTCAATATTTAATCTCTATTCAGACAACTCCTCTCATATACCACAGGTTAATACACAAAGGCTCATTTGTGAGTCATGCCAAGAAAGCGGAATGAATTTGGGGGATACAGAAGAGGGAAAGACACAAGAGCAACAGAAGTATCATTAAGCTGGATAATACTCTAGAATACTGCATGCTATTCATGTATCCTGGCGATCCAGAAATTCATCTACACTGGACCCTAGTTATCCATTGGAAGGATGTAGTCTGAAGCTTAGCCTATTAACTGGCAGCTCCCATAGCTTTGAACCGATCCAATGATTTTTATCTTCCACACACCACCCAGTAGTATCCAAGCTACATTCCCTGTCACAGGCAAAAGTCCGGAAAAAGAAAAGAAAGCACAGTACTGTGTACTAGGGTAGTGCTCATAGAAGCTATTGGCAATCTGCACTGAATCTATTACCACAACTGCAAAGGTATATGGCACAGGCAATCCAAGGATCACCATGCTTCCCTTTTTATCTCTCCAGTCTATATATCCACTCCCAACTCTACACACTATGCTCCTAATCCTAGGGATCATTTAGAGGTCTGATAAATACCACCATGTATAACCACAGACGATGAGAGAAGTTTGAAGCACATTGATAGATTTTAAGTCTGACAATTGTTGATGTCATCAAAACAATTTTCTGAGGTGTGTTGTGCTTTTGTCAAACGATGGGGCTAGAATGGCCCTGCCATGATCTGAAGGAGAAAAAATAGTTTTTTGTTGTTGTTGTTGTTGTTTTTTGTTTTTTGTTTGTTTGTTTGTTTGTTTTTCTATTATTATATTGGAACATGTCATCATCAATTGCACTTCCTCAGTCTAAAAAAACAGGTGATACTTACAGTTATTTGCTGCCATCTCTAAAGTCTGGGCAAGGCAACTCCTGTGATTCTCCAAGCCTTGCTTCTTACCAGTTCTGGGCTATATGCTGTCAGGATAATGTTCTAAACAGGGAACTCTATGGATATCCAGATTTCAATAGTTTTCCTTTCAAAAATATAGTAAAAAAATTCCAATTGTACATTTATTTTAGTATTTCTGGTCAACATTTTACTACTGAAGTGACAGAAATATTTAATATTTTTATATCTTTATACTAACATTGTATTTCTGTTTGATTTGTAGGGGACAGGTTTATTTGAGACATTACATTACTCATGCTGAACTCATACTCACTATGTAGCTATGTACAGTCAAAGGCCTTGATCCTCCTGCATTCATCTGCCAAGTGCTGGGATTACAGATTACAGTACCATAGCTATTAAAAGATTTTCTATGAATGATAAAAGAGGTGAGGATTTGACTTTAGGATTTGGGTATTTTCCTAATTGTAGTCATAGTTTACATTGAATAGAGTCATTAGTAAAAGGTAACAGAGATTCTGGTCTTTCAGATTACTACTCATTAGTAGATCAGTTAATACATTTAAATATCTGCTAAAAATGTCATGGCATAAAGGAGAACAGTAGTTTAAGATCTTGCCTAGGGAGGTTTTTGATTTTTAAAAGATTCAATAAATAGGAGTAGATTTATGAGTTTAACATGAATGAGCATGTCTTATCTAATTTGCCAATGTTATACATAATATTATAAAACATAAATTTTAAGTTTTAAAACTATTTTCCTAAAAACATATATATTTATGTCCAAATGAGCTAGAATTACTCATAACAAATATTTAAATATTTAATATTATAAAAAGCCTAAATTTTTGTTGAAATAAAAAGAAACTTATTTTGTTGAATTTATTGTAGTCTGTTATTTTGATAAGTATTTCTGAGATTTTTAGAGATCTAAAGACAAAATATTCAGGGTACTTTATGATAATTTTCAAGTAAGTTAGTATACTGAGACTAGGCTGGTAAGCCCAATGCCCACACTAAAAAGTGGTTCTAGCTTTTGTTCTGTAAATGACTACAATGTTTTTTGCCATGCTATGAAAGGTTTAAAAATTGCTTTCATTTGGAGTTTTTATTTATTTTTTATCTTTAGTCCCTATCTGTTTCCTTAACTGACTCAAAATTGCAGCTCCCTCCACGTTGTTCCCAGGCAGGAAATGATCTCCTGTTCATTTCAAATTGAACATCCCCAAACAATTAACTAACCAAATAAAAAAAATGGTTAATATGGGAATTGACTCAGATCTTACTTGGAAACCATTTGATGACTACAGTGATTGTTACATTAATGGGGAGATGATCTAAAATAATTTGGTGATATTCTTCCACAGGATTATTTTGCCAGGGTTGTTAGGTAAGTTGTTTCCATACATTTTTTTTTTTTTTTTTTACTAAATAGGGACTAAGTTTAGAATTGTAAAAACTAATTTGCTAGTTTGAGTTGTTTTTCTAAAATAAACGACAGAGTCCAGATTACAACAGTAAGTAATCTTTGTCTATCTTTCAACTATACCTGAGGCTGACATATTGTAAAAACTGGTAATCCTCTCTTCATCTCTCAGCAAATGTCGGCCTCTTGGAAATTTATGATCTCGTCTCCATTAAAATTTTTAGTGGTTTTCATTGGTATAGTATGTGACCATACCTCTCTGATTTACAATTCAGTAGGACTAGAACAGAACCAAGGATAGTTAGATAATGAGACTTAATTTAGTTTCATGTGTCGAACACAAGGCTAGTTTCTCCATTCCTAATTGATACATAGGTATACGTGGTTAATTATAAAGTTATTTACTATACCAACCACTGGTTTTTCTTGTTCTTTATTGAATTTCTGTACACCCATATACAACTTCTGAAACATATTTTTATACTGCTCATATAATTTGTTGTTGATCATGTCCTTGTAAAGCAAAGTAATGAAAGCAGTCAAATTTATACAAATAGGAAAAGAACGCACAAAAAAAATTAAATTGTTCTTTTCATAATATAAAAAGAAAAATAGCAGTAAAAAATTATCTAATGGGAAGTAATTACAGATTGTTTTCCTAAGAGATTATCAGAGAAGTTTTATTTTATGTTTTAGATTTACAAAATTAAAGTTTCCAGACAGACAGATAGATAGATAAATAGATAGATAGATAGATAGATAGATAGATAGATAGATAGATAGATAGATAGATAGATAGATGATAGACAGATAGATAGATAGATAGATAATTGATAGATAGATAGTTAGATAGATAGATGATAGACAGATAGATAGATAGATAGATGATAGATAGATAGATAAATAGATAGATAGTAGGTAGATAGATAACAGATAGATAGATAGATAGATAGATAGATAGATAGATAGATAGATAGATAGATAGATAGATAGATAGATAGATAGGTAATCTTTTTTAGAAAATTAATTGTATTTTAAAGTAGGGTTTTATTCTGTTCTACCAAATAGAAGGTCTAATTTTTTTTCCTATATTGACTCAGTTAAGACTTAGTGTAAAACATAATTCAGTTAAAATATACAAATTGCCTTATTCTTTTCCATACTGTTAAACATAATAAACCATAAAGTACATTTCTAAAACTTTGTGCAAAACTTCTGTATTTCCACAACAAATGTAAATCAAAATTTAAAATCTCATTAACATTTACTTAAAGTAGAAAATACCTTTCTGTTACTCACACCAAGCAAGTGAAAGATCTGTGTGACAAGAACTTCAAGTCTCTAAAGAAAGAATTTGAAAATCTCAGAAGATGGAAAGACCTACCATGCTCATAAATTGGCAAGATTAATTCAGTAAAAATGGTCATCTTGCCAAAAGCAATCTATAGATTCAGTGAAATCACAATCAAAATTCAAACTCAATTATTCATAAAGATAGAAAGAACAATTTACAAAATCATCTGGAATAAAAAAATCCAGGATATGGAAAAACTATTCTCAACAATAAAAGAACTACAGGGGGAATCATCCTCGAACTCAAGCTGTACAATAGAGCAAGAGAGCTAAAAATATAAGCTAATGATACAAAGAAAATGACTTCATTAAATACGCAGGCAAATGGAAGGATATAAAATATATCAACCTGTGTGAGGTAACCCAATTCCAAAATTACAAACATGGTACACACTCACTGATAAAGGGATATTATCTAAAAATTCAGAATATCCAAAATGTAATTCACAGACCACATGAAGGTCCAGCAGAAGGAAGATGAGAGTGTGGGTGTTTCAATCCCTCTTAGAATGGGGAACAAAATACTCCTTGGAAAAAATATGGAGACAAAGTGCAGAGAAGAGACTGAAGGAATAACTATCCTTTGTCTGCCCAACCTGTGGATCTATCCCATATACAGACACCAAACCCAATCACTATTGTGGATACCAACACATGTTTGCTGACAGGAGCCAAATATGGCTGTATCCTGAGAAGCTCAGCCATTTCTTGGCAAGAAAAGAGGCTGATGCTCACAGACAACTATCAGACTGATCATGGGGTCCCCAGTAGATGAGTTACCTGAAGAACTGAAGGAGCTGAATGGGTTTGCAACCTTATAGGAAGAACAACAATATGAACCAACCAGACTGTCCAGAGCACCCAGGGACTAAGCACCAACCCATGGTTCCAGCTGCATATATAGCAGAGTATGACCTTGTCAGACATCAGTGGGAGGAGAGGTTCTTGGTCCTGTGAAGGCTTGATTCCCCAGTGTAGGCACGTATCAGGGTGGGGAGGGTAAAATGGGCAGATGGAGGAAGTCCCTCGTAGAAACACAGAGAGGGTAAATGGAATAGGGATTATCTGGGGTGAAACAAAGAAAGGACTAATATTTGAAATGTAAAGAAAGATAAAATATCTATTAAAAATAAATAAATAAATATATATATATATATAAATAAATAAAAATAGTTACAAAATACTACATATAAAAAGAATAATTCACTATGATGTCATACAGTATATTAACTAATATTTCCTAATATAGGAATTATGCTAATACTATATAGTTTTAAAAAATTATATATCCAAAAATGTACCTTCAAATTTTCCCAGAAGATTTTGTACTGGAAACCTATAAAGAAATTAAAGTTTTAAAAAGTAAGAATGCAGATATTAGAGTTTGATGGCTCAGCATTTGACCTACAGGCATGACAATGAGAGTTTGAACCACACCACTATACCCTCCAAGAAAACCATTAAAATTAAAGATTAATCATACAGAATTATTGTTTAGAATATACATCATATGCAAAATATTAATATAGATTACTTGCTATACAATCAATTATACTTTCATTTAAATACTTACACTAAAAGGAAATAATAAGTTTGAACATATTACAGTGTATCTCCAATTTCTTCTTCAGAATTTGCATTCTAATTATTATTAGTTACTGGAGATTCTGTTCTTGGTTGGCAATACAACAAGATATATAAACAATTATTTATTTATTTATTTTTTTGCAAATATGAAAGAAATACTTTTCGCCTGACTGGACTTATATTTTAATGCTACACAAAGAAGTTCTGGATTCAATCTTCAACAATGAAAAAATAAATAAATAAAAAATAAAATTTAAATATAAAAAATATAGAAGACATGTTTCCTTAGGCCCCAGTAAATTTGTAAGGCTGAGTACTTCATTTTCAAGGCTAGTCCAAACTGCACATTTCCTTTGTGATAATACTGAGATATAGAGTTAGAGCTTACCTTCCTATACGAAAACAACACATACATAAACACAGCCTTCCCTGAATTATGTCTGAAGACCCAGCTCTTTTGAGGTTGAGAGAAGCCTCTGGATTTGGAAGCAATTTGGCGCCTATATATGCAAATTTTGGAAATCTGGTCTTTCAAAACCAGGTAAAGGAAAATGAAGACTGGTCTTCAGTTGGTTTTTAATGAATTCCTGGATGGCAGCAGCAATACAAAAAAGGATCTAGTCTGTTTACACTACTAACTGACCCCCAGTTTACTCACAACTCACATCCCCAGGCCCCAAGAATACTTTTAGGGTCTCCAATTCCCTAGCCTTCCTGCTTTCTGCTAGGTGATCATCTGTTCAATCTCCTGCCCAAAGCGAAAAAGTTCTCTGTTTTTCTTGGGTAAAATGGATTGTGAACCCAGAAGCATTAACCGCAGGAGTCCAATGAGGGTCACCTGCTCTCCTTTCTCCTTTAGTAACATCTCCATCCCTCCACCATCATCCCACTGGGACCCCCAGCTGAACCAGGATTAACCATCTTTCAACAGTTCACTAACTACCTCCACAGAGACTTCTCCCTACCATGCTTCCTCAAGAACTTTACTTCCTCAGGAACTCAGCTTCCTGGCCACCACAAAGCATACTGAGTAACAGGGTTTGAACAGCAGGAAAACAATCTTAGCCAAACCCATTGCTTATTGGCCTGTTCACACATTCCTACAAAGGGTGAGAGAGGATTTATCAGTCATCTGTCATCACAGTATCAAAAACGAGGTAGTATTTTAGCTTCCACTACTACTAAGAGTTTTTCCATTTTTCAAGTTTGCAATACTAACTTGGAAGTAAGAAAAACAAACAAAAACAACAACAACAAACAACAACAACAACAACAACAAAAAACAAAACAAAAACAAAACACCAAAGACGTCTCTCCTACTTTTTTTTAGTTGAAGGGACTGTCGTGTGTAATTCTAAATTGTTTTATTTATTTACCTAACGTGTTTTTGCACATTTGTATTTTTACAACATGCATATCTGATGTTTATACGACATGCATGTCTCATGCTCTTAGAAACTAGAATAGGATGGCAAAATCCCCTGGATCTTAATTAAAAATTGTTATGAGCCATTATGTGGGTCCTAGGAACTAAACCTTGGTTCTTTCCAAGAGCAACAAGTGCTCTTAATGTCTAAGTCATCTTTCATTCCCTGCCCTGTGTGTTTTAAAGTATGTTGGATCATTTCTCTCGATAGATGTTTAATTTTACTATACATTGGAGATAATAAAAATATGACACTTTCTTAATATTTTCTATTTCTAGAAAATAAATAAAAACACCATAATTTGAATAGATTGTGTAAATCAGAAAAAGAGTTTCAGCAAAAAAGGATGTGTATACATTTCAGTATATGTGTGCATACGGAGGTCAGAAAAAGACAACTGTTTTATCCTAAATTATATTCCAACAATTTTTTTTTTTTATGAGACAGGGTTTCTCTGTATAGATCTGTTTGTCCTGGAACTCACCCTTTATACCAGTGTGGCCACAAACTCAGAAATTTTCCTGCTTTTTCCTCAAAACTGCAGGTATTAAGGCATGTGCCACCACTGTCTGACACAACTTAAAAGTTGAGACAGTATATCTCTGAACCTGCAGCTCACAAACGCCACTAGCCTGGCTAGCCAGCCGTCTGTCTCCACCTACTCAGCACTGGCTTGCAGAATGTATTTTTAATGTGGATTCTAGACCCCCATCTTAATTCCATATAATTTCAAGGAAAGCAATTTTCCAAAACAACCATCTCTCTAGACCCCTTGTGAGATTTGTTCTGCTGTAGTCACTACCATTATTATTTTTTTCTATTGCTCTAATAATGCCTACATTTAGGCTCTTAAAGTGTTTAAGGCTGGTTTTGCTTGTTTCCTTACAATACAAAATTGGTTTTCTTGTTCAGTATACATTATACAGTTAATTGGGTAAACTTGTTAGACTCATATTTCATTTGTGAGACTTCTTGCTGTGTTTTGTTTGCTTGTAAGGTTTTTGTTTTTGTTTTTTGTTTTTTTTTGTTCTTTTTTTTTTAATTTGGTGGGTTGGTTGAATTTTTTTGTTTGCTTGATTATTTGGTTGCTTTTTGTTTTTTAATTTTGTTTTTTTTTGTTTTATTTTTTGTTTTGTTTTGTTTTGATTTTTCCACAACTGAAAATGAAACTCATAACTGTTACTTTGTGCTTTACCACTGAGCTACATCTCCAGGTAAACATTAGTTCTAAATGTTGGGTGAAAAGTCATCTGTATGTGTTTTAAGGAAAAATATGATTTCTGTGAAACCAAAAATTATTCCCCTATGCTATAGGGTTTATGGAGATGTAATGCCCTCTTCTGGCCTCTTCAAAAAACAGGCAAATATCTCCAAAAACACATACTTCCAGATTTATCCAACATACTGTCTAATTCATCTTTTAGAAGAAAAAACAATAAAAGATTAAAGCAAGAAATATAGTGGAAAGCTAGTGTAAGTCACCCCAAAGCTGGGCCTATGCTCAATTCCCAGGATGAGCTGGCCAGTATACCAGTGACTCCAGAAAAAACCATAACTGATGCAAATTGCAAGAGGTTCAATTATCAGCAAGCTGAGGATGAAGTCCCTCCACCATGCAGGGCAGGGGAGTTTGACCCTGAGCAGTGACAGTGAAGGGCTTTTAACAGCTAGCTGAGGAATTGGGAGGAGTTGGGAGGAGAGTTGGGAAGAGTTGGAAGGTGTTAGGAGGAGAGTTCTTTTCTTCTGGGTGTCCTTCTTGAAATTTACAATGCAGGAGTGGGGAGTGAGATCTTTCTGAATTTTTATCTTATTGTCCTTGGCACAGGAAGGGAGACATCTCTGGTTGTAAAGTATAGAAACAAAAGGCCTTTTTGCTGACTTAGAGAAAAAGAGGTTCTTTCTGGCTGTATTTTCAGAGATCAGGGAAAACAAGCTTGGGGAATATCTAGAGGCTTTACCTTCCTGGGAGAAACACTTTAAGTTGGGGTCACACATTCCCCATTCCTTCTAGTATACAGTTCTTATGTTAGAACTGGGAAAATTAAACCTCTGGCCCAGTTGTCAAATAAGGCCAACATGAATTTGCATCTTTAGCATTTGTAACATTGTGAGCCTCAGAAGCTCCTCAAATGTGACTAGAGAGTCTCTTGTCAGTGGTAGCAGGGAGGGTGGATGTTCCTCTGCAGTGTCTTCAGAGTGTGAGCAGGACCAGGCTAGTGGACCTCGGTATGGTCAGGATGGGTAACCAGGCACATGCTGGAGGAGCAGCTGGACTTGTATCTGGGATCAAGGTTCCTGGAACAATCATGCCAGACCAGGACAGGATTCCCTACTTGACTTTTATGTGGCACTGTGGTAAGTTCCTGGTTCGTTCCTTTTTTTTTTTTTTTTTTCAGCAATTTCCAGGTGTCCTTTCCAACCACTTCTAAGGCCTTCAAGCGAGCTAGAAGGGGTTGGGAAAAAAGGAACATCAGGGTCATACATTAAGGGGGGCAGTCCCCCATGGTGAATTTCAAAGGGTGTAAGTTTAAATTTTCCTGGGGCGTTCTGTACTTGGAACATAGTGAAGGAAAGGAGAGTTGTCCAATCTTTTCTTCAGTCTCTAAAGCCAATTTATTCAAGGTTTCTTTTAACGTTCTATTCATCTGCTCTACCTGTCCTGAACTCTGGGGTCTATAAACACAATGTAACTTCTGATTGATCCACAATTGTCTGGCTAACTCTTGACTTACTTGGGCAATGAAGGAGGAGCCACTGTCTGAGTAAAGTACCTTAGGGATGCTGAATCTTGAAAAAATTTCCTCTAATATCTTCTTTGCCATGATAATGGAGGTCTCTTTCTTAGTGGGGCAGCTTTACTCAACCTGAAAAAGTGTCTATAAAAACTGATAGATATTTATTACTGTACTTGGCTGGTTTAACTTCAGTAAAATCTAATTTTCAGTATGCCTCTGGACAGTTACAGCTTAGCCACCTTCCAGGGGCGTTCTTGTTGTGTCGGGCATTGATGAGGACAACGGCTTGGCATTTATTAGCACTATCTTGAGCAATACCAGACATTTTTATAACATAGTAGTTTGAGCTCTAAACAGTTTCTTTGAGCTTCTTATTTCCCAAATGTGTGAGCCTGTGCAGACTGGCTACATATTGTTGCCCTTTTCTGGTGGGCAGGCAATAGCAACCATCTTGGGTCTTAGCTACTTCCTGAGGAGCATACCCACATATCTGAGGTATTTTGCCGATTAGTTCCTGATCTTCTGAGTTTATTCAAAGCCTGTGTCTTTGAGTTTATAATGGTCTTTAAGTTCTTTATTTTTCTCTTAGAGCCACCTGTTTTTCAGCCAGGTAAGCCATCTGATTTCCTTTCCCTCTGGCATCAAGGCCTTTCTGGTGAACAGAACAATGTATGGTGGCTAGGTTTTTTGTTGTTGATGTTGTTGTTGTTGTTTTGTTTTTTTGTTTGTTTGTTTTTGTTTTTTTGTTGTTGTTCTTTTGTTTATTTTTTTTGTTTTGTTTTATTTTGTTTTTTGTTTTGTTTTTGTTTTGTTTTGTTCTTGTTTTGTTTTGTTTTGTTATGTTTTGTTTTTTTTTGTGTTTTTTTTTTAATTTATTTTCAAGTTTTGGCTTCTCATAAGCTCAAGATTTTTTTTATTATTAATATCTTTCCCAGCAGAAGTGAGTAGCCTCCGTTGCCTATAGATTGTCCCACATATGTGAGTGGTTTTGAAAACTTACCTGCTGTCTGTGTAGATATTTTTGTTTTTCTCTTTGGCCAGCTGCAAAGCTTGTGTGAGCGCAATTAGCTCTGCTCTCTGGGTTATTGTCCCTTCAGGCAAGGTGCTGGTGCAGTTGGTTTGTTTTCCATTGCCCAAGGCTGCCCCCGCCTTTTCCTTCCTTTAACCAAAAACCTGCTATCATCGGTGCACCAGTTGGGGCAGTCTAGCTATGGCTGATCAGTGAGTTCTTTCTTAGGTCCGGTTTATTCTGCCAGGATGCCCATACACTGGTGCTCTGGTAGGGATTTGTAAGCTTCTGACAGCAAGGTGGCAGAATTCAGGATAGCAGGGTGTACAAACTGCACTCTCTCAGTCAGTAAGAAGTTCTGATAATGGGTCATGTGAGATTTAGTCATCCAGCGATCAGGCAGTGGTCTAATGATGCTTTCTAAGGCATGGGTCTACCACTATCATTCGTTGACCTAGAGTCAGTTAATCAGCATCTTTGAGAAGTAGGGCCAAAGCATCGATAGCTTTTAAGCAAAATGGCAATCCACTGGACACTGGGTCTAGTTTGTTTGTTTGTTTGTTTGGTTTTTGGTTTTTGGTTTTTTTTTTTGTTTTTTTTGTTTTTGTTTTTGTTTTTTTTTTTGGACCAGTGTTCCACAGGTTGTTTTTTTGGCCCCAGAGCTTAGATCAGAACCCTACTTTCTATTCCTACTCATTCCTCTATATGAAGTGACAGGCTTAGTCAGGTCTTGCAGGGCTAGGGCTGGTGCACTAAGCAAGGCCTTTTTAATCTCTTTAAAGGACTACTGGTGTATGGGGGTCAATGAGAAAGTCCCGGTCTCTTTAGTAAAGGGGTAGAGTGTGGCTGCCAGAGTGGCAAAGCTTGGAATCTAGAGTCTACAAATCCAGCTATTCCCACAAATTCTCTCACATGCTTTAAGGTTGTTGGGATGGGGATTTGAGTTACAGTCTTTTTCCAAGCTTCTGTCAGCCACCATTTCCTTTCCCTGAGACTATAACCCAAATAGGTTACTTCTGTCTGGCAATTCTGGGCTTTCGTAGCAGATGCCTTGTATCCCAACTCGCTCAATTCTGCCAGTAATTTTTCAGTTCCCTGTCTGCACCATTTTTCGGTGGTGGCAGCAAGAAGCAGGTCATAAACATAATGAAGAAGAAAAACTTCGGGGATTTCTGACCTGAACTGTGCCAAGTCTGAATGGAAGGCTTCATCAAAGAGAATAGGAGAGTTCTTAAATTTTTGAGGTAAATATCTCAAAGTTAGTTTGTCCAGCCTATCCCTAATCTGGGTCTCTCCATTTGAAAGCAAAGATTACCTGACTCATGGGATGTAGTTTTAGGCAGAAGAATGCGTCCTTCAGGTGCAGGATTATATAACAATGTCTGTCAGGGTGGAGAGAACTAAGTAGATTGTAGGAGTTAGGGACAGTAGGATGAATATTTCATACTATTTTGTTTACATTTATTAAGTCTTGTACTGGCAGATAAACATTAGTGCCTGGCTTTTTAACTGGTAGTAATGGAGTATTCCAGGGAGATTGACAAGGGACCTAAACACCTAGTTCTATGAGCCTTTGAATGTGAGGTCTGATGCCCTCTTGGGCCTCTCTGCTCATGGGGTATTGTTGTACCCCAATAGAAGTCGCACCAGTTTTCAGCTTCACAATGATGGGGGGCACCCTGTTTGCCACTCCCATACCTTCCATCTCTGCCCATGCATGAAGATAATCTCTCTAACCAGGTCCATTCTAGAACTTTTCTCGATGAGGCTTGAGGCTTATATAATCTATATACTTCTAATTTTAAAACTAAAATTATAGAGAGAGGGGCTTATCAAGAGATTGAATTTTCTTCCAAAGAGAAGCTTATTTGGACTTTTAATGTGATAGTAAGTCTCTACCCAACAATGGGGTTGACATTCAAGAATGTTGAGGAAGGGATGAGTTACTTGGCTTCTTCATAAATTAACTTTCTTATCAGTGGTCCAAGAGTATGGTTTCTGAACAGTAGCCACGATTACTACGTTTTTTGTTTTGTTTTGTTTTGTTCTTTTTTTGTTTTTTGGTGTTTTTCTTTTGTTGTTGTTGTTGTTGTTGTTGTTGTTGTTGTTGTTGTTGTTGTTTTTGTTGTTGTCCTTCAATTTCTCTAGTGGCTCTTTCAGTACTGATATTTCTGCTCCAGTATCAATAATGAAATATGTGGGTGTCCCCTCCAGAGTTAGGATTGCCCCAGGCTTGTGGAGGGTTCTGAGCCCTGACTTTCCTAGTGATCATCTTTTAGGGGAAAAACCTTGAGCTGTCTGGTATTTGTTTCTATTTTGGGGCAGTCTCTTGCCCAGTGTACCTTTTCTTTATAGTATGCACATCGGTCCTTATCTAGAGGTCGTGGAGGTCCTCTGGAGTTCTGAGGTCTTCTCGGCCCTGCGTTACCCAGGAACTCTTTCTGCCTACTTTGTCTACCTTTTCTATAAACTTCTTTATCACCTGTGAATACAGCCACAAACCTAGTTACATTTTATTCAAGTCTTCTATCTCGTCTATTTTCTCTTTCCTCAGCCTCTCTCTTTTTTCTTTGTCTTTTTTCTTCTTCAGTCTCAATCTCTTTTTAATATATTTTATTAGGTATTTTCCTCATTTACATTTCCAACACTATCCCAAAAGTCCCCCATACCCTCCCACTCCCCCACTCTCCTACCCACTCACTACCACTTTTTGACCCTGGCGTTCCCCTGTACTGGGGCATAATTAGTGTGCATGCCCAAACGGGCTCTCTTTCCAGTGATGGCCTACTAGGCAATCTTTGGAGACATATGCAGCTACAGTCAAGAGCTTCGGGGTACTGGTTAGTTCATAATGTTTTTCCACCTATAGGATTGCAGATCCCTTTAGCTGCTTGGATATTTTCTCTAGCTCCTCCATTGGGGGCCCTGTGATCCATCCAATAGCTTACTGTGAGCATCCACTTCTTTGTTTGCTAGGCCCCGGCATAATCTCAAAAGAGACAGCTATATCAGGGTCCACTCAGCAAAACCTTGCAAATGTCTGGAGTGGTGTCAGTGTTTGTAGACTGATTAGTGGATGGATCCCTGCATATGGCAATCTCTAGATGGTCTATCCTTTTGTCTATGCTCCAAACTTTGTCTCTGTAACTACTTCCATGGGTGTTTTGTTTCCAATTCTAAGAAGGGGCAAGTGTCCACACTTTGGATTTCGTTCTTCTTGAGTTTCATGTGTTTGGCAAATCATATCTTATATCTTGGGGGTATTCTAGGTTTCAGGGCTATTATCCACTTATTAGTGAGTACATATCATTAGCATTCTTTTATGATTGAGTTACCTCACTCAGGATGATGCTCTCCAGGTCTAACCATTTGCCTATAAATTTCATAAACACATTCTTTTTAATAGCTGTAATATTAGTAGTAGTACTCCATTGTGTAAATGTACCACAATTTTGTAACCATTTTCTGTTGACGGGCATCTGGATTCTTTTCAGCTTCTGGCTTCTAGAAATAAGGCTGCTATGAACATAGTGGAGCATGTGTCTTACTAGTTGGAACAGCTTCTGGATATATGCCCAGGAGAGGTATTGTGGGATCCTATGGTAGTACAATGTCCAATTTTCTGAAGAACTGCCAGACTGATCTCCAGAGTTGACTTAAAACTTGCAATTCCACCAACAATGGAGGAGTTTTCTGCTTTCTCCACATCCTTGCCAGCATCTGTTGTCATCTGAATATTTGATCTTAGCCATTCTGACTGGTGTGAGATGGAATCTCAGGGTTGTTTTGATTTACATTTCACTGCTGATTAAGGATGGTGAACATTGTTTCAGGTGCTTCTTAGCCATTCGGTATTCCTCAGGTGAGAATTTTTCTTTAGGTCTGAGCCCCGTTTTTTAATGGAGTTATTTGATTTTCTGGAGTCCACATTCTGAGTTCTTTATATATGTTTGATATTACTCCCCTATCTGATTTAGGATAGTGAAAGATCCTTTCACAATCTGTTGGTGGCCTTTTTGTCTTATTGAAGGTGTCTTTTGCCTTACAAAAGATTTGCAGCTTTATGAGTTCCCATTTGTCAATTCTAAATCTTACAATACAAGCCATTTGTTGTCTATTCAGGAATTTTTCCCCTGTTCCCATATCTTTGAGGCTTTTCCCCATTTTCTCCTCTACAAGTTTCAGTGTCTCTGATTTTATGTGGAGCTCCTTGATCCACTTACATTTGACCTTAGTACAAGGATATAGGAATGGATTGATTCACATTCTTCTACATGATAACCACTAATTGTGCCAGCACCATTCGTTGAAAATGCAGTCTTTTTTCCACTGGATGGTTTTAGCTCCCTTGTAGATGATGAATTGACAATAGGTGTGTTGGTACATTTCTGGGTCTTCAATTCTATTTCATTGGTCTACTTGTCTGTCACTATCTCAGTACTATGCAGTTTTTATCAGAATTGCTCTGTAGTACATCTTTGGGTCAGGTATGGAGATTGCACCAGAGGTTCTTTTATCGAGGAGAAGAGTTTTTGCTATAATAGGTTTTGTTTATTCTCAATGTATTTGCAGATTGCCCTTTCTAATTCATTGAAGAATTGAGTTGGAATTTTAATGGAGATTTTATTGAATCTGTAGATTTCTTTTGGCAAGATGGCCTTTTTTACAATGTTGATACTGCCAATCCATGATAATGGACGATCTTTCCAACTTCTGAGATAATCTTTAATTTCTTTCTTTAGAGACTTGAAGTTCTTATCATAGAGATCTTTTCCTTCCTTAGTTAGAGTCACAACAAAGTATTTTATATTATTTGTGACTATTGAGAAGGGTGATGCTTCTCTTATTTCATTCTCAGCCGGTTTATTCTTTGTGAAGAGAAAGGCAATTGACATATTTGGTTAATTTTATATCCAGCTATTTCACCGACGTTGTTTTTCAAGTTTAGGAGTTCTGTGGTGGAACGTTTAAGTTCACTTATATATACTATCATATCATCTACAAAAAAGTGATATTTTGAATTCTTCTTTTCCAATTTGTATCCCCTTGGTCTCTTTTCGTTGTCAAATTGTTCTGCCTAGGACTTCAAGAACAATGTTGAATAGGTAGGGAGAAAGTGGGCAGCCTTGTCTAGTCACTGATTTTAGTGGGATTGCTTCCAGCTTCATACCATTTCATTTGATGTTGGGTACTGGTTTACTGTAAATTGCTTTTATCCTGTTTATGTATGGACCTTGTATTCCTGATCCTTCCAAGACTTTTATCATGAATGGGTTTTGGATATACTTAAATGATTTCTTTGCATCTAATGAGATGATCATGTGGTTTTGTCTTTGAGGTTGTTTATATAATGGATTATGTTGATGGATTGTCATATATTAACCATCCCTGTATACCTGGTATAAAACCTACTTGGTTAGGATGAATGAAATTTTTAATGTGTTCTTGGATATGATTAGGGAAAATTTTACTGAGTATTTTTGTTTCGATATTCATAAGGGCCATTGTTCTGAAGTTCTTTATCTTTGTTGGATCTTTCTGTGGTTTAGGTATCAGAGTAATTGTGGCTTCATAGAATGAGTTGGGTAGTGTATCTTCTACTGCTATTTTGTGGAATTGTTTGTGCAGAACTGGAATTAGATATTCTTTGAAGGTCTGATAGAACTCTGCATTAAACCCATCTGTTCCTGGGCCTTTTTTTTTTTTTTTTTTTTTTTTTTTTTTTTTTTTTTTTTTTTTTTTGGTTGGGAGACTATTAATTCCTGCTTCTATTTCTTTAGGGTATATGGGACTGTTTAGATCGTTAACTTGATCCTGTTTTAACTTTGTTACCTGGTATCTGTCTAGAAATTTGTCCATTTTGTCCATGTTATCCTGTTCTGTTGAGTATAGCCTGTAGTAGAAGGATCTGATGGTGTTTTGGATTTCTTCAGGATCTGTTTTTATGTCTCTCTTTTCAATTCTGATTTTGTTAATTAGGATGCTGTCTCTGTGCCTTAAGGGATGCTAGCTAAGGGTTTATCTGTCCTGTTGATTTTCTCAAAGAACCAGCTCTTCTTTGGTTGATTCTTTAAGTAGTTCTTCTTGTTTCTACTTGGTTAATTTCACCACTGAGTTTGATTATTTCCTTACATCTTCTCCTCTTGAGTGAATTTGCTTCCTTAATTCTGGAGATTTTTCATGTTTTTTCAAGCTACTTGTATGTGCTCTCTCTATTTCTTTTTTGAGGCACTCAAATCTATGAATTTCCCTCTTAGTAATGATTTCATTGAGTCTCATAAGTTAGGGAATGTTGTGGATTTATTTTCATTAAACTCTAAAATGTCTTTAATTTCCTTCTTTATTCCTCCTTGACCAAGGTATCACTGAAAAGACTGTTTTTCATTTTCAATGTAAACATTGGCTTTCCGTTATTTATGTTGTTATTGAATATCTATCATCCTAAGTCCTTAGTGGTCTGATAGGATGCTTTGGACAATTGCAATATTTTTTATCAGTTGAGGCCTGTTTTCTGACCAATTATATGGTCAATTTTGGAGAAGGTACCATGATGTGCTGAGAAAAAGTTATATCCTTTTGTTTCAGGATAAAACGTTCTGTAGATATCTATTAAGTCCATTTGTTTAATAACTTCTGTTAGTTTCACTGTGTCCCTGTTTAGTTTCTGTTTCCAAGATATGTCCATTGATAAAAGTGGTTTGTTGAAGCCTCCCACTATTATTGTGTGAGCTGCAATGTGTGCTTTGAGCTTTCTTTAATGAGTGGGACTGCCCTTGCATTTGTAGCGTAGATATTCAGAATTTAGAGATCCTCTTGGAAGATTTTAACTTTGATGAGTATGAAGTGTCCTTCTTTGTCTTTTTTGATAACTTTAGGTTGGAAATCAATTTTAATCGATATTTGAATGGTTACTCCAGCTGATTTCTTCAGACCATTTGCTTGGAAAATTATTTTCTAGCCTTTCACTCTGAGATTGTGTCTGTCTTTTTCCCTGAGATGGGTTTCCTGTAAGCAGCAGACTATTGGGTCCTGTTTTTGTAGCCAGTCTATGTCTTTTTATTTGGGAACTGAATCCATTGATATTAAGAGATATTAAGGAAAAGTAATTGTTGCTTCCTATTTTTTTTGTTGTTAGAGTTTGCATTCTGTTCTTGTGGCTGTCTTCTTTTTGGTTTGTTGAGTGACTACTTTCTTGCTTTTTCTAAGGCATGGTTCCTGTCCTTGTATTGTTTTTTTTTTTCTGTTATTATTCCTTGAAGGGCTGGATTTATGGAAAGTTAATGTGTGAATTTGTTTTTTATCGTGAAGTACTTTGGTTTCTCCATCTATGGTAATTGAGAGTTTGGCTGGGTTTAAGAGCCTGGGCTGGCATTTGTGTTCTCTTAGTATTTGTATAATATCTGTCCAGGATCTTCTGTCTTTCATAGTCTCTGGTGAAAAGTCTGGTGTAATTCTGATAGGCCTGCATTTATATGTTTTCTGACCTTTTTCCCTTACTACTTTTAACAGTATATCTCTATTTAGTGCATTTCTTCTTCTGATTATTATGTGTCAGGAGGAATTTCTTTTCTGGTCAAGTCTATATGGAATTCTGTAGGCTTCTTTTATATTCATGGGCATGTCTTTCTTTAGGTTAGAGAAGTTTTCTTCTATAATTTTTGAAGATATTTGCTGGCCCTTTAAGTTGAAAATCTTCATTCTCATCTACTCCTATTACCAGTAGGTTTAGACTTCACATGGTGTCCTGGATTTCCTGGATGTTTGAGATAAGATCTTTTGCATTTTTTTTTATTTGATTGTTGTTCCAATGTTTTCTATGGAATCTTCTGCACCTGACATTCTCTCTTCCATGTCTTGTATTCTGGTGCTGATGCTTGCATCTATGGTTTCAGATTTCTTGCCTAGGGATTCTATCTCTAGCGTTGCCTCACTTTGGGTTTTCTTTATTGTGTCTACTTCACATTTTAGGTCTTGGATGGTTTTATTCAATTCCATCACCTGTTTGGTCGTGTTTTCCTTCAATTCTTTAAGGGTTTTTTTGTGCTTCCTCTTAAGGTTCTACCTATTTAGCAGTGTTCTCCTGTATTTCTTTAAGTGAGTTATTAAAGTCCTTCTTGATGTCCTCTACCATCAACCTAAGATATGCTTTTAAATCTGGGACTACATTTTCGGGTGTTTTGGCGTTTCCAGGACCTGGTGAGGTGGGAGTGCTGTAATTCTGATGATGGTGAGTGGTCTTGGTTTCTGTTAGTAAGATTCTTATGTTTGCCTTTCATCATCTGGTAATCTCTGGAGTTAGTTGTTATAATTGTCTCTGGTTATAACTTGTTCCTCAGGTGATTATGTTATCCACTATCAGCAGACCTGGGAGACTAGTTTTCTCCTGAGTTTCAGTGTTCACAGTACTCTCTGCAGTCAAGATCTCCACTTGCAGAGAAGGGGCCCAGATATCTGGTGTTCGAACCTTCCTCCTGGCAGATGTTGTGATCCACTCAATAGAGGTACTAAGATCCCGTGGAGAGTCCTGTGGGGACCTTTGGGGTGTCCACAGACTCTGCCCCCAAGGTACCCGGTGCTGTCATGGACTGGAAGGGACTTGTGACCCTGATCATACCAGTTTCTCTGTTTCCCTTATTAATGCAGTCACAGGTCCTGTGTGATAGGATTGGAGCAGAAGTTGTTTTCCACTCACCAAAGGTCTTAAGATCTTGTGGATGTTTCTTTGAGGACCTTGGCGCTGTCCTCAGACTCTGCCCAAAATGTTGCCCAGGTGCTGGCACAGACCAGAGGGACTTGTGACCATTGTCCAGCCAGTTTTTCTGCTTCCCTAATTAATGCAGTCTCAGATCCTGTGAGATTGGATTGGAGCAGAGGTTGTTTTCCATTCACCAGAGGTCTTATGATCCTATTGAGGGTCTTGTGGGGACCTTAGGGGTGTCTGCAGACTCCGAGCCCAATGTGCCCTAGTTCTGGCTTGTCAGTCTCTCTCTTATGGTACACTTTCTCTGCCTCCTTAAACAGATATTGTAAATATATGTTTTCAGACTCTCTAGACGCTGTAACCTTTTCCTAATGTCAGAAGAGGACTGCCGTATAGAAGCCATGACACCTGTCAAATGCTGGCACGCTGAAGTAGGGTCAAAGGTAGTGTAACACTTCTATCCCTTTAAGAGGTACTCTAAAAACACTGATGGGGGCTCCTCCTTTTTCTCTTGTAGGATCTCTCTTACCTTGGCCAAATTGGTGGGGCACCTGCCAGCTCCTTTCAGTCCTATTATCAGAGCCCAGCAGAAAATTGTCAATTGCTCCTTATGGTTAGTCCTGTCAGGACATGTCAGAGGGAAGGCTGCATCTATTTCATTCAGAAGATTTATTGGCCCCCAGCATGCTCTTTCTTTTCTCTCAGAATCCTCTCCTTCTCCTCTGTGGTGAAAGAACCTGTAAAAGATGCTGACAGTCATCCCAAGTAGGCTGAAGAGAGAATATGAGAGATTCCATTAGATTAGCAAGGCTAGAGGGGTTTTCAACGAAGGGGAGTGTGATTTGCCTTCCAGTTATAGAGATCAGTGGAGGAAAAAGGCCATTATTGAAGGGGCTGCAGTTGTCTGGGGTCCGCTGCAGGAGGGTCATACGTACATAAAGGCAGTGCGATGGTTGATCTGGTCACTCTGGGCTTCGAGCTCGCTGGCCTTGGGCTTTAGCAACTGGTCCCTCCCCAAATATCTAGTGGTACCCTGTTGAGAGTTCTTGGAATGGACCAGTTGGGAATATGGTGGTGGGGTGCTGTGCCATTTAGGAGGTTCTTCTAATTCTGATAGATCTTGGGAGAAACTGAGTGCTGCAGTTCAACCGGTGCCAGTTTTAACTTTTGTTTTCCCTCTGGGTGGCAGAGGGCCAGGACTGGGGAGCCTGGATTATTCTTTTGAACCCAAGGGTTTAAACAGGATGGTAGAAGTGGGATCCTGTGCTACTTTTTTATAGATGAGAATGTAGGGCACTCAATCTGGCTGAGACCTTGGTCCCCTCTGTAAAACAACTTTAAGAGCTGAAAACAGAACCAAACCAAGAGTGCCCAATAGTGGACAACTAACATCAAAGCTGGCCATTCTGTAGAGCAGAAAGTTCTCTAAAATCTATTTCAGACATCCACAGAGAGAATGTGAGTCTTAGTTTCAATTTCAGTCCAGTGCTCATAAGGTCAGTCCATGGGGCATGCTAATAGTCAGTCCCATCATCAGAGTTACATACAGGAAAAAAAAAACAATATATACACACGAAGAGATTACAATAACCAAGACCAGGCCCCAATAAGATGGCCAAGAGAGCACACACTCAATTGGCACCCAGTAACAGAAACAGACAGCCGAGTGAGCACACCCTAACTTGGCACCCTGATAGGAGATCTCCAGGTATCTCTGGAATTCCCTCAGAACTCCTGGGATGTCCGAGAGGGTGGCAGCCAGTTTCTCCTGACATGTCTGTTAGTAACCCTCTTCCATCTGGGAGAGGGAGTTCGTTGCTCTCACGAGCATGTACAACTGTAAACCAAGAATAGTAAATTCAAACAGAGCTGGCACACAAAGATAGAGTCAAAGATAGAGGAAAGTTATAGAAAAAGATAGAGACAAATATACAGACAAAGATTGAATCCTACCTCCAATCAGGGTCTCTGAAAATTGGGGTAGGCCACAAATCCTGGTGGAGAAGCCCCCAAATGTAAGACCTCAGAAGCTGGGCCTCCTCTCAAGTCCCGGGATAAGCTGGCCAGCACCCAAGTGACCCAAGAGAAAACCACAAGTGATGCAATGTGCAAGAGTTTTTATTACTAGCTAGCTGAGGACAAAGTCCCTCTGCCTAGCAGGGCAGGGGAGTTTGACACCGAGCTGTGACAGTAAGGGGCTTTTAACAACTAGCTGAGGAATTGGGAGGAGTTGGAGAAGAGTTGGGAGGAATTGGGAAATGTTGTCAGGAGAGTTCTTCTCTTCCTGGTGTTCATGGTGAAATTTACAAGGCAGGAGTGGGGAGTGAGTTCTTTCTGAATTTTTATCTCCTTGTCCTTGGCACAGGAAGGCAGGCATTTCTGGCTATAAAGTATAGAAAGAAAAAGCTTTTTTGCTGGCTATAGAGAACAAAGAGCTTCTTCCTAGGTTTATTTTCAGAGATCTGGGAAAACAAGCTTGGGGAAAGTCTAGGGGCTTTACCTTACTGGGAGATATACTTTATGTTCGAGTCTCACAGTAGGACATTTTTTCTACCACACACAAAACTTTACACAGAAAATTATTTTTATTATTTATAATAAATATATAATATTTGGTTTGAACCAAATGTCATACCCATATAAAATACATGGTAGAATTCCAAAAAAAACTTGTAATATTTACTTTAAACAATTCATACATTTACACCTCACAGCACTTCTTCATAACTGTACTACCCTTGCTGAGATCCTTCTTCTTCCCAAATGGTCCCTCTCTTATTTTTATAATGGTTCTCCTTTTCTTTGTGTGTATATATGGAAACATCTCATGCAGGTGGTTTTATTGTACTTGTTGTTATGTTTTTGTGATCACAAGGTCTAAAGGACCACAATCTGGTCTTCAACTACACATATAAGAGCATCTGACCCTGAATTGCTCTTTTTCCTGAATCTACTTCTCCAGTCAAGGGATCACAAACACCACTTTTGAAGTACTCTATTGAAATGGGATAAAATTGAAAATATTGTGCCATATCTTTATCTGTTTCTACCTGAGGTGATATATTCTCATGTTTTTCAAATGCTGCGCTCTGTACTATATGGGCAACAGAAAATGGAAACATAATATGCTATATTAGTAAAAGGGAATAAAGTTTTAATGATTTGAATTTCTCAGTAAATACTGCCCATGTGAATTTTTAAAACAGCTTTGAGAAATGACATAATTACATACATGATATCCGGTATAGGTATAGATGAGAAGTAAGGTTTCCAAATTATAGGGCCATTGAATATCTTTACCTATATTATAGAAAAAAAAAACTTCCCTAACTTAAAAAAGATATGCTCATGAATATACAAGAAGCCTACAGAACGCCAAATTATTTGGACCAGAAAAAAAAAATCCTGCCATCATATAATAGTCAAAACACCAAATGCACAAATCAAAGAAAGAATATTAAAAGCAGTAAGGGAAAATGGTCAAGTAATATATAAAGCAAGATCTATCAGGATTACACATAACTTCTGCCCTGAGACTATGAAGGCCAGAAAATCTAGGGTAGATGTCATACAGAATGTAAGAGAGCAGAAATGCCAGCCAAGACTACTATATAAAGCAAAACTCTTTTAACATAGATTGAGAAAACAAGGTATACTGTGACAAAACCATATTTACACAATATCAACCAATGCATCCAGCACTTCAAACGATAATAAAGGGACAATTTCAATATAAAGAAGAAAATTACACTCGAGAAAAAGCAAGAAATTAAACTTGAAGGAAACCTAAAAGAAGATAGCTACATGAACAAAATTCCAACTCTAATAATAAAAATAACAAGAATCAACAAGTACTTTTCCTTAGTATCTCTTAATATCAGTGGACTCAATTCACCAGTAAAAAGGCATAGAATAACAAAATGGATGTGTAAGCAATAATCAGCACACCAGAAACAAACACCAAGGACAAAGTAAGACATTACCTCAGACTAAAAGGCTGGAAAAGAACTTTCCAAGCAACTGATCCCAATAAATAAGCTGTAGCAGCCATTCTAATATCAAATAAAATTGACTTTCAACCCAAAGTTATTAAAAAAGGCAAGGAGGGAAACTTCATATTCATTAAAGTTAATATTTACCAAGATGGACTCCCAAATCTAAACATTTATACTCCAAATGCAATGACATCCACATCCATAAAAGAAACTTTAGTAAAGCTCAAAACACACATTGTACCACATACAATAATATTGGAAGACTTCAACACCCCTCCCTCATTAATGGACAGATCCTGGGAACTAAAACTAAAAAGATACACGGTGAAATTATATTCTAAAACAAACAAATGTCAATTCTTCTCAGCACCTCAAGATGCCTTCTTTTTTAGTTATTTATTTATGTGCATAAAAATTAAAATGTGTGTACTTTTTCTGTATGTACATACCCACAACAGAAGAGTCCATGCTGTCCTAATAGATCAGAAGAGAACATCCAGATTCCCCACAATCCCTGGTAAACTCCCACCTCCACGTTCCTAGTACTGAGCTTGTTTACAATAGTGTGCTAGGATGTGCAGGCCCTCTCTCCCTCACTTATGTGCTAGGCTGCCCAGCCCCTTTTTCTCCCTTATGTGCTAGAGTGCTCATGCCTATTCTCTCACTTATGCCTCTATGGCCTACAGAGGCTGAAAGAGAGCAGTGATTCCCTAAAACTGTGGCTGTGCATAAATTGTAAGCCACTATGTGGGTGCATTGTGCCCGGTCCTCTTCATAGAACAGGTGCTTTTATGTTTGTTTGTTTGTTTGTTTGTTTGTTTGTTTTTTCTTTGTTTGTTTTTTGAAAGAGGGTTTCTCTGTGTAGACCTGGCTGTCTTGGAACTCACTCTGTATACCAAGCTGGTCTCAGACTCAGACATTCTTGGCCTCTGCCAACCAAGTGATGGGATTAAAGGCATAAAGCACCACTGCCCAAACAACAGTTGCTCTTATCAGCTAATTTTCCACTTTTCAAATAATCTAGTGTGTACTTCATGTATCTTTAGGGCATTTCTCCCATTTACTTACAAGGTGGAGGGTGTTTCCACCGGAACAGGGATCCAAAGTGGGATCCATGGCACCATGGCATGGGTGTTTATTGTTACATCCCAACATTGAGAAATCCATCAAGAATCATTGGAACAGACTTCAAATGCATCACTTGAAAGAATATAAACAAGAAAGGGGGGTAAACACAGACTGGGGGAGATGTATAAATAATCTGGTTTACCAAAGTTTTATTGAACCCAATGATCTCTACTCTGATATTAGTATGTCCATAAGAGTCCTGGGAGGCATCATGTATTCCCCAGTGCTGAGCAAATCTTGAGATGCCAGTAAAAGAAGCCTTTACAACTGCTCCTCCCTGGATAAAAATCAAAGGATTGATTTCTGTACAACTGCCATTGACTCCTCAAAGCACCCACTTGTGAAAGGAATGGATTTTAAAGTCCTGAATGAAAAATCTCTTTTTTCATAACAAATTCATTCTTTGGGTCATCTTTCATGTTGGAAGAAAAGGAAAAAGTTTTACTCTGATCTGCCCAACAAGTGATGGAGGATCAACAATCAGACCAAGGCAGGATCAGACCTTCATCTTCCAAGACACATTGAGGGACTATTTTTGGTTGGTGGGGACGTTCTTTGTCTGAAAAGTTAGGTGGTACAAATGTATCATTAACCCAAATTGCATCCTGCCCCGAATGGGCAGTGACTAGGAGTGAGTTCCCTCTTGCACCTGCGTACAAGGCTTGTTTACTAGTTAGGCGCAGGGGAGGCCAGCACCATCTTATAATGGACATTGCTCGTGGCACGCACGGCTCTTCTCAGTGATTGCTTGTGGCATGCATGCGATTGCTCATGGCATGGCACTACACAGCCGTCTATATAAAAATGAAAATGTAATTAAGGATAAAAGTGATACAGGAGAAATGGGTAACAATTCAAGGAGGAGAAGATAGGGATGAATTTGCTCAAACTCATTTATGTGTATGTAGAAAGTTCTTACCCAACAAATTTAAAACAAAGTAAGTAAGTAAGTAAGTAAGTAAGTAAGTAAGTAAGTAAGTAAGTAAGTAAGTAAGTAAGTAAGTAAGTAAGTAAGTAGGTAAGTAAGTAAGTAAATAAATAGACAAATATATATGTATGCACGTGCATATCCGATTGGTGTGTGTGTGTGTGTGTGTGTGTGTGTGTGTATGTGCATATAAGCTTGTAGGTATGTCGCACCTGTGACTAGAGGAATGCAATCATGCAGTAGCTTTCTTTATGTCCTATGAAGCAGTGTGTTGATTACAATATCTTTTGCCCATGGGATGTGGCATTATTAAAAGGTGTTGGCTTGTTAGAGGAAGTGTATCATTGTGTAGGCTTGCTTTTGTTAAGTGCTCAATCTCTGCTCAGAGACAAAAATCGATCCTCTTCCTTGCTACCTGTGGCCACAAGCTTCCTCCTGGTAGCCTTCAGACTAAGATATAGACCACTTAGTTCCTTCCCCTGCACCTCCTCTACCGGGGTGCTGCCATGCTTCCTACCAAGATAATAATGTACTGACCCTCTGAAACTGTAAGACAACCTCATTTAAATTTTCCTTATAAGAGTTGCCTGAGTCATGATGTCTCCTCACATCAATGAAACCCTATGGAACATAGGCAGTATGTTAGACTGATTTTTAATGCTTACAAGATATTGCAACCAGACTGCAAGCACAAAGTAAAGATGATGAATGAGTTGCTGTATTTTTTTTCTCCATCTACCCAAGGGACGTCAGACACTCCCAGATATGCTGGACTGCACCTAGATCTTACTACATCACAAGAGGTGTCCCCATCATCTTTGAGATCTGAGCAAGGAACTGTGGGACCTTTCTCATCTAAAGCGACTAAATCTAAGGAAACAACTGTAGGGTTTTCTGCATCTGCTCAGGGTACTAGGGGGCATTCCTTATCTGCACAAGCCACAGTAGGAAAGCCAATGTCTGCAAAGCCATCTGTGGGAACATTGCCTCCCACTCCAGGACCTTTAGGGTCCACCCAAATCACTCGGATCTGATCAGAAGCCTCTGGGAATTTCTTCCTCTTCACCGGGAACTCTAGGCTCTTCATCTTCCATAGAGCCTTCTGGACATTCCCTTTCTGACCAAGCGTCTCTAAATCTGTCCACAACTAGGCAAGGGAGTATACAAACTGTGCCGTCTTCTCCAAAGACTGTGCAACCTCCAACTTATTGCCAGAAATGTATGAGGTTTTCTCTTCTTTCTGAACCTTCTGGACAAAGATCCCCAGCTTCCTCAAGGGAGATTGGGCCGTTACTACCTAGCCAGAAATCTCAAAAATCCATTTCATATTCACCAGCAGATGGAAAAAACTCACCATCTGTACTAGGATCTCAGGAGCATCCTCTATCTAGTAAAGACTCTCAAGGATATGTGCTATCCTCTCAAAAGTGTAAGGACCTTTCCACAGCTGCAGAGGGGATTTTGCCTGTGCAAAGTTCTTTGTCATCCACACGAAAAAATCTAGAACCTTCCATAGATTCCACAGGGATATTGGTCATGGGACAATGTAAACACACAGAGACTACCTCGGGCCCTTTGCCTCTAGTGAGGGAGAATACTGAATCTTCTACATATGCTTTGCCTGCTCTAGGACCTTTGCCACCATCACATCGAGAACCTGGTACAAATTCATCTTTTACTCAAGGAGGTGCAGAAACATTCCCATCTAGTCCAGGGAACCTAGCACATTTGCAATCATCCCAGGGGCCTCTGACACATTCCATCTCAGCCCAGGCAATGACTCATATCTCTGGATCTGCTCTACTGCATTCAGCTACTTCCCTAGGAGTTTCAGAAACAAATGAATATTTTCCTTCTACCTGAGGGACTTCAGACACTTCCAGATGTGCTGAACTGCACCTGGATCATACTACATTATTACAGGTGTCACCATCATCTTTGAGATCTGAGCAAGGATCTCTGGGACCTTGCAAACCTGAAGGGACTAAATCTAAGGTAACAACTTTAGGGTTTTATGCATCTGTTCAGGGCACTACGGGTCATTCCTTATTGGCACAAACCAAAGTAGGAAAGTCCATGTCTGCAAGGTAGACAGTGGGAACTTTGACTCCCACTCCAGGACCTTTAGGGTCCACCCAAATCACTCCGGTGGTCTCAGAGTCTTTGCCATCTGATCAGAAGCCTCTGGGAATTTCTTCCTCTTTACCAGGAACTCTAAGCTCTTCATCTTCCATAGAGGCTTCTGGAAATTCCCTTTCATGACCAAGGGTCTCTAAAACTGTCCACAACTAAGCAAGGGAGTGTAAAAACTGTGCCATTTTCTCCAAAGACTGTGCAACATCCAACTTATTGCAAGAAAGGTATGAGATTTTCTCCCCTTTCTGAACCTTCTAGACAAAGATTCCATCTTTCCTCAAGGGACTTTGGGCCATTAATACCTAGCCAGAAATCTCAAAAATCCATTCCATATTCACCAGCATATGTAACACAATCACCATCTGTACTAGGTTCTCAGGAGCATCCTCTATCTAGTAAACACTCTCAAGGATATGTGCTAACCTCTCAAAAGTGTAAGGACTTTTCCACAGCTGCAGAGGGGACTTTGCCTGTGCTAAGTTCTTTGTCATCCACCCGAAGGAAAATAGAACCTTCGGCAGATTCCTCAGGAATATTGGGCTTGGGGCAATGTAATCACACAGAGACTACCTTGGGCCCTTTGCCTCTAGTGAGGGAGAATACAGAATCTTCTACATCTGCTTTGTCTACTCTAGGAACTTTGCCACCATCACCTCGAGAACCTGGTACACATTCATCTTTTACTCAAGGAGGTGCAGAAACATTCCCATCTGGTCCTGGGACCCTAGCACATTTGCAATCAACCCAGGGGCCTCTGACACTTTCCAGCTCAGCCCAGGCAATGACCCATATCTCTGGATATGCTGAAGTGGCTCTACTGCATTCAACCCCTTCCCCAAGAGTTTCAGAAACAAATGAATATTCTCCATCTACCCAAGGGACTTCAGACACTTTCAGATTTGCTGGACTGCACCTGGATCTTACTACATCACTACAGGTGTCACCATCATCTTTGAGATCTGAGCAAGGAACTCTGGGACCTTGTTCAACTGAAGAATGCCATCTAGAAGTGACTAAATCTAAAGAAACAACTCTAGGGTCTTCCACATCTGCTCAGGGCACTGAGGGGATTTTTTTATCTTCAGAAGCCACAGTAGGATAGTCCCTATCTGCATAGGAGACTGTGGGAGCTTTGCTTCCCACTCTAGGACATCTGGGGTCTACCCAAAATACTCAGGTGCTACCAGAATCTGTGTCATCTGATCAGATGTCTCTGGGAATTTGTTTATCTTCACAAGGAACCCTAGGTTCTTCATCATTCCAAGAGGCTTTCGGACATTTCTGTTTTTCCCAAGGGTATCTAAAACAGCCCATTTCTAAACAGGGGAATACACAAAGTGTTTCATTTGCTCAAGATACTTTGCATCCTCAAACTTCTTGTCAGACAGAAGTAGGATTTTCTCCAACTGCCCATCATTTTGCACAAAGATCCCCAGGTTTCCCAAGGGACACTCGAACTTTCCTACCTAGCATGAAATCTCAAGAAACCTTTTATCCTACACCATCAGATATAGGACATTGCCAACCTGTACTGTGTGCTCAAGAGCATCTTGTACCTACTCCAGAGGTTCTAGAAGATTTGTCATCTTTTCAAAAGCACAAGGAATTTTCCTGGGCACAAGAGGGAATTTTGCTCATGCAAAGTTCTTTTTTCCCCAAACAAAGAAATCGAGAAAATTCAACAGATGCCACAGGGATATTTGCACAATATGAAGAGTCACACAGTGCTTGAGGCCTTTTTCCACAAGTGAGGCAGGCTGTAGCATCTTCTCAGTCTTCTTCAGCAAATCTAGGAACATTGCCACCATCATCTCCAACACCTGGTAGACATTCCTCTTCTGCCCAAGGAGGTGCAAAGACTTTCCCATTTGGTCAAGGGTATCTAGCACCTTTGCAATCTGCCCAGGGGCCTCTGAAACTCTCTATCTCAGCCCAGGCAATGATGAATACATCACAATGCTATGAATGTTCTCATAATCCTCTGGGTCTTTCATCCTCAGAACAAGGGACTCCAGCATCTTTTGATTTTGCTCAAGGAGGTGTGAGTCCCAGTCTCTGCACAAGGGGACCATACATCTGTCCAAATATCCACAAAGGTCTACCCAACATTCTACATCTTCCAAAAGGTATTCAAGTCCTTCTTTACATACACAAGTTATAGGAACTCAGTCCACATCTACAAACTACACAGTAGCAGACTACCCATCTTTACCAGTGTGTCAGGGTTATAACCACCCTGTTCAAAATACAGCAAGGATTTTGAGATCTGACCAGGGATCTCTGAGGATTTCAGCAAATACACAGGCTCTGTAGAAACATTGCTGCCTCCCCAGGGGACTCTAGGATATTCATCATTTGCATCAGGAGCACAAAAATTTTCAACAGCTACCCCAGGACATGTGATATCCAATGACTCACCTCTGGAACTTGATATTTCTGCCTAACTTAGTTCCTCACTTTCTTCCCTAAGCCTTTTGGATCTTCCGTTTCCACAGAAGAGCCTTTAGACCTCTCTAAACTTACAGAGGGACCTTTAACTTCATTCCAGGGACCAAATGAGTCTTTGAATTCTCTACAAGGGGTTCAACAAACAGATCCATCTGCTTCAGATCCTTCAGGATCTATGCATTCTTCCAAAGGACCCATGGTAATTTCTTTATCTGATTGAGGAACACTAGGATCTATATCATCTGCCCTAGAGACTTTGACATTGTCCCTATCTGCTCAAGGGAATGCAGGACATTTGTTATCTGTTCAAGAAGCTGGAGGCCCTTGGCTGTCTTTATAGGGGAACCTGGAAGGTTGTACCTATACACATGGCAAGCCAGGAATATCCAATGCTTCACCACGAGCTTTGGAAATTTCAGCCTCTACCATAGTGAGTCTAGGACCTTCTCCATCTGTCCAATTGGATTTGAAAGTGTAACATTCTGTCTTAATGTCTCAGAGACCTTTCATGTCTGCCCAAGGTGTACTAGAAACATCAATATCTTCCCAAGGGCTTACAGAAACTTCCTTGTTACCTCAAAAGCCTCCAGGACACTGGTTGGAAAAGGAGGCTTTAGGATATTCACCATCCAATCCAGAAGATCTTGGACTTTCTGATTCTTCCCAGGACACACTAGAAATATGGGCATGTATGCAAAATAGTACAGAAATACCATCTGTCACCCAAGAGGTCATAGAATCTTTGTCAGCCACACAAGATTCTCCCAAATTACCAGCTCCTTCACCACTTAGTCCAGAGGCAGAAGAACCTCTGACATATACACAATCCATTTCTAAGAGTTCAGAATCTGTGCCAGGGACTCCAGAAGCTTTGGCATCTGTGTTAGGGTCTCTGTGTCTTTTGAAACCCAATGAAGGTGCTCTGGGCCCTTTAGTATCTGAACAAGGGATCCTGAGAACACCAGCATTTCCCCAGGAAAGTCTAGAACTTTCTCATCCTGCCCAGGGGCCTCTAAAACCTGTGACATCTCACCAAGAAACCGTGGATACTTCCTTTTCAACAGAGTTTCAGGGACTGTCCCTTTGTGCAGAAGGGGACATTATTCCTACCGCTCCTCATGAAGATGTATGGAGAAATTTCTCTTATCTCAAAAAGAGCCCTAGACGTTTGAAATCTAACCAAAAGATATTGAAACATGTCCCAATTCCTGAAAGGGATATCAGATACTGCCTTTCAGAACTTGATGCCTTAAAATGTATCTCTTCTGCCTTAAGTAGCCTCACATCTTCCAAGTATGCAGAAAAGGAATCCAGTCCTACCTCTACTCCTCAAAGGAGCATCTCCCCCTTAAAATCATCTCAATTTAGTTTCAGATCTAGTATCCTTTGTAAAAAAAAAAAAGGTCTCAGTCATTCTCCTCCTCCAAGAGATTGCCCCACACCTTCTAAATTGCGGAAAACAAGACCAAGCCCTTCCTCTGTAGATCAAGAGGGCCTGAAATCTGTGCGCTCAAAACATGCGGGCTGGAAACACTGCCATTTTCCAAAATTTGGGTAAGAGTTTGCAAATTTAAGAAAGAGGTGTAAAGCTTAAAACTATGACTAACATAAACTTCGCCACTTCTGATTCTGCTAAAGGAGCCTGCAGATGCTCACCATCTTATGAGGTGGGCCTCAGAAGTCCCCTACCAAGCCAAGGCATTCACAGACCATCTAAGTCTACTGAAACCCCATCAGAAAAAGCCCCTTCTGACCAATGGGACACCAAAGCTTCCAATTCAGAGCATGAGGTTGACAAGCCATCCTCCATCCTTACAGAAGAGTGCATGCGAACCACTCTTTCTCATGAAGACAGCCTCAGGCATCACACCTTCCTCATGAGATTTCCAGACATGCTACTTCTACCAAGAGAAAACAGAGGAAAGCCTCTGTTACCCAAGGAGCCCTGCAAATTTCCCCTACAGATCAAGAATGCATTGAGTCATCTCCAGATGGAGACAGTCCCCATAGAGGTGTGCAACACTCATCATCACAGCAAGAGGATATCAGCCATTCTTTTTCTACTAAGGAGGACTCAAAACATATTCCTAATGTCCAAGAGGGAGAGAAAACTTCCAGAAGTGCCAAACGGGAGCCCATAGCTTTTGTGCCTATCCTTTGGGCATTCATACCTCCAAAAGGGAGTACCACATTCCCTTTTGGAACATTCCCTGTTATGCAAAGATATGACAAACATACAATATCTCAAGCAGAGGATGTGGTACCTGCTCTCTCCTGTCCTTGGAGAGACCCATCATTACAATATGAATTTGGGTTCCCCCTTTGTGACCATTCTGTCCTAGGAGGCCACAAATATACACATCATTTGAAAATCAATCTCAACAGGATCTCACTGCAAAAGGGGAGTTTTAGTTCTTTCCTCTCCCCTAAAGGAGGTGTCGGACCTTCTCAATCAGACCTATGTGGACTCAGACTTTCCAGTTCTCACCAAAGGGACACTGGCTTTGTGATCCCTGTTTCAGAAAGGCTCAGAATGCTTCAGGCTGAAATAGGTGGCCCCTCAAATGCTCCATCTAAGAAACAGGGCCTCACCGGTGCTTTTTATGACAAAAGAGATATCGAAAATGCTCTAGGAGGCTTACGACTTACTCCTTGCTTCTGACTTCCTCCTTCTGCCCAGGGACACACCAGAGCTTCCCAGCCTGCCAAACGGAACCTGTAAGGCAGTCCATCTCAAGAGGGTGGCCTGGGCCCTGCTCTCTCTTACTCTGGCATTTTCAGTTCTTTTTTGATACAGAAGCTGCCCTCATATTTTCCCTTTCTATGCCCCGTATGAACAACATGAATTTAGAACTTTTTTCTTTTCATCAACTATCTATCAAACTTACAATTTCCACTCCTAGCTGCCTCAGATGCACATTGAAGCATCATCTATGCCCCTGTGACTAAAAGCAGGACAAGAATCCCATTTCTGATTAAGAGTAGCTCACAATTGTATCGAGAAGAATGTGCTATATAATTTTCACCTCATGGAGAGTATTATGTGATTCTTCTGAACATTGAGTACCTAGAACTACCTACTAGATCTGATCTAGTCCATGAAAAATCCACTCCCTTGATCTAAGGTGCACCAAGTGCTTCTTATTCTGATCCTCTGACCTAATTACCCCTGTCCAAGGATCAGGACCCGGGTTCCTGAAGTCTCAGAGCTTAAGAGTAGCCAGCACGTTAATAAACCCAGGAAATAGACATTAAGCTGACCAGCAAAAATGAGAAAGCCTTGCCATTTTTAGAAGTAGGCAGCAGATTTATCAGGAGAACTAGCTGGGAAATGTCTTCTAGCACACTGGAGATTGATTAAGCTGTTGCATGGCCTGCATGATATGCGTGTTCTAGGTTCCCAGGAAGCCTCAATCATGAAATATTCAGGCCTTCTCTCCTCTCCACATCGACCCTTGATCTTGTACAGATACAATAGTCTTTGGCATTTCTACTTTCCCCAACATGGTGTGAACCTTTCTGCCTCTAAAGGATGGCATCCTTTATAGACTGTTTGTGGATACATCAACATTATCACTCTGTCAATGGGTCCTCCAAGTCCTGTTTCTGACACACAAACCTCAGAATTATCCCTTCAGCACCAAGAAGACTCACACTGTCACCCCCATGCTTGAAGTGGAGCTTAAATCACTCTCAGTGGCTCAAGGAGTCATCAGGTACACTTTGTCTAAATTAGGAATTCAAAAACACTCCAGGCATTCTTCTCTGGTAAGGTTCAGACCTACAGCTTAAGAACCACAGATCTTCTAAACTACTGTATGGACCAAGGGAACTTCTGATATGCCCATTCTGAACCAGGGATCCTCAGATCATCCCCAATAGCCTAAGTGACCTTCATCTTACCTGTCTAGAACCAATGTGCTGGGGCTGGAGAGATGGCTCAGCAGTTAAAAGCACTGACTTCTCTTCCACAGGTCCTGAGTTCAATTCTCAGCAATCACTTGTTGTATCACAACCATCTGTCATGGGACCTGATGCCACCTTATGGTGTGTCTGAAGACAATGTCAGTATAACCACATACATGAAATAGAACCTATGTGACTCACAACTTACACCAATAACTCAAGGGGGATTCAGATGTAACCCCTGAAATTAAATATGTTAGAAACTCCCCAGTATTGAAGGCAGCATTATCATATGAGAACCAGAAACCTCAGAATTTTGTTAATTTCCCTCAGAATTACCACTTCAGAACAAAGGTGTCACATAGGTCCTCAATAACTGAAGATGCCCTGATACATATGACATGATAAGCAAAGGACTTATCAACAGACCCCAACAACATTTTAAGAAAGCCACAAAGTTGGCTCTTTTACTATCAGCATGCAATAGCATTGATGAAGATACAATGGGGACTCAGATGTATCCTTCTAGACCCAGGATAATTTATACCTCCAGCATAAATATCAAGTCCACCACGTCAGGCACCCTCAGATGTAAAGTATCCCATAACTTCAAGGGGGCTGACACCCAGTTGGTTTATCTTTTGAAGAGGGCCTAAACCTTGCTTCCTCTAAACATAGTATCCCCTGACATTATGTGTATGCCAAAGGGGTCAGCTGACCTTGAGTAAAATGCTTTATTCTTCCTCCTTCTGCACTGGAAGGGTCTGAGACATGCCTCTCTGATGAAGCAAGGTATAGAACTGACCTTGTGAGTGAGAAGTTTATCTCAAATATTCAGGCTCAGGTCTAGTGTGCTTCAGGCTGAATCCTTGGTACCAAGAGTACACAAGAGCTTCGGTCTTAGTTCATGGTGGACTCAGGTCTACCACTCAACTAAGAGCTTCTACCTCAGACCTTATTGGTTAGGGAATACACTTTTGACCACCAAAAACAAACAAACAAACAAAACAAACATCACAGAAATCCAGAGTCAAGTCCCATGGCCAATGTATAAAAATCTCAGCCTGGATCCAAGGCTCTCTTTAAGCTGGTCATCAGAAAGGTAACTGTACACTACACCCACACCTTTGTGCTTTGTTGTAAGTTTAATAGGCACCAAATCCAGGGACTTTGAGCCAACTTGTCAGAAGAAACCTCAGATTGCTGTCAAATCTTCATGGAGTCCTCAGAGATAAGAATTTTTTAGAGTTCTCTGAAGATGTGGAGACCTGGAGTGCCTGAAACAAACTCCTCTACAGAAGGTGAACAGGGCAACTCTCCTACTGTCCAACAAGGTTGAGGGACTTTCTACTTTCCAAACCTATAGTATTTTCCTTCCTGTGATGATCAAGGTCATAAAATGTACACCTTTGATGCAATGGGCTCTCATAAAAATCCCTTCCATTAAGGAACCCATGGGATATTTTACCTCTGACCAAGGAGAATTGCTCCCTCTGCTCAAAGTTCACAGAAATCAAGAGGAGGAGGCCAATCCTGGAACCTTATGCCACTTCCTTGAGTATAGTCACATGACATTGTGTGAAATCATCATTCTAACTCAGTTCTGGTTGGTTGAACATAATTCTTAGGAGGCAATCATGCTGAGGATACAATCCGAAGCTTTTCATGAATCATTGTATCTATATTTGGTGCCTTGCTAATTCAGCTAAGGATATGGATACCCCAGGCTGTGAGGAACTGTCAGAAATTGTGGCAATGCTAGGACCTCATGAGCTAAGGTAAGCAATTTAATTTTTGCTCAAAATATTACGGGGATTTTTATACTCTGATCATCTCTCCTGTTACAAGGATATCAGCAACTCCTTTATCCCCAGGGCTACTCACTCCTTCTACCTTTGCTTAAGGAGGCATCACATATTCCCACTGAAGCAAAGGGAGCCTCTGATCATACCAGTTTGTCCAAAGCAGGCTTGGACATTAATTTAGGTCGAGGAATCCCACAAAGCTTGCTGATATTATGGACTGAACCTTAGATGTTTTTCCTAATGTTTCCCAGATTTTTCCTTCAGTTCAAGGTAAACTCTAGGTTCAAAAAGGTTTCAATGAAGAATTTTTGACATAGATACTCTGTCAAGGAAGAAACTTTCATTTTATCTTTGAATTAGGGAAATATAGACTCACCCTTAAATTTAACCGGGGATTAATACAAATTCTGCTGCTTATGGAGCCTACAGAAAAGCCACTGACATGAAAAACTCAAGCCAATGTTCTTTTTTTTTTTTTCCTCAAAGAAACTTTAAATCAACTTCTCTTGACTATGCTTACCTCAGAAAATCCACTTTTATCCATAGAACCATGAGGTCTATTCCTCTAGGAGTTCCTAAAGTTTCCCTTCAGACCTGGATGGCCAGGCATGCTCAAATAAAAGAAGAGATGCCAAGCACTCTGAAATGATGTCCTGGGACATGACAGTAATTATATGAACCCTAATTTAATTTTTAATTTTAAGCCTGTCACTTGAAATGGATCAATTCTATATTGTTGCCTATGCCTGGGATGCTGCTGTACAGCTTATGGGGAACATAGAGCAAGAGTTTACGAAACAATTTGTAAGAAAAATGCTCTGATTGTTGGCAAGCAAAACTCAAAGTCTCAGAACACATGGGTATTCTGGACTATGAGGACATTTGCACTTGATAAGTTATTTTTGACATCTTCCAATTCCCAAGGTAAACTTTTGTCTGAGGGATTCTGTGACCTTCCTGCTCTTCCTTATCCACCCAACAAGTTCTCTTTCTCAAAAATGACATTCACATATATGAAGTATATATGTGAATGTATACTTCAAAGTAGTTTTATACCTAGCTGGTCAGCCATATTTCCAAAAGTGACTCCTTCTGTAAACAATGTACCCTAGACCATTCTGGTTTGAGGTCCCATAGTCCAAGTTACAAATCAGAGCATAGTACCTGTGCCATCTGCCTTTAGGCAAGTCAATAGAAATGTAATAACTTCATTAATTCTGCCTAGACCTGGATAGATGAACAAAGTAGAAGAAGTATACTAGCCAGCAACAGTCATTGAAAGTCTTTGGAAGAAAAAAAATATGTTGCTGCCATGTCTCTCCTGAATGAACACAAACTATGAAAATAAAAACTCTGAATAAGAATTGGAAACTTATGATCATGCCTGGAAACATTCTCCACTCTATAAGGTACCAGGGACCTTTACCTTTGACAGAGGTGTATATGGCAATTTCACATTCTGCCTCAAGAGGAGTCTGCCCTCCTCTTTCAGTAGGGCATTCGAGATTTCCTCTCTAACATGGGGCACACATTTCCCCATTGTAACTCATTTTCTTCTCACTACACTGAATAGAATGTCAGAACTCTCCTAGGGCTAACATTGCCTTAGACTCTATTGGTCAAATGTCGCCTAAAACATGTATTATGCCTTATACGGAATATTCCTAATCCTACCAAGTAGCTTTGAATCATTTTTCCTTAAAGGGATGTCAGACCATGGGAGACTTATACCACTCATTCTACATAAAAGAGAATCTAACAATCCCTGTCTTCCCAGTAGGAATCTGGGCCTATTGTCTACTTCAATTCACCAAGTGGATTTTAGAACTTCAGTTTCTGCAAAGGGGGTCCTGGGAAATCAAAGACTATTGAAAGGGCTCTCAGAACTAGCTCCTGTGTCAAAGGGGCGTTTCAGACATCTACTCTCTGTATTAGGACTCTTCAGGTCCATCTGTGCAATTATTGAACCACCAGAGATTCTCTTCTGGCTGTGCCTCGCAAATACCCCTATTAACTAAGTTTGCTTTAAACATATCCATACAATACATACACGACCAATGACACCTCACATTTTCTATCCTTTTAGATCATAGGACAGAAAATAGAAATCTAAAATTGGCTCTCATATCCTGTGCCTCAAAAATGGTCATCAAAATGCACCATTCCTATCTCTTATTCACTGATGTATGCAGCTGAACACAGCCTCGAGGAAACATCAATGCTTGCATAACTACTTATGTTGGGAGATTGTTGTGACCACTGACTGGACTCTCAAAGATGTTACACAGGGTATGCATATGGGGGAAATACTTGGAAGCCAGTGAGGCAGAGTCTGAACATTCCTCCAGTACCCAATGAAGCCTAGAAACTTCCCCTGCTGACCATGGGTGAACTGGATATTTCTGACCTGCAAAATATGACTGGGGACCTCTAGTTTAGGAACTAAGACATTCACGATTTCTTCTCTGTTGAAGGTGGTCTTGGAACTTACCATTCTTAGAAGAGGTTCTCATAACTCCTCTGTTCCCCAGATTCCTCTCACACTCCTTGTTTTTTGAAGTAGCCAAGAGAACTAACCTGGGTGAGGCTCAGTGAGGTTCGGTCTTTTCCTTCCCCCAAAATATGACCTTGGATCTTGTCCATTTCTGCAAGGGAGGGGGGCGTTAACCACTGTGTTTGACCAAAAAAGGTCACACTTTTCTTTATTCCTAAAATGCCATTAGATATGCTCTTTTGAATAATAGTGCATGGTGCCTTGTATCTTCAAGCATTCACTTATGACTTTGAACTATATCAAATGTATATTCTCTAATTAAGTATGATTCAAGCCTTTCCCTTTTATAAGGATGACAGGGAAAATATATTGTTTTTCTCTGGTTTGTGGTCCCAGGTCATTCATATATATATATATATATATATATATATATATGTATATATATATATATATATATATATATATATATATATATATATATATATATATATATATGTATATATAATTATTGACTGGATCCTATGTTATGCTTTCCAATCCAATTGAATTTTTGTTGCCTATATATATACATATTAAGACAAACTGAAGGCGGCAACCTAGCCAGGGACAGACATCCAGGCTGTTTGAAATGGCTTGGACTGTTGTCTGAACTCCCCCAGATTAAACACAGGATGTGGAACTTGTACCAACTATGGAAGATTTGGAAGCTGAAGAGCAGTGGAGGAACTTCCTTTACTGATCAAGGTAAAAGGGACATTCATGCATAACAGGATGTTGCATGGCACTTACCCCCTCTCCAAGGTTTTTCTAATGCATACCATTGTACCAACCAGGTCTCATTATTTTCTCTTACTCCTAAGTGCCCAGTACTTCCTCTCTTCCCAAGTTACCTCAGTCCTTTGCTTTGTTTTGTTTTTCACTGAAGAGAATGTCAGACATTCCTCCTATGACTAAACCTCCTGCAGACCTTCTCTATTTGCCCAAGATTGTCTAAAGTACTCATTTAGTGGAAATACCCTCAAACTTTCAGTTTCGTTGAAAGTGGGACTCAGTCATTTCTCTTGTGACAAAAGATGTCCCAAAACACTGCCTGCCAAATACTGAAGTGGATGCTCACAGTCATCCATTGGACAGAGCATAAGGTCCTCAATGAAGGAGCCAGAGAAATACCCAGGGACATGAAGGGGACTGAAGCCCCATAGAAGGAATATCAATATGAACTAACTAGTACCCCTCCCCCAGAGCTCCTTGGAACTATGCCACCAATCAAAGAAAACACATGGTGTAACTTGTGGCTCTAACCACAAGTGTAGCATAGGATGGCCTAGTAGGTCATCAATGGGAAGAGAGGACCTTGGTCCTGTGAAGGCTCTATGCCCCATTATAGGCAAATGCCAGGGCCAGGAAGCAGGAGTAGGTAGGTTGGGGAGCGGGGGGAGGGAGAAGGCATAGGAGATTTTCAGAGGGCAATCTAGGAAAGTAGATAATATTTGAAATGTAAATAAAGAAATTATCTAATAAAAAAAAATGATGCCCCAGACTAAGTAAGCTTTATGCCATTCCCACTGAAAAAGGTAGAATGATGTCCACTCACATGCAGTTCATTGTAGTACAAAAAGGGGCTATAATTACCTCCTTCAACCTCAAGGAACATAGACATCTAATTGCTTGCCAAGGGTGTATGTGCCATGGAGCAATGATGACAGAGACCTCAGGTTTGGATCCTATGGCCAAGAGGGTCTCATTTATTATACCTGTAGTCATAGGAGTTTCAGATATAGCCTCTTGGCATGCCCAAGAGTATTCATTCCAAGGGCACCTTAAACTTGACATAAACTCATATTACCTCAATGCCACTCTCTATTAGAAAGATTGCAAGGCAAACAGAATTGCAACTTCACAGTGGACTCTCACATATTTCTGAGTGTAGGGCAGAGGGCAGAACATAGAAAGAAAACTAATATACATGCGATCTTCCTAGAGTTAGGTGTCAGAAATGCTGTGTTCCTGTCTCTCAGTTATAGATAGGTACAGACAAATACAACCTCATGTCAGACAACCAGTCTCCCTGTTGGAAGATTGTGCTGATTGTTCCTTGTATTCTTCCCAACAGTATATACAATATATGGATAATGTAAGGTGGGAAGACTAGATGGAAGCAAACTGCACTACCATTCTGTTCTCCTGCTACCCAAGATAAACTAGATTTTTCCCCTTTTTTTTCCCCTTTTGCACAGTGTGGTGACTTGCTCCTGCTATTTGGTTAATCATGGCCTGAAACTAACTAACTTACTTTCTCTCTCTCTCTCTCTCTCTCTCTCTCTCTCTCTCTCTCTCTCTCTCTCTCTCTCTCTCTCTCTCTCTCCTCTCTCTCCCTTCCTTCCTTCCTTTCTTTCTTTCTTTTTTTTCCTTCTTTCTCTCTCTCTTTCTTACTTTCTTTCTTTCTTACTTTCTTCCCTCCCTCCCTCCTTTCTTTCTTTGTTTCTTTCTTTGTTTCTTTCTTTGTTTCTTTCTTTGTTTCTTTCTTTGTTTCTTTCTTTGTTTCTTTCTTTGTTTCTTTCTTTCTTCCTTTCTTTCTTTCTTTCTTTCTTTCTTTCTTTCTTTCTTTCTTTCTTTCTTTCTTTCTTCCTTCCTTCCTTCCTTCCTTCCTTCCTCTCTTTCTTTCTTTCTTTCTTTTCTTCTTTCTTTCTTTCTTTCGTTCTTTCTTTTTCTCTCTCTCTCGCTTTCTGTCTCTTTATTTCTATCTCTCTCTCTTTCTCTCTCCCTCCCTCATTCTCTCTCTCCTTTCTTTTTCTCTCTTTCTTTCTTTCTCTCTTTCTTTCTTTCTTTCTTTCTTTCTTTCTTTCTTTCTTTCTTTCTTCCTTCCTTCTTTCTTCCCTCCTTAATTTCTTTCTCTTCTTTCCTTCTTTCCTTCCTTCCTTCCTTCCTTCATTCCTTTGTTCCTTTCTCTTTTAAGTATTTATTTATTTATCATATATACAGTGTACTCTATGCATGTGTGCCTGCACATTAGAAGAGGGCACTGGATACCATTTCAGATGTTTGTGAACTCAGGATCCCTGGGAGTGCCGTCAGTGTTCTTAACCACTGAATCATCTCTCCAGCCCCAGGTACTTTCTCTTTAAGCAAAACAGGTCAGGAAGGTCATAGAAGTTGCAGGTATGAACACATGCTACTCAACCTGTTTTCAAGGTATCTCACACCATCACCTTTGGCTGAAGGGTCATCAGAATTTCACTTGGGATAGGTGGCCTTCATGACCTACTGCTGTTACCAACAATACCCAAAACCTTCCATTTCTGACCAAGGTCCGTTATAATTATGACTGGAGTTTACTATTGGAATCTCAGAATTTTCATTTTTCCCAAGGGTACCAAAATCCAGGTATCATAAGAGGATCCTTACATACATATGGGCCTCAAATATAACACTCCAATCATGAGCTTTAGATCATTTCCCTCCAACGATGGTCTCTAGGAAATTATACTTCACTTAATTCTGCCCTGCATTAACAGAGCCTGAAACTTAGGTCATTTATCCTTCGAACCATCCATGGCTGGTGTGCGTTTGTGTGTGTATGTGGGTGTGTGAGTGCGTGTGTGTTTGTGTGAGTGTTGTGTGTGTGTATGTGTGTGTGTGTGTTTGTGTGTGTTTATGTATGTGTGAGTGTGGGTGAATATGACAACAAGCTAATGTTCAACTCTTAGTGATACTGTGAGCACTCTGCTGCCTATCTTAAATCATCACAGCTGTCAGTGTCTAAAGCTAACTGAATTCCAGAAAGCAATTTAGTAGATTTGACTAATGTCTCCTTACATCACATAGATATTTTCTACAATGCATATAAGCACATATATTTTAGAATATACTGAAACTTGAAAATGTAAATTAAAAAAAAACAAAAAACAAAAACCTCTACCAACTTCAAATTAAAAAACACATTTATTTTAGAATTCTCTAGGATACTCGCAATTTCCTGTATTCCCTACTCATGATGTACATATGTTAGCATCTTACAAATTTGTATGACAATAATGAGGAGAAAATAAAATTTGTAAGGAAAAAAAAAACAGTTTTGTCTTAGTCTACTTATTAACAAATGCCTGGGCCACAAACTGGCTTATTCCCAGAATAACTTATTTAACACATTCAAACTATTTTATGTTTTGTACATTTTTAGTTACCCCTTTATCTATTTACTTAGCATCTTCCTAAATATCTCCCTTAGCATATGTGCCAGCATCTGTCCCTGAATCTGTTTATTCTCCTAATATTTCATAGACTACTCTCTTTTTGAAAAGTCTCACCTCATATTTTCTTCCTCAGCTCATTTGTCATACACATTATTTAATTGACAGGTGATGCTTATAAGAGAGTCTCAAAATTTGGGGCACTAATAACAACTAAATATCTCATTTAAAATATATAAAGTAGGTTTTGTGTATGCCACATGGCTGCAGTACCTGGAATGGCCAGAAGAAGAAGTCAGATCTCCCAGACTTAGAGACAGATGCGAGGGTGCAAAAGGTTCTGAGCCATCTCTCCAGCCCCTCAATAACACAGTTTTGTCACAGAAAAGATAAAAATTGACATTGCCATTTCTAAATTCTTTCACACTGTAGATATCAGTCCACACTCCTTTTAGTAGTCAAGAGACCTGGAGTATATTAACGTTTTCTTACTCTCACTTTTGAGGGTACTTACACCTGAATTTTCCCTAGTATAAGATTGTATAGGCATGAATGGCAGATTTTCCAGGCTATTTGCTAACGGTATACCTGTTTTGGTCTACAGAGCTTCCATACACTATCCTGCATGTCCTTAATCTCTGACAACCCCCTTACCTTGTGGATTCTTACCTTTGAACACTGATTTACACTTTTTTCTTGTGCAGCCATCAGTGTTTTGGCACTAACAGATTTTGTTCAGTAGGTGCTATTTAACACATAAAGATCCACTGAATTTTAAAATATTCATTGTTATAATCTAATTTTATACAGATAGTATTAAGATCTTGTATGGAATTCAAATGCTTCAACAGAAATGAATTGAATTTTGGACGTTGTGTAAACTTTTAAAACAATCCTCTGGTTTTAAAATTTGGTGTGTGTGTGTGTGTGTGTGTGTGTGTGTGTGTGTGTGTGTGTGTGTTTGTGTGTGTGTTTGTGTGTGTTACTCACCGTGGCTAAGTTTCCATCAACAAAATTTTCACAGACAAATCCAAGAATAGATGGGGGAGACTCAGAAACTTTCACCCCCAACAAAGGAGTTATTGAAAATTAATGGCTTCAAGGGAGAGGGCCAGTTTTCTTCATGGATTTGGCTAGTGAAAGGTTGCCCATGTTCCAGTATATATTTGTCCCTACCCACACATATGTAGTCAGCACTAAATGGACTCAACTGTCTATATAAAAATGCACATGGAATTAAGGATAAAAGTGATACAGGAGAAGTGAGGAACATTTCAAGGAGGAGAAGATAGTGATGGATTTGCTCAAACTCATTTACGTGTATGTAGAAAGTTCTTCACAAACAAATTTAAAACAAAGTAAGTAAGTAAGTAAGTAAGTAAGTAAGTAAGTAAGTAATTAAATAAATACACAAATATATTTGTATAGACATGCATATCAGATAGGCATATGTGTGTGTCTCTGTGTGTGTTTGTGTGTGTGTGTGTGAGTGTGCACGTGTGTGTGCATATAAGCATGTAGATATGTAGCACCTGTGACTAGAGGAATGCAATCATGCAGTATCTTTCTTTATGTCTCTCTGCCATTTTCCTATGATGCAGTGTGTTGATTAGAATATCTTTTGCCCATGGGATGTGGCACTATTACAAGGTGTTGGCTTGTTTTAGGAAGTGCATCGTTGTGTAGGCTTGATTTTATGTAGTGCACAATCTCTACCCAGTGACGAAAATCGATCCTCTTCTTTGCTACCTATGGCCACAAGATTCCACCTAGTTGCCTTCAGTCTAAGATATAGACCAATCAGTTCCTTCCCCAGCACCTCCTCTACCTGGATGCTGCCATGCTTCCTACCAAGATCATAATGTACTGACCCTCTGAAACTGTAAGACAACCTCAATTAAATTTTCCCTATAAGAGTTTCCTGAGTCATGATGTCTCTTCACATCAATGAAACCCTATTGAACATAGGCAGTATGTTAGCCTGATTTTTAATGCTTACAAGATGATTGCAACCAGCATGCAAAGACAAAGTAAAGATGACGAATGAGTTTCTGTATTTTTTGAACTTCTGAATTTTTTTGAATGAATGTGGGGATTGGGAAAATTAGAAAGTTATGGGAAGGAGAAAGAGAGGATGCAAAGACGTATTGGTCACTTGTCACTTGCTTTTGCATTCAATATTTTTATTTTAAAACAACACCAACAATTAAAACAACCAACGACAGGGCATCCATACAACAGATTCACAGAGAAGACACCAAAGTGCATTACATTCTTGTAAATCATTTTCCAGCTAATGTCTGGTGTATTGAGCCTAAGGATTTTACTGTCAAACCCTGATGATTAATCACTAGATTGTATCCCCTAACACAATGATGAATGACACTGTGGTCAATAGGACAGTTAAGTAAATAGATTGTTTTTCACACTGTCAGTTTGAATTGTTACTATATATCCCAGTTTTTTGCATTTTGGAGCTACATCTCCAGGTAAACATTAGTTCTAAATATTGGGTGCAAAGTCATCTGTATGTGTTTTAAGGAAAACTATGATTTCTGTGAAACCTAAAATTATTCCCCTATGCTATAGGGTCTATAGAGATATAATGCCCTCTTCTGTCCTCTTCAAAAAACAGTCAAATATCTCCAAAAACACATAAGGTTTTATTATCAGCAAGCTGAGGATGAAGTCCCTCCACCATGCAGGTCAGAGGAGTTTGACCCTGATCAGTGACAGTAGAGGGCTTTTAACAGCTAGCTGAGGAATTGGGAGGAGTTGGGAGGAGAGTTGGTAGAAGTTGGAAAGAGTTGGGAGGTCTTAGGAGGAGAGTTCTTTTTTTCTGGGTGTCCTTGCTGAAATTTACAGGGCAGGAGTGGGGAGTGAGATTTTTCTAAATTTTTATCTTATTGTCCTTGGCACAGGAAGGGAGGCATCTCTGGTTGTAAAGTATAGAAACAAAAAGCCTTTTTGCTGGCTATAGAGAAATAAGAGGTTCTTTCTGGCTGTATTTTCAGAGATCAGGGAAAACAAGCTTGGGGAACATCTAGAGGTTTTACCTTCTTGGGAGAAACACTTTAAGTTGGGGTCACACATTCCCCATTCCTTCTAGTATAGAGTTCTTATCTTAGAACTGGGAAAATTAAACCTCTGGCCCAGTTGTGAAATAAGGCCAACATGAGTTTGCATCTTTAGGATTTGTAACATTGAGAGCCTCAGAAGCTCCTCAAATGAGACTAGAGAGTCCCTCGTCAGTGGTAGCAGGGAGGGAGGAGGTTCCTCTGCAGTGTCTTCAGAGTGTGAGCAGGGCCAGGCTAGTGGACCTCGGTGTGGTCAAGATGGGTAACCAGACACATGCTGGAGGAGCAGCTGGACTTGTATCTGGGATCAAGGTTCCTGGAACAATGATGCCAGACCAGGACAGGATCCCCTACTTGACTTATATGTGGCATTGTGGTCAGTTCATGGTTCGTTCCTTTTTTTTTTTTTTTTCAGCAATTTCCAGGTGTCCTTTCCAACCAGTTCTAAGGCCTTCAAGGGAGCTAGAAGGGTTTGGGAAAAAAGGAACATAAGGGTCACACATTCTCCCTGCTACTGTTAAGGGGGGCAGTCCCCCATGGTGAATTTCAAAGGGTGTAAGTTTAAATTTTCCTTGGGTGTTCTGTACTTGGAACAAAGTGAAGGGAAGGAGAGTTGTCCAATTTTTTCTTCAGTCTATAAAGCCAATTTATTCAAGGTTTCTTTTAATGTTCTATTCATCTGCTCTTCCTGTCCTGAACTCTGGGGTCTATAAACACAATGTAACTTCTGATTGATCCACAATTGTCTGGCTAACTCTTGACTTACTTGGGTAACAAAGGAGGGGCCATTGTCTGAGGAAAGTATCTTAGGGATGCTGAATCTTGGAAAAATTTCCTCTAATATCTTCTTTAGCATGATATTGGAGGTCTCTTTCTTATTGGGGAAGGCTTTACTCAACCTGAAAAAGTGTCTATAAAAACTGATAGATATTTATTACTGTACTTGGCTGGTTTAACTTCAGTAAAATCTAATTTTCAGTATGCCTCTGAACAGTTACAGCTTAGCCACCTTCCAGGGGTGTTCTTGTTGTGTCCGGCATTGATGAGGACACAGGCTTGGCACTTATTAGCACTATCTTGAGCAATGTCAGACATTTTTATAACATAGTAGTTTGACCTCTTAACAGTTTCTTTGAGCTTCTGATTTCCCAAATGTGTGAGCCTGTGCAGACTGGCTACATATTGTTGCCCTTTTTAGGTGGGCAGATAATATCAACCATCTTGGGTCTTAGCTACTTTCTGAGGAGTGTACCCACATATCTCAGATATTTTGCCAATTAATTCCTGATCTTCTGAATTTATTCAAAGCCTGTGTCTATGAGTTTATAATGGTCTTTAAGTTCTTTATTTTTCTCTTTGAGCCACCTGTTTTTTAGCCAGGTAAGCCATCTGATTTTCTTTCCCTCTGGCATCAAGGCCTTTCTGGTGACCAGGACAATGTATGATGTCTAGTTTTGTTGTTGTTGTTGTTTTGTTTTGTTTGTTTTGTTTTTGTTTTTTGTTGTTTTATTTTGTTTTATTTTGGTTTTTGTTTTGTTCTTGTTTTGTTTTGTTTTCTTATGTTTTGTTTTTTGTTTTTGTTTTTTTTTTTAATTTACTTTCAACTTTTGGCTTCTAATAAGCTCAAATTTTTTATTATTAATATCTTTCCCAGCAGAATTGAGTAGCCCCCGTTGCCTATAGATTGTCCCACATATGTGAGTGGTGGTGAAAACTTACCTGCTGTCTGTGTAGATATTGTTGTTTTTCTCTTTGGCCAGCTACAAATCTTGTGTGAGCGCAATTAGCTCTGCTGTCTGGGTTATCGTCCGTTCAGGCAAGGTGCTGGTGCAGATGGTTTGTTTTCCATTGCCCATTACTGCCCCTGCCTTTTGCTTACCTTTAACCAAAAACCTGCTATCATCCGTGCACCAGTTGGGGCAGTCTGGCCATGGCTATTCAGTGAGGTCTTTTTTAGTTCCGGTTTCTTCTGGCAGGATGCACCTACACTGGTGCTCTGGTAGGGATTTGTAAGCTTCTGACAGCAAGGTGGCAGAATTCAGGATAGCAGGGTGTAGAAACTGCACTCTCTCAGTCAGGAAGAGGTTCTGATAATGTGTCATGTGAGATTTAGTCATCCAGTGATCAGGCGGTGGTCTACTGATGCTTTCTAAGGCACGGGTCTACCACTATCATTCGTTGACCTAGAATCAGTTTATCAGCATCTTTGAGAAGTAGGGCCAAAGCATCGATAGCTTTTAAGCAAAATGGCCATCCACTGGACACTGGGTCTAGTTTTTGTTTGTTTGTTTGTTTTATGGTTTTTGTTTTTTGTTTTTTGATTTTTGTTTTTTGTTTTTTGTTTGTTTTTTTGTTTTGTTTTTGTTTTTTTACCAGTATTCCACAGGTTGTTTTTATGGCCCCAGAGCTTAGATCAGAACCCCACTTTCTTTTCCTGCTCATTCCTGAATATAGAGTGACAGGCTTAGTCATGTCTTGCAGGGCTAGGGCTGGTGCACTAAGCAAGGCCTTTTTAATCTCTTTAAAGGCCTACTGGTGTATGGGGGTCCATGAGAAAGTCCCAGTCTCTTTGGTAAAGGGGTAGAGTGTGGCTGACAGAGTGGCAAAGCTTGGAATCTAGAGTCTACAAAACCCAGGCATTCCCACAAATTCTCTCACCTGCTTTAAGGATGTTGGGATGGGGATTTGAGTTAGTCTTTTTTCAAGCTTCTGTCAGCCACCATTTCCTTTCCCTGAGACTATAACCCAAATAGGTTACTTCTGTCTGGCAATTCTGGGCTTTCTTAGCAGATGCCTTGTATCCCAACTCCCTCAATTCTGCCAGTAATTTTTCAGTTCCCAGTCTGCACCATTTTTCGGTGGTGGCAGCAAGAAGCAGGTCTTAAACATAATGAAGAAGAAAAACTTCGGGGATTTCTGACCTGAACAGGGCCAAGTCCGAGTGGAAGGCTTCATCAAAGAGAATAGGAGAGTTCTTGAATTTTTGAGGTAAATGTCTCAAAGTAAGTTTGTCCAGCCTATCCCTATATATAACAATGTCTGTCAGGGTGGAGAGAACTAAGTAGATTGTAGAAGTTAGGGACAGTAGGATGGATATTTCATACTCTTTCGTTTACTTTTATTAAGTCTTGTACTGGCAGATAAACATTAGTGCCTGGCTTTTTAACTGGTAGTAATGGAGTATTCCAGGGAGATTGACAAGGGACCAAAACACCTAGTTCTATGAGCCTTTGAATGTGAGGTCTGATGCCCTCTTGGGCCTCTCTGCTCATGGGGTATTGTTGTACCCCAATAGAAGTCGCACCAGTTTTCAGCTTTACAATGATGGGGGGCACCCTGTTTGCCTCTCCCATACCTTCCATCTCTGCCCAGTCGTGAAGATAATCTCTCTAACCAGGTCCATTCTAGACCTTTTCTTGATGTGACTTGAGGCTCATATAATCTATATACTTCTAATTTTGAAACTAAAATTATATACAGAGGGGCTTATCAAGAGACTGAAGTTCCTTCCAAAGAGAAGCTTATTTGGGATTTTAATGTGATAGTAAGTCTCTAACCAACAATGGCGTTGACATTCAAGAATGTTGAGGAAGGGATGAGTTACTTGGCTTCTTCTTAAATTAACTTTCTTATCAGTGGTCCAAGAGTATGGTTTCTGATCAGTAGCCACAATTACTACGTTTTTTGTTTTGTTTTGTTTTGTTCTTTTTTGTTTTTTTTGTTTTTTGTTTTTTTTTTTGGTGGTTTTTTTTTGTTGTTGTTGTTTTTGTTGTTGTCCTTCAATTTCTCTAGTGGCTCTTTCAGGACTGATATTTCTGCTCTAGTATCAATAATGAAATCTGTGGGTGTCCCCTCCAGAGTTAGGATTGCCCCAGGCTTGTGGAGGGGTCTGAGCCCTGACTTTCCTAGTGATCATCTTTTAGGGGAAAAACCTTGAGCTGTCTGGTATTTGTTTCTATTTTGGGGCAGTCTCTTGCCCAGTGTACCTTTTCTTTATAGTATGCACATCGGTCCTTATCTAGAGGTCGTGGAGGTCCTCTGGAGTTCTGAGGTCTTCTCGGCCCTGTGTTACCCAGGTACTCTTTCTGCCTACTTTGTCTACCTTTTCTATAAACTTCTTTATCACCTATGAATACAGCCAAAAACCTAGTTACATTTTTTTCCAGGCTTCTATCTCGTCTATTTTCTCTTTACTCAGCCTCTCTCTTTTTTCTTTGTCTTTTTTCTTCTTCAGTATCAATCTCTTTTTAATATATTTTATTAGGTATTTTCCTCATTTACATTTCCAACACTATCCCAAAAGTCCCCCATACCCTCCCCCTCCCCCACTCCCTTACCCACTCACTACCACTTTTTGACACTGGCGTTCCCCTGTATTGGGGCATAATTAGTGTGCATGCCCAATCGGGCTCTCTTTCCAGTGATGGCCTACTAGGCAATCTTTTGATACATATGCAGCTACAGTCAAGAGCTTTGGGGTACTGGTTAGTTCATAATGTTGTTCCACCAATAGCATTGCAGATCCCTTTAGCTGCTTGGACATTTTCTCTAGCTCCTCCATTCGGGGCCCTGTGATCCATCCAATAGCTTACTTTGAGCATCCCTCCTTCTGTAAAGGATTCATCCTTTCTTCCATGCCATGTGCCACTTTGGGGTTCCTTATCTCCACAGATACTCCAAGTTAAACATAAAATCTAAAAGTTGAAGCTAGACCAAATGTGATTACAGACACGTAGCATTTCTCTTTATAGGCCTGACTTAACGCATTTACTATATAGTATTTTCAAGTTCCATATACTCTCTAGCAAATTTAGTTACAACTGATTACATCTCCTAGATATTTTGAAAACAAAAGCAACAAAAATGACTGAGCAAATATCACTAGATAACCATGCTATCTTTTCTACACTCAAGTGTGATATAGGTGAGTCACCAGTTAGTTCTATTTTTAGATATTTTTAGCAAATTCCACACTGATTTTATCCTGGATGTGCCAACTTAAACACCCACCAGCAGTAGAGCTGTACTTTATTCCCACATCGCTAACTCTCCTTGACTTTTGTTTTCCTGATTGTACTCATTCTTTAAGGGATGAGCTAGAATTTAAGTTTGGAGAAAAAAAGAGCACCAGAAAAATTTTTGTGAGAGCCATAGCTGGTGTTGAAAGATATAAGGAGTAATGTAATAACGGGAATTGTTTCCTCGAGGTGAGAATCCACCAAGCTAATCCTGCAACTTGTGCAAAGAAATGTCCTAAGGATTTGTCTATTTATAGCAGAAAAAGAAAATATCAAATTTATGAAAAAGTATTCAAGGAAGCAGGCAGGTTCTATCTTAAAGAGGCAAAAGAACTTAGCAACATCCACCATGTAGTTCTTTCATCAGATTAATGAAGGATACAGAAGTATAAGAGCCATGGAGTCTTCCTACATGGTTATGGAAAGCCAATGAGGGCATCCAGGTTGCAGCGAAGTCCCTGAATAGATGCCTAGAGAGGCTTTTTGTGAAGGTATGAAAGGGAAGCCTATATTGTGATATAGCACTCAGGATGTAAGAAGGTCCATAGCTGTGGGATATCTCTCAAAGAAAGCTACAAACAAAGAATGGAACCAGCCCAAGACAGAGAAATATATTGTAGTCATGAAACTAGATAGGAAGAGCTTTTTAAGCCACAATGTACATAAATTTAGGATTTGGGGTTTGTCTAGCTAGATTTGATCTTGATTTGTTCCAGTATTTCCTGTTTATGTTTCTTTTCCTCTTATTTTGAATGAGAATGTATATTCATGTCAGTGTACTTTGAAAGTAAACAATGCTTTGAATTTGATTTTATATGGTGTTACAATTAAGAAATTGTAATCTATTCTAAAAGATAAAACATGATTGTAGTTGTATATGGAATTTTATCTCATGTTAAGCATGATTATGCCCTGGAAATTCATATACTTTATTTGCAGTTTTGTATTGGATATTGGATACTATGCTAGGCACAACTATTGCTTTTCTTTGGAAATTAACATAATATAAGGAGATATGATTTTATGTCTTATTGACAAGAGATACACTTATGATGGCTAGTCTTGGTTGTAACCCTGATAATATTAGGAATTCACTAAAACTCTGGGAATTTGGGGCACTTGTGAGGAATTTTTTTTCCTGATTTGATTATGTGAGATAGGAAGACCAACCCCAAATGTAGATCGTTTGTTCTGTTGTAGAAACAAATCTACAATATAAATTTCATTGATGTTAGTTTTTTAATAAAAGTGTGTAGCTAGGACTAAATTCTAGTAGTTTCAATCAAGATAGTTTTTATGATCTTACACTGTTTCTGTCTTTTATTACTGTGTTTTCTGAACACTGAGGTAGAGATTTGATGGTGACCTCCCTTGTAGGACTGAATGTTAGAAGGTCCCTCAGGCTTTGCATATTTTCTGGCTGCAAGTCTCTGTATTTGTTTCCATCTGCTGCATGAGGATACTTCTGTGATGATGAATGAGCAAGATACAGATCTGTGAGTATAGCAAAATGTCAACAGGAGTCATTTAACTGCTATACTCCTTTAGTAGAATAGTAGTATTTGGTCTTTCTCTAGATCCCTGGCATTTCTAGTTTCAGGTTCTTGGCCATTCAAGCATTGTTGAGTATGGATTCCACTTAATGGTATCTGTGATTGTATATGCTTGGCACAGGGAATGGCACTATTAGGAGATGTGGTCTTGGAGTAGGTGTGTCACTATAGGTGTGGACTTAATACTTTCATCTTAGCTGTGAGGAAGTCAGTCTTCCACTAGCAGCCTTACAGATGAAGATGTAGAACTCTCATCTGTGCCTGCTTGGATGCTGCCATGTCCCACCTTGATGATAATGGACTGAACATCTGAACCTGTAAGCTAGCTCCAATTAAATGTTGTCCTTTTTAAGGCTTGCCTTAGTCATAGTGCCTGTTCACTGCAGTAAAACCCTAAGTAAGACAGCATCTTTAGAGCCTCTTTATCTAAGTAAGTTAACTTTGGGTATTTTGTTTGTTTGATTTCCTATCATACAGGTTCTTTTTGTATATTATGTTTTCTGGTTTGGGGTTTTGATTAGATAGAGGATGTGAATGTGTGTTTCTGTATCAATATATGTTTTTTTGTTTGTTTGTTTGTTTGTTTTTGTTGTGTGTGTGTGTGTGTGTGTGCATTTGTTTATTTTCTTTGGTTGTTTTGTCCTATTCAGTTAGTTTGGTTTATTTCATTAGTGTTCTTTAGATAACTATTTGTTTCCTAAAAAGTGACAGACAGTAGGAATCTGGATTAGAGGAGAAGTGGGAAGGAACCTGAAGGAGTAACTGTTAGGGAAAACTGTAATCAGAAAATACATCTCAAATATAGCTTCCCCTCCCTCCTCTTCTTGAAGTCCTTCCCAGGAGCTCACCTTCCCCAATGCATTCCTCCTCTCTTTCTCTTCAGAAAAGGAGAGACCTCCCATGGATATAAAACTGCCTTGTCATATCAAATTACACACTAGGAACATCCTCTCCTATTAAAGCTAGAAGAGGCAGCTCAATCAGCTGAAAATGTCTCAAAGGCAGGCAACAGAGACAGGGAGAGACTGTTCTCACATTGTTAAGGGTTGCACATGAATTCCAAGCTACATAAATTTTACATATGTGCCAAGGGCCAAGGTCATTCTCATGAATGCTACCTTGTTGTCTCAGTGTCTGTGTGGCCCCAAGAACTCAGGTAAGTTGATTCTGTGAATTTTCTTGTGATTTCCTTGACCTCCTTGACTCCAGTAAACCTTCTTCCTTTTTCACAGATCTCCTAAAGTCAAATGAAATTTTGGCTGTGGTTCTTGCATAAGCCTCCATTAATTGCTAGTTGAAGTCTTTCTAATGAGTTAGGCTAGACTCCTATTTTCCAGTATAGCAGAACATTGTTAACAATATCAAGGATGTGCTCTATTTCTTGGCATATGTCTCAAGCTGGTCCAATCATTGGTTGGCCATTCCCTCAATATTTGTTCTAACTTTACCCCTGCACATCTTGTAGGCAGGAGAAATTGGAGGATGAAGTTTTTATAGTAGGACTGGTGTCCCATTCCCTCCATTGAAAACCTTTCCTAGTTACAGGAGATGGACATTTCAGGCTTCATATTACCCATTGCAAATAGGGTTAGTTTTTGTTACCCTCAATTCACTGTCTTAGATTCTGAGGAATTTCTATTTCTGTATGTTTCTAGCTCATTCCAGAGATGAATTCCCCCAATTCAGTTGTCTCTTCCATTACTCCCTACCTCAATTCTTTCCCCAACATGATCCTGGTTTGCATCCAAACACCAACTCTTGTCCAGTGCTATTCCCATGTCCAATGAAAATGCCTAGTCTATATTCCAATCTCAGTGAGATATCATTTTTGGGATCTTTGGATTACAACATGGTTATCCTTTATAATCAGTACCAACTTATATGTGAATATGTACAATGTTTGCCCATGTGGGTCTAGGTTACCTCACTCATGGTGATATTTTCTTGTGCCATCTATTTTTTTGTACAAATTTCAAATTGTCTTTGTTTTTAATAGCTGTGAAGTATTCCACTGTGTAAGTGTACCACATTTTCTTTATTCTTTTTTTGATTGAGGGATATCTAGGTTGTTTCCAGTTTCTGGCTATTATGAATAATGTCTTAATGAACATAATTGAGTAAGTACTCTTATGGTGGTAGGATGGAGTTTCCTTTTGGTATATACCTAAGAGTGTTATAGCTGTTTTTTTTTGTTTTGTTTTGTTTTGTTTTGTTTTGTTTTGTTTTGTTTTGTTTTTTTGTTTTTTGGGTTTTGTTTTGTTTTGTTTTGTTTTTTGTTTGTTTGTTTTTTGTTTTTTTGTTTTTTGTTTTTTTGATCCAATTACTCCCAATTTTCTGAGACGCCACCATATTTACTTCCAAAGTTGTTGTACAAGTTTACATTCGTACCAGCAATGAAGGAGTCTTCTATTACTTCCACAACCTCAACATAATGTGCTGTTCTTCCTTGACTTTTTGGATAACTTTGTTTTGGAAGTTGATTTTGTTTGATATTAGAATGGCTACTCCAGCTTTTTTCTTCAGACCATCTGCTTGGAAAATTGTTTTCTAGCCTTTTACTCTGATGTGTTGTCTGTCTTTGTCCCTGAGGCAGAATGTGCTGTCATTTAAGTCTTAGATATTAGCCATCCTGATGTTTGTAAGATAAAATCTCAGAGTCATATCATTTTGCATTTACCTTATGATAAGGATAATGAACATTTCTTTAAGTGCTTCTCAGCCATTAGATTCCTCTATCAAGAATTCTTTGCTTAGCACTGTTCCCCATTTTTAATGTATTATTTGCTTTGTTGATGTTTAATTTGAGTTCTTTATATATTTTGGATATCAACATTCTGTCAGATATAGGGTTGGTTAAGCCATTCTGTAAGCTGACATATTGTTCTATTGGCAGTGCCCAATGCCTTACAAAATATTTTCAGTTTAATGAGGTTTCATTTATCAATTGTTGATCTTAGTGGCTGAACTACTAGATTTCTGTTTAGGAAGTCATCTTCTGTGCCAAAGATTTCAAGGTTATTCTCCACTTCCTCTTTCATCAGATTTAGTATATCAGGGTTTCTTGATCAGATCATTGATCCATTTGGACTTGACTTTTGTGCAGGGTAATAGATATGGATCTACTTGTAGTATTCTACAAGCAGATATCCATTACCTCCAGCATCATTTGTTGAAAATGTTTCATCTATTCCACTGTAGAGTTTTGGTGTCTTGTTAAAATCAAGTGTTCATAGGTACGGATTCACTTCTGTGTCTTCACATACATTTATTGATCAACCGATCTGTATTTATGCCAATACCATGCAGTCTTTATCGCTTCTTCTCTGTAGTACAGCTTGAAACTGGGGATAGGAAACTGGGGGAAGCCAACAGAAAGTTCCAGATTCCAGGAAACAAGAGAATAACAGGACCCTACGGGGATGACATTAGGTGAAATCCCCAACAAAGGGAAGAGAGTACCTGTAGAAAACATATCCAGAGGTTAGGAATTGGGTTTGGTTGAAAGATGGGTCCCCTACCATTTTCAAAAATTTTGACCCAGAATTGTTCATGTTGAAAGGAAATACAGGGACAAAGAGTAGAGCAGAGTCTGAAGGAAAAGCCATCCAGAGACTGCCCCACATGGGGATATATCCTATATTCAGCCACCAAGCCCAGGCACTATTGCTGATGCCAACAAATGCTTGCTGAGAGGAGCCTGATATAGATGTTTCGTGAGAGGCTTTACCAAATCCTTACTGATACAGATGTGGATGCTTGCAGTCAACCATAAGAATGAGCTTTGGGACCCCAATGTAGAAGTTAGGGGAAGGACTGAAGGAGCCGAAGAGGTTTGCAATATCATAGGAAAAAACAACAATATCAACCAACCAGACACCTCAGAGCTCCCAGGATCTAAAGCTCCAACCAAATCAAACACATGGAGGGACCCATGGCTCCAGGTGCACATGTAGCAGAGGATGGCCTTATCTGGCATCAATAAGAAGAGAGACTGTTTATAGGAAGTATACTGTTTATTTTCAGTTAATTTTGCATCATGTCACTTATGTATACTACTGTATCTGAATAGCAATAGTTTGTTTTTTTCCTTTTCAATTTGTATAGCTTGATCTTCTTCCTTTCCTTATTGTTATTGCTAAAACTTCAGGTGCTATAAAGAATAGATACAGAGAATATATACTTTTACCATATTATTGCTTTTTAGGGAATATTTTTTTTCACTCCTTTAACTTTGATATTGGGTGTCAGCTTTCAATGTATTGGCTTTATTATGTTCAAGCATGTGACATGTATCCCTCATCTCTTTAAGAATTTATCATCAAGGAGTGTTGGATTTTGTTGGAGTCTTCTTCAACATTGACTATGATAATCTTGTGGTAATTTTTCCTTTTAGTTTGCTTACATGGTAGATTACAGTGAAAGAGTTTGGTATGTTGATCCATCCCTGCATATGTAAAATGAACTCTACTTCATCATATGGGTGATGTTTTTCATATATATATCTTTGAATTCTGTTTACAAGTATTTTATTGAGTATTTTTAAATCGATGTTTATGAGGGCAATTGGTCTGAAATTCTCTTTCTTTGTTGAGTCTTTGTGTGACTTAAGTATCACATTGACTGTATTCCCATAAAGAAAATTTTGTCAATTTTCCTTCTGTTTTTATCTAGTGAAATAATTTGTGTATCAGTATTAGCACTTTTTTGAAAGTATGGTATAATCCTGCTCTAAAACCATCTGACATTGTCTGGGTTTGTTTGGGAGATATTAAATGATAGGTTATATTTCCTTTGGCTATAGGACAATTCAAGTTAATCTTGATTCAGCTTTACCAAATTGTATCTATTGAGAAAATTGTCCTTTTTATTTTTTCTATTTTGGTTTTCCATGTTTCTGGAGTACAGGGTTTGAAGTGAAACCCAATGATCTCGGTGTCTGTTGTTATGTCTTCCTCTTCATTTCTAATTTTGTTAATTTGTATGCTTTCACTCTCTTTCTTGTAGTTAGTTTTGAAAAAAGGTTTGTCCATCCTGATGATTTCCTCAAAGAACCAAATATTAGTTGCCTGATTCTATGTCTTGTTTTCTTTGATTTTTTTTATTGATTTCAGTTTTGAGTTTGATTATTTCCTGCTGTCTATTTATCTTTGGTGGCTGTGCTTCTATTTGAAAAAGAGCTTTCTGACATGCTGTTAATTGGTGAGTATGAGATCTCTACAATTTCTTATGAAGACACTCATAACTATGAACCTTCATCTTAGCTCTGTTTTCATTGTACCCCATTTACTTGGAATTTTGTGCAATTAATTGAATTCTAGAAAATCTTTAATTCCTCTTTCCTTTTTAAATTTCCTTCTAATTGCCCTGATGGTTGAAAGCTGATGGCTTCTGGAAGCTTAAAACTTTCTGGCTTATTTTGTGGTTAAATTTGCCCACCTTTGATGATTAATACCTGTGGTTTAATAATGGAGTATTGATTTAGGACACAGTGCCTTCTCTGCTCAGTGCTAAAAGTTCTTTAACCTTGTGTAGCCAGAGAAATTCACATTCACAAGAAAAAGTACTCGCTTCAAAGGAGGGCTTTAGACTTTATTTCTAGGAGAGAGAGAAAAGGGGGAACCTATTTTCTATTTTATTCAATTCTCACACTTTCTCAGAATACATGATCATATGGTATTCCAATCTTCTATTTTATAAAAGGTACTAGCAAGTTCACAACATTAAAACAAGTCAATATATCAAATAAGAAATGTCAGGAAGAATGTTTACCTGCAAGTCCATTGTGATTGGTTATTAATTATATATTAATTAGCTGCTAGTAACTCCACAAGTTCATACAAGTTTTAACTAAATTTTATGTCAAGGGTGTCAATCATCTGCCTAGTGTCTCATTCATTTTGAAGTTTTATACAGATAAATTTGGTCAATATTTTATCTTTTGTCTTTGAACGTCCTAGAAATTGTTCATTCTCAGTTTGTGAAAATGCTTATCAGATCATGCATTCACGTCTATCATAGAAGGAATAGTTTCTCTAATTTTAAATTTGCTTTAAGCCTGCATTTTATCCTAATGCAATTAGTCTTTGACACAAGAAGTCTTACAGAACATCAACTGGAGCTTTTCAATAAAGAGCTCAAAATTACTTATGTACATTTAGTAATTCTATAAAATTATATAAAGTAGTAAGAAATCATTAATTTATTTACATAGCATTACTACAAGAGAGTACATGTTTGTTGATCTGCATCCTATAGGATGGGCTATATGCCAGGGAAAATTATACTCTAGAATACTTAGAGGAAAGATCGATTCCTCAAATGAAATGTATGAAGGCGTTGCAATTCAGAGATCCATCACATCTGTCCAAAATGTTGGACTATCTTCAGAAAGTCACTCATTACATTTTCTCTCTCCTAGCGACTTTTTTCATTCGTTATTGCTTCTATTTCCACTTTCAGGTCTTAAACAGTTTATTCAATTACTTCACCTGTTTCATTGTGCATGCTTCTATTTCTTTAAGGGACTTATGTAGTTCTTCTTTAAAGACATCTACCATCTCCATAAAATTGGATTTAAGATCATTTTCTTGTGCTTCACCTATGATGGAACAGCCAGAGTGTTCTACAGTAAGGCATCTGTGGCTAAGTGCTGTCAGGTTTCCCAAATTGTTGTAGAGTGTGTTCTTAGATTGTCCTCTAGCTACTTGAATTTTGAGATTATTATAGGTTTATATATTGATTTCTACAAATGTAATTGTCAGATGCATGGATTTTTCTTTTGTTTTGTTGATGTTTTTATTCCCTTGGTCTCTGTTTCCTCCAGGTTTTCTGGTCTTAATGCCATGGGGTTCTAGTGACCAGGAAGTCTTCAGGTCCAGGAAGGTGTCTTTGCTGAGAGTTTTGTGACTCCTCTGTCTTCTGAGGTTTTGGGTGTCAACATTACCTCTGGGTTCCATAGGTAGGGCCTCCAAAAAAAAAGGCAGAGATCTTCAGCTCAATTTGTGAGAAGGAATATGGAGTCAGGTCATGGGTTGCACTTTATAGTTGTTCAAAATACTTGAAGGGGTGTTGGTGAGCCTAGAGCCTAGAGTGGAATGTTACCTGGGGTGCCAGAAGTTGGTCTAGACTTTTATTTATAATTTCAGCAAACATCTATGTTAATCAAAGGGTGTGTAGAAATTATTGTGTGTAAAAAATGCCACAGAACTTGAAAAGTACATGATGAGAACTTATAACCTTGTCTTGTTACTACCTCTGGCCCAACATGGTCCATATCAGCCTATTCAACTTTTTTGATATTGCTGATATAACATAAGAACCTGAATAGTGCTGACCCTCTGTCTAATAAGACCCAATATTTTATTAATTTTGCATGAGCCTATAATGAGTATTAGAAGTAGGATTAATAACGGCCCCGTCAATGCTGACAATAAGGTAGCCTTTCATGAGGATTTTGTGAACCATTCTTTGAACCATCTTTCATTAGCCTCTCATTGTCACTTTTGTTTCTTTAGCCTCTCTCTGAGTTTGGCCATGGAGTCCCTTATCACCCCTGAATGATCTATATAGAAGCAGCATTTTTTCTATAAGGGCTGCACAAAGACTTTCTTCTTTGAGGAATTGCTGCAGTCTCTGACCTGCAGAGACAAGAACAACACGGACACCAAGATAGCTTCATGCAACTTCCTTCTTGATTTAGGACAAGGGCTATTCTTATACATTCCTGGCACTTGACCTCATCTCACTCCAAACCACCTAATCCAATCAGAAACGCACACACACACACACACACACACACACACACACACACACACACACACACACACACTCACACACAATGCATGAACCGGGCAAGAGCTCAGGTCAGTCACAGATAGGCTTACAGATCCTGATCACTAGGAATAACCTAACTTGGTAGGCAGCTTACATATGCAGTTTCATTGAGCACATTCGGGCAAGGCAGTAAACGTGTGGGATTCACGGGGCCTGGCAATGTTTCAGAGCGCCATCTTGCCCATGTGGCCATACCTGCTTCCTGCATCTCCCCCTTTTTGTTGTATTAGTTGAACTGTGATCAGCATCTGTCTTAGGTCACCCCCATCCATTCCAAATCCTTACCCATCAATGTAGTGACAACTCACTTTCCCCATACTGTCTTTGGTTGATATGTGCATGTGAGGCTCTATCCTGTCCTTGCTTTCTGAACCAGCATGTTGAGCCAGTATTGGGGGGATGTTCCTGCTTCCAAGACTGCCATAGTCTTTACTAAGTTGTTTATCATCCCTGTACAACCTTCACATAAATGCCATACACCAAAGCATTCTTCCACACACAACAAACAGCAGGAATGTCCAAAAGGCCATCCCTCCTCAATTTTTTAAGAATTCCACAGTTACCAGGATGATCTCCAGCCGTTATTTTGCAGTTGCAACGTAAACACGGGTGTTGTTCACAGCAATAATCGATGCTTGCAGTTCCTTCATCTTTGTGTTGAGATCATTACACCAATTTCCTAGTAGCATCGCACCAATTGCATGCAACAGTTTTGCAGCTCTGTAAAAATTCTGATACTGAACAGAGTTTACAAACATTCCTGACTTATGAGTAATGCAGGAATCAAACACTAACTGCTCCAAAATATTCACCTGTTCCTGCAACCAATCCACTCTTTGGTTAACCATAAGGATACCACCTTTCAATTTTGTATTAATTTGCTCTTGTATGGCAAAAGCACTGGCAGTATTAGAGGATACATCATTGGGAACTGAAACAGTTCCAACTGAATTAGTATACAACTGCCTCCACCCTAAGTGGCATTGGCAGAGGGAGTGCTTTCACTATTCCCCATAACAGTCTTTCTTGTGATGATACCACTTGCAGGTGCATCAGGATCAGGCAGAGGGTCTTCAGGTGTATCATGTTCGTCCAATTTGCATTCTCTCCACGGCCTTGTCAGTCTGCCTGGAACTAAGACTGGGTTCTCCTAATCCTTCGGAAACACACAGACAGCTACTCGGAACCATACCAACAACTGATGTGAACCTTTCCATTTTGCCATGAGGACATCCTTCCATAGTATAGACAGAACCACACCCTGCTGAGGGGTACAATGCTGGTCTGCAGCTGATTTTCCATTCTTATCCAAATTATTCATATAACAATAAAGAGGCTTACATTTAATTTTTCCCTAGGGGATTTAAAATGCAATCCTATTCCCACTTTTTGTTTTAAAATGTGTCTTTGATGTGGCATTGGCTCTTTCTACAATTCCTTGTCTTTAGTGGTTATAGGGTAGTCCATGGATAACTTTTATACCTAATGCATTAATAAAAAAATGTAAAATCTCTGGGAGGTATCAGCAGGTCCATTATTAGTTTTTATCTGTCTATGCATCCTCCATGCTACAAACAACTGAAGGCAATGGGATATATCATTAGGGGCTTTTTCCCCTGTTTGGGCGGTAGCAAATATAATGCCTGAATATTTATCAATTCTCACATGAACGTATTTAAGATTTCCATCTTAACATGTGGGTAATATCCAAGTGGCAAACATGAAGAGGCTTAATACCTTGGGAATGAACTCCAATGGGCCTTTGTGACAACAAGGACACATAATGTGCACATTTTAACACAAACTCTCGAGCCTGTTCTCTGATAATCCTAAACTTTTGTTTCAAGGTGCCTGCATTAACCAGAAAGTTTCTATGGTAATCTGCAGCAAGCTGTACTGGAGAGGCACTCATAAAAACAAACAGGTAATGAGTACATTCATCTGCAACAGAATTTCCCCTGGCTATAGGCCTGGACAATCATGAATGAGATAAAAAATGTACAATGCAAAAAGATTGTTTTCATTGCCAATTTTTTTTTTTTTGCAAGGAGGAGAGTAGGGTACATACAATGGAAGTAGCTTTAATTACCCCAAAGGTTTCTAACTGCTGCACTGCCTGGACTACATACTGACTACCTGAAACTAGATTAAAAGCTTCCTCAACCTCTTGAAACAATTGAAGGATAGCATATAATTCAACAGCGTGTGCAGATTGATAGGGAAATACCTGAGCTTGGGGTTGATTTCCTTCAAAATACACCATGCCCACAGTGCCTTTGGATCAGTCAGTAAATACATTATCAGTACATGGGATTGCCTCAGTCCAGGCAATTCTGGGTTATATCATAGGATTTCTCATGACAAACTGAAGCCAAGGACTGGTGGGATAATGATTCTGGAACTGTCCAGTCATGCTGGTGCAAACAATGGCGCAATCATTATTAGTGGACACAAGTACCTCAACCTCTTTTGGAGTATAATGGCATGGTTATTACATCCGGTTGATAACCAAAAGCTCCTAGCTCAACCTTTATCACTTAAGAATTAGCTGGGCTATGCTTTTAGGGTACCATGGCAGTACCTTAGCTGAGGGAGTGATATAAATATACCCAACATAAAGACCCTTTTTGCTAAAATAGTCCCATGGGAGACTAATAAGTAGCAATAACACAAAAAAATTATAGGCAAGGTGGAATCAAACATATCAACTTGAGCCTTGGCTAAACCTTGGTCCACCTTTTGCAAACAAGCTCTGGCTAAGGGTGTTAAGTGGCCAGGAGATTGTAAATAGGAATCTAATTTAAAATATCGAATAAAGGGTGTAATGCTGCATTGGCAAGATTACAATAGGGCCAAATCCAATTAATATCTCCTAACAATTTCTGAAAATCATTCAAGGTATGCAATTTATCCATCCTAATTCCAGTTTTAGTGGCTCGACAACAGTATGTCTCAATTTAGTGTGTAAATAGTGTTTTCCTTCTGTCTTTTGAACGTTTTCTGGGGCTATCACCAAATTTCACTTCTCCAACTGTTTAGTTAGGGTCCCAAAACTTCTTTTACTTCCACATTAAATGATCAACAAATCAAAATATCATCCATATAGTGGTATAAATATACTCTAGGATACTGTTGTAGGATAGGTCGCAATGCCTTATCTACATAAAGCTGGCACAGAGTAGGGGTATTTGCCATATCTTGGGGTAGAACCCCCACTCATATCACAAATGAGGGGCAGAATGATTAATTGATGGCAAAGTAGAGGCAAATTTATCATCAGTCGGATGCAGAGGAATGGTGAAAAAGCAATTTATCAAAATTATCACTATTGAGGTCCAATTTATTGGTAACGATGAAGTCATTGGTAACCCTAATTGCACTGTCCCCATGATTTCCATCTGGGTACTGACTGCATGTAAATCATGGAGTAACCTCCATTTTCCTGATTTCTTTTTTATAATAGAAATAGGTGTATTCCATGGTGAAATAAATTCTCTAACATGTCTGCATCAAGTTGTTATTTAACCAACATGTGGGCAGCTTCCAGGTTTCCCTTGGGCAGAGACCACTGAGACACCAACACAGGCCGATTCAATTTCCTTTTAATAGATGTTTGCTCAGTGGCCACCAGGAAAAACCCAATACCTTCCTGCCACTTTGACCTCTAGGAGAGATAGGTGAGAGTCACCCATCCTCATTTTTGCCAAGACTTTTACCCTTCTGATAGTTCATCCCATCCATGATACCTTGAATCTGCAAACTATGTCTTTTCTGAAATCATTTTTACACCCATCTTGGTCATAACATCTCTTCCCCATAATGACATGGGGATTTGAAGAACATATGGCTGAAAACTATCCCTATGTCCTGCCTCAGCAGTGCATCTGGAGTCTTGTGCAAATCCAAGACTTCGAAGAGTTTGAGCCGTGGTCTAAAGGGGCCAAATTTTTGGCCAATCTGCTTCTTTTATGATGCTGTGCTCATCCCCTGAATCCAGTAAGCCCTATATAGAGACTCCCTGAACTTCAAGTTTATACATAGGGTGATCCTCCGTAGTCATAGAAAACCACACCCCAATGTCTCCAGTGGAGCTGAAGCCCCTATTACCCCTTTTCTGTCCCCTTGAAGGGAAGCTAGCATGGTGACTAGGCAAAGGCAAAATTTGAGCAATACTTTCTCCAGAGGAAATTGCAGACACCCCTGTGGGGGAGGAAATCATGATCTTAATGTCTCCCTCATAGTCAGGATGAATGACAACAGGATGGATAATTAATCCCTTAATGGCTGCTGAACTATGTCCTAATTAGAGGCCAACAGTGTTTTTAGGCAAAGGAAGCTTAAAGTCTGAAGCAATCATCTTTCCACCCATATCTGGGGTTAATACGAGTATGGTGGTGGCACAGATGTCCAGCCCTGCACTTTCTGTTGTGGCTTTGCCAGGACACCCATAGACTATTGGGGAATGTGTTGAAGGTTTGCCCATGGTGTGGGAGTCTGCTGCATGGCCCCATAAAATTGTGGGTCCAGAGGCTGCCCCCCCCAACAAAATCTGTTTTTTGGCCTAGTGCCTGTTGAGTGAGACGTAAGGGGATGACCATCTACATCCCACTTGGATTGACATTCTCAGGCCCAATGATTTCCTTTGCAACTGCAGGGACATATCTTGGGCTGCAGCATGCCTGTCTGAATCTCCAGTCTTCCTTTACTAGGACAGTCTCCCTTGAAATGACCTGGCTGCCAGCAAGAGCAGCATTTCCAGTTGATTCCCCTCTGCCATCCACCCTGATGAGGAGTTTGCCTTTGAGCCTCAACTATGGCCCTTCTAAGCCCTGGTTGTTCAGTGAAGTGTCCACCACATCTTGGCAAACCTTTGGCCATACATCCAGCAGATTGCTCTTATAAGGGCATATGGTGTCTCTGCAGGGTTTCTTGGCCTGCTCATAGGCTAATTGCTTGATCAATGGCATCGCAGCATCAACATCCGGAAATATTCTCCTGTCTGTTTCCACTAGTTGTGTTAGGAAGTCTGCAAACTTCTCATTGTGTGCCTGTATCACCTTAGACAAGCTGGTCTCAAGGTCTCCAGTGCCTGATAGCATCTTCCAAGCTGTAAGAGCACAGCTATTAATCTACTAATAAACTTGTATAGGGTAACCTGTTTGATTGTTAGCAAAATTCCCTTACCCCATTAACATGTCTATATTCCAGGCTGCATTGGGGAGTCCAGTGGTAGCATTAGCCACAGCCTGCTCAAGGGCATGATCAATATAAGCAGCCTTACATGTTAAATAACCTCCTCCCAAAAGAACAGCCTTGCAGAGGTTCTTTCAATCAAAAGGAATCATACAGTACTGCTGTAGGGACTCAACCTGAGTTATGGTCAATACAGCCTGATCCCCATAATTCAAAAAGTTCCTTCAATCTTTGTACAGCTTTCCAATGCAAGGGTTCATGATACCGTTGTCCCTGTAGATCCTGAAATAGTGGGAAGGTCACTACAACAGAGGGCACATTTTTCCAGAGTTCTGCATGAACTTATCCCTTTTGTCTCCCTCATCTTTATATGGGGGAATGAAAAAGCAATAGAGGGACTGAGGGTTTGGGCAGTCTAATGTGCCTCAAACACAAGAGGTACATCAAATTACAAATGTCATTGCTGCTATCAGTTCTGTCACTGTCACTAGTAGACCCTTCATAGCTAGAATCCTTCTTTTCTTTCTTATCTTTCCTTTGTTGTTTAAGCTGTTTAGGTTTTCTGCTGCTAACCTGAAAAGCAATCTCCTTAGCCTCCTCAAATGCCACTGCTCCTTCCTCTATTTCATCTGTATACTTTCCACTGGTGTCCCTCAAGCATGCCCTGATCAAGTTCCAGATGGCTAACATCCCTAACACGTATAGGACTTTTCATATGGGAAGCTTGGAGATCCCTTCCCAAACATTCTCAGCAAAGTTGATTAATATACCCTTCCTCTAAAAACCATGGGGCTTCCTTGGAGGGGGTGTCTAGAAATTAGTCCACTGTCTCTGCTTTCATGTTAATATTGCTTGTTTTAAGAAGCTGGGTCAACGTCATTTTTACTTTCTCTTTAGATGAAGTTGAACCCATATTGTATAAATTTCCTTCATCTCTCTATCTGAGATCCTTAATGCATTATCCCTACCCCCCCTCCCTGGGAACATGACAGGCCTGTGCTTTCTTTACTTACCCTTGCTTACCATCATGATGTGTTCCCTGTATGGGCCACCACTTGCCAAAGAGACAAGACGACAGGGACACCAGACAGGTTCACAAAGCTTCCTTCTTTACTTGAGGCAGGTGCTATTCTTATACACTCGTGGCAAGTGACTTCATCTCGCTCCACACAACCTCATCCAATTCGAATCACACATGCTCCATGCATGAATTGAGCACGAACTCAGAGTGGTCACAGATAGGCTGACAGATCTGGATCATGAGGAATAATATAACTTGGCAGTCAGCTTATGAATGCAGTTGCACTGTGCATGTTTGGGCAAGGCATTAAACATGTGGGGTTCACAGGACCTGGCAATGGGCCAGGGCATCATCTTGGCCCATGCAGCTGCACGTGCTTCCCACAGGAACAATAAATCTAAGTCTCTTACTCTCTAAGACTATTGCAGAGAGTGTAATCCAATATTCTTCTAGATGACTGATTGACATGTCTGCTGTTATCACTGTCTGCAATCATTCTAGACCTAGCTTCAGTTGTTAGGGTCCAGTTACAAGGGCAGTAGTCCCCAAACGGACACCCGCTGGTAGCCTGATCCCCATAACCATTGTGAGGATGAGAGAAATAGCTTCTTTCTTTTTCCTGGTATTTTTGAAGTCATAAGTGTCCAGAACTTCGCTATTAGGGTGGTAGTAAATTCTAGGTGTGGGGAGCCGTGAGCAATTTCCATCATGAGCTCCTCTGTACCTAACTGGTAAACAAGTAATGTGTGCAGATGCAAGAGTAAATTCGTGCCAAGTCACTGCCCATCCCGGGGCGTAGTAGTGGGGTGATAAGTAAGCAGCTAATCAGGAGCTGACACATCACATAGAGGGGTATATAAGCAGCATCATTTTCCTTGTTTGTTGTTCTTCTTTCACCTGTGCAATCAATGCTATCCCAATAAACGTGTGCAGAAGGATCTTGTTGCAGCATCGTTATTCCTGGCCAGGTGAGCACCTGAAAGAAATGGAGCCAAAACCTAGGACGAGAAACATCTTCCGTCACGAGGGAAGACCCCCTGCTACAGGGAGGATTCAGAACTGCATCGCAGGGAAGGAGTGGTTGATAAAGTTTCCCGTAAAACAGACTGTTGAGAAGGATCCAGCATGGATTCAGAACTGTTCAGCTGGGGAACGGTGGTAATGAAGTATTCCCCCAACACAGACTGTTGAGAAGGATTCAACTGCATGGATTCAGAACTCTTCAGCTGGGGAACAGGGGTACCCGTAAGTAAAAGGAAATTAATGTGAGTCTCTAAGAGGTATGCTTTCTTACGCAGTATGTCCGGTAACTGTCGTTGGGGTTGTGTTGCTTGTTTTCTTTCTTCGCCTTGATATTATGCTATTGCCTTAATTTTTCATCACCCTGGACACGAGTTTATCTGCTGGGGGTAGCTCAGCAGACACATAAAATCATAAAGCAAGTGTAGATAAACTTGTGGATTGACCTTCTGGCTAAGAACCTCATGTAGATAAGTGAGTACCTCAAGGACAGTTTATCTAGGACAAGAAATGTGAGCTAGCTGTTAAGGAAGGGCAATGACTTTTGCAGGAGCACCAGGGAAGCATATCAGAAACAGAGAGAAATGAAAAAGTAGGCACACATAGAAAAATAAGTAAAATAAATAAATAAATAAATAAATAAATAAATAAATAAATAAATAAATAAATAAATAAATAAATAAATAAATAAGTTATTTTGGAGCTCTCCTAGGGACAGAATAAAAACAGGAGATGTACTGCTCTGGCTCCTATGGAGGTATTTTTAGCTTTGGAAAACTTTATCTGCTGGCTGTCCATCCTTTAACTTGTTTGAAAAGCAGCCTCAATTTGCACAGCAGAAAGTGATAAAAGCACTGTGGCTGGGCGTTAGGTACAGCTGAAAAAGCCCTGCTGAGTGCCGATTGCAAAAGGAGCTCTTAAAGGGACAGGCAGCCGCATATAGATGGAGCTTCTGTTCGGGGATTTGGAGAGAGATTAGATTCTCCTTCCTGGGATGTCCTATTTCCACTGATCAAGCTGAATTTGCATGGAATAGAGATATGCTGCTTGATCAAGGTTGATTTGCACAACAACAGACAGGATATCATGTGCAGGTATTTGAGCAGGTGAATCAGATTGCCATAAGGGTATGGAAAACATTGCCCACCAGTGTTGACAGTGTTGTAGAACTCCAGAGGGACAATGAGGCACTGAATCAGGTGAGAGAGGAGTGCTCTCAATTGGTTTGGGAGAGAGGGTCTGTTTGTGTTTCCTCAGGATCATCGACAACAGCTGCAGGTCCCGGAGAGGCTAACCAGAGCAATTCAGGGCAGGTGGAGCTGTGAGGATGTGGATGTTCCTGTGGCTGGAGGTGCTCCCGCTAGTGAAAACTGAAGAGCTCTGTGTTCCTGAAAACTATGCCATTGACGAATGAGGGTGTTTCCTCAATTCTTTACATCTAACGCCAGATTTTAAGCCTTAATGGAACTCGAATAGCATCCATCACTGTTGCAACTTTACCTCTGCTTTTTCTTACTTTAAGTAATGGGTGGGGGTAATTTTGTTTGCTGCTTCCATCTGCTGTGGGCTTGGGTCCATGCTCTGGTTGGTCTGCAAGCTCAAAACCCAAAACAAACAAGACAGTGGCAAGGTCGTTATCACTCAAGCACTTGCAGCCATTGAACAAGGGTCCTCCCCTGAAATTTGGCTATCCATGCTTAAGAATTAATAGACATCTGAGTTTTCTGCTCTTGTGCTCCTCGGTTCTGTGGATAATGAGAGAGACTCAACAATTAAAGCTCGCCTTAGGCCATACTCAGCTCTTGCACCCCTAGAGGCTAGACTCATTGCACAGGTATGAGTGAGTAGGTTGTTGACTCTTATGGATTGTTGGGCTAAGCACCGCATAGGAGTCACTCAGAGGTTTGGGCACTACTAGAAGACAAGTCGATTTGCTTGAGGGTTGAGTGTCCAAGTGTCCATCCCCTAGGAAAAACGGCACGGGAGCAGGTCAGGTTTGCTCTGGGTAAAAGCCTGTGAGCTTAAGAGCTAATCCTGTATATGGCCCCTATTTCTGCACACTAGGGAATCGACGTCTATCTTCATCCATTAAAGAGTGGCTTGCATTTTAATAAAATAAAAACGGGGAGATTTCTTGCATGCGCTCAACTGGCCAGGAAGAATGACTCTGCAACAGGATCCTTCTGCACACGTTTATTGGAAGAGCATTGATCGCACAGGTGAAAGAAGAACAACAAACAAGGAAAATGATGCTGCTTATATACCCCTCTATGTGATGTGTCAGCTCCTGATTAGCTGCTCACTCATCACCCCACTAATACGCCCCGGGATGGGCAGTGACTTGGCACAAATTTACTCTTGCATATGCGCACATTACTTGTTTACCAGTTAGGTAAAGCAGAGGATCATGATGGCAATTGCTCACGGCTCCCCACACTTAGGGACTAATTGTGTTACTGCACAACAATCTCTTGACTGGACAAAGACAGCTGTAGCAACACATGGGGTCAATCTGTTGCTACAACCCCCCAATAATATTTACCAGGTCATAGAAACTGGAATAGTCCAGGTATGATTGCAGAGGTGTCTATGAGAAGTAGGCATATCTCCTATATATTTCCCTAACCCTGAAATTTCGGCTAAGGTGAGCCTATTTTTATACTACCCCCAGGGTCTAGGGCTTACAACTGAAGTCATAGCAATTGATCCATCTAGTGCTTCTTTTTCATAGTATGTGGGCCCAGGTGTTTGTGATATTGGTTGCTGAGAAAGAGTCAGAAAATCTCCCCAGCAACCATATCCCGGCTAATCCGGAGTTGCTACACCTGCACCAGACTCTTTCCTTATACCCCTCCCATACCCATATCTTTAGAATAGACATTTTTTTAGATCTGGAAATCCCCGACTCCCCACCTTCTCCTTTCCCCGTGATGGCCTATAAAATCTGGAACCTCTTTCCCCTCATGGTCAACTCCTCTACCCCTACATGGGATCTGAGTTGTCCCCAGAGCTCTGACTTTCCCCGTATAAAGCCTCATGTAGTTTACATCAATCTTGGTCTATCGTGAGTTCTTGGGTGTCTGATATAGTCCAGAGGCCTGAGCAAGGGGCTCTTCTCGGAGTCTTTTATCTTGGGGCTTGCCTTGGATCAGCATGACCACTCACATCTCCAAAAACCCACTTGGCGGTGAAATTTTTTGTCTAAAAATATTTCTGTGAGCCGGCAAGTTTTAGTCCTGAAACTTGCAGTAACTACGTTTTGTGAGAAACAGTGACTTTGCCTTGGGGTTAGGCACTGAGTGTGAACAGCAGACATGCTGGAATCAACGGATGTTGCTTGCTCTGAGGGACACTGTGAGTGAGGGCGATGACTCCAAGATTCCGTCTGGAGCAGGTATTGCACTTTCCTGACCTTCTGCATTTCTGAGTTGATTTTGTTTGTACGTTAGAAGATGGGCATTTGTCAGTGTGTATTTGTTTTTTGTGTCTGTTTTCAGGTATTTGTCAGTGGTTGTGTGTGTTTTGTGTCTGTTTTCCATGATATTGAACAGACTGTAATGCCCCCCCCCCCTGAAGTTTGACTTTAGGCCACTGGACTGAAATTGGATCAAGACCCATAATTTTTTAGTAGAAATTAAGAAGGGACCTAGGCAGACTTTCTTGAGCCTCCGAATGCCCTACTTTTAATGTAAAATGGTCACTAAAGGGGACTTTTGTTTTGAAGCTTATCGTTGAAGTTAAAGCCATTGTTTTTCAGAGCGGATCTGGGTCCTACCCGGATCAACAGCCTTTCAGAATCAACCACCATAAATCAAACCATGGATTCCCGCATGCCTCTCAGAGCTCTCCCCCAGCTGTTCCCATGCACACGGGTGGGTCAGCACAGTGCCTTTGCTTTCTGCCCTAAGAAGCAGTAAGCACAGTGGTGATGGTGGCAGCAGTGGTGATAGTGCAGACCCTGCCTGAACCAGTGCGATTTCTGAGCTGGCGGCGAAAAGGCATGCCACTGAAGCCGCTCCCACTCCCCAGGTCCCTGCACCTGGCTCTAAGTTTACTAAAGGCACAGTCTGAGGACCAAGTACCTGCAGCTGGGTCCCGGAGCCAACAAGCCCAGAGTCCCCCAACAGATGAAGCTCCTGACACCACTTTTGCCTTTTCCTTTACTAGCTGTGGGCAACCCACACACAGACAAGCAGTCTCTGCAGACCCTCCAATATTGGCCTTTCTCATTGGCTGATCTGTACAATTGGAATGCTGCGTTCCCTCTTGACTGGCCAGATTAGAACTACAACATGGCTCAAGATAGGCTGAGGTTGACAGTTTACCGGCCAGGATCTAGTCTTAAAGGAAGCAATGAGAAACCCCACCAATTTGTCTAAGGTAAGAGAAGTGATGCAGGGCCCTACAGAGCCCCCATCTGTTTTTCTAGAAATATTGATAGAAGCATATAGATACTATACTCCTTTTAACCTTACCTCTGATGGTCAACAAGTCGCGGTTGCTATGGCTTTTGAAGATTACATGCCATGGCTTTACAAGATTTAGTTAAGGAGGCAGAAAAGGTATATCAGGAGAGAAAAACAGAGGAAGAGAAGAGAGAGAGGGAAAAGTGAGAAGAAGAAGAGAGGGAGAATAAGAGGGAAAGAAGACAGGAGAGGAATTTAAGCAGAATTATGGCCCCAGTAGTAGGGGAACGTAAAGGAAGAAACAAGCCAGATAATAGACAGACAGGTTACCTGGGCAACAATGAACCCAGACCTGAAGGAAGAAGGTATGCCCAGAAGATTTTAGAGAAGGACCAATGTGCCTATTGCAACGAAAAAGGACATTGGGTACAGGAATGCCCAAAGAATGGAAGCGGCCCTAAGGACCTGCCTCTAAAAAATGATGAAAAGGGGAGGGGGCACCCCGAGCCTATGGTAAACCTGATGGTGGAGGGGACCCTCATGGACTTTTTAATTGACACAGGGGCAGAGCATTGTTTGTTGAAATATCCACTGGGAAAATTAAAAAATAAAAGAACCATAGTGATTGGAGCCACCGGTCAGAAACAATACCCCTGGACCACTGTGCGCACAGTAGATCTGGGTAAAGGCCAAGTGAGTCATTCCTTCTTGGTCATTCCTGAGTGTCCCACACTGCTTCTAGGAAGAGATCTTCTGACTAAATAGTTGCTTACATTAGATTTATCCAAGAAGGGCAGAGAGTAAGTTGGGAATCTCACACCTCCGTAGTCTTAGCCCTGCAGCTTGAGGAAGAATACTGATTCCACGAAGGCATAAAGCAAACGGAGGTGCTAGACCTAAAAATTGGTTGAGTGCTTTCCCTGGAGCATGGGCAGAGACTGGAGGAATGGGAATGGCTGTCAGAGCCCTGTGGTTGTGGGACTGAAAAGGGGTGCAACCCCTATAGGAGTGCAACAATACCCAATGAGCCGTGGAGTAAGAGATAGAATCAGGCCACATATTCAGAGACTATTACAATTAGGTATTTTGGTACCTTTCAAGTCACCCTGGAATACTCCTCTACTGCTGGCAAAGAAACCTGGCAACAGTGACTATCGACCAGCCCAAGACCTGAGAGAGGTCAATAAGAGGGTTCAAGACTTTTACCCAGCTGTTCCTAATCCCTATAACCTCCTCAGCTCACTCCCTCCAAAGCAAAAATGATACACAGTACTTGATTTAAAAAATGCTTTCTTTGCCTGACGTTACATCCCTCCAGCCAGCCCATATTCGCCTTTGAGTGGAGAGATCTTGACATGGGACAAACGGGACAATTGACCTTGAAGCAGTTACCCCAGGGGTTCAAAAACTCCCCCACCCTTTTTCATAAGTCTCTACATCGAGATTTAGCCTCCTTCTGAGCTGAAAACTGCCAGATAACTCTGCTTTAATGTGCTGATGACTTGCTCCTTGCTGCAGCCAGGGAGAGAGAATTCTGGCAGGGGACCAAGAGATTGCTAGCCGAACTGGGTGAGTTGGGTTAAAGGGCCTCTGCTAAAAAAGTCCAGCTATGTCACATAGAAGTAGTCTACTTGGGATATACTCTCCGGGATGGAAAACAGTGGCTGACAGAGGCTAGAAAAAGGACTGTGACTCAAATACCAACACTGGCTACTCCAAGACAGGTGAGAGAATTCTTAGGCACTGCTGGGTTCTGCAATCTTTGGAAACCTGGGTTTGCAACACTGGCCACTCTCCTGTACCCCTTGACCAAGAAAAGTGGAGAATTCAGATGGACATCAGAACATCAGAAAGCCTTTGAAAATATAAAGGAGGCCCTGCTGACTGTTCCAGCCTTGGCATTGCCAGATCTAACCAAACCCTGCATCCTCTATGTTGATGAGAAGGCATGGGGGCCAGAAGAGTTCTTACTCAGGCTCTTGGGCCCTGGAAGAGGCTGGTAGCATATTTGTCTAAGGAGCTGGACCCAGTTGCCAGGAGATGGCCCACATTTTTAAAGGCTGTTGCTGCAGTAGCACTACTCATTAAGGATGATGACAAATTAACTCTGGGACATCAAATAACTGTGGAGCCCCCTCACTCTCTTGAAAGCACTATTTGTCAGCCCCCAGACCTATGGATCGCAAATGCCTGGATGACTCACTACCAGAGTCTGCTCCTGACTGAACGGGTCATGTTTGCTCCTCTTGCTATTCTCAATCCTGCCACCTTTCTGCCTGAAACGGACAACTCCTTACCCGGTCACTGCTGTGCAAACATCCTTGCAGAGGAAATTGGGATTCAAAGTGATCTACGTGACCAGCCATGGCCAGGTGTTCCAAACTGGTATACAGACAGAAGCAGTTTCCTAGTGTAAAGTAAGAGGATGGCAGGGGCTGCACTGGTAGATGGTAAGCGAGATGTGTGGGCTGGCAGCCTGCAGGAAGGTAAGTCAGCTCAAAAAGCTGAATTAATTGCCCTGACTCAGGCCCTTTAGATTGTTGAAGGGCAGTCCATCAATATTTACACGGATAGCAGGTATGTTTTTGCTACAGCCCATGTCCACGTTTCCATGTATAGGCAAAGAGGGTTGCTGACATCAGCAGGCAAGGACATAAAAAATAAAGAGGAGATTCTGAGCCTCCTTGAGGCTATTCATCTGCCTGCCAAAGTGGCCATTATACATTTTCCTGGACATCAAAAAGGACACAATGCTGTGACAAGGGGTAAAAACATTGCTGATGTTAAACCTAAACAGGCTGCACTTGTCCCTAAGATACTGCCCTTCAGACTCAATACTGCCCTTCAGGACTCAACAGATAAAACCTCTCTAGAAAGTTGCTCTCCCAGAACCACAAAAAGAAGGGGACAGATTTTTTTGAAAATATACAATCCTGTCCCACCTGGGAGTCAAACACTTCAAACACTGGTAAAAGCTTCTACTTTTTATGTTTTAAGACTCACTGATGTTGCAGAAGCAATTGTTAAGAACTGTGTACCATGATCCATGACTAATGCAGGACATTCAAGATATGCTCCAGGGAGAAGACTAGGAGGAGATCGCCCTGGAGCCTATTGGGAAGTAGATTTTATTGAAGTAAAGCCAGCTAAGTATAGTAATAAAAATATTTTAGTTTGTATAGACACCTTTTCAGAATGGGTGGAGGCCTACCCAACAACAACAACAACAAAAAAAAAGAAACTTCCAATGCTGTGGTTAAGAAAATCCTAGAAGAAATTTTCCACGGTTTGGAATATCTAAGGTAATTGGGTCTGACAAAGGACCCACCTTTGTTGCCCAGGTAAGTCAAGGACTGGCCATCCAACTAGGGGTTGATTGGAAATTACATTGTGTTTATAGACCCCAGAGTTCAGTCTAGGTAGAAAGGAAAAAAAAAAAAAAAAAGAAAGAAACTTGGCTAAATTGACCTTAGATACCCACGGTGGGAATAACTGGACAGCCCTCCATTTTCTTTGCCTTGTTCCAAGTCAGGAACACACTGGGAACATTTAAGCTCACTCCATTTGTAATCCTGTATGGGGGAGGGGGTCTCCCCCGCTTACTGAAGTGAGACAGAGTTATATCCTTTAAAATTTAACCCTGGTTCTTCATTGTTTACACTCACGAAAGCCCTAGAACTGGTAAGAAACACCGCCTGAGAGCAGCTCAAGGAGGCCTACGAACCAAGAGATTTGGTGGTACCACACCAGCTCCAGGTGGGAGATGCAGTTCTCGTCTGATGACATCCACCTGAGAATCAATAACCTTGTTAGAAAGGCCCTTGAATCGTGCTGCTGACCACTCCCACAGCTATCAAAGTAGAAGGTATCTCTCCTTAGATTCATGCCTCTCATGTAAAGCGAGCCCCTGAAGAATAAATCCCCTTAGTTGACCACACTCATTTTTATTCTGATATAGCTTCAGGTCAGGGATGGTGATTTCTCCTGAAGTTCTTTTATTGTTAATTATTTCCAATATTCTAATTTTTTTGTTTTTGTCTTTCCAGATGAATTTAAGAACTGCTCTTTCCAAATCTTTGAAGATTTATGTTACAGTTTTGTTGAGGATTGTGGGTTTTTTTTTATAGATTACTTTTGGTTGGATTGTCATTTTTACTATGTTAATTCTACAAATCCAAAACATGGGAGATCTCTGTGTTTTCTCAAGTCTTCTTCCATATCTTTCTTGAGAGACATAAAAATTTTTTCATACATATTTCACAGTACACTAATCAGAATGCCCAAGATCAAAAATTCATCAGTTGGAAAGGAGTAGAGAAAGAAAAACACTTCTCCATAATGTTGTTTTGATTTCAAAGTGGTAGATCCACTCTGGAAATCCATCTGGAGGTTCCAAGATAATTGGAAACATATCTACCTGAAAACCCAGAAAACTACTCTTGGTCATATACCCAAAAGATACCCCACCATGCCACAAGGGTATGTGCTCTATTATGTTCATAGAAGTCTTATTTATAATAACAAGACAGTGCAAACAACCCAGATGTCCCACAATGAAAGAGTATATACAGAAAATGTGTTCCATTTACACAATGGACTACTACTCTGCTATTAAAAATGAACATATCATGAATGTTGCTGGAAAATCCATGGAAGTAGAAAATATCATCGAGAGTGAGGTCAGCCAGATTCAAAGAACATTCATGGTTTGTACTCACTAAAAGTTTATATTATTCAAAAAAGTACTGAATACTCTGGATGCAACCCACAGGACTCAAGAAGTTTAACAGTCCGAAGGGCCCAAGTGAGGATGTTTCAAACCCACTTGGGAGCAAAAGAAAGCACTCACAGAGCAGGGGACAAAAGGGAGGGAGGAGATAGAGAGGCGAAATTGGGAAAATGATCAGGTATTGGGCAGGGAACATCACTGAATCTCTGATAGTCAGCAGACCTAATTGAAACAGGCATTCTCAGGAGGTAGAAGGTGGGGGAACCCCCAGAATGCACAGTAGATCTGGGATGTAAGAGACTCTCAAAACTCAAAGGGAGGGACCTTCCTATGCTCTACAGTATGGAGAGGGATCTTGTAGTTCCCACTTCCGGTGGATGGACAGGACATGAAATGGTGAGACGCAGTTGACAACTCACAGTCAAAAATCTGACCAAGAATTGTTCCTGTTTGAAGGGGAAAAATGGAGAAGATAATGAGAGAAAGGAGGTCCATTGACAGGCCCATATTGGGATCCAGTGCACAGTGAGGCTGGGAATCATGACACTCTCTATTGACGCTGTGTTGTGTATGCCAAAAGGAGCCTAGCAAGGCTGTCTGCTGAGAGACTTACCAATTACCTGAAAGAGTCAGATGTAGATACTAGCTGACCAATAGACAGAAGTTGGGGACCCCTGCAGTTTAATTAGGGAAAGGCTGGAAGAAACTGAAGAGAAGGACGTCCTTTAAAAAGATCATAAGTCTCAATTACCCACGATAACAGAGACCTCTCAGACACTGAACAACCAACCAGGCAACGTATATCACCTGATGTGATAGGAGGCCCCGACACATATACATCAGATTACATACAGACATTCTGGTCTGTCCTGAATGAGAGAAGATGCAACTAATTCTTGAGAGACTTGAGGCCACAGAGAATAGGGAGGTGTGGTGGATTGAGAGTAGTTGTGAGGACATCCTCCTAGATATGGGAGGGAGGGGGGAGCAGAGGAAAGAGGTAAGTGATGGAGAACAGTTTGGTGTCAGACTAGGATAGGAATGAAATGTGAAGTTTTAAAATGATTTAAATAAGAAAAAAAGAAAAGAAAAATTACTTCAGACCAAGTTCTCTTCTGAACATTGATGAAAAATCCTCAATAAATGACTCATAAACTGAATCTAGGAACTAATCAAAAATATCATCCAAAATAATTGTGGTAGATTAGAAAGGAGATGGCTACAAGCAAAATTGGATGGATCAGCAGTTAGGCATTCCAAAGAGCAAATGGTGCTAGACTAACCTCCCTAAGCTATCTTCCTCTATTCTCTGGGACTGGTTGTTGCTAGTCTATTTCTGTTTGTCCTTATATATCAGATTGATATTCCCCAAGTGTTGTTCCTCCATGCCCAGAAACCTTATTTTTATTCTTACACCTGAGCAAGCTTCCTTTCATTTTCAGCTGATCTGCTCAGTTTTCAGTATTAGAGAGCATCTCAGCAGAGCTTGCAGCTCTATAACCCTGCCACTCCCACTGCTGCTGCTTTCCAACTAGCTGTTCTGGACCCATCACGTGTTCACCTGCAACTTTACTCCAAGATGATTTGACGGGAATCAGGTCCCTACCCCTGCTTCCTAAATGAGTTTCAGAAATAGTAAAATTGAGCTTTGTTCAGAATTTTGTTTTAGCTACAACTTTCTCTTCTCGGCCAAGCTCCCTGTTCTCTTCCAGGTTTCCAAGATTCCTTTCCAGATTAGAACTCAGACATGTGAGCCGCTGGCCAGACACAACACATTTGAATTGGTACTTGTGTGTGAATTACACATCTACATGCTCCGAGGCTGTCAGGAGTATAATCTGTTTCACACTCAGCAAAATGAGTCTAGGAGGCTAAAGGCAAGCTAATGGCTAACAGAAAGAAGGTATTGAAACAAAGTTGCAGAGTGTTGAGTCCTGAAACAATGAAAGGCAGAGATGACCATGCCTTAACTGCTTCTCTCTCTGACAGGCAAATACCAAAAAGAAGTCAATCTCTTTCTTGATCTCTTGAGGTTCTATGCCCCTTCAGGGTTCTCATACTCTAAGCTCTGCATGCATGCCTGACATGACTACGTCATGTTTTGTCTTCTGCTGATCAGAGGAAAGATTTGTCCTGCTTTAGAGCCAGGCCCCAGGAAGTTAGAACCCAATAAAAGCAGACCTAATGATTTATATGAACTCAGTCTCTGTCCTTTATTATCATAGCACAAGGAATGCTAAAATATGGATAGTTATGGTGAATTTGATCCTGGCTCATTGCCACAAGACTCTAGGTGGCTGTGTAAAGGTTTCTCTTGGCTGCATGAGCTTTGCTAATTTAGATATCTGAAGCCTTATGTCATGGACCTTGGCCCACAAAAATCCTGATTCCTTTTCTCCAGTTTTTTTCCAGCATGAATCCAAGATACTGCTGAAATATTACTTCTGAGTCAGACATTGAGCAAAATTTTGTGTATGACACCTTACAAGAGAGCTTTATACAATGCCCAAGTCTGCCTTCAAGATAAACAGTTCAGATCAGATCTACCTTTACTGGGATGTTCCATATTCTCTGCCCAGAAATCACTCTATTTTCCCCAGGACCACTTTTTCTTTTCTCAGCTGGAAGTCTAGATTACTTCTGCCTCTCTCTGATCTCTATGCTCCCCATTCTCTCTCCCAAGTAGATGCTTCAGAGATGAATCATCTCTATAGAAAGGGTCTGAATGATTTAAGAGAAGTTCAAGTTTCTACAACAGTAGTGGTATCCCAGTGGATGACCAGAACTCTCCAGGTTACAACAGACTATTCAGAGAAGGGACTGCACATATCGTGGTGAATTGTGGAGAGCCGGTACATGCTGTGAGCAATCGCCTCCATGCCGCCAGTAATCTCTGAGAAGAGCCATGTGTGCCGGGAGCAATCACCATTATAAGATGGTGCGGGCCTCCGCTGTGCCTAACTAGTAAACAAGCCTTGTACGCAGGTGGGAGAGTGAATTCACCCCTAGTCACTCCCATTCTCGGGATGTAATAGTGGGGTGATGGGCAAGCAATGAATCAGGAGCAGTCACGCCATATCAGGTGCTGAAATGTCACGCTGCGGGTTATAAAAGCAGCGACATTTTTCTGGTTCGGGATCTTCCTGAGAAGCAAGCAATAAAACTCTTGCCACGGAAGATTCTGGTTTGTTGCGTCTTTCTTGCCGGTCGAGCGGGACGCAATAAGTGGTGCCGAAACCCGGAAACTGTCATCACAACAGTGCAAGGAAGATCCCTGTTCCCGGGGCAGAATCAGAACCGTGGGACAAAAGGCTCTACAAGTTACGTACAATATTGAAATTTCTCCAGAGTTAGAAGCCCTTTTGATTGTTTGCACGGCGATTACACTTTTCCTTTCAGTTTCGTTTTGTTTCCACCACTGGAACTGCTGACTGGTTCTTAGTCGCGGTCAGGCCTAGACAGCGCCTGGACGGCGACCAATTTCAGTCCCGGTCAGGCCTGGACAGCGCCTGGACAGCGACCAATTTCAGAACCGGTCAGGCCTAGACAGCACCTGGACAGCGACCAATTTCAGTCCTGGTCAGGCCTGGACAGCGGCAGTATGGGAATCTCCCATTCTATAGTAGTGGCCTTATGCTTGGTCCTGAAGCAGTGTGGCCTACAAATCGCCACGAAGACCTTAGAGGGATTTGTCAGAGAGATAGACGGTGTCGCACCATGGTATGCTTGCTCATTGTCATTAACTGTCGCCTCTTGGGACAAATTGAAAGGAGATCTAGTTAGTGAACAGCAGAAAGGCAAACTTAAAGCAGGGATTATGCCACTATGGAAATTGGTGAAATCGTGTTTAACAGATGAGGATTGTCAGCAAATGGTAGAAGCAGGTCAGAAAGTTCTAGACGAAATTCAAGAAAGTCTATCAGAGGTAGAGCGGGGAGAGAGAGTAAAAGTAGAGAGGAAACAAAGTGCACTGAAGAATTTAGGCCTTTCCACAGGCCTTGAGACTGAGGAAAAGAGAATGTCAGGGAAAATATCTGGGGAGAGATTAGAAAAAGGGATGGAAAGGGAAAGAAGAAGGGAGATCGAGCTGGAGAGGCACATAAGGAAAGGAGCCTCTACCCACCACTAGATGAGTTTAAGCAGCTAGCTGTCAGTAGCTCAGAATCAGATAAGGAACTTAGCTCCTATGAGGAAACAGACTTAGAGAAGAAAGCGACAGGCTGTGAGGGAGAAAGATACCAGTCAGATGAAAGACGAGTTAATCAGTTACAGAATAACATGAAAGCAACTAGAGACAAATGTCAAATCGTTGCACGGTCTTCGGATATGCAACTTCAGGGTTCTAGTGCACCTCCGCCTTATGTGCAGAGGCACCATTCAGAGCCTTATGTGCAGAGGTATCATTCAGACTCATTTATTCCAAAAGAGGACAGAGGAAGATGCAACAGGCATTTCCAGTTTTTGAAAGAGCTGAGGGAGGGCATGTTCACGCTCCAGTAGAATATATACAGATTAAGGAGCTTGCAGAAGCAATCCGTAATTATGGAGTCAGTGCGATTTTCACTGTAGCACAATTTGAAAGGCTCACGACTCATGCTATGACTCCTGGTGATTGGCAGACTGTATTAAAAGCTGCAGCCCCCAGTATGGGGATGTATCTTGAATGGAAAGCTTTGTGGCAGGACTCCTATCAGACGCAGGCAAGGGCCAATGCCACCATGGAAGGAGACCAAAGGACATGGACGTTTGAATTGCTTACATGTCAGGGACAGCATGCTGCTAACCAAACAGATTATCATTGGGGAGCATACGCCCAGATCTCAGCTGCCACTGTTAAGGCATGGAAGGCACTCTCTAAGAAGGGAGAGGCAAGTGGGCATTTGACCAAGATCACTCAGGGGTCCCAGGAGTGGTACTCAGATTTTGTGACTAGAATGACAGAGGCAGCAGATTTGGAGATACAGAAGCAGCTATGCCTTTAATGGAACAGTTGATATATGAACAGGCTGCCCAGGAATGCAGGGCGGCTATTACACCTAGAAAAAGCAAGGGACTGCAGGACTGGTTGAAGGTTTGCCGTGAACTTGGAGGGCTACTCACTAATGCCCCGGTTTAGCAGCTGCCATTCTACAATGGCAAAAATGCCCTGACATGGCTGAGCTCAAACTCTGCTATAATTGTGGCAAACCGGGACACTTAAAAAGGACTGTAGAGCCCTTGTCAAAAGGAGAGTGCCAGGATTGTGCACTAAGTGTGGAAAAGGATATCATTGGACTAGTGCTTGTCGTTCAATCAGGGACATTCGAGGCAGGCCCCTGCAGCCAGGATTCCTCAAGCAGTAGAAAATGACACCATTTCAAAAAACCAGTACAGGGCCCTCAGGTCTCAGGGCCTGAAAACATACGGGACCTCGACAGGCGAAAGGTGGACCCCACAGTCCGCAGGGCAACAGAAGGCTCAGCTGGATTGGACCTCCGTATCACCACCCAATTCATGCTGATCCCTCAAATGGGAGTGCAGCCTATTCCTACTGACTATAAAGGACCTCTGCCATCCGAGAGTGTCGGCCTAATATTGGGCAGTGCTTCCCTTACACTACAAGGTCTTATTGTTCACCCTGGAGTTGTAGATCAAGATTATGAAGGGAAACTTCCAGTTCTCTGTTCCTGTCCTCAGGGTGTCTTTTCTATTTCACAAGGAGATAGAATAGCTCAGTTAGTAATTCTGCCAAGCCTACATGGCTGTTTTCCCTCTTCTGGTGTCCCTCAAGCTGCCAGAGGGATTGGTTCTACTGGAAATGATTCGGCTTATTTAATAATGCCTTTAGATTCCAGGTCTTCTTTAGAGTTAGTTATAGAAGGGAAACAATTTTAGGGGATTTTAGACACAGCAGCATACAAAAGTATTATTTCTTCTCACTGGTGGCCGAAAACTTGGCCAGTTATTCAGTCATCACATTCTTTGCAAGGTTTAGGTTATCAGTCCTGTCCCACTATTAGTTCCCGTTCTTTGAGCTGGACAGCGCCTGAAGGTCAAATGGGACAATTCACTCCTTATGTCTTACCACTCCCAGTAAATCTCTGGGGGAGAGACATCTTACAGGCCCTAGGACTGACCTTAACTAATGAAAGCTTGCCACAAGCTGTTCGAATGATTAAGAAAATGGGCTATAAAGAAGGAAGGGGATTAGGAAAAGGAGAGCAGGGTAAACTTGAACCTATCCCTCAAAAAGGTAATAATGGGAGACAAGGTTTGGGTTTTTTCTAGAGACAGCTGTTGAGGGTTCCATGCCCATACCATGGCTTACAGAGGAAGTTGTATGGGTTCCTCAATGGCCTCTCTCCTCTGAAAAATTAGAAGCAGCCACAAAACTAATTTCTGAACAGCTACACTTGTGTCATTTAGAGCCTTCTACCTCACCCTGGAATACACCTATTTTCGTAATTAAGAAAAAAATCTGGCAAATGGCGCTTATTACATGATCTTAGAGCAATTAATGCACAAATGCGTCTGTTTGGACCAGTTCAGCAAGGGCTAGCATTACTTTCTGCCTTACCCAAAAATTGGGAAATTATAATCATAGACATTAAAGATTGCTTTTTCTCTATACCTTTATGCCCTCAAGATAGGCAAAGTTTTGTGTTTACCATCCCAGACATTAATCACTTAGAGCCGGATCAAAGATACCAATGGAAGGTCCTACGTCAGGGGATGGCGAATAGCCCCACCATGTGTCAACTGTATGTACAGTTGGCACTTAAGTCAGTTAGAGAACATTTTCCATCATTACAGGAGGTAATTTATACGGATGACATTTTGATTTGCCATAAATATTTACAGTTATTGCAAAATGCATACCCTATATTAATAAAAACGTTAGGGCAATGGGGATTGCAGTTGGCCACCGAAAACGTGCAAGTTGCTCGAATGGGAGCCTTCCTAGGGTCACTCATTTATCCTGACAAAATTGTTCCTCAAAAATTAGAGATTCACAAAGATCAACTACATACCTTGAATGATTTTCAAAAATTGTTAGGAGATATTAATTGGCTGAGACCATTTTTGAAAATTCCATCAGAAGAATTAAATCCCTTATTTGACATATTAGAGGGAGATACCCATATCTCCTCCCACAGTGCACTTAGCCCAGCTGCATGTCAAGCTTAACAAACTGTAGAAAAGGCCCTACAAGATGCTCAATTACAACGCATTGACGAGTCAAAGTCATTTGAATTGTGCATATTAAAAACGGCACAGTTACCAACAGCAGTCTTATGGCAAAATGGGCCCTTGTTGTGGGTCCATCCTAATGCTTTCCCTGCAAAATTCATTGAGTGGTATCCTAATGCAGTTGCTCAAGTTGCACTTAGGGGGATAAAAGCAGCCATTACTTATTTCGGGAAAGAACCTTATATACTGTGAGAGTATACAACCGAGAGGAAATTTATGTCATAGGGATTAGGATAATATCCTCTGATCTAAATTGTTATGATCATGTCTTAATAGCTATGTATCTTAGTACCTGAAAACTATTTCCCTACATTCATTTGCTTATTCATGATTGGAATATATATTGTACACTTTCTCATTTCGTGGTATGTTAAATTTGGAACTTGGTATGAAACTGTTAATAATCCTAATGTGCAGTCTTCAATTGCATTATATATGCCTTAAACACCAAGACGGAAGGAAATGAATATAATAAATCTTTTTTTTTTTTTTTTTTTTTTTTTTTTTTTTTTTTTTTTTGCCATGTAATACAAACTTATTCAGAAATCCTACTGAAAGACCCTCATGGGGAGTCCCTTCTCAGGGAAGCGCGCACCCCATAGGACACTGAGGCCGAACTCGCTGTAACTATAAAAGGCTTTAATGGCACACAAACACACAAACAAAAAAGGATCACTCAAGCCAGCATGCTGGGGATGAAACTCATGCACCGCGCAGGGGGCACGGGAGTTCAACCCCAGCCCAAACTTTTTACTGGCTTATAAAGGCAAAAACCACAAACCAAAAACAGGGGAGCCAAAAGAATTCGCGCCATTACACATAATTGGCTTATTTAAATGGCGGCGGGATGATTACAAATTAACAGGGTAATATGTGCCTGCTAAGATGTAGAAAGACACAAGGGCTTGGGACTTCTCGAGGTCAGCAGGACACCTGGTCAATGTATGATTTATGGGGAGCTATAGGAAGTAGCTTCCCGGGAGGCGCCATCCTGCACGTGGCCATATGGTCCGTCCTGATAGCAGTGACTAGTTCCTGCATTCTCTTTTTCATCTTTTATGGCTGGACATTCTTAGCTACAGGGTGGGTTTGGCTGTGCCTGGACCCACCTGGGTCTATTCTTCAGCCCTGAATTTCTTGAACTTAGATACCACAATGCTATAAGACCCAAAATTATAAGTTTTTGCTGTTCATTAGCCACTTCTTTTAGTGGATAGCTCTAATTTTAGAACGACCTTTCTTCTTGTTGAAGAGTCTGATATTGCTGTCTGAGGACCATGACTTGTATGGTGTTTATTTTATCTTTAACAAAAGCAACCAGCTTATTTAAAATACATGGCCCAAAAGAAAACAGGAGAAAAAAAAATAATCAGAGGGCCTGCCAGGGTAGATATCAGTGTCGTAAAACCTGTTAAACCAATTTTCATACCATCCTTAATATGCTTCTCTTTCTTTGCTTCGTTTTTCTAACCTTTCTCTGAGCTTATCCATGGAGTCCCTGATAAGACCAGAATGGTCTACATAAAAACAACACTCTTCTTTTACTGCGGAACAGAGTCCACCTTCTTTGAGAAAAAGTAGATCTAGCCCCCTCCTGTTCTGTAGCACTACCTCTGATAGTGAGGTCAAAGATTCTTCAAGTTTGGTGATGGACTGCTCTAGTGCTCCTAGGTCTGCATCCATAGCGTTTGTGCAATTCATGGAAATAGTGGGGGGTCTGTATCAAGGCAGTTGTGCCTGTGCCGACCCCAGCTGCTGTTCCTAGACCCAAAAGGACTGCTAAGGTCATGGTAATGGGTTCCCTTTTATACTGGGTCCAGTGGTTGAATCCATTGACAAAAAACTGTCATCATGATACAGAAGCCTCGGAACACTCTGAACTAAACGACAATAATCTTTAGAAATATTAAAAACAGAAGTAAATACACAGGGAGTGAGTCCAGTGTTTCAAGCCCATACTGTGTCTAAGGGAGGAACTAAGTACTGACCTCTATTATTGGAAGACTGGAGATGATGAGTCTGATTACAGAGGTACCATTTGTCATGTGGGACTTGTTCCAGGCAAAGTCCATTTCCCGAGACAGTTGCTAATGTTAGTTTTCTGTTTTCTCCCAAGGACACCGAGAATTGTCCTCAGCCTTATTGTATTTCCTGACTTGAGCAACTCCCTCATAACGTGGGGGATTGGAGGCATAACACAGCCAACAAGACTTAGTGATGTTGGGATTGGTACAATTGAGTACCAAAAAGCCCCCTGTACCAGACTAAACAGACAGTTTTCAGAATCTGGGGGAGTAGGGGCAATGTAAGTTTCACGTCTGAGGAAGGGGTATAGACTTCTGTTGGAATAGCTGGACCAAATAGGGTAGGTCAGGGAAAGGTAGGTCTGGAAAGGGGCATTGGAAGTTTTTTAACAAGAACGGGGTTAGGTCTTACTGCCTGGGTTGGGGGACACTTCATCTTTAGCCGAATCTTAAATGTGAATCCAGAGCCTGTCCCTGTCACATAAAATGTTAGGCCCCACTGTCTTCCCTTTATCCAATCTTTTTTGTCTCTTTTGCTTTTTGAGTAAAAGTGATGTTTAAGGAATCATGGCCCTTATTTCATCTGGATACTATAATAATATCGAGCTAGAGGAAGGGTCCCAATGAGTGGTACCAGTGGTTTCACATATCTACTGACTACAGAAGATGCCCTCTATTCTCCCACACCATCGAGTCTCTTTTTTATTTACCCTATCCCTGGGACAGATATAAAAGGGCTCCTGACCAAGTCTCCTCTGTTTAGACCTACTACTACAGCCTGGTATATCTGCAATGTACTTTCCTTGGGAACTTAACCCCTGGTGATATGGCAGCTTGTGATAGATTACCTCATCTTGGGGCACCGTTTCATGTGACTCTTCAGGGATATCCCAGGTGTCTAATCCATCTATCAGGGCACAGATTTCAGGAAACAGAGGGGGCCACCATGTATAAGGGGGGCCACCTTTGAAGTACTCCATACAGTATCTCCAGCTTGAGAGATGACCTCCCATGTCAGGGTCATAAGAGTGTGAGGATTATTACCCAAGGTTGGGGTACAGCGAAGGCACAGTTTAAGAGAATTATCAGTAGCGGCCACTGTCCAATTTTCTCCGAGGTCGTCTTCATCCTGTTTGGGTGCCTTTTTTTATGTGGGATGTGTGGATCCAGGCGGCGATCCTGTCTACCTTTGCGACCTTGGGGGTGGTCAGCAGCACTAGATAAGGTCCCTTCCACTGGGGCTCAAGCATGCCAGCTCGATGTTGTCAGACCAGAACTGAGTCCCCGACCTGGAACCCTTGGGGCACTGCAGTGGTCCCTGGTGTGTAGGCTTCTTTGATCTGGTCCCAGATCTGTGTTTTGACAACTTCTAAGGCCTATAATGGGTAAACAGAGAAGAGGGTGAGGAAAAGTCATCACTGGAATCCAATATCCCATCAGACTCTGTCAAGGCGGGTGGTCCCCCATGTAGAATTTCATAAGGAGTAAGGCCGAAACACCCAGGTGTGTTTCGGGCCCTAAGGAGCACAAAGGGAAGGAGGGTCACCCAGTCTTTACCACTGGTCTCAATAGCTAATTTAGTTATGGTTTCTTTTAGAGTCCTGTTCATTCCTTCTACCTATACTGATCTCTGGGGTCTATAAGCACAATATAACTTCCAATTGTTCCCCAATTGTGTGGCTCATTCCTGACTTACCTGGACAACAAATGCAGACCCATTATCCAAGCAAATTACCCTGGGGATCCCAAACCAGGGTAGGATCTCTTCAAGGATCTTCTTGGTCACCACCTGAGCAGTTGCAGACTTGGTGGGGAAGGCTTCTACCCATCCGGAGAAAGTGTCTATGAAAACTAGTATATCTTTATTACCATATTTTCCATGTTTGATCTCAGTGAAGTCTACTTCCCAGTAAACTCCAGGTCTATCCCCCCGTTGTCATTTTTCTTGTTCATTAACGGGGCGTGCAGCATTAATTAGGGCACACACTTGCAGGATTTAGATACTTGTTCATCTAGTAGCCTGAGCACATAATAGTTTGATGACTGGATTAAATCACACAATTTCTTTGCCCTCAGATGTGTCAGGGGATGGATGCCTTTTACATATGCCTTTCCTTCTCTATAGGGCAAAATAATTATTCCTTCTTTTGTTCTTGCAATCCCATGGTAGCTAAATCCTTTGGACTTCCCTTGTTCTTCAAGATCTTCAATCATCTCATAATCTTTGGAGGTATATTCAAAACTGATATCTGGGGTTCCTTTTGGTTCTTCTATAGTCTCTAGAGGCAGTGCAGGGATGCCTTGTACCACCTGTTTGGCCGCCCAATCTGCCATCTGATTTCCCTGGGCTACAGGACCTTGCCCCTTTGATGGCCAGGGCAGAGGATGATGGCCACTTTCTTGGGCATGTATATAGCCTCTAGGTGGGCCAAGATTTCTTCTTTAAATTTGATTTCCTTGCCTGCCGAAGTAAGTAGCCCCCTTTGTCTATAGATGGCCCCATGAATGTGGTCTGTTGCAAAAGCATAGTGACTGTCAGTGTAAATATTGATTGCCTTACCTTCTGCCAGCCGCAGAGCTTTAGTTAGCATCAGAAGCTCAGCCTTCTGAGCCGACGTTCCTTCTGGAAGGCTACTTGCCCAAATTACCTGTTTTCTGTCAACCACTGCCTCTCCTGCTCTTTATTTTCCCTCCACCACAAAGCTGCTACCATCTGTGTACCAGTCAGGCACACCTGGCCAAGTTCGATCAGTCAGATCCTTTCTCGTTCCAGTTTCTTCAGCAAGGATATCAGCACATTGGTGTACCCAGGTGGAGTCATCCGTCTCGTGGAGGAGGGTGGTAGGATTGAGGATGGCAGGTGGGGTAAAAGTCACTCGGTCTTTTAGCAACAGGCTCTGGTAGTGGGTCATCCGGGCATTTGTCATCCAATGGTCAGGGGGCTGTCATACAATACTCTCTAACACATGGGGAGCCATTACAATCACATGCTGACCTAGAGTAAGCTTGTCAGTATCTTTAACAAGTAGGGCTACTGCAGCGATGGCTTTTAGGCAGGAGGGCCATCCACTGGCAACTGGGTCCAATTTTTTTTTTGACAGGTAGGCCACTGGCCGCTTCCAGGGTCCCAGAGTCTGAGTCAGGACTCTGCGGGCTACTCCAGCTGGCTCATCAACGTATACGGTGAAATGCTTAGTCAAATATGGCAGGGCCAAAGCCTGGGCTGCAATCAGAGAAGCCTTTATGCTGTTAAAGTCTTTTTGGTGTTCCTCTGTCCAGGTGAACGGGACTTTTTCTTTAGTGAGTGGGTACAGAGGGGCCGCCAACATTGTGGACCCTAGTATTCAGAGTCTACAAAAGCCTGCCTTTCCCAGAAACTCAAGTACTTGTCACAGAGTGGTGGGGGTTGGGATCTGCATCACAGTCTTTTTTCAAGCTTCAATGAACCACTGGTTTCCTTCTCGGAGGGTGTATCCTAGGTAGGTCAAGTCCATAGGGCATAGCTGAGCTTTCTTAGTGGTATACCAATTCACTTTTTTCATTTAGAAGCTTTTTGGTCTCTTCAAGGCACAGTTCCTGGGTTGAAGCTGCAAGGATTAAATCATCTACATACTCCAGGAGAGACATTTGGGGGTTCTGTTCCCTAAAGGGCACAAGGTTGTGGTGGACCACTTCATCAAAAAAGTAGGTGAATTTTTGAACCCCTGTGGCAGCCTAGTCAAGGTTAGCTGTCCCGTATATCCTCCTTCAGGGTCTCGCCACTCAAAAGCACACAGAAGTTGACTGCTCAGGTGTAATCTGAGACAGAAAAAGGCATCTTTTAAATCCAGGAAGGTGTACCAGGACCGTTCAGGTGGTAAGGAACTTAGCAAGTTGTGAGGGTTGGGCACAGTTGGGTGAATGTCCTGTACCCATTTATTGACTTCTCTTAAGTCCTGGACAGTCAGATAGTCATTTGTCCCAGGTTTACACACTGGCAGGAAGGGGGTATTCCAATGGGACTGGCACGGGACCAATATACCCTGTTATAGCAGTCTCTGGATATGTGGTCGAATGCTGTTTTTAGCCCCTTGACTCATGGGGTATTGCCTGACTGAAACAGGTTTAGCAGCCACTTTTAGCTCAACTATGTTGGATGGCACTTGCCTGGCTAATTCCATCCCAGCCTGCTCTGTCCAAACCTCTGGAAAAGCTGTCAACAATTCTTTAAAGGGTAAAGTCTCAGACTTCTGTTTGTGGAGGTGATATTGTTCTTCTAAATTTAAAACTAAGCATGCCACTGGATTCTCCTTCCATGATACCTCAGGTCCGTCAGAAGTAAACTGGACTTGTGCTTTCAATTTTTTCAAAAGGTCCCTGCTTTGTGGGGTGCTGGGCACTCAGGTATCACAAGAAAAGAATGTGTCACTTTATTTTTTCCTATGTCTAAAATCCTTTTGGTTGTCCAGGGATAAAGCTTGCTACCAGTGGCTCCCATAACTAAAATCTTCTTTGATCCTAATTGTCCTAAAGCTTCAGTCAAGACTGATTATTCAGCTCCTTTGTCTATTAGAAAATTAACGGGGGTCCCCTCCACAGAGTGAGTTACCCTAGGCTTGGGGAGGGGGACCGAGCCCCGACTTTCCTGGTCTTCTTCAAGGGCCAATACTTTGGGGCCCCTCTGCTTCTTCTTTGGGCAGTCTCTGGCCTAATATTCTTTTTTCTTGCAGTATGTGCATTGGTCTTTCTCAAGTGGCGGTCTCTGTTCTCCTCGGGGTCTTCTTGCCCTGTTGGGCAGGTACCCTGCCTGACCCTTCTGTGAACTTTCTCCACCTACCACTGCGGCCAAAATCTTAGTCAAGTTCCTATCCTGCTGGCGTTCATGCCGGTTTTCTCTTTCCTCTACCTCTTTCTCTTCTCTCTCTTGCTTTTCTTCCTCAGTCTCTCTCTTGTGGTACACTTTCTCAACTTATTTTACTAAATCCTGCAGAGTAAAATATTGGAGCCGCTCTAACCTCTGTAACTTTCTCTTAATATCAGAGGCAGACTGACCAATGAAAGCTATGGCTACAGCTGCCTGCTGTCCCTCCAAAGAGGGATCAAACGGGGCATATCTCCTATAAGCCTCCATTAGTCGTGCTAAGAAAACGGAGGGCAGCTCCATTGAACCCTGAAGGACTTCTCTTACCTTGGCCAAATTGGTGGGTCGCTGTGTGGCCCCCTCTATCCCTGCCACTAGAGTCCAGCAGTAGACTGTGAGACGCGCCCTATCTTTCACAGTATTGAACTCCCAGGGCCAAGGGGAAAGCTGCATTTATAAGGTTGGGGAGATTACTGGGGGTCCCATCTGGTCCTGGGATGATTTTTTCTGGCTTCTAGCAGGATCCTCTCTCTCTCTTCAGTTGTAAAGGGGACCTGAAAAAGTTGCTGGCAGTCATCCCAAGTGGACAGGTAGGAGAACATTAGGGACTCAAGGAGTCCTGTTAAGCCTGAGGGATTCTATGAGAAAGAGGAGTGATTATTTATACATATCTGTTATACATATCTGCCAACATATCTACCAATGAAAATGGCCAGTACTGCAATGGGACTAACTGCCCCGGGGCAGGGGAAGGTCCTCCTACATAAGCTCTTAAAGGCAAAGCAACAGTAGAATCTGGTTTAGATTCACTTCCCTCTGAACTATGGCCTTCGCAGCTAGGAGTCCCTCCCACCGGTCCTGTCACAGAGGCCACCCTGGGGTCTGCTGGGGTGGGCAGCTGTGAGGGATCAGGATTAGAATTTCTTTGGGGGTAAGGGGGTGGGAAGGAGTCAAGGAAAAAGGCATCATCAATTTCAGGATAGATCCTCAGGGGGGCCGATGGAACGTGCTCTGGCAGACCTGCAGGCATCATTTTCGGTTTCATGGCTACTGCCCCCATCGCTGCCTCAGCTCCGGAAGTCCAGGAACACAGTCAGGGTGGCAGATTTTGTACCAGGTCCTGCCACACAATTATATACGGTACCGTATCAGGATGGTCTGAAAAATAACTTGACACCTAGAATAAAAGGCAGGCTAAAATTTCCCTGTGAAGGCCAGCCCACACCGAAAGCTGGCCATTTAGAGGAGCAAAAAGTTTGCCAAGGTCCCTTCTTGACATCGAAGGAAAGATTGTTGGCCCTAGTCATAACGTCTGTCCAATGGTTCTGAGTAAGTGTTAGTGGGGTCATCACAGTCTTTCCCATGTTAAGCTCTGTCACACACATGATAAAAACGATTACAAAGGCTACAAGACTCAAAAACAAAACCAGTCGCGTACTCTGTGTCAACCAGAGTTCCTGAAAAGAATCAGAAGGCCTAGTAACAGGTCTCAGAAAGAGATCGTCAAGGAGAAAATTTATCTCCTGACTTTTCCCGAGGGGGTTCACTAGGCATTCCTGGCCCTCCCCCTGACTTCCCTGAACGTCTCCCAGGGCTAACAAATGGTGGACCCCTAGACACATCTGTCCTTATCCACTTTGCTCTCCCTTCAAAGCGCTGTCTCATAAGAGCATTTGCAAAACTGAAACTGTGATCTCACAAGATTTTCAGACAGAATATAGAGACAAAACCAAGCCTTACCTCCAATTGGGTCTAGGACCCCTGGGTGGTCAAGTATTTTCCGGCCAATGCACCACATGAAAGACCCCTTCAGTGAGTCCCTCTTTAGGGAGGTGCACACCCAGTAGGACAGTGAGGCGGAACTCGCTGTAACTATACAAGCTTTAATATCACACAAACACACAAACAAAAAAGGAGCGCCCCAGCCAGCATGCTGGAGTCGAAACTCATGCACCGCACAGGGGGCAGGGAAGTTCAACCCCGGCCCAAACTTTTTACAGGCTTATAAAGGCAAAAACCATAAACCAAAAACAGGGGAGCCAAAAGAATTTGGGCCATTACACATGATTGGCTTATTTAAATGTTGGCAGGATGATTACAAATTAACAGGGTAATATGTGCATGCTAAGGTGTAGGGAGGCACAAGGGCTTGGTACTTCTCGAGGTCAGCAGGACACCTGGTCAATGTATGATTTATGGGGAGCTATAGGAAGTAGCTTCCCGGGAGGCGCCATCCTGCACGTGGCCATATGGTCCGTCCTGATAGCAGTGGCTAGTTCCTGCATTCTCTTTTTTAACTTTTATGGCCGGACATTCTTAGCTACAGGGTGGGTTTGGCTGTGCCTGGACACGCCTGGGTCTATTCTTCAGCCCTGAATTTCTTGAACTTACATACCACAATGCTATAAGACCCAAAATTATAAGTTTTCGCTCTTCACTACAACATCCAAGATTTTACGTCTTAATCAGATCTCTAACTTTTTAGCTCCAAGTTACTTTGGGTTTTGCAATTTTCACAGGGTGTCTGACAATCTCAATCACTACAGCCTGCTGCTCTTCTTCAACAATTGTCTAACAGGCAACCAAGCTCCTGATGTTTCTATCAAAGAAAGTCCCACCCATTCCTCTTGTTCAAAAGGGCAGCTGGACAGGCACTCTCAGGCCAAGGAGGCCTCAGTAAACTTTATCTGAACATTCAGGTGCTCTCAGGCACTCCTTTGTTGAGCCATGCCCAGGCTTCGAAAAAAAAACAGCCCAGTGGATAAAATTCATTTCATTTGTACCTGGCTGTCCACTTTGAACAAATGAGCAATAATTCTGTTTTTGTGAAATATAACAAGTAATGAATATTTTAGTTTCAGTCAGTGGAAACTAACTGCTGTTCCCATTAACTCTTTCACACCAATTAACATTTTTGCTTCACGGTCCCTTTAACATTTTCAATTTCCACAGTATTCACACCAGGAAGAATACTGAGACATTAAGACCAGGGACATCATTAGAGCAAAGGTAAACAGCTCTGTCTCAACATATGTCCTTTCACAATGGAAACAGACCAAAGACCATGGGGATGCACAACTCTGAATTGTTTATAAAGGGCCCTGTAGATATCTGTTCCTGTATATTGAGGGGTGTGTTTAAGTGGAAAAAACTTACAGCTGTCATTTGGGAATAACACATATAAACCTCAAGTGTTTTTTTTTTTTAATGAAAAATGTTGACAATTACGGTTCTTATACATAGGGAATATCTGGATTAAGAACTAGTCCTTACCCAGACTTCACACTTCCTCTGACCCTGACTCTGTACCTTCCAGGCTAAGAATAGTCTTGATGGCCTGATTTCCCCAGTAACAGGCTATCCAGCAGAAAAGAACAACAAACTTCTCAAGATGCAACCAGTATACTAAGACATGGTTCATGTCTAATTGTTTACACAGACAGGCAGAATACAGTACCACTACCACGATTTGGGAATAAGAAGCCAGTGTCTATGAAAATCAAAGAAACCTTCTGCAGGATCATGATCAGGAGTAGTGGAAACTGCAAGCTTTGTGGCTGCAGTGGTAATACTTCTTCACCTGACAGCTAATCCCAGATTTATCACACTAGCCTCACAGGCCACTGTGAAGAATACAAACACTTTGGATGTGGACAGCTTAAGACAGAATGATACCCAACAGGATGCCTTACATAGGCTCTATGTGGTAAGGTTGCTACAGAAAGTTAGAAGTGTCTGAAGGCATTACTTGGGAACTGTGATGAGGACATCTTCTAAAGAAGTATTGTGAGACAGAAAATTAAAAAAAAATGTTGATGTCTGCTTAGAAAGGGGTTTAATCTCAGGATTTGGTGATAAAATACAGTAGATTTGAATTCAGGACTGAACTTCACAAGAAGGCCCAGAATTGCTAGGACTATACAGAAAAATCCACTTCCAGATAAGTTAAACAGAAAAAAAGGAGAGGAATGAAATGAAAAAAGAAGAATGTCAGTGTCTTGATGGTAAATCCTGTCTTTGTGAGCAATAATCAACAAACGTTGAAAGGAATAATGCAACAACGTGAAAAAAATGGACACACCATTTGAAATATCTTACATAAATCAGTAAAAAAAACATTAAAAATATCTCACTAAAAATGGCAATATTTGCAGGGTGTTGGTGGTGCACAGCTTTAATCACAGCACTTGGGAGGCAGACATAGGCAGATTTCTGAGTACAAGGCCAGCATGGTCTACAGAATGAGTTCCAGGACAGCCAGGGGCATATAGAGAATTCCTGTCTCGAAAAAATCCAAAAATCAAACCATACACATAAATAAGAAAACAAACAAACAAACAAACAAAAACAAAAAACAAAACACACACACAACACACAAAAAACAGAAATACAACAACATAAGGCAATATTCCCTTTCCGTCTTGTGGTTTTCCTTTTTAAATGTGTTATTGCATCTCAGAGATGCCTCCTCCTTTATAAACACTGGCATCACAAACACATCATAGATATGAACTTGCAACATCGCCACAGGTGGTTTACAACTCCTTCTACTTCAGTGACACTAGGGACTCCACACACATACTCCTTCCATAGAGTAAATGTATCCAATATCATACAGATTATTCAAAACAATGGAAATATCTTCAAATTATCTCAACACTTATGCCCAGTGATCGGGTGTCTCAGCTTGAGGCTCCCAATGATCAATTGTTTATAAGTACTAGCTTGTAAAACTGTAAATGAGTTGTCTATCTGGAACCCTTTATAAGATCCTGTCCTCAGAAAGGATCCTGTTCAAAGCCATTAGCCACTTTTTTTTTTAATGTGCACATTTAATGGCATAAAGTAATGAGACTTTTCCTAATTGTAGAAACGACCTCGTGTCTTTATTTTCCCCCACATTTTTTATTACATATGTTCTTCTTTTACCTTTCAAATGCTATCCCAAAAGTCCCCTATACCTCCTGCCCCCTGCTCACATACCCACTCACTCCCACTTCTTGGCCTTGGCATTCCCATGAACTGTGGCATATAAACTTTGCTAGACCAAGGGCCTCTCTTCCCAATGATAGCCGACTAGGCAATCTTCTGCTACATATGCAGCTAGAGGAACAAGTTCTGTGGGTACTGGTTAGTTCATATTGTTGTTCAACCTATAGGGTTGCAGACCCCTTCAGTTTTTGGGTACTTTCTTTAGCTCCTATATTGGGGGCCCTGTATGCCATCCTATAGATGACTGTGAGCATCCACTTCAGTATTTGCAAGGCACACTATTTCATACACCAGCAAGATTTTACTTAAGAGACCCTGATATAGTTGTCTCCTGTGGTATTTTGCCCTCAGTCACTTCTATGCTTAAGAAGAAACAAAGCTCTAGTTGTGTGCCATGCAGATCATGTAGAGGGCTGTCAATATCCCCTCTCCTCCAGCAAAGCCTCACAAACAGTCACAAGGATTGTCTTCCAGGACAACTTTGAGTGTCTAAGATAAGGATCGGATCAAAGCAACTCTGCTTGCTCCAATGTCTAAATGCCACTGCAGATTAAGAAATTCCCTAGCAAGACCCTAAGATTCACAGTCCAGGACCATTTCAGCAACCCATTACTTTTCTAGGGTCCAAACTTGTTGCAATTCTACAGACCTATACATTGTACCCTTAGAGCCCTTCTCAAGAGCAGGCAGCAACTGCTCCAACTGCTTTCTCCAAAAGCAGCTAAACAGAAACAACCTGCAGAGGCAGGTGATCTGCTCCTGGTTCCACCAAGGTGACTTTGCCTTGTGTGTGGGGTGGTAATGGGAGTTACCTGCTGTGAGACCCTTTTCCTGTAGTTGTGCTCATCCTCCAAAGCACTTGGAAAGACAAGAAAAGAGTTCCTCATTCAAAATCCCTCCTCCTGCCTGTGGTGTTTGTGTTTCTAAGGAGTGGTAAATCGGCTCTATTTGGGGGGTTCTTTGTGTCTTTGTGAGTCCACACACAGTGATTGCTCTCTCCTATCCTACCTTTCCCAGAAAAATTAGAATCATAGTCTACACATCATTTCTTTTATTATATAAACTTTGATGGTGGGTATGGTTGTTTGTGTACATGTCATTTTGCTTGGATACTTCATGTGTAAAATACCTGCAGAGGAAAGAAGACACTACAGCAGCATATGCTGCTGAAATGGAGGAAGTGAGAAAGAGAAAGGAAGAAGGGGACTATTAATAAATTTTAAAGCTTTCTAGTTAAATCCGCTCTTCAAGATAAACAACTGAAAGTGTAATTAGTCGCTGGCCTTGTTATATTAATACTGACTATAACAGTAAAGCATTTGAAATGTTTTGTAAACAATTTATTAATTTTCAAATACAGGGTAATGTGGAACTTTAAAAAAAATTCTTCTTCTTAAAAAAAAACAAAGGACAAGATGAATTACATCCCCATGCACATTATTTAAATCACACTTTAAGAACTTTGAAATTTGGATGTCAAAGAACTTAAAAAAGCCTGATAGTATCTTAAATAGGAGACATAATCATGCCTAGGTCAAATGAAAATAATCTACTTATTGGTATATGGCTTGATCCTAAGTAGCTACTTTATTGGGAAATGGACAAGCATAGGTTCTCTTCACAGAATGCTTCATATATGAAGGCTAAATTTTGTGACAAACTAAAAGGTGTGTTTGCTTAGTGCCCTGACTGTAGTGACAAGAAAGCTGTATTGGGTATATGTTTTTGACCCACTTTTGTTTATCATTTTCCCAGTTTGGACAAGCTAAGATGCCTTACTTCAAGGTTTTTAAGACTTATGGGACATAGCACAGTAGAGACTGTGTAATCTGATTTAGAAAGATTAGTCTCAGGATAGAATTATAGTGATTCATCTTCTAACCTCACTGTGAGCAGTTATTCTAATTCAATATTGGACTGGTCTATTAATAATTTCAGTATTAGAAGAATTAGGGAAGATAGTTAAAATCTTAATTAGCTAGCAAATTTAATTTGGATCACAGCCTCCACTCCCAGAGAGGCTGCAGCCTTTCTGCAATTCTCAAAGCCACCTCCCCCACACCTGGATCTCTAAGACTAAGCTTGATCATTGCTAATTTGCAACTGAATGGGGTACCTGGACTTCTCCAAAGAAACTTTCACACTGTTGCTTATCACAGTCCCACCTTTGTTTCTCAAGCAGGTCATCCAAGTCCTTCAGCCTGACTGTATCAGATATACAGCCTTGCCTCCAACAGCCCAGGTGGCAGTTATTGATCTTCATTCTAGTACATATTATGACTTCGGTCTGAATTGGGAATAAGGTGTGCTAATGAGGGCTGGACATTCAATGACAGACATCCAGATCTCAAAACCATACCAATCTAAGACAGAGGTACATGCCAAAGGCCATGACTGTTGATAACACAACACAGAGCCATGTTTTGTGTGAAATATAACACAAACTAGTTGCACGTAGCATCCATAATGGAATTTGATGCTTCAGGAAGATCTAAGATTTCCTAAGGTAGGTGTGGCCTCCAGCCACCATAACTCCCAGGCAAGACTATAGAGCATAAATACATTTTATGCCTCAGTACAGCACTTTTTAAAATATTATTAATGGGGGGGGTATAACCTCCTCCAACCTATGCAGGTTCAGACCTTATGCCATTGAGGCAGGGCCACCTGCAGTGCAGCTCCTCAGCTAGTTTCCTTTGATGTGACACTACCTGCCATCTGCCATGAGGCCAAATTGGTTCTCCAAGATTTTCTGTAGTTAACTGCAATCTGTGAATTTGGTGACTTAGTGCTAAAAGGCTGTGCTGACAACTTGGTATCAGGAACGCAAGAAACTTGGCATGGCAGAGAATGGGTTTCCCCCTTTAGAAGTGCAAACTTTTATTAAATATTTGAGCCTAGATCAGAAAATTGTCTTGGCTCCATTTTTCTCTCACCTATATAGTTCCCCTCTCTTTTCAGCCTCTGTTTGCCTCCCAGGTGAAACACAGTTCAAGTTAGGTAAGGCCTGGTTTCCAACAGTTTTGGTCCTGATCTTTATCACATTGAACACAAGACAGAATTTTACACTAACACTAAAGTTATTTTCCTGTGCTTAAAATTCTGATTACAAAACACTTCCTTTAGAAGAGTGGAGTGGTTGATGAACACCAGACTCTTACTTAGCAATATTTGGCCTATGAATTTGGAATAAATTTCTTATTATGTGGAAGATTCAAATTGAATTAAATAGTTTTACAACATGCTAGGAAGGTTCAAATTGAATTAAATAGTTTTACAACATGCTAGGAAGGAAGTAGAAATCAAGGAAAAAAATTCCAGTGTAGATCAGTACTAAAACTGAACTAATCTGAGGGTTATCTGTGTGGTAGTGGGGAGGCTAGAGGGAGAGGGAGAGGGAGAGGGAGAGGGAGAGGGAGAGGGAGAGGGAGAGGGAGAGGGAGAGGGACAGGGACAGGGACAGGGACAGGGACAGGGACAGGGACAGGGACAGGGACAGGGGCAGGGACAGGGGCAGGAAGGAGGAGGCAGAGGCAGAGGTAGAGCAGAGGCAGAAATAGAGGCAGTGGCAGACTGAGGACCTAGAATTGCAAGCCACAGAAAGGAGTGTAATTGAGGCATTGTCTCCATAACAACTGAAAGCAACATAACCTAAGGGCATCTGTCAATTTCCTGGACAACTATTCACAAAGCTAATCTTTCAAATTCCAACCAAAATTTTCATAGAATGAGAGGATTGGGATTTCGAAATCAGGTGAACATATTTCTTATTATTCATTAATATTTTTTACTTAAACTAGCAAAATATATGTATTCATTTTTTTAATTTCGAATGTATTTCATTATTATTATTATTATTATTATCATCATCATCATTATTTTTGTTATTTTTATTACTAAAAATCAGTTTTTCAGTACAGTTCTTGTTTTCCTCCTGGTTCAATTTGGTTAGAATAGCCTCTAATTTTCTCTCATTGATTAAATAGGTTGTAACTTCTTTTGCTTTTATGTTGTGAATATAAGTTATGGTTGTTAAAAGCCTCTTAAATATACGTGACATTTTCTAAAGCTAAAATTCATATATGTTAAAACTGTATTTAATATCTATTTGTAATATTAACCACGGTAGAAGCAAAAAATAATCTCAAACAAAGTCCTGTATGAAAGGAAGAAGTGACCAGTTCCTCATTAGGCAGTGACCATTCCATCTCCACAGGAGAATATGCAGTGTAACTGTGGCTTCATAGAATGAATTGGGTAGTGTTCCTTCTGTTTTTAATTTGTGGAACACTTTCATGAGAATTGGTATTAGTTCTTCTTTGATGGTCTGATAGAATTCTGCACTACAGCCATCTAGTCCCAGGGTTGTTTTGGTGGGAGATTTTCATGATTGTTTCTATTTCTTAAGGTGTTAAGGGGCTGTTTAGATGGTTTATCTTATGGATTTGGTATATGTCTAGATAGTTGCATATTTCACTCATCTTTCGCAGTGTTTTTTTTTTTAATTATTCATTACTTAACTATGTAGTTTATTCATTTCAAGTTTCTTTTTTTTTCAGGTTGCATTCCATGGAATATCTTTGGCTGAACTGGAATTTGCTCTATAGACGAGACTGACAAGGAATTTAGAGATTTTCCCGCCTCAGCATAATAAGTCCTGGGATTAAATGTGTGTTTGCCCCCATTCCCTGGCACCTAGGAATTAATTTTGAAGACTACTTACATACCTTCATATAGTTCAAACCTTATAATATTACAAAATGGAAGCCTTTCACAGTGACTCCTGCTTTTAACCAGAGGACTATGGGTCTTATGAAATCGTATCTCTTTTGACTTCTAAGACAGCCACACATACATAGCCAATTTGAGGCCAGCCAGTGCTAATCAATACAATTTGGCCAAAATGGAAAGAAAAAAGAAAACAAAGTGAAAGTGCCTTTCTTATTTTAAGAATGGGCTACATTATAATAACACACACTCACTCACACTCAGACTCATAGAAACAGACACACACAGAAACACACACAGACACAATCAGACAGAAACAGAGAGTGAGGCAGACAGAGAGAGAGAGAGAGAGAGAGAGAGAGAGAGAGAGAGAGAGAGAGAGAGAGAGAGAGAGAGAGATCCACAGTGTTGGTGTTGGGATTCATAGCTACCTCCTATGTGGTAGCAGCAACTCTGTGTAACAGATAAGTCATCTTTTTAGATGCTGGCTCTACTTTTGAATTGGCCAAGAAAAAACTGATGCGATGCAGTCTGCAGCTGACCTTTTGGATTTCATAGGATCCCTGAAAATGGTTTCTGAGCTAGAGAACATAAAGTTTAATCATTCCTGGTGCATCTCACATATCTTCTGCCCAGTCTCCAATTGAGACACACAGAATTTACTGTGGGGAATTGATAAAGGGGGTTTATTTCTAACAAGAAGCCCCTAAAGGATTAAACCAATACAGTTGAAACAACCTTAGCACTTGTCAGAGTGTGGTACCTGCCTTCTTTATGCTTCTCAGTGCAGCTTCATTTAGTGTGTTCATTTATTCCTGGTCAGAACACACCACAGAGCAGAAACAAACATTCTTTTCAATTTTTACACACCTTCTATTTTTTCTTGTTTTTGTTGTGTATCTTGACAGACCCTTGCAAGCATTAATTTATTCTTAGATGAATTTGGAACTTTTGAGTAATGTTCTCTTCCTACACCTTCCTTCTCTCTCCAGAAATGTGGAGATCTTTACATGACTCAGAGTATAAAATCATTGGCTGCTCTTGCAGAGGGTCTGGAATTCAGTTCCCAGTGATCATCCTGTGTGTCACAGCCACATGTAAGTCCTGTTCCAGGGGATCTGATACAAGCTAACTTAGGACCTCCATGTAGTCCAGGAATGTTCACATCCAACAAATACACTCCTTCAGGTAAAAATGTTCATCCAATAAAAATAATGAAAAGTATGCTGTTTACCAATCGCCATGTAGAACTTGATTTCCAAATGAACACACATATTATCAAGAGCAGACTTTAAAGTATGCATGTAGGTCAACCATTGTGATATGTTTGGTTCTTATTTTCTCTTTCTTTTCTGTTTTGCATCCCCTAGGACCTCGCATCCCTATGACTTGGAGGAAAGTAATCCAGAGTTCTTCCTTAGTCTCTGCTTCAGTTTCTGCCTCTACTTACCAGCTCTGAATCAAGTTCTGTCCTGACTTTCCTAGGTCATGCAATTTACAAGCTGAGACTTGTAAACAGAAAGAAACCATTACCTCCTTTTGTAGTTTTGGGCCCCGATCTTTATCACATTGAAATCAAGACAGGCTTGCATACTTACACTTATGCTATCTGCCTGTGCTTAAACTACTGGTTACAAACAGTTTGTTCAGAACAGTGGAGTGACTGTTGAATGCCAGACAGTTACCTACCAATTGTTGCCCTATGAATTTGGGTTACATCTCTCATTATACTGAAGATTCAAATTCAATCAAATGGTTTTAGTACAAGGTAGAGAGGCAACTTAATGTTCATAGAAAACCAATTCCACAGTAGATCAGTTCTAAAACTAAACTAACCTGTATGTTATCTCAGCACTAATAAGTAGCAGTGGGACAATCAAAGGTATAGGAATGTGCAGAGGCAGAGGTTCAGATACAGGCTGAGGTAGAGAATGTAGAGGCAGAAAAAGAAGGAGAGGCAGAGTCACAGGGACAGTCATAGGAAGATTCAGAATCAGAGAATGAGTCAGAATTTGTGGTGTGCATGTACCTGGTGTGTGTCTTGTAATTCTTGGACATTTTAGGAAGTTACATTAATTCAAGTCCTGAGAGGTGTGGTGATTGGTTACGACAAAGCTCTCAGATTGCAACAAGTATACCAAGACATGGTTTCTATCTAATTGGCCACGCAGACATAAGGAATACTTATAAAAGGAGAGATTCCAAGATAATGGCTTTCTTCCTCCTGATAAGCCTGCCTCCCCGAGTCTCAGCATAAACGTTAATTATGATTCATTAGAAAAGAGCACACACAAGACTGCAGAATCTCAGCCAACACTATTGAGAACACTTTTTTTTTTTAAATCACAAAGCCCTCACACAACATTTTAAAAATCCTTTACTGGATTCATCTTCTAAGTATACAATATATGTTATATTTAGTGTATCATAAAATACTGAAGAGGAGTATCTACTTACGCACACTGAAAGTGTACTTCAAACAGAAAGCATTAATACTGTTACTCCATAGATGAAACATGTTTATGAAGTAACACTAAGGGAGATTTACACACAATATTTGCATTTCATATGAGGTTCCCAGATGAAACTTAATTGCATCAAAACACATGGCACAGCATGGAACAGGTATGACTAATATTAAAATAGTGAACAGCTGAATGCAGGAAGTATGGAATACAGAGTTACTAAGTTTGGTGGAATACTATATTTACATACAACATACATTAGTGAAAAACTCCTGCTGCATTAACTTTGCAAAAGATTGAGTGTCAAAGCTAGTACTTTTTGTCTGGTGTTTGGTGGTTGGTTACGCAAGTTGCTTGTAGTTTTTTCGTAGCCATAGTTAAAGAAGAAGCACTAGGAAAAATAATTAGACTCAGAGATTTTCTAATTCCTCTCTCTACCCTTATTTCTGTCCTATCTAGTGTTTTGGGGTATAAAAAGAAGAACCTAGAAAATATCAAACACAAGCTATAAAAGTGAATCTTCCTTGCCCTCCACCAGAAATCATCAACTGTGAAGAAATACACTTCATCTTCTTTATCATAAATTTTAAAGGACTCTTTTCAATAGCTTCTTGACTGGACTGTTTCTTTTTACTTGTGTGTGTGTGTGTGTGTGTGTGTGTGTGTGTGTGTGTGTGTGTGTGTATGTGTGTGCCTTGCTGTGCATAATTCCTTCCTGTGTTGCTATCCATTCATGTTTGTGGATTTACTCACAACAAAGCAGATACAGTGCATTGGATTATCTTTTGCTTTTTTTGCTTGTTTGTTTGTTTGTTTTTGTTTTATTTTGTTTTGTTTTGTTTTCTGGTGGTGGGGAGTGCATCTATGCTTTTTGTTGGGAGCTATTACTGCAATGCTATTGTCCTAATCTCTGAATTGGGTCTCTCCCCCACCCCCACCCCCGATAAGAAAAGAGGGTCAAAAGCAGGCCACAGACATGCTGCTCCGAGAACAACAACAGATTTTTCCAACCCTAAGTCAGTGCTGGATGTCCTGACCTCAAGATGTACCCTGATAACACCAGTTTCCTGCTTCCACCAGTAGTCACCAAAAGAAAAGTTTCCGCTGCCCCTTCCTTCCTGCTGAGAGGTACTTCCTCTCCCCCCTCCCTACCCTGCTGCCCCATCCCTCCTGCTGAGGTGCATTGCTTCTGCCCCATTCCTCCTGCTGAAAGGCACTTCCCTTTTTGATTGTGCATTTAAACCTTGGTCATGGTTAATACATTGGGGTCCTGATGTAATTCAGAACGTTTCCATATCCTTGTTCGCACAATACCCTCATCTCTCTCTACCCCCCATGTATTTCTTAGGAGAAAGTCCTCTGGAGACCCTCGAATAACTGGACCTGCTGGACGGGTCAGCTTTTGAAGTTACAAATCAAATACTACCATTGAGTGACAAATCTACCTTAGACAGGGTTTTGAATACTTTAACAGAAAGTATTTCTCTCTTTATTACTAAGAAATTATAATCTTGTTTTCCTTGTACTCATGAACTGTTACAGAACTTTCAGTTCCATTTATACCAATTTTATGCAGACACTAAGCAATGTCAACCCATTGCTGACATTTTTTTATTGATAATGCAATTTGATCAATACATGAGTTCTTGTTTCTGCCTTGTGTCAGATTGTGTTTTCTTGAAGACTTGTATCTTATGGGCTATAACAAAAACTTGGAATGCTTGTAATGTACAGTTGAGGAAGGTGGTCTGGAGACTCAGGGGGTATTTCTGTGTATAGAATGAATGCCAAGTGCCTGGTGTTCTATCAGGGAAATGTTGCTCCTTAGGCTACATGCTCATCGTTTTGTCCTCATACATTTGGGGACAATATTTTTTAGTACCACAGAGCAAACATTACAGGTACTTACTTTTTAAACTGTCAGTAATCACTAAATCTGAAATTTGGGCCTTGGAACACGCTGTTCTCTCAAAGCTAGTCAGAAAATGCTTAGCCATATGAGCCCAATCCTTGCTTTTTATCCTGAGAGTGGAGGAAAACTGGTTTTTCCTGTAAGCGTTTTGCAATTAGAGATTCTGGTGTCAGCAGAGCTTACATGACCCCTATTGAGGTTGATCATTTGTAATAGCAAGGGAAAGGTGAGAGGATCAGTACCCTGATGGCTCAAAGTAAGTCTAGAACACACTGCATTCTTCCCCCTTGTGGGTGCCATCCCTGTCACATTTTGAAGAGAAACAATGCTCCTCCAGGAAGCTGGAGGAAATTGGCCTGTATTCCTTTGGATGCTGTTAGACCCAGCCTCCAGGTCTGGACTGACTATCATTAAGGCCCCTGTCCCTGCTGCTCTCTCAGTTCTCCACAAAACAAGAGACTCTCTTTAGCTTTTGTGCTGAGTGATGTCAGCCCTGCTTCTCATATACTGATTAACTAGGCTATTTGGGCCTTAGAAGAATGTCTTTTTCTCAACTACCTATTTACCAGGTAAACTGTCAGTGAGAATGGTGAGACATATATTCTTGGCAAGGTTACCATAATTAAGGGCAGGGAATATGAAGATAAGGCAGACTTGTTAATATATTTCCTAAGTCTAGCTTTAATTGACACTCTAATGACTGGCACAAGAAACATGAGATTGTAGGTTGACTTCAAAGTGTAACATATGAGGTCCATATAGAAAATCAGGAGATGACTGTTGAGAACAGCACTGGGCTTTAAAGAATTTGTTCCACCATTTCTTTCCACTATGTCACCATCTTAATAAGTATGTTGTGAAGGCAGAAGATGGTGTAAGAGTGTTCTCATCAGCATCTAGGTCCCCATGGAAGCTTGTACACTCTGTCACTTCAAGATATCTGTGGCACAGTGGTACCTGATTAACAAAGAAGCCTTTGTAGTGCAACAGAGGAGCAAATAGTGGCCTAGGAGCAGGAAGTAGGAAGGTTGACCATGGCCCTCCTTTCAGGATTTACACTTTAAAGCCGAGACACACTGTAAAATCTCACGTGTTTCGGACATTTATCCCATGGAATGTACAGAGAATATCTCGGTTGATTGGTGTGATGGTTTTAGACATGACTGAAAATGCTTTTATGTTAATCTGAGTGTGCTAGTAATCTTATGCCAACTTGTGAAAAACCTAGAGTCACCTACGAAGAGGGAAAATCAAATAGGATCTTCCTACATTAGATGGGTCTATAAGCATGCTTTTTGGATTAAATAAAAGTATATATTAATTTAATTTTTTCATGTAATATGGGTTGAACAAATTATTTCCCTACTTTATATCCCTACCATTCAACTCAGAGACACTGTGAAACTTATAGAAGTCTTGGACCAAATGGATTTAACAGATACATGTGGAACATCTCTCCCTAAAACAAGAACACACATGGTATGCACTCACTGTTATGTGGATATTAGACAAAGAACACAGAATACCCATGATATTATAAAGTAAATATCTGCACCGAAGCAGTACCCATGCTGTATTCATATCATCACGAATCAGTATGCACAGTTCTCAGTACTGTGCATCTCCTAAAGGAGAATTGCCAACCACAGATTTAGCAAGGCCTCAACAAGAATTATATCACTGGTAACACCACAATTTGTGGCTTTTCGGCTATATTAGGAGCTGGAGGTCATCCTCCTCATCTCTGTTATTCCCACAGCCTGAGGAAATTATGGGAGCCTGCAGTAACAGCAAGGGTGTTACCAGAGACCAGCAAAGGAACTAAGACTGTCTATCAGAATAAAAAACAATCTCTTCTAATATTTGAAATATCTGCCTTTCTAGCATTTCTAATAAACCTATTTCTCAAATCAGACCTAAAGCCAAAATGCATGGTAGAATATCTTTAGAATGAAAATAGCAGTTGCCACCTTAAGCCTTTGTTTGCAGGGATGCACTCCCACTGCAGTCTGATTGGAGGATATTGATTGACCTGCTTGAGAAAAAGAGACCCAGACAATGAGAAAGTAGCAATGCAAAGCTTCTTTTGGGGAAGTCCAGGTACTTTATTCAGTTGCAAATTGCAAAGCTCTGAGAGTAGCAGGAAAATAGCTTTTCTGGGAGGCTGAGTCCCCAACTAAATTCTATGCAAAAAAGGAATTTTATTTCTCAGAGTGATACTTATAAGAAGATTCAGGATCTGTGTTCAGCTAACAAATTAATCTCTTGGGCAGCCTCTGTACTCCATCTTCTCGTGAAAAAACACAAACCGAGCCCCTTCCCCAGATTAGAATCGGATCTGGACCCTTCCAATCCTTAGTTAGTGGGTCCTTTCATTTTATCAATGCATACGAATTAGTAGTAACTGGATGCCAGTGGTGATCTGCTGCAGACTGACCTTTACTATCAGTTTGCAAAAAAATTTAGTTCAAATAAAGTAAAGGCAAGATGTGCCTTTGGTGACTTTGGGGGATATAACTGCCACTGTTTTGTCATAAAAGGCCAATTCTTTAAGGTGTGATGAGCACATTGAACTATTCCGTTTGCCATGGGCTTATAAGGAATTCAAGTTTTATATTTGATTCCAAATTCCTTACAGAATGAAATAAAATTTTTACTAGAATAGGATGGCCCGTTATCTGTTTTGATATGTTTAGGCAATCTTATTGCATTAAATGCTTGTGGGCAATGATTAATTACCTTTTTAGAAACCTCTCCTTTATGCAGAGAAGCAGAAAAAAGCAAAAAGAAATCCTGAACAAGTATCGATACAAACATGTTCATATTTTAGTTTTCCAAATTCTGCATAATGGGTTATATCCATTTGCCAAATATGATTAGACATAAGGCCTCTAGAATTGACTTATAAATGTGGCACTGGAGATAATGAAATACATTTAGGACATTGCTTTACAATCATTTCGCTTGTTCCTTAGTGATCTTATGTCTTGTGTGTGTGTGTGTGTGTGTGTGTATGTTTGTGGGTATGTTATTAAAATAAAAGTTAAAAAAAAGCTTTGAAATTTTGTAAGAAGAAAAGCTGAGAAAACTGTGCTGAGAAAGCCATCCAATAAGCAGCCTTTCTCCATGTACCCTGCCTATACTCCTACATGTGTCCGGTCTTAATTTCACTCAGTGATGGAGTGCAATGTAGAAATATAATACAAACTAAGCCTTTTTTTTCAAAGGGAATGGAGGAGATGGTGGGTGGGATGGGGATTTGTTGAATGGAAAATGGGAAGGTAGCTATCATTTTAAATGTAAATAAATCCCAAAATTAATGAAAGAAAATATAAGTCCCATGCAGAAATCAAAAGTGACAACATGAAACTGCTCACCTACAATCTCCTAAGCTCAAATGTGTAGGGCTTGGGCATGCATGACTTCCATCTGTGCCTGCAGGCCACTGAAATTTGCATCAACTATGTGGAGATCTACTCTGACTTCCTGGCACAGATGCTCCCCAAAATGAAGTGGGAGGTGATTGTGCTGGGAGCAGACACCTCTATCTTGGCTGAGGTACTTAAAGATCCAACTGAAAGCTATTGACAGGATGAAACGTTTTTGAGGAAGTTGTACCCACATGTGGCTTGAGATTGATGTATAGGATGGTACCCTGCAATGCTCAGAATCTGGACATCTCTTCCCTATAAGCTGCAGGATCCCCAATATGGTGTTGAATGATGAGGATACAGAGATATAAACTTGTTAGCCACCACACTGTGAGGTGGGAGTGGGTGCACAGGTGAAAGAACACCCTCGTGGGAGAAGGGGGACAGGGGATGTGATAGGGGGTTTCTGGAGGAGTGGGAAACTGGGAAAGAATACAACATTTGAAATGTAAGTTAAAATATATGTAATTAAAAAAACGACTAACCATATAGTTCAAAGTGAGGGGCCCATCGCTGCCACGGAATATGTAGCAAATGATGGCCTAGTTGGACACAGTGAGAAGAGGGGATCCTGGTTCTGAGAGACTCTATACCCCAGTGTAAGGGAATGGCAGAACAGGGAAGCAGGAGTCCTTAGGTTGGTCAGTAGGGGGAGGAGGGGAATGTTAATAGGTTTTTAGAGGGGAAAACATGAAATGGGATAACATTTAAAATGTAAATATAGAAAATATCTAATAAAATAAAATAATAAAATAAAGAACCTTGGGAACAATATTTTAATAGCAGAATAAAAAAAATCAAAGAAGCAGGGTGTGGTGTTGCAAGCCTTTATTCCCTTGACTTGGTAGGCAGAGGCAGGCAAATTTATGAGTTCAAGGCCAACCAGGTCTTCAGAATGAGTTCTACAACAGCCAGGCCTACACAGAGAAAACCTGCCTCAAAAAAAATAAGAAAGAAAGAAAGAAAGAAAGAAAGAAAGAAAGAAAGAAAGAAAGAAAGAAAGAAAGAAAGAAAGAAAGAAAGAAAGAAAGAAAGAAAGAAAGAAGAGCAAAGCACCAAAGCACTCATGTGCATGCACTGGTTCCAAAGACAGCCCTGTCCAAATTATACAACAGCACATGTTTTCACAAAATGGATTCTGAACATGTCCTCAGATTGGTCCTTTGACTATACTATCTAGGTTATTCCCCTCATGGTCACAAGAAACAAAAGGAAGCAAGATAATAGTTTGAAGCAGATACCAGACTGATGCCAAGACGAGCCTATGACTCCATCATGTTTTCTGTTTTCAATCATCCAGAGAGTGGTTCTCAACCTTTCTAATGCTACAGTTCCTTCATATATATTCTTCCTCATGCTTGGTGAGCCCTGACATAAAATTATTTTTCCTACTTCATAACTGTAATTTCCTACTGTTATAAATCCTAACATACATACCTGACATAAAGATAGTCTTAGACAACTCCCATGAAAGTGTCACAAGGACTTACAACTTCTAGGTTGCCATTCACAGTGCCAGGCAATACTAGTAAGACTAGCCAGCTCCTTGATATTTACACTTTCTGCCTTCCAGAACTGTACTAGGATAAATGTGGTCTATTTTAGTTGTCTAATCATGTGATCATCTGTAAAACTACTTGGAAACACATACCCAAGTGGATGATGGAGTCTATTTTTCCTGTCTTGGAATCTTGGCAGGGATGAGTCAGCTCTAATGAAATAGATGAGAAAGGTTACTGGATGAATTCCTACTCAAAGTCATTGGAAACAACAGCAAATCTGTTTTGTCCGCATGGAGAATGGATGAGGATTTGTGCTCCATTAAAAAGGTCAATAAATTGACTAATTTGATTCCTGCCTGTATATTTGTGTGTGCTTTTTACTTTTTTCTGCTTTGTGTTGTGTTCTGTGTTCTTGATTATTAACTCTAGGGTCCTTACCATACTTGCAAAATGAAACTTTTCTCAGTTGGAAAAGCTTTCATTTTTTCCTCTGTATACAATATGATTCTTTAAAAAATCAATTTTTGATTCCTTTGTACTAGTAGTAAGATCAAAATTTCTGGGAAGACACTTTTCATTGAAAATACAGCTTTTCACTCAATAGATTCAGATTACTGTCCCCCCAAATCCTTCTACAACCTCTCCACTTCTCGACCCACCCAAATTCACACTTTTTCTTTCTCCCTTTATTAAAATACAAACAGGCATCTAAATAATAATGATACTATTAATGATACTAATAACAATAATAATGAAGATTAAGATACAAAATAAACAAATGAACCAGAACAGAACAAAGCAAACATAATAAAAAAGAGGCAAAGAAAAAGCACAAGAAATATACATGTAGACACAGAGACATATATGTTCACAAACACTCAGAAATCCCATAAAAACAAAAAAAACCTGCAAACCATAATATATAAACAAAGGACTCTTAAGGTATTCTTTAAAGAACCCTGCCAATACCTTATTATATAAAGGACCTCCAAGATTGTTATCCAGTTCGATTTTCATTTGCCAGGCAATGCTGAACTAGAGACTTAGATTTAAGCATGGTTTGCATACCCAGTGATACCCTAGTGGAAATTCGAATGTTTTCCTTTCCAAGCTACAAACTAGAAATAACTTCTGAGATAAAGATAGTGGCATGCATGCCCTTCCCTCTCATGGTTTGGGCTCTTTCTATCTCAGACCTTGCAGGCGCTGTGCATGCAGATACTGCTACAGACACTTTTAGTTCAATGCAACTGATATTAGAAGGCCTTGGGTGAGAGTTTTAACCACTTCGACCTATGGGAGTGACAGGATGATAAGAAATATCAATGGCTCATTTAAACTTTAATTGCTTCATTTTCTATACTCATGCTGGTTTGCAGCATGACCACCTTCATAGTCTCTGTGAGTTTTGACATGATGAATGAACAGGCAATCTTCAGAGGATGTAAAGAATTAAAGCTCAAGGAATGTATGAGGTGGCCCACTAGCCACTCAAGTAAGGTTACTAGCCACTCAAGACCGCGTGCCTGAACTTCATCTCTGAAATAATATACATGGTAGAAGAAGAGGATTGGCTCTTCCACACTGTCCTACAATCTCTACACATGTGCAGTGGTTTGTGCACAGTTACACACATCTGTACTTAATCAAACACATGTACCCATAATGTAAGCACATTAAAATGTATAAAATCATATAAAAACAAGCAGACCTCCTACTGGAAGTTTCAGGGAGACTACATTTATAGGATTTGGAGCTTGTTTGTTTCCTACAGACCTCCCATGCAGATGGGAGGTTTTACATCTACTTTCCCACGAGTAAGTCTTCGCTTGAAGCACTTGCCTGGTATTCCTGTAGAGTTGTTTTTCTCACGACATATGAAGAAACCTCTGTGTATTCTGAGTGCCCTAGATGCTGCTGAATTGAAAAATGCACATGTAACACAGACTTCCCACAATTGCTGAAGGCAGGCCCTCCTTTCTTTCTTTTACTGTAGAAGTATCTTTTCCATTTTCTAAACAACAGACAGTAGTAGTTTCCTTTCTAATACAAATGTCTCTGGTTTAGTTAAACAGATTTATTAACTTCAAATCAGACAATACAATGAAAGTTCATTTTCAGAAGGGTTAAGTGGAATTGAATTTGTGTTGTGTATTACTAAATGAGAGGCCAATTTATAACCACAGAGCACTTTGAGGTGAGTGGAAAAAAATTTTTACAATTATAAAATGCATAAAATTCCTTACCAAATTTTTATCAAACTTGCTTTATATGTAAGATCAACCAAAAATTAACAGACAACTACCAAACAGTTAAAGCATACAACATGCCAATAAATTAAAAGAAAATGCTTATTTAGAAGTGGGAAAAGATAAGCTTTTATGGAATCTGCTTAATTGTATAAGAAAGAGAAACATCACTTTTCTTCACATGCTCAGAATTTAAGAGGGGAAAACGATCCATGCGATAATCCAGTTCTATGTACACAAAATTAAGCAAGATCCTCATAATTAATGTGTGAGTACACAATGCCTGACTCAAATTCTATCATAGATGCTAAGCTCCTGTCACTGCAGGCTCATCAGTCTCACTGTATTTATTATTATTATTATTATTATTATTATTATTATTATTATTATTAATTGCTGTTGTTTTTCTTTTTGTTGTAATTAAATAATTTAAATTTAAAATTTATTAAATTTCATTAGGTGATATTCAAGAGATGTATAAAACTTTTCATATTGACCAGGGACAAATGACTCTGCACTAAAAAACTAGATCTCATTACCCATATTATTATCTGGTAACAGTGTGCACAAGCAGACCTGAGACCTAACAAAGTTGTCCTTTAGTTCCTCATTTTGTTCACATCAGCATCTGTAAACCATTGCCAAGTTCAGAGGCTAAGAATCTTCATAGTATGTTTCACAGACCAAGTCCTCATCGATAACAGAAACTGTGGCTATGTACTGTGTTTATACTTTATTCCTCAAGATGAAGGAACAGCTGAAAGCAAGAAACTGATGCTCTAAAGGGCTTACCAAGAAACTTCCCTGGACAATATTGGTATGAATTAGTACAATTTGACTAAAAGAACACTTTGTCCACCAGGCTTGGAAGATGTAGAAAATGTAAAAATATTAAAGAGAAAAATGCAAAGCTGTACTTGTAATATAGTTAACAAAACACCCATGGAAGGAGTTACAGAGACAAAATTTGGAGCTGTGATGAAAAGATGGAGCATCTAGTGATTGCCATATCCAGGGATACATCCCATAATCAGCTTCCAAACGCTGACATCACTGCATACACTAACAAGATTTTGCTGAAAGGACCCAGATATAGCTGTCTCTTGTGAGAATATGCCGAGGCCTAGCAAACACAGAAGTGGATGCTCACAGTTACCTATTGGAATGGGTCACACAGTCCCCAATGCAGGAGCTAGAGAAAGTATCCAAGGAGCTAAAGGGAACTGCAACCCTATAGGTGGAACAACAATATGAACTAACCAGTACCCCAGAGCTCTTGTCTCTAGCTGCATATGTATCAAAAGATGGCCTAGTCAGCCATCACTGGAAAGAGAGGCCCTTTGGACTTGCAAACTTTATATGCTCCAGTAGAGGGAAACGCCAGGGCCAAAAAGAGGGAGTGGGTGGGTAGGGGATTAGGGGGATGGGTATGGGCGACTTTTGGGATAGCATTGGAAATGTAAACGAGGAAAATACCTAATTAAAAAAAAGATATAAAAGAGTTTATGGTTAATGAGGGTACATTTTTGTTAAGATTTGTTCACATAGCCTGTCTTCCACTTAGCTCTATTTCCATAGCCAATGGGATGAAATTCTGCCAGGCCTGTCTATCATCAATATGAGTGGATGTGCAACTACAATAGCCAAAACTAGGAGTTATCATGGAAGATCTCTTTTCTGAAGAAAAATTGAGGAAAAGTGGATTGGGGTAGCAAGAGTGGAGGAGAAGTCGGGGAGCAGAGAAGAGAAGGAATACTAGTTTTGGGATGTTGATTGATTAACTAATTTAAAAAATCAGCTCCAGGACAGATTATTTTCTGGTGTTAGAGAAAACTCATCTCAACAATTATTATTAAGGAGAATTTTATTCTCTGTAATCCTAGAGTGAATTCGTATTGGTGTGTGTGTCTGTGTCGGTGTGTCTCGGTATGTGAACCTACCATGTTTCTTAAAGTAGCTAGCACAAAATAATTTGTCTTTCATGAACTCACAAGCCAGGATTCACTTCTCTGACTACATGGCCATCTTAAGAAGAATCCTCCTGGCCAAGCAGTTGTTATTTCAACATAAACCTGGGATTCAATCTACCCTGCTTCTAATTGGGACCAAAAGTATAAGCCACATGTGTTTCTCTGCCAGACTACTAGTGGATGAGATCCTAGAGTATCCCAGATGCATACCATGTTGGAGAGGGTACATAAGCTCCCATGCACTGACCTTATCAATAAATTAAATGCTCAAACTTTTCTATAGAGAAAACTGCTATACTCATTTAAAATTAAGAAATCACAAGTTGTACATCCCTTTAGGCACAGGAGTAGTATGCAATCATTTAAAAATTCCAGTGTGTGTAATAAAAGCCAAAATAATCAAAGTCACTTTACTGCTCTCTTTTACTTCCACAGAGATGGATAACTAGTATGGACAGTGAGATCTGTAAGTGGACTTCAAATGCTTACAAGTTTCTTAGGTTTGTGTTGGCTTTCAGGTCTTCTTGTGTTCCCCAAGCTTCCTTGAAAATAGACAATGTCAAGGGAGAAACTGAGGTGACAACTACCATGCTTACACTGAAGGAAGACACAGTCTTATCATCTTGTTCATAAATTTACCTGAATCTTTGTTTTGGTATTCTATGACGGTCAACATTATAGCCACTGAAACTATGCCATGAATATTAATTCTTTCTGATTTCAAGGGCCCTAATAGCATTTTACATCTCTTCTGAGAAAAGTGAAGAATTAAATCATAGTCCATGGTACCTGAAACCAGAGGATAGTGTCTAAGAAAACATTGCTTTGGACACAGATGTCAAACAAAAACATAGGTATGGATACAAATGTCAAACAAATACTCATTTCTTTTATTACTAATACAAAAAAATGTGTGGATAATACAGATAATGAAAGACAGTGGGAAACAACGTAGAATTCTATTGTATCTTTTTTTTTTATGATATGAAACATAACTCTCCCAAATTTTCTAGATTTTAAACCTTCTTTACCTTCTGTCCCTGCAATATGCTAATTTTCCTTAGCTTGGCAATTCTGTCTGAGTTTTCTGACTAAGTACATTCTGGTGTCTGAGAAGCCTTGATCATCTGTTAAACATTTTCTCACACAGGTTACATGTATAGGGATGGTCAGCAATGTGGGTCAGCTGGTGCTTAATGAGGTGAAATTTTTGAAGGAATGGTCTCCCACATTCAATACAGTTAAACAGGATTCTCTCCTGTATAAAATCATTGATGTTCAACTAAATTTGTATTATGATTAAAGGTTTTCTGGCACCAGGAACACTGATGTAGTTTTATTTCTTAGTGAGTCAGATAATGTATTTTAAAATCTGAACGGTGTTTTTCTGTGTGTGAGGGTGCATGTGTGTGTGTGTGTGTGTGTGTGTGTGTGATATGTATTCAGAATCCAAAGAGACCAGAAGACTTAGAGACACAAGTAGGTTTTTATTCTTGGTTTTTTTGTTCTTTTGTTTTGTTTTGTTTTGTTTTCTAGACAAAGTTTGTTTGTTTACCTCTGGCTTTCCAAAAACTCACTCTGTAGAACAAGGTGGCCTCAAACTCAGAAATTCGCCTGCCTATGCCCCACCCCCCAAATGCTGGGATTGAAGACCTGTTCCCACACTGCCTGACATTAGACAGTTTTTTTGTTAAACTATATTTGGTGCTATAAACAGAACGGGAAGTTTAACATGTACTGTTTAAGAATTGAGCCATCTCTTTCTTCACAATGCAAAGAATAAAAAGAATGAATAAAGTAGAAAAATATTGTATAATAGATATGAGGGCTTATCTATAATTTTTTAAGAGTTAAATAATAACAACAAATGTCAAACAGCTCAGTCTGGACATATGTATACAAATTGCCAAGTAACTTTTAACAAAACACACAAGCAATTCAATGAGGGAAGGCTATAAATGTCAATAAATGATGGGGAGCCAATTGGACAATGTGATGAGTGTTCTTGGGTTTGAACTTTACTGCATCAAGAATTAACTAAAATCCAACTGACTGGGCAAGACGTTAATGGATTTTTTTCTTAATAATTTGAAATGGCAAGATCCATTTTGAATCTGAATCTTTCAAGTGGGAAAAGTCACCTTAAACCTGGCACACACTTATATAAATGTTCTGCAACCTATATGAAAGACATGGAAGAAGAAAGTTTGTTTTCTTGGTCTGTTTGCCCTCATTGGGAAGCCCATTCCTTCACTGTCAATACAGGCCATTTTCAGTATTCCATAATACACTGGAGACTACCTGAGACAATCCACCTCATTGACTGAATAACTATGAGGTTCTTAGAATATCAGTTGGTAGACAGCTATTGTTGGATCACACCCTGTAATTCACTTTAAAGTATATTTAAACTACATTTAAAGTATATTATATAACAAAATATTATAAATGATAAAATATATTACATATGAAATAAATTATATATAATATATACACCATAGTTTTATAAAATTATGCATATATATAATTTGTGCTGTATGTTTTGTTTCACCTGAGAGCAGTGACACATAATAGGTAAAAGAGTCAGCCTCACACTCATTCTCAACTTCATACTGTATGTAAAATAATTCACAAGGGCATGTAAGAATAAAATAAAAAATTTAGGAAAATTGGAGTATATGTATGATTAAGAGAGTTAAGAGTTCTAGATTTCATGGAAGAAATATTCACTCTAAGAGAAATAATTGATATTTACTAAAATTAAGAACTTTCACACTGAGCTGGATGGTGGTGGTGCATGTTTTAAATCCAGAACTTGGGAGACAAAGGCAGGTGAGTTTGTGGTAAACCTGCTGTACAGATTGATCTTGAGGACAGCCAGGGTTATGCAGAGAAATTGTATGTTAAAAAAACAAAGAAAACAAACAACCCCAAAACAAAAAATAACATAGAAAATATATTGTTTTTCTGTAGCAGTTCCTGATTCAACAGTGAAGAAGCAATCTAAATAAATTATAACCCAAAAGGCAATATATCCCAGAGTATATATTTCACCGTTACAGTCCAGGTTACACAATGTATACACAAAGGAAAGGAGTTATAGTTAACCAGTTAAACTAGTCAGGTGGTTAGCTTGTAGATGGCCAGCATTACAACACTGTAGAGTGTCTTCTTCGATGGGTTAGCATAGCCCATTCTTCCTCAGATAAATACATTTGTATATCGTCAAATATTAACATTCCTGAAGAAGAGAAAGGACTTGAATTTAATACTGAGGCAGAAGCAGTTGTTGTACCTGTCTGTGAGTCATGGCAGGCTGCATGCTGAGGAAATTATCAGTAATGAATTTAGGTGGAGAAACTGGGATAACCAGAGGTAGGCAAGTGGACCAGATAATTGGTTGTAAAATATCCAGTTTCCACTCTGATCCTGACAAGTCTAGTCGCCTGGAGATCAGTAAGGTTGAATGTACCAGAGAACACTAGTGGTCTTAGCAGCAGGAAAAATCTAAAATGAGACTGCCTGAATTCAAAAGGGAAATGTTAAAATAAAATAAAACAATAACAAAATGCAATCTGACTTTCTCCAGCCCCTCTATGGTCCAGTAGCCTCCATGGCTATTTAACACCAACAAACCACTAGTAAACACTAGTGTTGGGCAGATTTGTGTGTTGCTATAAAGCTGCTTTGATCATTTGCTTTCTTGGGTGTTATCCTTCATGAAGTTATTTCTCTCTTTTCCTTCTCTGTAAAATATATAAGACTAAACTTAAAAGCATTTTCTGAAGTGATACATGAGTCCCACCCTCTCTCTATAAGATCTGGTTACCATGAGCCAGCCAAAATAAACTCTGCCTGACATTCTTAGGTTGGATTCTGAAAGAGGTGGTTTCTGTTGTAACTGGGGTGTCACTTAGTTCCCCATTCACTAGCAGCACCTAGAACATGGCACTAGGGTACAAAGGCCAGTGGAAGTCCTCCTCTCTCAACTCATGGATGTATTTTCATAAAAAAGATATTAATCCCAGCATCTATTCCACCTCTAGAGAACATGAATGCCAGCCTAGGCTCCTATACCTAACAAAACTCTCAATCACCATAGACGGAGAAAACAATATATACAACGACAAAGCCAATTTTACACATAATCTTTCCTTAAATCCAGCCCTACAAAGAATAATAGGTGGAAAACAACAACACAAGGAGTGAAACTACACCATAGAAGAAACAAGAAAGTAATCTTACAACAAATCCACAAAAACATGCTTCCACCTCTAAGAATAAAACTAATAGAATGTAACAATCTCTTTACCTTAATATCTATTAATATGAAAATTAATATTACCATCATAACCTAATTGAATGAAATTCAAAAATATGAGGAATTAGAAATTGTCCGTTTTTCATTATGTTGTTCCTAATTTGGTAAATAGGATTAATAAGTCCAATATTGTATAATCCATATAGTCTTTCTTCTTGTTTGTACATAACACTGTATTGCTGTGTGCCACATAATGGTCTTGAAAACATGCTTCCCCTATCTCAGCCTCTGTATTAGTAGGATTGTTTATTTGATATTTTTACACTATACTATGGTTTTCAGAACAGCTTAAAATTTTCAAAACTCTTTATAAACCAAAATAAATGTAGACAATTAATTTGGGAGGTGGCTTATAAGAGAACAGCAAAGAGTGAGACTAAAGGCTTTGCTTGATATTTATTATTATTGTATAAATTCTGAAGAGGACTTTATAAGTTACTATTATTCTGAGATGAATGCTTTTGAAAAAACATCACATCCAATGAAACTGAATTCTATCATCAACTAACTTCTGTGACTCTCTCCAAGCAGAACAATTCTTCATTGAAACAGTTGATCAATGACTTCATGGATAGACCATCTTAATAAACACCCATTCCTTAAGTGAATGTACCCTGTTACCTGTGGCCTGAGAATGACCACAATCACTCAAATCAAATAGCTTTGAACATAGCAGGAAATTAGTATCCAAAAATCATGCCTATAGTTCATTCCTTGCCACAGCAGATATGTCAACTCTACCCTTAGTACTATGGAGGTAAAATACTTTGGTGATGTGAGGGACATTCAAGTACAGCCTTATTACAATGAAATCCAGTGTCCATAAATTGTTCTTCTTTTTTTTTCTTTTTTTTTGTATCACAGTAAGCCAAGATTTTTTTAAAAATTTTACAATTATTATATACTTTCTTCGTTTACATTCCAAAAGTCCCCTCCCGCCTCCCCCCTTACCTCTCCTTGATCCCCAACATACCTACTCCCACCTCCAGACCCTAGCAGTACCCTGAGCTGAGGCATATAACCTTCACAAAACCATAGGCCTCTCCCCCCACAGATGGCCTACAAGGCCATCTCCTGCTACACATTCAACTAGAGACATGAGCTCTGGAGGTACTGGTTAGTTAATATTGTTGTTCTTATTTAGGGTTTCAAACCATCTCAGTTCCTAGGGTACTTTCTCTAGCTCCTCCATTGGGAGTCCTGTGTTCCATCCAATAGATGATTGTGAGCATCCACTCTGTATTTGCCAGTCACTGGACTATCCTCACACAAGACAACTTCAGGGTCCTGTTAGCATAATCTGTAAGTCAAGAATTTTAAGACCTACTAAAAACAAAACAAACAAACAAACAAACAACAAACAAACCAAAAGACTATTTATGTTCACCAAAAAAATTAATAGTGATATATTATTTTAATATATCATACAGTTAATATATTTGGAGTTATTTAAAATTTATGAAAAAAAGTATTTTCAGGATTGCTGCAGACAAATATATAAATAAGACTATTCAATTATTTGTTGTTTCTATCAAACAACATTTTTAATATTCATTTTTATTGTTACAATATTTTATAAATATTAAGGAACATGATAAAAAATGGAAGGTTTGATAGGGTTTGAGTAGGCATCAGCTGGAGGAGTTGGGGTACAAAATAAAAAAGAAGAATGTGATGTAAGTCTGTTTACTCAAAATATGTTTTTAGATGTTAACAAATTCAGATAAATTGAAATTATGTATATTTTCTTATCATAATGCAATAAAAATTAAATCAAAACATATTTCTAGAACTGGTGGTATTGCTCAGCAGTTATGAGAATGGGCTATTATTTTACAGTTCCTGAGTTCAATTCCCAGCAACAACATGGTGGCTTACTACCATATATAAAGTGATCTGATGTCCCCTTCTTTCATGAAGGTGAACCCATAAAAAGAGGACTCATACATTTTTAAAATGATAGACTTAAACACATTAAAATGTTTCTATTATTATTATTATTATTATTATTATTATTATTATTATTATTATTATTATTATTATTGTGCCTAACTACTTCCTTTCATTTCTTTCCACCAAACCAGCCTTGGAAATCTAATGCACAAGTAGGAAAACACTGCAAGTAAATGGGCGGAATGTTCTTGGATACATGAAATACACACTAGACTAGTTGAAAAAATGGAAAAACTAGCTGTTAAGGGCAACTGTTGGTTGGGCAGTGGTGGTTCATGCCTTCAATCACAGCACTTGGGAGGCAGAGGACAAGGATTTTTGAGTTCAAAGTCAGCCTGGTGTAAGTTCCAGGACAGACAGTGCTACACTGAGAAACCCTGTCTTGAAATTTAATAATAATAATAATAATAATAATAATAATAATAATAATAATAATAATAAAATAATAATAATAATAATAATAAAAACAAAAAAGAAAAGAAAAGCACCTATTCTATGCAGAGCACCCACATTGTGGCTCATAACATATGCACAATCACAGTTTCAGAGAAACAGTGCTCTCTTGCGGCCTCTGTAGGCAACAGAGGCATAAGTGAGAGAGAGGGGCTGCTCAGCCTAGCACATAAGTGAGAGAGGGGACCTGGGCAGCCCAGCATATAAGTGAGAGAGAGGCCCTGCCCAGCCTAGCACATAAGTGAAAAAGAGGGCCTACAAGGACTAACATCTAAGTGAGAGAGAGGTCCTCGGAAGCCTAGCACATAAGAGAGAGAAGGGCCCTGGGCAGTCTAGCACATAAGAGATAGAGAGAGGACATGTGAAGCCTAGCACCTAAGAGAGAGAGAGAGAGAGAGAGAGAGAGAGAGAGAGAGAGAGAGAGAGAGAGAGAGAGAGAGAGAGAGAGAGAGAGAGAGAGAGAGAGAGAGAGAGAGAGAGAGAGGACCTGCCCAGCCTAACGCCTAAGTGAGAGAGAGGGCCTGAGTGGCCAAGCACATAGGTGAGAGAGAGAGGGACTGTACTGCCTAGCACACTCTTCTATCAAGCTGAGGACTAGGAAAGTAGAGAAAGGAGAGTAGCAGAGGTTGTAGGAAATCTGCATGCTCCCTTCTGAACTCTTAGGGCAGCATAGACTCTTCTGGTGTGCATGTGTACATGCAGAAGTCCACATTATTAAATGTTTATGCACATAAATAAATAAAAAACCAAAAATGCTTACAAAAGCCTCTACAGCTGAAATTAAGTAGAGCCATTTGCTGTATTTCATATGTTACATATTTGTTCTGGATTTTCAAGTTTGTAAGCACTTGTCAACCAACAAACTGGAAATCATTTGTCTTAAAGCCAGTAGATTATTCCCACCTTCTAAAATCTCCCTTCAAAGTACTTGGTATTCCGTGAACGCATGCGCAGGGTGTATTCAGCCAATCAGCACAGTCCTTTGGTGAGACCTGTTTGCTCCAGCTGGCATCACAGAGGATCCTCTGAGGCTTCTGTCCGGGTCTGGCCCCTGACAACGGTTTTTTTTTTTTTTTTTTTTTTTTTTTTGCCATTGAGGAGCTAAGCACAGAAGGGTGCGGTTGGGAAGGTGTTCTCCTCTTAGATGAGCTGTAAGTGATAGTCTGCCCTGATCAGGGATGTTGGACAGTTAATCGAGGTGTGACAGGGTGGAGAATCTCAGGCCCAGGAGGCCACTATGTGAGGAAAAGCCTCCTGATCGCCATTTTCTGTGGAATCTGAGGGTGAATGGAAGGTGGAGGACCGTATTCATGGAAGAGGATCGAACAGGTCAGGGCCATAGAGAATTGGGAACCCTTGGAAGAGAAAAGCTTGGGGCCTGGGGATAGGATCAGAGAAACAGCTGCAGGACTGTGGGTCAGGGAACAGGGAGCCATTGGTGAGATGCCTTGGCGATTGTCCTGTGTGATGTTCAGGATCCCTTAGAAACACACTGAGGATTCCTCCCTCCTCATTGTCTTTTCTATGGTGTGTTCCTTTGGTATAGACTGTATGAACATTGCAGACAGTAGAATGGCATAGGAAGATGAATGAAAAGAAGAAGAGGAGATATTGTAAGAGATTCATAAGTCATTGGGGATGGATTCTGACCACAGATCTTTCTGTCTCAGTCTCCCATGTATTGGGATTAAAGACTTTCACCACCAAGTTCAGCTTTTTCTCTCAGTTTAGTTTCTGTAGGATGGGATCTATCTTTGTAGTTTCAGCTGGTCCGGCTTGGCCTGGCCTTGAACTTACAATCTTCAGATGTTTGAAATCCTCGGCTTCCCCAAATCCCTAATTTCTCCAATATAAGGTCTTTCTGTGTTGGTGGTGGTGGTAGTTCATGTTTTTTTGTAGACTTAGTGGTGGATCTTTTTCATATGAATATACAGTTACCATGTTCTTTATCTTTCTGGATAGAACTGTGAGTTTACGTTAGACTATGATAAACTGGTAAACAGAATTGCTGATGTTTTGTTTAAAAATACTCTGTGGGAGATAGGACCAAAATTCAGATGCCTCAAAGGTTAAAGGATGTTGCTCATCGTTTTTTGGGAGGAGGGGGGACTCATATGTTGAAGGTTGGCCAGTTTTTGTCTCTTTTTAAACTGTGAAATGGCAGATTGATAATATAGGTTCTAAAGGAGGTTTTTAAAGAAGTGAGTTAAAGAAGTTTTTAAAACAAGTTGTGAGGGAGAGGGACATGATAAATGGGATACACGGAGGAAATGGTACTGGTAAGTGTATATATATATGCATCACCATATTGAATATGTACACAGAACTCTCTGATAAAGGCAATTGATTAAAAATATACATGTTAAGTAAAAAAAGAAATGATCTTTCATTGAGCTAAAATATTTTTTGATTTTTTGTTATTTTTAAATATTTAAATGGTAATTTTTAATCAGGTAACTAAGTTCTTTTTATTTTCCTTTTTATTTTTATTGTTTTTTTTTTTTTTTAACTAAGGAGACTACTGAGTTCTTATGAGAAGAATGGCTCTTAAGAAATTGAAGGTGATACCAAAGGAAGGTTACTTATTACTTTTGGACTTTGATGATGAGGACGATGACATAAAAGTTTCAGAGGAGGCTCTTCCGGAAGGTATAGCATTTCCAGTATTAATTGTGTCCTGCAGTTCATTAGACTTTACCTAGTCACCTGAAATGGAAGAAGTCTTTGTTAAGAGTTTACATATACTTCATTTCTAATTTTACCTATATCTCTCTATTCCTATATACAAGGTTTTGCAGCACATAAACCTACTCTTGGAACTATATCAGTATATGTTGAGAGAGAAGAACTTTCTTGATTTCGCCTCAAGAAAAGACGTGAACATTGTTCGTATAATATGTTTGCCAAACATGAATTTATTTCATAAAACCTGCAAATAAATTATTTCCTTTCTTTTTCTATTATATATTTTCCTTATTTACATTTCAAATATTATCCCAGTTTCTAGTTTCCACCCCAAAAAATCTCCTGTCCTCTTCCCTCTCCCCCATCTCCCCAACACACCATCTACCAATTCCTAACCCAGGTATTCCCCCATACTGGGGCATAGGATCTTTACAGGAACAAGTGTCTCTCCTCCCATTGATGCCTGACTAGTCCATCCTCTGCTACATAAGAAGCTGGAGTCATATGTCCCATTATTTGTTTTCATTGATTGGTGGTTTAATCCCATGGAATTGTGCGGGACTTGTTAGTTCATGTTGTTTTTTCTTCTAGGGGCCTGCAAACTCCTTAAGCTCCTTAGGTACTTTCTCCAGCTCCATAATTGGGGACCCTGTGCTAAGTCCAAAGGATGTCTGTGAACATCCACTTTTTTATTTGTCAGGCATTAGCAGATCCTCTCAGGAGACAACTATATCATTCTCCTGCACCCAAGCCCTTGTTGGCATCTTCAGTAGTGTCTGGATTTGGTGGTTGTATATGGGATGGATCCCCAAGTGAGGCAGTCTCTGTATTCTTTTATTCTCAGCTCCAATCTTTGTCTCTGTAACTCCTTCCATGATTATTTTGTTCCCCATTCTAAGAAGGAACGGCATATCCACACTTTGGTCTTCCTTCTTCAGTTTCATGGGTTTTGCACATTTTACCTTGGTTATTCTGAGCTTCAGGGATAATATCCACTCATCAATGTGTGAATATCATGTGTGTTTTTTGTGATTGGGTTAACTCTCTTAGGAAGATATCATCCAGATCCATCCATTTGTATAAAAATTTCATGAATTCATTGTTTTTAATAGCTGTGTAGTAATTCATTAAGTGAATGTACCATATTTTCTATATACATTCCTCTAAAGAGAGTCATCTGGGTTCATTTCAGCTTCTTGTTATTATACATAATGCTGCTATGGACAAAGTGAAGTATGTTTCCTTATTACAAGTTTGAACTTCTGGGTATAACCTTATCAATTTTATGGGTTCCCATTTGTCCATTTTTAATCTTATAGCACAAGACATTGGTGGTATTTTTTTTTCAAGAATATTCCCCCTTTGCCCATGTATTCCAGCCTATTCCCCACTTTCTCCTCTATAAGTTTCAGTGTCTCTGGTTTTATGTGCAGTCCCTTGATCGACTTAGACTTGAGCATTGCACAGGGGATGAGAATAGATCAATTTACATTCTACTACATGCTAACTGCCAATTGAACCAACACCATTTGTTGAAAATGCTGTCTCCTTTCCACTAGATGGTTTTAGCTCCTTTGTCAAAGATCAAGTGACTATAGGTTTATTTCTCTGACTTCAGTTCTATTTCATTTATCTACCTGTCTACCACTATACCTGTACCATGTAGTTTTTATCACAATTGCTTTGTTGTGCAGCTTGAGGTCAGGCATGATGATTCCAAAAGAGGTTCTTTTATTGTTGGGAATAGTTTTTCCTATACCAGTTTTTTTTTTTTTTTGGTTTTTTTTTTTTTTTTGGTTTTTTTTTTTGTTGTTGTTGTTGTTGTTGTTTGTTTGTTTTTTTCAAATTCCAGGAGAATTTGTAAATTGCCCTTTCTAACTCAGTAATGAATTGAGTTGGAATTTTGATGGGGATTGTATTGAATCTATAAACTACTTTTGGCAGAACAGCCATTTTTACTATATTAATCCTTCCAATCCATGGGCATGGGAGTTCTTTCCATGTTCTGAGATCTTGTTTCATTTCTTTCTTCAGAGACATGAAGTTTTTATCATATATATCTTTCACTTTCTAAGTTAGAGTCACACCAAGCTATTTTATATTATTTGTGAGTATTGTGAAGGGTGATTTTTCCCTAATTTCTTTCTCATCCTCTTTTTCCTTTGAGTACAGAAAGGCCACTGATATGTTTGAGTTAATTTTATATTCACCTACTGCACTGAAGTCATATGTAAGGTTTACGATTTCTCTGGTGCATTTTTGGGTCACTGATACATGCTATCATATATTCTGGAAATAGTGATATTTTGACTTCTTCCTTTCCAATTTGTATTCATTTGTTTTCCTTTTGTTGTCTAATTGCTCTGGTTAGGACTTCAACTACTATATTCAATAGGTATGAAGAAAGTGGGCAGCCTTGTCTAGTCCCTGATTTTAATGGGATTGTTTCATTTAGTTTAATGTTTCCTACTGGTTTGCTGTCTATTGTTTTGGTTTTTTTTTTTATGTTTAGATATGGACCTTGAATTCCTGACCTTTCCTGGACTTTTATTATGAATGGGTGTTGTATTTTGTCAAATGCTTTCTCAGCATCTAATGAGGTGATCATGTTGTTTTCGTCTTTGAGTTTGTTTCTATAGTGGATTAAGTTGACAGATTTCCATATATTAAACCATCCCTGCATTACAGGGATGAAGCCTACTTGACCATGATGGATGATCGTTTTGATGTATTCTTTTATTTGGTTTGCAGTGATTTTATTGAGTATTTTTGCTTCGAAATTCATAAGGGAAAATGGTCTGAAGTTTCCTTTCTTCATTGAGTTTTTGTATGGTTTGAATATAATTGTAATCTGGCTTCATAGAACAAATTCAATAGTGTTCCTTCTCTTTTGATTTTGCATAATAGTTTGAAGAGTTTTGGTATTAGGTCTCCATGTGTAAGACCCCGAAGATGGACCTCCTCTCAAGTCCAGTAAAGTCCTGGGATGAGCTGGCCAGCACCCCAATGACTTGAGAGAAATCCACACCTGATGCAAATTGCAAGAGGTTTTATTATCAGCTAGGTAAGGACAAACTCCTTCCACTGTGCAGAGCAGGGGCGTATGACTCTGAGATGTGACAGAAGAAGGTTTTTATTAGCTAGCTGAGGAATTGGAATGAGTTGGGAGGAGAGTTTGGAGGAGTTGGGAAGAGTTGGGAGGAGTGTTCCTCTCTGCCCAGATGTCCTTGGCAAAACTCCAATTTTTGAATCTCTAGCTGTAAGGCTCAGAAACCAAAAGGCATTTTGGTGGCTGTAGGGAACATAGAGTCTCTTTCTGGCTGTATTTTTATAAATCAGGGAAAACAATCTTGGAGAATGTCCAGGTGCTTTACCTTCCAGGGAGAAACGCTCTAAGTTGTGGTCTCACATTTCCCACTCCTTCTAGTACATAGTTCTGATCTTATAAGTTAGAAAATTAAACCTCTGGCCCAGCTGCCAAACAAAGCCAACATGAGGTCACAGCTTTAGGATATGTAAGATTGAGAACCTCAGAAGCCTCTTGAATGAGACAAAAGAGCCTCTTGCCAGTGGGAGGAGGGAAGGAGGGAGGTTCCTGTGCAGTGCCCACTGTGTGTGAGCAGTGCCAGGCTAGTGGGCCATGGCAGGCTGGATGCCAGAACTGGGCACATGCTGGAGGTGTGGCACCAGGCTTTTGAGAATCATCAGGGAGAGTCCTTTTGATCTGAGTTCAAGTTTGCCAGAATGGTGGCACCAGACCAGGACAGGTACTCCTGTTTGAAATTTATGTGGCACCAAGATGGTTTCTGGTTCGTATGTTTTTTGTTTTTGTGTTTTTGTTTTAGTTTTTTATTGTGTTTCAACATTTCCCAAGGCATCTTTTCTGACCAGTTGTAGGTCCTTCAAGTGAGCTAGTAGGAGTTCTGAAAAAGAAACATGAGGGTCAAACATTCCACCTGCTTCTGTTAAAGGGGGGGGGGTCCCCAGTTGAGGAGTTCGAATGGTGTAAGTTTAAATTTTCCTGTGGTGTTCCATACTCAGAACCAGGTGAAGGGAAAAAGAGCTGCATAATCTTTTCTGCAGGTCTCTAAAACCAATTTAGTCAAGGTTTCTTTTAATGCTCTATTCATCCACTCTACCTGTCCTGAAGTCTGGCATATATAAGAAAAATGTTTCTTCCAATGGATCCCCAATTGTCTGGCTAACCCTTGGCTTACCTGGGCAACGAAGGAGGGGCCATTGTCTGAGGAAAGTACCTTAGGAATGCCAAATCTTAGGAAATTTTCCTCTAATATCTTCTTTGCCATGGCAAGGGTGTTCTTGTTCTTAGTGGGGAAGGCTTCGACCAAGCCTGAAAAGGTGTTTACAAAAAACAAATAGATGTTTATTACTGTACTTGGCTGGTTTAACTTCAGTAAAATCTACTTTTCTGTATGCTCTTGGTCAGTCAACTCTTATCCACTTTCTGGGGGGTGTTCTTGTGGTGCCCAGCAATGGTGAGGGCACATGCATGGCATTCATTAACAATCTCATGGGCAACATCTGGCAATCTTATAACATAGCAGTTTGAGCTCTTAACATTTTCTTTGACCTTCTCATTTTCCAAGTGCATGAGGTGGTGTAGATTGATGCTGTAGATTACCTTTCTCTAGTGGGCAGGACAGAGCAACCATCTTGGGTCTTAGCGACTCCCTGGGTAGTATGTACACATATATCAGGTATTTTGCCTGTTAATTCCTGATCTTCTGGAATATAATCAAAGCCTGCATCTTTGAGTTTATAATGGTCTTGACATTCTTTATTTTTTTTCTCTTAGGGCAGCCAGGTCAGGCATCAGATTTCCCTTCACTAGAGCCTCGTGGACTTTGTGGTGACTATTGCAATGTATGATGTCAAGATTTTTTTGCAAAGTGTATGGCTTCTAACAGTCTCAAGGTTTCTTTTTTATTTTTAATATCTTCCCCAGTAGATGTGAGTAGCACCCTTTTTCTAAAGATAGTACCATGCATGTGAGCGGTGGCAAAGGCATACCAGCTGTCTGTTTAGATATTGATGTTCTTTTCTATTGCCAGCTGCAAGGCTTGGATAAGTGTGATTAGCTCTTCTCTCTGGACAGTCATTCCTTCAGAAAAGCGGCTGGCACGGATGGTTTCTTTTCCGTTGACCACTGCTGGCACCACTTTTCTTTTACTTTCAATCAAAAAGCTGATACTATCTGTGTACCAATTGGGGCAGCCTGGCCATGGCTGGTCAGTGACTTCTTTCTTAGTTTTGATTTCTTCTGCCAGGATGTCTATACTCCTTCACTGGTAGGGAGTTGTCAGCTTCAGGTAGCAAGGTGGAAGGATTAGGGATAGCAGGGGTGAAAACTACACTCTCTCTACACTCTCTCAGTCAGTAAGAGACTCTGATAATGGGTCCTGTGAGCATTAGTCATCCAGCAATCTGGCAGCTGTCTAACAATGCTTTCTAAGGCAAGGGGGCAGAGGGGGGCTACTACTATAGTTCCTTGACCTAGAGTCAGTTTGTCAGCATCTTTGAGAAGTACTGGCACAGCAGTGGTAGCTTTTAAGCAAGAATGCCATCCACTGGCCACTTGGTCTTTTTTTTTTTTTTTTTTACAAGTAGACTACAAGTCATTTCTATGTCCCCAGAGCTTAGTTCAGGGCCTATCTCACTATTTCTGCTCTTTTATCTAAATAGAGAGTGAATGGCTAGGTCACATCTGTCAGGACTAGGGCTGAGGCACTAAGCACAATTTTTTAATCTTTTTAAAGGCCTCCCCATATGTGGGGTCCATGAGAAATTCCCAGTCTCTTTAGTAAGAAGGGATTATTAGGGAGTGCCAGGTGGCAAAGCCTTGCTTTCTAACTGGTAACAACAGAGTATTCCAGGAAGACTGACAAAGGACCAAACACACCTAGTTCTAAGAGCCTTTGAAGGTGAGGTCTGATGCCCTCTCGGGCCTCTTTGCTCATGGTGTATTGTTGTACCCCGAAAGGAATCACACCAGTTTTCAATCTCACAATGATGGGGGGCACCATTTTTGTCTCAATTATACCCCCAGTCTCTGCCCAGACTGTTGGATATCTCTCTAACTAGGTCCATTCTAGTACTTTTCTTGATGGGGCTTGAGGCTCATGTAATCTATATTCTTCTTCCAATTTTGATGTTAAATTTATAGAGACAGAGGCTTGCCAAGTGATTGAAGTTCCTTCCAAAGAGCAGCTTATTTGTGATTTTAAATATGCTAGTATGTCTCTCCACAACAATGGGGTGGGGCTTGAGGAATGATGAGGGAGGAATGAATTACTTGGCTTATTCATAGATTAACTTTCTTATCAGTGGTCCAAGAGTATGGTTTCTGACCAGTAGCCCCGAATACTAAGGATTGCTGGTTCCTCAATTTCTCCAGTGGCTCTGTCAGGACTGAAAACTCTGCTCTCATATCATGAAGGGAAGCCATGGGGGTCTCTTCCACAGTTAGGGTTACCCTAGTCTCACGTAGGGTGTCTGTTCCCCATATCCGCTAGTCATCATCCTCTGGGATAAGGACTTAGGTGGTCTGGTATCTGTCTCTTTCTTGGGGCAGTCTCTTGCCCAGTGTCCCTTTTCTTTACAGTACCCACATTGGTCCTTATCTACAGGTGGTGTGAAGGTCCTATGGAGTTCTGAGGTCTTTTTGGCCCTGTGTTGCCCAGTTACCCTGTCTGCCTATTCCCTCCATCTTTTCTATAAACTTCCTTATCAACTGCTAATGTATCCAAAATCCTAATTAAATTTCTATCCTGCCTTCCATCTGGTCTACTTTCTCTTGCCTCAGCTACTCTCTCTTCTCTTTCTCCTTTTTCTTTTTTAATCTCTCTCTTATGGTACACTTTCTCTGCCTCCTTAACCAGATCTTGAAAAGATAATGTTTGCAGACTCTCTAGATGCTGTAACCTTCGCCTAATGTCAGAAGCAGATTGCCCAAATGAAAGCCATGGCCACTGCTGCCTGATGGCTCTCTGACATAGTGTCAAAGGGAGCGTAATGCTTGTATGATTCTAAGAGGCACTCTAAAATCACTGCTGGGGGCTCCTTTTCCTCTTTAGGATCCCTCTTACCTTGACCAAATTGCTTGGGTGCCTGTTTGCTCCTCCCTTTCCTGCTACCCAACCCCTGTGTAAATGTGTCAACTGCTTGCTACCTTCAGGCCTGTTAGGGTCACAGTCAGGACCTGTCAGAGGGAAGCCTGCATCTATTTCATTTGGAAGTTGTGTCAGCCATCCATTGGCTCCCAGCACATATTTCTTGCCTCAAGCAGAATCCTTTCCTTCTCCTCTGTGGTAAAATTAAACTGCAATAGCTATTGACGGTCATCCCAAGTGGGCTGATGAGAGAACATGAGAGATTCCATTAGATTAGTAAGTCTAGAGGTGTTTTCAGAGAAGGGGGCGTGTTTTGCCTTCCAATTATAGAGATCAGAGGAGGAAAAAGGTCAATACTGAAGGAGCAGCATTTCCATGGTCTGCTGGAGTAGGGCCATGAGTACTTAAAGCCAGCGCGATTGTTGAGTCTGGTCCCAATAGGCTCTGAGCTCATTTGTCTTGTTTTCGAGCAGCTGGTCACTCCCCCATGTTTCCAGCAGTACCCTTTTGAGATATCTGGGAAGGGACCGGTTGGGGATATGAGGGTGGAGTATTACGCCATTCTGGAGGTTATTACATCTCTGGAAATATCTCAAGAGGAGCCAAGGGTTGCATTCCTCCCGTCCCCCCGCCATTTACATCTTTGTTTTTTTTTTTGTTTTTTGTTTTTTTTTTGTTTTTTTTTGTTTTGTTTGTTTTTTCCGCTGAGTGGCAGAAAGCTAGGACTAGGGAGCCCAGCTTGTTCTTCTGAACTCAAGGTTTCAACCAGGTGCTCTCTGGTGGTCAACTAACATCAACAGGTGGCAATTTTGTAGAGCAGAAAGTTCTCCAAAATCTCTTTATGACATCTACAAAGAGATTGTGAGTCCTAGTCATAATTTCAGTTTGATGCTCTAGAGTCAATCCAAGGGGAGTGCTAATAGTCTGTCCCAACTGCAGAGTCACATACAGGGAGACAAACAATATATACAGTAACGGAAACACACGCCCGAGTTAGCAAACTCTCACTTGGCACCCAGTAACAGAAACAGTAAACACACTCTCACTTGGTACCCAGTAACATTAAAAGATGGCCAAGTGAGCACACACTTATTTGGCTCCCTGATGGGAGAACTCCAGTCATCCCTGGAGCTCCCTCAGACCTACTGGGATGTCTCCCAGTATAGCGTGCTGTTACTCCTGACATACCTGTCAGTAACCCTCCCCTCCATACAGAATAGGAAGATTGCAAACCATGAATTCTGAATTCAAACACAGCCAGCAGACAAAAACATAGACAAAGACGGGATCCTACCTGCAAGTGGCGTCTCTGAGAAATGGGATAGACCACAAATCCAGGCAGATGAGCCCCGAAGTTTGGCCTCCACTCAAGTCCCTGGATGAACTGGCCAGGACACCAATAACTCCAGAGAAAACCACACTTGATGCAAACTGCAAGAGGATTTATTATCAGCTAACTGAGGACATTTTTAACACTGCAGGGTAGGGGATTTCGACCCTGAATGGTGACAATGGGGGGCTTTTAACAGCTAGCTGAGGAACTGAGATGAGTTGGGAGGAGAGCTGGGAGAAGTTGGGAAGAGTTGGGAGGGTTTAGGAGGGTTGGGACGAGATTTAGGAAGATATGGGAAGAGTTGAGAGGAGTGTTATTTTCTGCTGGATGTCCTTGGTAAAATTACAATTACCATATCTCTGGCTGTAAGGATAAGAAATGAAAAGTCTGTTTGCTCACTATAGAGAACAAAGAACTTCTTTCTGGCTGCAGAAATCAGGGAAAACAAGCTTGGGGAATGTCCAGGGGCTTTACCTTCAAGTGAGAAACAATCTAAGTCAGGGTCTATCACATGAAGATCTTATTGAACTCTGATGGTTCATCAGATCCTGGGCTTTTTTTTTTGGTTGGGAGATTATTAATGACTGCTTCTATTTCTTTAGGAGTTATGGAAGTAATACAGAATTTCTCTGATCCTGATTTAAATTTGGTACCTGATATCTGTCTAGATACGTGTCCATTTGTTTTCCTTATTTTCCATTTTTGTTGAGTATAGGCTTGTTTGGTATGATCTGATTATTCTTTGATTTTCCTAAGTTTCTGTTGTTATGTCTCCCTTTTCAATTCTGGTTTTGTTTATTTAAATACTGTCCCTGTGCCCTGTACTTAGTCTGTCTAATGGTTTATCAGTCTTGTTGATTTTCTCAAAGAACCAGCTCCTAGCTTGTTTGATTTTTTTGTGTAATTCCTTTGTTTGCACTTGGTTGATTTCAACCATGAGATTGATTTTTGTCCTGCCTTCAACACATCTTGAGTGAATTTGCTCCCTTTTGTTCTAGAGTTTTTAGGTGTGCTGTCAACCTACTCCAGTATCCTCTTTCCAATTTCGATTCGGAGGCATTCAGAGGTATGAGTTTCCCTCTTAGAACTGCTTCCATTGTGTCCCATAACTTTTGGTATGTTGTAGCTTCATTTTCATTAAAATCTAAAAAGTCTTAAATTTATCTCTATTTCTTCCTTGTCTGAGTTATCACTAACTACATTTTTGTTCACTTTCTATATTTATGTGTGTTTTTAATTACTTATATTTCTATTTCAGATCAGCCTTAGTCCTTAGTGATCTCATAGGATGCATAGGATTATTTCGATATTTTTATATCTGTTGAGACAAGTTTTGTGACTGATTATATGGTCAATTTTGGAGAACGCATCATGAGGGGCTGAGAAAAAGGGATATCCTTTTGTATTCGAATAAATTTTTTATAGATATCAACTCATGTATTTGTTTCATAACTGCTGTTAGTTTAACTGTGTCTCTTTTTAATTTTTGTTCCCAGGGACTTTCCATTGATGAGGGAGGGGTGTTGAGCTAATATTGTCTGGGGTGTAATGTGTGTTTTTGAGCTTTACTAAAGTTTCTTTTATGAGTGTGGATGACATTGCATTTGGCGTACAAATGTTCAGAATTGGGAATTCATCTTGGTAAATTTTAACTTTGATGAATATGAAGTGTCCCTCCTCTTTTTCTTTTGATAACTTTGGGGTGAAAGTCGAATTTATTTGATATTAGAATGGCTACTCCAACTTGTTTCTTTGGAACATTTCCTTGGATAATTGTTTTCCAGCCTTTTACTCTAAGGTAATATCTGTATTTGTCCCTGAGACTTGTTTCTAGTATGCTTGGTCTTGCTTACACATCCTGTCTCTTATTCTATGTCTTTTTATTGGTGAATTGTGTCCGCTGATATTATGAGATATTAAGGAAAAGTAGTTGTTGCTTCCTGTTATTTTTGTTGTTAGAGTTGGAATGTGATTCATGTAGCTTTCTTCTTTTAGGTTTGCTTCAAGATCAATTTCTTGATTTTCTAGAGTGTAATTTCCCTTCTTATATTGGAGTTTTCCCATTATTACCCCCTTGATGGGCTGGATTTGTTCGAGCATATTGTGTAGATGTCGTTTTTTTCACAGAATACCTTGTTTTCTCAATCTACTGTAAAATTTTTTGATGTGTCTAGTAGCCTTGTTTGGCATTTCTTTTCCTTTAGGGTCTGTATAACATCTGCCCTGGATATTATGGCTTTCATAATCTCTGGGGATAAGTTAGGTATAGTTTTGATAGGATTTCCTTTATAAGTCACTAGACCATTTTCCCTTAGTGCTTTTAATATTCTTCTTTTTCTTTTCTTTCTTTTTTTTAATTATGCATTTGGAGTTTTGATTTCTATATGATTGAAGAAATTTCTCTTGTGGTCCAAACTATTTGGAGTTTTGTAGGCTACTTGTATATTCATAGGCAACTCTTTCTTTAGGTTAGGGAAGTTTTCTTCTATAATTTTGTTGAATATATTCACTGTCCCTAAATTTGAAAAACTTACTTGTCATTGATACCTATTATCCTTAAGTTTTGTCATCTCCTTGTGTCCTGGATTTTCTCGGTGTAAATATTTCCTTTCTAAAATCTCTTCCAAAAAGTCACATGGAGAGTTTTTCCAGAGAAATTCAAATCGATAATACTTTATTAACTATTACTTATATAGAATCCTATCAAATGTTTCTGTTTTCTATTGTTAATACAGTAAAGAGCCCAGCATTTGATAAAAATGAGAATATATCGCCTCAAGCAGAAGCAGATGAAGATATGGGGTAACATTTTCAATAATTTTTGCCAGCTCAATAGATTACTTCATAAGTAGTGTTTGTATTCCCTTCACTGGAGAAGTAGATTCAGGAAGATAGCAATACAAATCAGACACTGCTATATGTTGAGTTCAAGCCCAGCTTGAGGTCCTTCAGACCTTGTGATAACAAACACATAGCAACTAGTACAATATGACCACCTGCCTGAGATCTTCCAAGATATACACACAAAGAAAAGGAGAAAAATCATGAAAATAAGAGGGGGACCATCTGGGAAGAAGAAGGGTCTCAGCAAGAGTGGGAGAGTAATGAATAAACTACTGTGGGTGTAAATGTATGAATTGGTAAAAGTAAAGGATACAAGATCACTGTGATACTCCACCATGTATTATATATATATGACATTTGTTCCTAACCAAACATTATATATTTATTATAAATAATTAAAATAAAGTTCTTTTTAAAGTTTTGTGTGGGTAAGAAAAATGTCCTACCAGTCCACTATATTTCTTGCATTAATTTTTTGTTTTCCTTTCTTCACAGAGATGAAGTAGATAGTATTTTGGATAAATCTGAAGGTATGTGTTTTTGCAGGTGTTTGCCTGTTTTTTAAAGAGGTCAGAAGAGGGCATCAGATTTCTAGACTGTATAGCAAAAGGGGATAATTTTAGGGTTCACAGTAATTGTAGTTTCCTTTAAAACACATTTGAGATAACTTCTCAGCAAACATTCAGAATGCAAGATTAGCTGAAGATGTAGCTCAGTGGTAAATCACCATTTAAAAGTGATGAGTTTCATCTTCAGTGGCAAAAATAAACAAACAAAAACAAACAAAAAACAAAACAAAACAATAACAACAAAAACCCCAAACAAACCAACAAATGCACCAAATTAACAAAAATCCTACCAAATAAGCAAAACACAGTTATAAGTCTTGCAAATGAAATGTTAGGTTGTCCAGTTTGCCAAATTAACTGCAAATTGTAAAATGAGCAAGAAACCCAGTTTGCTCTTGTAAGGAAACAAGCAAAACCAGCAATAAGCATTTTAGGAGCCTAAACTTAGGCATGATTAGAGAAGAAAAAAAAATGCAGTGGCTACCACAAGAGAACAAATCTCTCAGAGGGGCTAGAGAGATGGCTGTTTTGGTAATGTGCTTTCCTTGAAAGTATATAAATTAAGGAGGGGGTCTTAAATCGGCTTTAAAAATGGAGGCTGCAACCCAGTGAAAAGTAGGTGGAGACAGCTTGCTGGCTAGCCAGGCTAGTGGCATTGGTGAGCTGCAGAATCAGAGAGAACCTGTCTCAAGTTTTAAGTTTGGGCAGTCAGAGGTGGTTCATGCCTTAATCCCAGCAGTTGGTAACCAGGGTGAGGTCCAGGACTACAACCCTGCCTTGAAAAAAAAAAAAAAAAAGGAAGTTGGAATGTGATTGTGATTGAGAATGCAGCAAATGTCTATTTGTTGCCTTCTTATGCATAATTATACTGGAATGTATATGCATCAGTTTTTTACAATACTCTTTATGTGATTTACACAATCCATTAAAATGATGGTTTTTGTCTTTTTGTTTTTCTCTTTGAGAAAATTGTCAATATTAAGAAAGTGTTATAATTTTGTAATCTCCACTGTATAGTACAAATAAACATCTTTCAAGAAAAATGATCAGCACACCTTAAAAGACACAAAGGACAGGGATGGAAAGATGGCTTAGAAATTAAGAGCACTTGTTGTTCTTGGACAGAACCAAGTTTTAGTTCCTAGGACCCACACAATGGCTCAAAACCATTTTTAATTCTATATCTATGGGTTTTGGAATTCTCTTCTAGTTTCTATGTGCACCACACATGCATGTTTATAAATACAAACATGCAAAAACAAATTACTTAAATAAATAAAACAATTGAAAATTACAAACAACAGCACCTTCATCTGAAACAAAGTAGGAGAGTCTTGTTTGGGGTCCGTTTTATTTTAGCTTTCAAGTTAGTATTGTAAACTTGGAAAATGGAAAGCCTCTGGGTAGTAGTGGCAGCTAAAATACTACCTCCTTTTTGCTCTTCAATGACAGACGACTGATTGAGCCTTTCTCACCCTTAGTACACATGTGCAGACACTGCCAATCAGCAAGGGCCTTGGCTGAGATTGTTTTCCTGCTATCCAAACCCTGTTACCCAGTATGCTTTGTGGTAGTCATCAAGCCGAGTTCTTGTGGAAGCAAGGTTCTTGAGGAAGCATGGTAGGGAGAAGTCTCAGTAGAGGTAGTCAATTGTCTGTTGAAAGATGATTACTACTGTTTGAGCTGGGGGCCTCTGTGGGGAAGAAGGTGGAGGGGTGGAGCTGTTACTTTAGGAGTAAGGAGAGGAGGTGACCCTCACTGGACTCAGGAAGGTACTGCTTCCAGGCTCACAATCAACTTTTCCCACTTAGGTCTCTGCTGAGAAAAACAGAGAACTTTGCTAAGGGCAGGAGTTTGAAAAGAATTATCTCCTAACAGAAAGCAGGAAGGCCAGGGAATTGCAGACAGTGGAAGTCTTCTTGGGGCTTGGGGATGTGAGGAGTGAGTAAATTGGAAGTCAGTTAGTGGAGCCAACAGACTAAAACCTTCTTTTAGCTGCTGCTGCCTGCCAGGAATTCATTAAAAACGAACTGAAAACCAGTCTTCATTTACCTCTACCTGTTGTTAAAATGGCAGATTCCCGAAATTTCTATGTATAGGCTCCAATTGCCTCAAAATACAGAGGCTCCTCTCAGCCTCAGAAGTGCTGGGACTTCAGACATAATTCAGGCCAGGTTGTTGTTATTTATTTGTTGTTTTGGTTTAGGAAAGTAAGCTCTAACTCTATATCTCAGGATTGTCTGAAACCTCACCTGCAGCTTTGACTGGCCTTGAAACTGAAGTCCCCAGCCTTACAAATGTACCTGGGCCTGAGGAAATATGTGTTCTTTATTTTTTATATTTAAAATTTGTTTGTTTGTTTGTTTGTTTGTTTTTTCTTCCTTTTTTCCTTGTTGAAGATTGAAACCAGAGCTTCTTGCTGTAGCAGTAAAATATTTGTCCAGCCAGAAAAACTTTATATTTTAGATCTGCTTTAGATTTGAATTATGATGAAAAAAATTGAGGAGCTTGGTTATGATAAAAGCTACCATGATTTCATTTGGAGATTGAGATGCAAACACATTTACTCTAATTTATCAAAACCCTAGCAACAATGGGACCAAAATTTAGATCATCCTGTGATTGCATATAAACCCACTTGAAGTCACAGTTAAAGCCATCATATTAGGTGTGTGTGTGTGTGTGTGTGTGTGTGTGTGTGTGTGTTTATTTACATTTCAAATATTAGTCATTTCCTGGTTTCACCCCAGAAATTCCCTTTACCATTCCACCCTCCCTCTGCTTCTATGAGCATGTTCCCCCACCCACCAACACCCATGTCCCTGCTCTGGTATTTGCCTACACTGGGGCACCAACCTTCACATGACCAAGGACCTCTCCTCTCACTGATGTTTGACAAGGACATCCTCTGCTATGTATTTAGCTGGAGCCATGGGTCCCCCTCTTTGTTTGCTGGCTTAGTCCCTGAGTGCTCTGGGGGGGGGGCGGTCTGCTTGGTTCATATTATTGTTCTTCCTGTAAGGTTACAAACCCCTTCAGCTCCTTCAGTCCTTCCTCTAACTCCTCCACTGTGGACCCCATAATCAGTCTGATTGTTGGCTGTGAGCATGAGCCTCTGTTTTTGCCAACCTCTGGCAGAGCCCCTAAGGACACAGCCATATTAGGCTCCTTTCAGCAATCATTTGTTGGTATCCACAATAGTGACAGGGTCTGGTGTTTATATACGGGATGGATCCACAGGTAGGGCAGATTCTGAATGGTCGTTCCTTCAGTCTCTGGCCTGCACTTTGTCTCCATATTTCCTCCCAGTAGTATTTTGTTCCCCATTCTGAGAAGGACGGAAACATGCACACTTTTTTCTTTCTTCTTAAGGTTTATGTGGTCTGTGAATTACATTTTGGGTATTCTGAACTTTTAGGATAATATCCACTTATCAGTGAGTGCATACCATATTTTTTCCTTTGGGATTGTGTTACCTCATACAGGATGATATACTTTAGACCTATCCGTTTGCATGTGAACTTCCTGAAGTCATTGTTTCTTTATGGTCACTATACATTTTTATCACTATTTCTCTATAATACAGCTTGAGGTCAGGGATGATTCCCCTTGAAGTTCTTTTATTGTTGTGAATAGTTTTTCAATATCCTGGATTTTCATTATTCCAAATGATTTTGCATATTGCTCTTTCTATCTTTATAAAGAATTAAGTTTGAATATTGATGGAGAGGGCATGGAATCAGAGCTTACTTTTGGCAAGATAGACATTTTTACTAAAATATTTGGGACACCAATCTATGGCCATGGGAGATCTTTCCATCTTCTGAGAATTTCAATTTCTTTCTTCAGAGACATGAAGTTCTTGTCCTACAGAACTTTGACTTGCTTTTTTCGTGTCACACCAAGGTATTAAAATATGAGACTATTGTGAAGAGTGTTGCTTCCATAACTTCCTTTTCAGCCTGTTTATCCTTTGAGTAGAGGAAAGCTACTGATCTATTTGAGTTAATTGTATATCCAATCACTTTGCTAAAGTTGTTTCTCAGGCTTAGGGGTTTTTTAGTGGATTTTTTGGGGTCACTAAATATACTATCTTATTACCTGTTAATAGTGATATTTTCATTTGTTCTTTTCCAATTTTTAACTTTTTGACCTCTTTTTGTTGTCTATTTAATCTGGCTAGAACTTCTAGTACTATAGTGAATAGGTAGGGAGAGAGTGGGAAGCCTTGTCATATATTAGTGGGATTGCATCAAGTTTCTCTCATTTTATTTTGATGTTGGATCCTGGTTTGCTACTATGTTTAGTTATGGGCCTTGCTTTCTGAATCTATCCAAGACTTTCATCATGAAGGTGTGTTGATTTTTTTAAAATGATTCCTCAGCATCTAATGAGATAATACTGTGTTTTTTTTCCTTGAGATTCTTTACATATTGGATTACATTGATGGATTCCCATATATTGAGCCATTCCTGTATCCCTGGGATGAAGCCGCTTGATCATGAAGGATGATCATTTTGATGTGTTCTTGGATTGTGTTTAACAGGATGTTATTGAGTATTTTTGCATCAATATTTATAAGTTAAATTGGTCTGAAGTATCCTGTCTTCATTGGGTTTTTGTATGGTTTGGGTATAAGAGTAAATGTGGCTTCATAGAACAAATTAAGTAGTGTTCATTTTCTTTTGTTTTTGCATAATAGATTGAAGATTGTTGGTATTGGTGTTTCATTGGAAGTCTGATAGAAATCTGTACTAAACCCATCAGATACTGGGCTTTTTTTTTTTTTTTTTTTTTTTTTTTTTTTTTTTTTTTGGAGAGGGGAGCTCTTAATGATTGCTTCTATTTCTTTGGGGGTTATGGGAGAGTTTACAGGGTTTATCTCAACCTGATTGAAATTTAGTACCTGACATCTGTCTAGACAATTGTCCAATTCATCCAGATTTTCCACTTTTGCTAAGTTACAGGCTTGTATAGTAGGATCTGATGATTTTTTTGGATTTACTAAGTATCTGTTGTTATGTCTCCCTTTTCTTTACTGGTTTTGTTAATGTTGATACTTTCCCTGTGCCCTGTAATTAGTCTGGCTAATATTTTATCTATCTTGTTGACTTTCTCAAAGGTCCAGCTCCTAGTTTGTTTGATTTTATGTTATAGTTCCTTTGTTTCCAATTTTTTGATTTCAGCCCTGAGTGTGATTATTTCCTGCCTTCAACTCCTCTTGGGTGAATTTCCTTCCTGTTATTCAAGGGGTTTTAGGTGTGCTGTCAACCTACTACTGTATCTTCTCTCCAGTTTCTATTTAGAGGCATTCAGAGATATGAGATTCCCTTTAACACTGCTTTAGTTGTGTTCCACAACTTTCGGTATGTAGTACCTTCATTTTTTTTAAACTCTAAAAAGTCTTATATTTATTTTTTTTTATTTCTTCCCTACCTGAATTATCACTGACTGGATTTTTGTTCACCTTCTACGTGTACATGGGTTTTCAATTATTTATATTATTATTTCAGATCAGCCTTAATCCTTGGTGATTAGATAGGATGTATGAGATTATTTGGATATTTTTATATCTGTTGAGGCATGTTTTGTGACTGATTATATTGTTAATTTTGGAGAAGGCGTCATGAGGTGCTGAGCAGAATGGACAATTTTTGTTCTAGAATAAAATGTTCTATAGATATCAACTAATTATTTGTTTCATAACTTCTGTTAGTTTAACTGTGTCTTTTTTTAATTTTTCTTTCCAGGATCTTTCCATTGATGAGGGAGGGTTGTTGAAGTCTTCTGCTATTATTGTGTGTGGTGCAATGTGCATTTTGAGCTGTACTAAAGTTTCTTATATGAATATGGATGCCATTGCATTTGGACTATAAATGTTTAGAATTGAAAATTCATCTTGGTAAATTTTAACTTTGATGAATATGAAGTGTCACTCCTTGTCTTTTTTGATAACATTGGGTTGAAAGTCAAATTTATTTGATATTAGAATGGCTACTCCAAATTTGCTTCTTTGGAACATTTGCTTAGAAAATTGTTTTCCAGCCTTTTACTGTGAGGTAATGTCTGTCTTTGTCCCTGAGGTTTGTTTCTGGTATGCTGGGTCTTGCTTACACATCCAGTCTGTTAGTCTATTTCTTTCTAATTGGTGAATAGAATATGGTGATATTAAGGGATACTAAGACAAAGTCTTTGTTTCTTCCTGTTATTTTTGTTGGAATTTTGTTCATGTAGCTATCTTCTTTTAGGTTTACTTCAAGATTAATATCTTGCTTCTGCTAGCATGTGATTTCCCTCCTTATATTGGAGTTTTCCCTTTATTATCCCTTGAAGGGTTTGATTTGTTCAAATATATTGTGTAAATATTGTTTTTTCACGGAATACCTTGTTTTCTCAATCTATGGTAAAATAGTTTTGCTGCATATTATAGCTTTGGCTCTTATTTCTGCTCTCTTAGTGTCTGTATGATATCTACCGTGGATCTTATGGCTTTCATAGTCTCTGGGGAGAAGTTAGGTGTAATTCTGATAGGAATTCCTGTATATGTTACTTGACCATTTTAACTTACTGCTTTTAATATTCTTTCTTTGTTTTGTGCATTTGGTGCTTTGATTAATATATGATGGCAGGGATTTTTGTTTTTGTTGTTGTTTTTCTGGTCCAAACCATTTGGAGTTCTGCATGCTTCTTGTATGTTCATGGACATCTCTTTCATTAGGTTAGGAAAGGTTTCTTTTATAGTTTTGTTGAAGATATTCACTGACCCTATAATTTGGAAATCTTACTTCTCATCTATACCTGTTATCCTTATGTTTTTTCTTCTCCTTGTGTACTAGATTTCCTGGATGTACTTAATTTTACTTAATTTTTAAAATCTGTTTCAAAAACTCAAAATGGGCAGTTTTTCCAAAGAAATTCAAATTGATAGTACTTTATTAACTATTACTAATATTGCATACTTTCAAATGTTTACATTTTCTATTGTCAATACAGTAAATAACCCAGCAATTGGTAAAGATGAAAATATATCGCCTCAAGTAAAAGGAGATGAAGACATGGGGTAATATTTTCAATTCTTTTTCTTTTTTTCTTTTTTTTTTCTTTCTTTTTTTTTTTTTTTTTTTTTTGCCAGTTCAATAGAGTACTTCAAAAGTAGTGTTTGTGTTACCTTCACTGGAAAAGTAGATTCAGGAAGTTCAGCATTTCAATGTCAGATGCTGCTATATGTTAAGTTCAAGCCCAGCTTGGGATCCTTTAGACTTTGTGATCACAAACACATAGGAATTCATACAATAGGACCACCTGCATGTGATCTTTGACACACTCAAAGAAAAGGAGAAACATCATAAAAATAAGTAGGGGAACTATCTGGAGGAATAAAGGGTCTTGGCATGTGTGGGAGAGTTATGAATAAACTCCTTGTGGGGTGTAAACGTATGAATTGTTAAAAGTAAATTATCCAAGTTCAAGTTGGTAGTCCACCATATATTTTATATGCATATGACATTTGTTCCAAACCAAACATTATATATTTATTATAAAAAATTAAAGAAGGTTCTGTGTAAAGTTTTGTGTGTGGTAAAAAAAATGGCCTACCAGTCTACTATATTTCTTGCTTTAATTTTTTATTGTTCTGTCTTCACAGACATGAAGTAGGCAGTATGTTGGATAAATCTGGAGGTATGTGTTTTAGAAATATTTCCCTTTCTTGAAGAGGCCAAACGAGGGAAACAGATCTCTATAGAACCTATAGCATAGGGGGATAATTGTAGGCTTCACAGAAATTATAGTTTTCTTTAAAAAATACACACAGATAACTTCTCATCCAACATTCAAAACTAAAGATTAACTAAAGATGTAGCTCAGTGGTAAAGCACCATTAAAAGTTATGAATTTCATCTTCAGTGGTGAAAACAAAAACAAAAACAAAAAACCAGCAAAAAACAACAAACCCAGCAAATTAACAAAAAAAAAAAAAAGCAACAAAGAAACAAAACACAGCAATAAGCCTAGTAAATGAAATGTCAGTTCGTCCAGTGTGCCAAATTAGCTGCAAATTGTAAAGTGAGCAAGAAAACCAATTTGCTGTTGTAAGGAAACAAGCAAAATCACCACTAAGCATTTTAGGAGCCTAAACTTAGGCATGATTAGAGAAATAGAAAAAGAAACCAAACAAACAAAAAACAAACAAACAAAAAATTGCAGTGTCTATAGCAACAGAACAAACCTTGAAGAGAGTCTAGAGAGATGGCTGCTTTAGTAAAATGTTTTCCTTGAAAATAAAAGTGGGGGCCGAGAATCCACTTCTCAAATGCAGGCTGCCAACCAGTGCTGAGTAGGTGGAGACAGCTTGCTGGCTAGCCGAGGTAGTGGCATTGGTGAGCTGCATATTCAGAGAGAACCTATCTCAAGTTTTAAGTTGGGTAAGTCAGTGGTGGCACATGCCTTAATCCCAGACGTTGGGAGGCAGAGGCAGAGAGATTTTTGATTTTGACGCCACCCTGGTATACAGGGTGAGTTCCTGGTTAACCAGAGCTATACAGATAAACCCTGACTTGAAAAAAAAAAGAGAAAATGAAAAAGAAATTTGGAATATAATTGAGAATAAAACAGATGTCTATATCTGGCCTCCTTATGCACCCATATACTGAAATGTATACACTCCATTTTTATACTGAAACTTTTTATGATTTACACAATCCATTAAAATTATGTTTTTTGTTGCTGTTTTGTTTGTTTGTTTGTTTGTTTTTCTGTTTCTGGAAATAGACAACATTAACAAAGTCATTTTTTATACTCTCCATTATATAGTAAAATTAAACATCTATAGTGAGAAATGGTCCAGCACACCTTAAAACACACACAGGATAGGAATGGAAAGATGGCTTAGAAATTAAGAACACTTGTTGCTTTTGTACAGAACCAAGGTTTAGTTCCTAGAACCCACATAATTCTCAAAATCATTTTTAATTCTAGATCAAGGGATTTTGGCATCCTATTCTAGTTTCTAGGGGAACTAGTCATACATGTTATATAAACACAAACATGCAAAAACACTTTAGTTAAAAAAAAACAAACAAAAAAAACAAAACAAAAAAAATAAAAAAAAAATTAGAGTTACACAGAACAGCCAATTTATCTGAAACAAAGTAGGAGAGTCATCTTTGGAGTTCATTTTATTTTAACTTTCAAGTTAGTATTGCAAACTTAGAAAATGGAAAGCCTCTGGGTAGTAGTGGAAGTTAAAATACTACCCGCTTTTTGAAGCTTTAATCACAGTTGACTGAAAGAGCCTCTCTTACTCTTAGTACTCATGTGCAAACACAGCCAATCAGCAATGGGCTTGGCTGAGATTGTTTTCCCTCTGTTCAAACCCTGTTACCCAGTATGGTGGCTACAAAGAGTTCTTGAGGAAGCAAAATTCTTGAGGAATCATTTTAGGATGAAGTCTCAGTGGAGGTAGTCAATTGTCTGTTGGTTAATCTTGGTTCAGCTCGGGGTCTGGGTGGGGATGAAGGTGGAGTTTTGGAGGTGTTTCTTCAGGAGTAATGAGATTAGGTGACCCTCACTGGACTCAGGAAGTTGCTACTTCCAGGTTCACAATCGACCTTTCCCACTTAGGCCTCTGCTGAGAAAAACTGAGAACTTCACTGTAAGTGCAAGAGTTTGAACAGACTAGCTCCTAGCAGAAATCAGGAAGGCCAAGGAAATGGTGACCCTGAAAATATTCTTGGGGCCTGGGGATGTGAGGTGTGAGTAAACTGGACTTCACTTAGTGGATGAAACAGACAAGAACCTCTTCTGTGCAACTGCTTCCCACCAGGAATTTATTAAAAAGAAACTGAAGACCAGTCTACATTTTAACGTGTTGTGAAAATGCCACATTGCCGAAATTTCTATATATAGATTCCAAACTGCCTCAAATACTAGAGGCTTCTCTCAGCCTCAGAAGTGCTGGGAATTCAGACATAATTCAGACCAGGCTGTCTTTATTTATTTGTTGTTTTGGTTTAGGAAAGTAAGCTCTAGCTCTATATCTCAGGATTGTCTGAAACCTCAATTGCAGCCTGGACTGGCCTTGTACCTGACGTCCTCAGCCTCAGAAATGTAATGGGGCCCGAGGAATCATGCCTTCTTTATTTTTTATATCTAAATTTTGGGGGATTTTATTTTTCATTCCTGAAGATTGAAATCAGAGCTTCTTGCTGTAGCAGTGAAATATTTGTCCAGCCAGGAAGAATTTTATATTTAAGATTTGTCTTAGATTTGTATTGTGATGAAAAAGGTTGAGGAGCTTGGTTGTGATAAGAGCAACTATGATTTTATTTGGAGATTGAGATGCAGACACATTTACTCTACTTTATCAAAAAACTAGCAGGAATGGGAAAAATTTAGATCATCCTGTGATTGCATATAAACCCACTTGAAGTCACAGTTAAAGCCATCAGAGTGTGTGTGTGTGTGTGTGTGTGTGTGTGTGTGTGTGTGTGTGTGTGTGTGTGTGTCTGTATTTATTTACATTTCAAATATCAGCCATTTCCTGGTTTAACCTCAGGAAATCCCTATTCCATTTGACACTTGCTTTGTTTCTATGAGCCTGTTCCCTCACCCACATACTCCACCTCCCTACCCTGGCATTTGCCTACACTGGGGCATGGAGCTTTCACAGGACCAAGGACCTCTCCTCCCACTGATGTCTGACAATACCATCCTCTGCTCTATATGCAGCTAGTGTCATGGGTGCCCCTCTTTGTTTGGTGGCTTAGTCCCTGAGTGCTCTGGACTGTCTGCTCGGTTCATATTGTTGTTCTTCCTGTAAGGTTGCAAACCCGATCAGCTCCTTCAGTTCTTCCTCTAACTGCTCCCCTGGGGACCCCATGATCAGTCTGATTGTTGGCTGTGAGCATCAGCCTCTGTTCTTGCCAAGCCCTGGCAGAGCCTCTCTAGAGACAGTCATATTAGGCTCCTATCAGCAAGCACTTGTTGGTATCCACAATAGTGACTGTGCCTGGTTTCTGTATATGGGATGGATCCAAAGGTTGGACAGAATCTGGATGGTCATTCCTTAAGTCTCTGCCCTGATCTCCACATTTCCTACCAGGAATATTATGTTCCCCATTCTAAGAAGGACTGAAACACCTACACTTTTGACTTCCTTCTTCTTGAGCTTCATGTGGTCTGTGAATTACATTTTGGGTATTCTGAGCTTTTAGGATAATATCCACTTATCAGTGAGTGCATACCATATATATTTTTTTTCCTTTGAGATCACACAGGATGATATATTTTAGATCTCTCCATTTCATGAAGGCATTGTCTCTGTACCATTACCATACATTTTTTTATCACTATTTCTGCATAATACAGCTTAAGGTCAGGGATGATTCCCCCTGAAGTTCTTTTATTGTTGAGAATAGTTTTGGGATATTCTGGAGTTTTGATATTCCAAATGGTTTTGCATATTGCTCTTTCTGTCTCTACGAAGAATTGAGTTTAAATTTTGATGGAGAGTGCATGGAATCTGTAGATTGCTTTTGGGAAGACAGCCATTTTTACTAAATTAATCTATGACCATGGGAGACCTTTCCATCTTCTGAGATTTTTCAGTTTCTTTCTTCAGAGACTTGAAGTTCTTGTCATAGAAATCTTTCACCTGCTTGGTTTGAGTCACACCAAGGAACTATAATTTGTGACTTTTGAAAGGTGTTGTTTCCATAATTGCCTTTCAGCCTGTTTATCTTTTGAGTAGAAGAAAGGTACTGTTTTGTTTGAATTAATTGTATATCTAGCCACTTTGCTGAAGTTGTTTTTCAGGTTTATGGGTTCTCTGATGGAATTTTTGTGGTCACTTAAGTATACTATTTTATTATCTGCTAATAGTGATATTTTGATTTATTTCTTTCCAATTTTTATTCCTTTGACCAATTTTTGTTTTCTAGTTGCTCTGTCTAGAACTTGTAGTACTATAGTGAATTGGTAGGGAAAGAGTAAGAAGCCTTGTCTAGTCCTGTCTTGTCTTATTTTAGTGGGATTGCATCAAGTTTCTCTCCATTTAATTTGATGTTGGCTTCTGGTTTGCTTCTATATTTAGGTATGTGCTTTAAATTCTTAATCTATCCAAGACTATTATCATGAATGTTTGTTGATTTTTTTTTCAAATAATTTCTCTTCATCTAATGAGAACTGTGTGTGAATTTGCTTCAATATATGTGTGTGTGTTTGTATGTGTGTGTCTGTGTGTGTGTGACAGATACATATATATGTATCTTATGAATCCGATTGTTTCATAACCTCTCATTAGTTTCACAGTGTCTCTTTTTCATTTCTTTTTTCCAGGACCTCTCTGTTGCTCAGAGTGGGGTGTTGAAGTTTCTCACTATTATTATGTGGGGTACAATACGTACTTTGAGTTCTAGTAAAATTTCTTTATGAATTTGGTTGCCCTTGTATTTGGAGCATAGATATTCAGAATTGTGAGTTCATCTTTGATGAATTATCCTTTGATAAGCATGAAATGACATTACTTACCTTAAAAAACAAAAAAAAAAGTACTTTGTGAACCTCCTCTTTTCACAGTAGGCCCTCTTGACTACTGAGGTGTTTTTGTAACAGCTTTGAAGGAATTTTAAAAGGAAAAAAAATAGATGTAAACAATTTCACAGTTCCATGTACTCATAGCTAAGTGATATGTATACAAAATTCTGTACATGAAACATATTTTCATTGATCCAGTGCTAATTTTATATTAAGTCAGTTTCTTTTCTAGGAGTCTTCTGTGCTTTCTTCTTTATATGGCACAGTGCAAAACTGAATTCTTTAATGTAACCCTTATAACTTATTTTTAAATTTTATGTTATGGTTATTGTTTTTTTTTTCTTTCACGTGTGTATGTGCACAACTAGTGTGTCTTGTACCTGAGGAAGCCAGATGAAGGCATTGAATCCCCTGAAACTGAAGTTATAGGTAGTGAGCCACCTTGTGGGTTTTGGTACTCCAATCTCAGAAATCTGGAAGGGAACCAGTGCTCTTAACTGTTGAATCATCTCTCCAATCCCTTCATTTTTTTTTCTTTTTATGAAACGAATTATCTAACTGTAAGTGGAAGACAACTTACTAAACAATGAGAGAATGATACTCATATTCTAGAGAATCTGTTTTAAATTATATGTAACTGAATGCTAAGTGAGCTTTCTCAGAAGACAGTAACTTGTCTTTGAGATATGGTGACATTATGTAGTTCAGGCTGGCCTGCATTTTCCTATTTAACCTATGCAGTCTTTACACTGGAAATCTCCTGCTTAAGCTTCCAATACTAGGATCATACACAAAAAAACATCTTACATGGCTTACGAAACAATGCTCCTAATACCTATTTTTGGACTTATTTATGTGTATTAGTGTTTTGCTTACAGTTATATATGTGCACCACATGTGTACCTGTTGTTCAGATATCAGTTGATTATTTCAGATACCTGGAACTGGAGTAGGATAGTTGTGAGCCACCATATGAGTGCTAGACACCAAACCTATGTCCTTTGCAAAGAACAGGAAGTACTCTTAACTGCTGAGCCATATCTCTACCCCCATGAAACAATATTATATTTTTAAAAAATAATATTTTGCTTCTTTCAAGTTACCCATTTTACCAAATTATTTTTTTTTAAACTGAAGGATTTGCTCTATTTAGAGGAGGCAGAATAATCATTTAATAATCTGATTTTATCTAGTACTATATATGGTGAGAATATTAAACATGTACACCGAAATATAGCTTCATCCAAGTTACTGAAAGCTAACTGTGCAAGCTAGAAAGGTACTAAACATTTTCTGAAGCATTACAATTTTCATGAACTGCAGCAGTTACTGATCAAAAGTTCCTACCATAATTTTCTTCAAGTGTTTTTTTAAAGGATATGTTCTGAAATATAATTACCAATTCACTTTAGAAATAATTTTATTTTGATTAAAAAAAACTTGGAGATCATTGTTTTAAACATAGATTTTAACATTTTTATCTATTTTTATTTATATAGGTATTTTGCCTATAAGTATGTCTGTGAGTCATATACATATATACCTGGTGCATGCAGAATTTAGAACAGGGCATCACATCCCCTGGAACTGGAGTTGGAGATATTTGTGCACATTATGTAGGTGCTAGGAATCAAACACAGGTTTGATTCTGACAGGGTCTCATTTGTAGCTCTGACTGTCCTGGAACTCAGTATGTTGACCAGGTTAACCTGGAACACACAAATATCTCTCTGCCTTTTCCTCCAGAATACTAGGATTTACATGGGAACCAATATGCCCGGCTGCCCTCTTATTTTAATTGAATATTTTAAACAATGGGTCTAACAGTTCCACAGTCAAGTTTGTTCTTTCAGTTGCATCATCTTTTTTAGATTTGGAAAAGAATTAGCCTTTATTAAAAGTGTTTCCCTATGAAGAATTAAGTATACTTTTGATCCTTTGTTTTGTGCATTTGTTCTTTTGAAAACTGTTCTTGAAGCTCAAAATTATTTTCCTTACAGAAATTAAAATTCAGATAAGATTAGATATTTCTTATCCAAAATACATGGACTGTTTTTTTTTTTCTATGTTTTGGAACATTTCTGTAGACTTTACAGGTTGAACATCCTTCATCTGAACATACCAAACCCTAAGTATTCTAAAGTATGAAGCATGTTTGTGATATCTATCATTTAATTTTAAGTTTCCATAACATTATTGAATGAAATTTATCTATATCTATTTTTACTTGAATACATGGAATCACCTAATTTTTCTTCAAAATGACCCTTTGTTTTTAATATAGATGACATTTATAAGATGCTTCACATAAAGAGAAAATGGATGGAAACTTATGTCAAAGAATCATTCAAAGACAGCAACCAGAAATTAGAAAGATTTTGCAAAATGAACGAACGAGAGAGGTAGAGTTGTTATATTTGTAGGGTCAAGTGTGTATCATTTTAAAAATTATATGTGGCTGAAGTTTAAAAAACAATTATATCATGTCTGATTCTTTAGTAAAAATGTGTGGCTTTGATTTTGTCTAAACAGTTAACCCTATAACATCATGCCTTCAAGCAAACTAAATCTAATTCTTAGAAATCTATGAAAATTTTATTTTCTGCTTTAAGTCAATGTTAATGAGATTTAAATTTTAATTTACATTCATTGTGGAAATACAGAAGTCTTGCACATAGTCTTAGGAATGTAATTTACTGATTATTATGTTTAACAATATTCAAAAGGAACAACTACAATTACATATGCAGACAATTTGTATATTTTAGTTGACATATGTTTTGCACTGTCTTTACTAAGGCAATGTATGAAAAATAAATTAGAACTTATATTTGGTAGAAAATAATGAAAAAAAAACCACATTGAAATATAATTAAATTTTGTACATGTATATATATATATATATATATGTGTGTGTGTGTGTGTGTGTGTGTGTGTGTGTGTGTGTGTGTGTGTTACGTGTGTGTTGTGTGTGTTTATATTTCTTTAATTTTGAAAAGCTAAAACGTAAATGAAAACCTCTCTGATAATATGTTAGGGGAAAAATCTATAATGATTTCCCATTAGATATTTTATACTGCTATTTTTCTTTTTATAGTATGAAATGTTCAATTGAATTTGTTTTCAGTGTTCTTTTTCATATTGGTATGAAATGTGCCTGCTTTTGTTACTGTGCTTTACAGGAAGAACATCAACAACAAATTTTGTGAGCAGTATATAACTACATTTCAGAAGTCTGATATGGATGTACAGAAATTCAATGAAGAAAAAGAAAAATCAGTGGTTGGTACCATAAAAAAACTTAATATTTAACCTAGTATTACTAAGTAGGAATGGAACAGCTAGCCTTGAGTTGAGCATATGAAACTAAATTAAGTTCCACTATCTATCTATCCTTGCTTCTGTTCTAGTTTTACTGAGATATAAGCTATTGATTGCATACTATATCAATGAAAATGACTAGGCATTTTATGGTATACCAGATCATAAATTTTCAAGAGGCAGACATTTGCAGAAAGATCAAGAGATGATTACCAGTGACTACAAAAAAAAAAAAAAAAACACAATATATCAGAGTTGAAAGAAGAGAGAAAGCTTATTTATTGGTTTCACCTGGACTCTGTTGTTTATATTAAAAAACCAACTCAATTTGGTAAATCAGTTCTTACAGTCCTAAATTTAGTAAAGATTTAGTAACAATAGAGGATGGAAACAAACAATCTCAACAGCCCTGGAAGAATTTTCCTGTGGAAGAATATCAGCAAACAATTTTAGATCACGTCTCCATTACTCTACCTGTAGAGTCATCACCTGGTTTCCAAGTAAGATCTGAGACAACGATAATCATATTAACTATTTTATTTTATTTACTGGTTAATAGTTTGGAAAGTATTCAATTTGAAAGGAACAGCAAATTCATTCTTGCCTCAGAAGGCATTGAGGAACCTGCCATTATGAGTCAGTTCTGGAAAGAGATAGGAACTAAAGATAAATAATAAATACTCCAATTGAAGACAGTTTTTAAACATTGGACTCTGGATGACATTTCAAGGGAAAGTGATCATCCCTGTAAATAAGGAGTCTAAAGACAGAACAGCAGGGTACTTCAAGATTTGTAATTCTGCATATGGCAGCTGGTGAGAGGGAGCCAGTAAAGGAAGAGAACCACTGGTAGAAAGAAAACTACCATGAGTGAAGGAAAGTTTTAAAGAAGAAAAGATCCCTAAATGTGTCATATGCTGCATGTGGGCCCAATAAGATTGATTTACAGGGCTGGAAGATGGTTTAGTTGGTAATCTTTCTCCCGTGTAGGCATGGAGACCCCAGCTTATATTCCCTGCATTGGGATGAATGCCCACACCACCACAAACAACAGCAAAATAAACAACAACAAACTAGCAAAACTAAAAACAAACCACCACCACCACAACAAAATAAAGTTGGTGTGGTGGTGAGCATTTTAAAACAACCAATCTCAGATTTAGTTCAGAGAAAAGAAGATCTCCAGATCTTTGTAGCCACCAGGTGTAGCATAAATGATGAGCTCTAGGTTTAGTGAGATTCTGTCTCTGAAACAGTACTGTGAAATCAAAGATGACACCCAATATTAACCCTTTGTCTCCAAATGTATGCAGGTGCACTTTTTTTAAAGATAAGCATTGCAAATTAGAGGTAATTTTACTTAATTATGATGATTTGAGTGCAAATGTGAGGTAAAAAATTGATCACAGTGAATAAAGGGCAAAACAGGATTGTAGTAGCCCAAGGTGAAAAGGTGTAAAGGGCTTGTCTTAATTTTTTTTAAATGCAAATTATCATGGTTGTGTGCAACCCTAAAGAATACAATGAGAAATTTATGTTACTACTTCTATATGTTGCTTGAGATTGGAACCTAGAGAAAACCAATCTAAGCTTCCAAGACTAGGATTTTACCGAGTTCATGTATACATGGTGCATGCCTATAAACATAAGAACTTGGGAGGCTAAGGCCAGTCTGTGCATTATGAAAAACTCTTTCACATTAAAAAAAAATTCCTACCCCACAATTGGTAGCATAATTTTATTTCATGTTATTGTAAAAATATACATATATTTAGTCAAAATAGTTGCTAAAATTTTAAATCAGTTGGAAAACTATTCCTTTTAACTTTCATATAGAATTATTTTTGCTCACATAAATGTTTTAGTATTAGATATACATTTAGTGTTTTATTGTTAGACTACCATGCTTGTTGCATGGCAGTAACAACAAAAATAAACAGAATTGTTATACTAATGTTTTTCTTTTACATTTGTAGAATAGTTGTCAAAAAGAACAACAAGCATTGAAACTGTCCAAATGTAGTCAGAACCAGACCCTGAAAGCAGTTAAAGACATGCATGAGAAGTCCATGGAGGTATGTTGCACATGGTCCATAAAATGACCTTAGGAATCTAAATATGTTTTAATGATCATAAAGTTTTAACTACTTATTATTTTGAATTATTTCTGACTGAAGTGACTGCTATTATCCATAAAATCCTAATGGCTTTGTAGGAATTATTAAAGATATGAAATGATAAAATGGGAATTTGACCTCAGATGTACCTCATACTTTAATAACACTATAATTATCCTGCTTTATTAAACATAACCCTAACACTAACCCTAATCCTAATCCTGACCTTAACCCTTACCCTATACATCATCTGCACAGAATCTTTCATATTTGTATCCCTGGGAGTTTATTTAATAAGAGGTACTTTTCTGTTTTAGGTTTTGATGAACTTGGGGACCAAGAATGAAGATATGCTTTTTGGTGTAGATGGTGAACTGAGAAAAAAAAATGTCTATGTTTAAAAGAGCCATCATGGAGAATAATCTGATGTACTCTTCTACTTAAACATCTTCAGAAAAATGAAGCATGAAAAATGTTCACTTGCTGGTATATATATAAAACAAATAAAAAAAATCTCTAACTTTTTTGTCTCCTATGAAACAGAGTTTTAAAGTTTCTTTAATCCTTGTTATTCTGATGATTCTGAGAAGGAAGTTAATCCCAGTGATGTGATTACAAAGTTAACTAGCAGTTATACCTTTAGAGTCAAAATAGAACTTCTTTATTTTTAAATATTTTTAATCATTTTCTTGTTTAAGTATAAGTGCATCTTTATATTAACTTCCAAAGAAAATCTAAATGAATATGTGAATGGTATATAGTCCTGTGGACTGAAATTCCACACACTAATATAGTTGAATTATTTAAAATTTATTCTTATACTTTTTTTAAAGTCGAGATTTTATTCTTCTCCTAGTTCCCCCTCTTACTGTTCCACACCCCATATCTCCTGCCTACATGTCCCCATGCTCCCAGGGCCCCAAGTACACAATCCCGATCTCCAAGAGGATGTCCCCACCATCCTGCCCCCTCTCCACCAGACCTCCCTGCTCCCTGGGGCCTGAAGTCCCTTGAGGATTAGATGGACCTCATCTGACTGAGTCCAGACCTGGCACTCCGTTTCTGTATATGTGTTGGTGGCTTTATATCATCTGGTGTATGAAGCCTGGTTGCTGGCTCAGTGTCTGAGACATCCTGGGAGGTCCAGGTTATTTGAGATTGTTGGTCCTCCTACCGGGTAGACCTCTTCCTCAGCTTCTTCCAGCTTTTCCCCAATTCATCCACAGGGGTTCCCAGCTTCTGTCTATTGGTTGCATATAATTTTGAGCATCTGACTCTTTCACCTGCTGGTTTGGTCTTTCAGAGAGCAGTCATGATAAGCCCATTTTTTGTGAGCACAGAATAGCATCAGTAATAGTGTCAGGCCTTGATGCCTCTCCTTGAGCTTTATCACAATTTGGTCTTGTCACTGGATCTCCTTTTCTTTAGGCTTTTCTCCATGTTTTTTCCTTGCAGTTCTTTCAGACAGGAACAAGTTTGGTTTAGAGCTTTTTACTGTGGGATGGTAACTCAATCTTTCCACTTGATGTCCTGTCCCTCCACTGGAGGAGGACTCTACAAGTTCCCTCTCCCCACTGTAGGGCATTTCTTCTAAGGTCCCTCCCTTTGAGTCCTTAGGGTCTCTCACCTCCCAGGTCTCTGATATAACCGAGGGTTTTCTCACCTCCTACCTCAAAAAGTTGCCTGTTTCCATTCTTTTTGTTTTTCCTCAGCACTTCAGTTATGTTACCCACACACACAATACCTGATCATGTTCACCTTCTTGTCCCATTTCCCACCCAGGCTCTTTCCTCCCCATCACTGTAGTGATTTTTGTAACCTTCTTAACATTTAAAATTGTTTTCATTCATACAGATAATTGAAATTTATTTATTTTTTGATTCATTATCTTATTAGTTTCCAAAGGTAAGAGATACAAATAAAGAAGGTACATTGGGTTGATTTTATTTCACTTCATTTCATTTTTTAAATAGGCACATAGTATGTTGTGTATTGTCCAAGAAGTTCTAGAATGTTTAGGTTCCAGGTGATCTCAGCATTCCATGTAGGTATTATTACAGGTATGTGGCAACATACCTGGCTTATATTGTTCTTAAGAAATTAGTCCCACAAAAATTTCCTATAAACACTTTAAAATTAACATTGTTCTCAGAGATGAAAATATTTCCTGTTAACTTACAAAATTCATAGAAAGTATATTTCTTTCTTGAAAGAAACTAAACTGCTAACTTCAAGGCAGGATAAAAGGACTGATTAGCCCCCTCTCTCTGTTCTAGGCCCAACCTCTCTGTTCCCATTGTTCTTGTTTCTATAGCTTTCTGTCTCTCTCTTTGTTTCCAGCTTCCCCTCTATCTGTTCTTTGCCCCATATTTTTCTGACCTAATGGTTTTGTTTCTGTCTCTATGCCTCTATACCTGCCCCATTTCCTCATTCCTCTACCCTCTCCCAATCATTCCCTTTATACCAGGTCTGTTCCATGGTGTAATTTCTGAAGGTCACAACTTGCATGGGCCCAGCAAATGTATTCCCTTGCCATGTAATATTTCATAACACTAACACATTAAAAGCAACTGACAAAATCTATAAATATTACTTTGAGACATGGATTTTGTATTCCCATAAAGGTATCAAAACAACATTTCATTTTGCTTGGCCTTCAGATAAATTCAGATAACCTAACCTTACCTAATCATTAAGAATGCTAAATTATGCACTTGTTTTTCTCCTTGCAACAATGTATGTCCATCAGTGCCCTTTGACACAAATAAATCCACAAACTTGCTCCATTGACAAGAGCATTGCTCATTTAATCCTGTGATAACAAAAGCAGGTGCAGCAAGAGCAGCATCTGCCCTAGGTCCTCTCAGGAGCTCTTTCTTTTATACACTCTCAAGAATCACTAGAATTTCACACAAAAACTATCTGCAGCTGGGGACAGACATGAAATTAAAACAAAACAAAATAAAAAAAAACTACACATATAACATTACTGGGTTTTTATAGGAAGCAAAATTCTCATACATTATTTCCTATAAGGAGGATGGAGGATCCTACAACTCAGAAGCAAATAAAACTTCCAAGTTTTAGGAAGCTTAGAAAGCACTAGGTTTGCTGAGGCCCTCCCAAAGGCAAGAAAAGAGGAACTCAATTGCTGGGGTGATGTTTTGCCTACCTCTTCCTGGTAAAGAGAATGCAACACAGTTGAATTCTTTTCAACAGCTTAAGAGCAGGAATGCCTCAATGCTACAGGAACCCAAGGAACCCAGGGAGGACTGCTTAAATACACCCCAGCACTGGGGAGGGCTATGCATCCTGCTGGGGTTGGTCAGTCTGCAGACATGTTAATTTGCATGCACCCACTCAGGAGGGGTTGGTGCCAGATTTGGTCTAGCACCTGCTCAGTGGTGTTGTTTACTGCGATGGTGTACCGGAGACCAGCACCATTTTTTAGGTGCTGGCTGCCTACAGCATGGACAGATTTTTTTTTTTTTTTTACTACTTGCTTGGACTGATCTTCCCCTGCTTTGTGGGCCCAGACTGCTAATTCTGTTATCTACTGTATTTGTCTGACTCAGTTGGGATAAGGATTTACTTGACCCAGCTTCATTTGTCACATCCACTTTTCAAGTATAAAAAAAATCACATACTCCATCTACCAACATGGGAGACATTATTTTTTGATATGCAGTTTTCCCCAACAGTGGAATGACAAGAAGACCAGAGCCATCCCTTAGGACAGGGACAAATGATCCAAAAGTTACTATTCTCTAACCTAGGACAACCAGTGTCAATAATTTTATATGTCTCTGCAAACCTAGATTATGGCTGATCAACTTCATTGAGTCATTGGCAGCACTCAGGGTGGGCATACAGGCTAAATGATAACTATATATGTGAACATCCTTCAACTCTGGCCAGATGTACCCCTAAAGCCCATTTTTACATTTCCTACTGGAAGCACATCTTATGAACAACCTGGCACTACAAGTGCAAAAATGGTGCTCCTTCAAAAGGAGCCTTCTGCATCAGACTGTCAACTAGGGACCTGGAAACATTCTAATTTCAATATCACTAACTTAAGAAACCCCTGACAGAATACTGGCTGGCAGATTGGAAAGGGCACGATCACAGGGTCTGTGTTTAATGTCAAGAGAGTTTCTATCATGCATTAAGTGACATCCAGATCTTCCATTCTTTTTATGAGGAAATAAAAATTAGCCCATTTCTCATTGCTCCCATAGCAAGAAATCTGTTTTTGGTCCTGTTGCCACAGACCCTCTGGTTCCCTCTTTCTGCATGGAAAGAGTCACTAGTCCGAGATGGGCAAAGAGTCTGCGAATGACAGACAGACCAACACGTGAGATTGTGTACTATCTGAATGTCATTTGTCAAATTGAGCATCAAACTTTTTATACACAAGAAAATAGGGAAGTTAGGTGACACATTGGCAAAGTACAAATGAGGTTACTGGATGCTTAATGGCTCTTACACAAAACAGAGGAATGTAAACACAAAGACTGGCAGGAACTGGTCAATAAAACAACTGAGACAAAGTCAGCCCTATCTAAGGTCACCTAAAGTCTTAGAAGCCAGGTGTGAGGTCTTACACTCCTAGGGCAATGGCTTTCACACCCAAGTCATATTTCTAATTAGGGAGTTTGGCTCTAGCTAACCATCTCATTACCCTAAAATCACAGCCAGATCTACTGCCTAAACCATTGTAAATTCCTGTATGTGGGAGTGATTTGGCTTTTATTCTAAGTGATAGTGTAATACCAAAGGCAATTCTGAATGTCACTGAATAGGCAACATTGAATTCCAAACCCATGGTCAGCTCAAGGACTTTCTAGGACATTGGAACACTGGCAAAGGCTTAGCTATGTCAGAAATCAAACTTAAAAGGCACTTATAATAAGATATTACTAAAGAGAGCACATGGATCTGTACACCAGACTAACAAGGGGATAGGGTATGAATATGTGGGTTATGAGAATGCCAAAGCTCCAGGAGTTGAGTTCCTTTTGAAACTCTTTGACTCATGAGTGCTTCCAGGGCTCTTGGACTGCCAAGCCGACTTCACTACAGTGTGCATGTGCGGCATCCTGGTAGACACTAGAGTCCAGTAGCTAAGGGTCTATTTTGGCCATGCATGTGAAAAAACTAACATGGAAGAACTATGGCCTGGATAGATTTAAAAAAAAAAAAAAAAAAAAAAAAGAACTGGATTCCTGTAATCCTTTGTATGAGACAAGGTTCCCAGGTCCTGCTACAAATCTTGACTCCCTAAAACTTCAATTATTGGGACTAGGAGTGGTAATAGCACATGTGTTTAAACCTAAGCACTCCAGAGTCAGAATCCTCTGTGATTTTGAGGCTAGCCTGTTTTACACAGTGTGTTCCAGGTTACTCTGAGCTACATAATGAGATCCTGGACAAAACCAAAACCAAAATTGAACTAATACTTAAGTTGTTGGGGAAAACTGACCTACCTAATGGAAGGGTGATTTAAACTTCAGCTGGAAGCCCCACATGCCTGTGCCAAACATTCTTTAATGCAGTCACTTAGGAAATTCAATGGTGTGGATTCCCAAACCACTTTGAACAAAACATCTATTCCTTGTCTAGTTTCTCTAATCTCTGACAGGACCGAAAAAAATGTCAATGCATGTATCAGGTACCATGCCCTTTGTGGGCTATACTGGATATGTTGGGTACACAGCCTCGATTATACTTTTTCTCACCTAATCAGGATTGTGTGTGTTGGGGACTAGCTGTACAATTTTCTTCCTGTTCCAACTTAACAGAGGGGACCATTTAGAAATCTAAAGTACTAGCCAGGTGGTGGTGGCACTCGACTTTAATCCCAGCACTTTGGAGGCAGAGGCAGGCAGATTTTTGAGTTCGAGGCCAGGCTGCTGTGCAAAGTGTGTTTCAGGACAGCTGGGGGTATACACAGAAACCCTGTCACGAAAATAAAAAAAATAAAAAAAAAGAGAGAAAGAAAAGAAAAGAAAAGAAAAAAAGAAAAAAAATCTAAAGTACTGGTAGTCGCAAAGTAAATGGTGTGCCCTTGAAATTGGCAACTAAAAATAAAATGAATGGCAATCTGAGTGTAAAATCCATTAACATGATCTAGCTACCTGGACAGAGTCCTGAGGCTACCAAACTCCCATGTATATGTGAAACCATATTAGCAGTATAAGACACAGTTTAAATAATTATTAGTATAATATTATTTTGTGACATAAAATTATTAACTGTACAATACAAGAAATATTGAATTTATTACTACTATAACTCCAAAGGCTCTTAATATACATTTGTATAATAGTATCCTCAGAGGATTGAAACCTTCCACCCTACAGGAAGTTCCTTAAGCAGAGAGATAAACAACTCAAAAGAAATCCAGGAAGCTCTTTAAGCAGGAAGGCAAACACCTTCAAAGAGCTTCAAGGAGTCCCTCAAACTGACAAAAGTCAGTAGGCTTCTCCCTGCCAGAGAAAGGAATAAAAGCTGAGAGTCACTCTAATATGCAGAAAGATGAGGTACAAAAGAGAAATATGAGGCCAAGGCTTAGAGCATTTCTCCCTGGAAGGTAAAACCCTGGACAATCCCCAACCTTGTTTTCCCTAATCTCTAAAATACATCCAGAAAGAAGCTCTTTGTTCTCTATAGCCAGCAAAAAGCCTTTTTGTTTCGGTGCCTTACAGCCAGAGATGTGATAATTGTAGGAAGACCTATAGGGATATGGAGATAGAGAGGATATGCAGACTACTCCCCACCCATAGCCAAGTTTACTCCCAACTCCTCCCAACTCTCCCCATCTCCTCCGAACTCTCCTCCCAACTCCTCCCTATTCTTCATCTAGCTGTTAAAACCCCCTGTTCTTACTGCTCAGGGTCAAACTCCCCTGCCCTGCAAGGCAGAAGGAGTTTGTCCTCAGCTAGATTTAGTAAAAACTCTTGAATTTGGCATCAGGGGGGGTTTTCTCTTGAGTCTTTGGGGTGCTGGCCAGCTCATCCTAGGACTTGAGTGGAGGCCCAGCTTTTGGTGGTCTTACATGTGGGTGCTCATTTGCTGACATTTGTGACCTACCCCAGTTCTCAGAAATCCCCGCTGAGAGGTAAGATCCTGCCTTTGTCTATGTCATTGTCTATGTCTTTGTCTGCAGGCTTTTTTTGAATTTTGTATTCTTAGTTTACAGTAGCCTGTGCACATGAGAGCAACAAATTCCCTGTCTGGGATGGAGGGGAGGGTTACTGACAGATGTGTCAGGAGTAACTGCCTGCCAACCTGGAAGACATCCCAGGAGGTCTGAGGGAGCTCCAGGGATGCCTGGGTATTTCCCATCGGAGAGCCAATTGAGACTGTGCTCACTCAGCCATCTGTTTCTGTTACTAGGTGCTAATTGAGTGGTGCTCACTCAACCATCTGTTTCTGTTACTGTGTGCCAATTGAAAGGTGCTCACTCAGCAATCCATTTCTGTTACTGGGTGCCAAGTGAGAGTGTGCTCACTCAGTCATCTGTTTCTGTTACTGGGTGCAAAGTTAAGAGTGTGCTTACTCGGCTGTCTGATTGGGTACTGGTTGCAGTTATCATAATTTATTGTGTGTATATCTTGTCTCCCTGAATGTGACTCTGACAATGAGACAGACTATTAGCACTCCCCTCATATGAGTCTTGTGATTTGGACTGATATTAAGACTAGGATTCACAACCTGTCTGTAGATGTCAGAAAGAGATTTTGAAGAACTTTCTGCTCTAGGGAATGGCACGCTTTTGGTGTTGGTTTAACACCAGAGGACACTCTTGATTTGATTGTGATTTCTGCCCTTTAAAATGTTGTTTAGGCAGAGGGGACCAGGGTGTCAACCAAATCAAGTGCCATAGAATCTCATCTAAAAAAATTTAGCCAAGGACCCCCCCATCCTTGTTGAAACCTTGAGTTCAGTGGAAAAAGCCAGACTCCTGAGACCTAACACTCTGCCACTCAGAGAAAAAAAAAAAACTGAGATAAAAATAGTGGAGTCTGAACTGCAACCCTTCTTCCACAAAGATATATCCAGAGATAGAAGAACCTCCAAAATGGCATAACACCCTACCACCATATCCCCAACTCGTCACCTCCCAGACCTCTCAACATGTCTGAGGTGCCGCTGGAGATGTGAGGGTGGGACCAGCAGCTGGAACCTGAGGCTGTTGAGCTCGGAACCTAGAGGAAACAGACTGCACAGTGCTGCCTTTATATACTTATGGCCCTCCTCCATCAGAACCCAGACAACTGCAGTCCCTTTAGTACTGGCCATTTTCCTCTACTGATCCTATAATTTGAAGGCATATCATGCCTCCTTTTCTGGAAACCCGTCTAGCCATACTCATCTAATGTAATCTCTCATGTTCTCTCATCAGCCCACTAGGGATAACTGTCAACAGAATTTGAGCATTCTTTTCACCACAGAGGAGAAAAAAAAAGATACTGCTGGAGGCAAGAAAGAACATGCTAGGGATCAATGAATGGCTGTCACATCTTCTGAATGAAATAGATGCAGGCTTGCCTCTGACAATTCCTGACTGGGACCCTAAAAGGCCTCACATTAGGGGGCAGTTGACAGTTTTCCTCTGGGCTCTAGTAACAGGGCTGAAAGGAGCTGGCAGGTGCCCCACTAATTTGGCCAAGGTAAGAGGGATCCTACAAGAGGAAAAGTAGCACCCAGCAGTGTTTTTTTGAGCGCCTCTTAGAACCATACAGGCCTTACACTCACTTTGACCCTACATCAGAGGGCCAGCAGGCAGCAATGGCCATGGCTTTCATTGGCCAGTCTGCTTCTGACATTAAAAGGTTACAGTGTCTATAGAGTCTGCAAATATTATCTTTGAAAGATCTGGTTAAGGAGACAGAGAAAGTGTACTAGAAGAGAGAGACTGGAGAAGAAAAAAGAGAAAGAGTAAAGAGAGAGTCTGAAGAAAGGTAAATTATACGAGATAGAAGGCTGTAAGAAATTTAACTAGGGTTTTAGATATAATTGCAGGTGATAAGGAATATTATAGAAAGGGAGGAGGAAGTAGGCAGACAGTGTACCTGGGTAACACAGCACCAAGAAGATCTCAAAACTCCAGAGGACCTTCACAACCACCTCTAGATAAGGACCAATGTGCATACTTAAAAAAAAAAAATGGACACTGGGCAAAAGACTGCCACCCCCCCAAAAAATAGATATCAGTCCTCCCAAGTTCCTTAACCCAGAGCACAATGCCTAGGGCAGATGGGCCTCAGGCCCCCCTCCCCGAGCCTAGGGTAATCTTAACTGTGGAGGCGACCACAACATATTTCCTTGTTGATACCAGAGCAGAATTTTTAGTCCTGAAAGAGCCACTGGGGAAATTGAAGAACAAGAAAACTGTAGTAATAGTGGCTACTTGTCAGAATCCATAGTCTTGGACCACTGATAATAAAGTTGATTTAAGAAGAATCCAAGTAACTCATTACTTTCTCATCATTCCTGAATGCTCCACCCCATTGTTGGGGAGAGACTTACTATCAAAATAAAAGCCCACATAAGTTTCTTTTCAGAAGGAACTTCAGTCTCTTGGATTCCACCATCTCTATAATTTTAGCTTGAAAATCAGAAAACTAATATAGATAAAGTGAGCCTCAAACCTGTTAGAGAAAAGTTCTAGAAGGGAACTGGTTAGAGAGATATCCTCAAGCCTGGCCAGAGACTGCAGGTATAAAAATGACAAAAAGGGTGCCCCCATCGTTGTGATGCTCAAAGCTGGTGCGACTCCTATTGGGGTATGATAATACCCCATGAACAAAGAGGCCTTCAAGGGCATCAGACCTCACCTCAAAAGGCTCTTAGAACTGGGTGTTTTATTCCCTTGTCAGTCTCCCTGGAATACTCTGTTGCTAGCAGTTAAAAATCAGGCTTCGCCCCGGGAAAGCAGCTAAGAGGTGACCCGCCAGGGGCATACTGGGCAATAAATTTTACTGACGTTAATCCAGCCAAGTACAGTAATAAATATTTATTAGTTTTTTTAGACACTTTTTCAGGGTGAATGGAAGCCTTCCACACTAAGAAGGAGACCACCAATGTCATGGTAAAGAAGATATTAGAGGAAATTTTCCCAATATTTGACATCCCTAAGGTAATTTCATCAGACAACATCCCCTCCTTCGTTGCTCAGATAAGACAATTGCTTATAGACCCCAGATTTCAGGACAGGTAGAGCAGATAAAGAGAACATTAAAGTAAACCTTAACTAGATTGGCTTTAGAGACCAGCAGAGAAGATTGGACAACACTCCTAACCTTCGCCTTGTTCCCAGGGAAATTTATACTTACACCCTTTGAACTCCTCCATGGGAGACCTAATGAAGCAGGGAGAATGTTTGACCCTGGTGTTCCTTTTTCCCAACCCCTGCCAGCTCACTTGAAGGCCCCAATAACTGATCAAAAAAGATTCCTGGAAATTGTTGAAAAAAATCAAACACAGACACACAGACACACAGACACACACACAGACACACACACACAGACACACACACACACACACACACACAGACACACACAAACAAACAAACAATACATAGGTACCAGGAACCACAATGGGACCACATCAATTTCAAATAGAGCATCCTATCCTGGCCTGACACCACCTTTCTAACAACCATAAACCCAGATGAAAAGGACCCTAACTGGTGCTGTGACAAGCTATGCTGCTGCTCCTCCAGCCTGTGTCTGGCTCCTCCTATTGGCCCCACCGAGGCCCACTGACCCAGCCCTGCTTGCACTAACTGGCCTTGGCTCAGGAACTGAACCTCCTCCCTCCATCCCACCTCTGGTGAGAAACTCTTTAGTCTCATTAAAGGGCTTCTGGGGCTCTTAATGTAACAAATTCTGAAGATGTGACCTCAAGTTGGCTTTATTTGACAGCTGGGTCAGAGGTTTAATTTTCCTAGTTCTAATATTAGAACTATTTACTAGAAGGAGTAGGGTATGTGAGACCCTGTCTTATAGCATTTATCCCTGGAAGGAAGAGCCCCTGGACATTTCCCAACCTTTTTTTTTTTTCCCTTGATCTCTAAATAAACATCAGAAAGAAGCTCTTTGTATTCTATTGCCAGCAAAAGCCTTTTTGTTTCTGTGCCTTACAGCCAGAGATGCGATAATTGTAGGAAGACCTACAAGGATATGGATATAGAGAGGAGGTGCAGACTACTCCCCCACTACACCCCCACCTATAGCCAACTCTCCTCCCAACTTCTTCCAATTCCTCAGCTAGCTGTTAAAGTCCTGTAATGTTACTGCTCAGGATGAAACTCCCCTGCCCTGCACGGCAGAAGGAGTTCCTCCTCAGCTACCTGATAATAAAACCTCTTGCAGTTTGCATTAGGTGTGGTTTTCTCTTGAGTCTTTGGGGTGCTGGGCAGCTCATCCTGGGACTTGAGTGGAGGCCCAGCTTTGGGGGTCTTACAGAGTCTTGGTGAAGTTGAGACTAGTTGTCTGAAAGAAGCAGAAACAAGAGGGAGCTGGAGCTACCTTGCCTGGAAGAGGTTTAGATCCACTGAGCTACATTGAAAGGATTCTCTCCAACCTGTTGAGCTGTCTGCTCTATTCTCCAGGTTCCCGTTTTTGTGGACCATAGTGGGGTGGGCTTTGGTGGTGCAGCTGTCCCTGAGTCATTTCTGCTCCTGTAAGTAACCCCTCACACTTATTCCTGAAAGGAATCCCAGTAAAACTCATTCATCAACCAATTTGGAATTCAGCAACATTTATAACATAACCAGTTCTAATTCCACCACAGTTAATGCAATAGCCAACATTTGGCCTTAATTATTACAGATTGATTATTTTTGCTTGTTTATTGTGTATAAGAATAACTCAGTGAAATTCTCCCTTTCTCCCATATGGATTCAGTCCTTGAAATCCAGTTGCCAGGGAGCAAAAAAAGAAATTTGACTTGCTGAGCCTTTTGCCAGCTCTGATTTTGCCAACTTTAATGCTTATAGCAGAAACATGGCCTAAAGTCAAAATATTTGTATTTATTTATTCAAATTCATTTTTTTATTTAATATATTCGTGTGTGCCTATTCTCATGCCACAGTACACAGGGTTTTTGGGCATTGCGGTTTTTAGTGTCTTTTTTGGGGTTCTATTTTTTTTAAGGTTATTTTAGAGTTTTAGGTTTTTTTTTAATTTTCATTAGTTTGTTTTATATTTTGTTTCTTTGTTTCATTTGTTTTTTTTAGTAAGACTTCTTGCATTCTCTTTAGAATTTTAGATTTTTCTTTAGGGTTTGTAAAGTTTTAATTATGGCTTTTAGGATTTTTTTTTAAGGTTCTTTCATATAAAAAATAATTTTAGGGTTTCCTCAGTGTTTCAGGCAACTTTTTAAAGACATTTTGTTGTTGTTGTTGTTGTTGTTGTTTGTTTTGTTCTTCTGTTTTGTTTTTTGTTTTTGTTTTTGGTTTTTTTGCTTTTACAATTTTTAAGGTCTTTTTAGTGTTCTTGAGATTTTGGGGAATTTTAGGGCATTTTAAAAGTGTTTTTAGAATTTTTAATGGTCTTTTTACAGTTCCTGGGTTTTTTTGTTTTGTTTTTTTTGTTTTTTTGTTTTGTTTTTTGTTTTGTTTATTTGTTTAAGTATTTTCGGGTCTCCTTTCTGTGATGTCCAATGGCTTTAATCCCAGCATATGGCAGGCAGAGGCAGGCAGATTTCTGATTTCAAGGCCAGCCTTGTCTAAAAAGTGATTTCCAGGACAGGCAGAATTACACAGAGAAACACTGTCTTGAAAAACCATAAAAAGTATATAGATAGATAGATAGATAGGTAGGTAGGTAGGTAGGTAGGTAGATAGATAGATAGATAGATAGATAAATAGATAGATAGATAGATAGATAAGATAAGATAAGATAAGATAAGATACATAGATAGATAAGATAGGTAGGTAGGTAGGTAGGTAGGTAGGTAGGTAGGTAGGTAGGTAGGTAGGTAGATGATAGGTAGAAAGGTAGATAGGTAGATAGATAAATATAAAGTATTTTAGGTTATTTTAAAAGCTTTTTAGGTCTCTTTTAGTGTTTGTTTAAAGATTCTAAAGTGTTTTAGGGTTTTCTTTTTTAAGATTTTAGGAGTCTTTTACGGAGTTTTAAGTATTTTAGAGTTTTTAGGATGGGGGCTTGAATGACAGGGATTTTATGTAGGGTTTTAGTTTTTTATGATTTAACAATATTTCTGGATTTTTTGGGATTTTAGGGTTTTCTTGAGGTCTATATTTGAAGAGGGATGGATGTTTCTTGATTTCTTTTGAATTTCAAAGTATTTTAGGGTATTAGGGTCTTTTAGGGCTTTTAAAGGATTTTAGGATTTTTTTTTAATTTCTATTTTTAAGGCTTTTGTTTTGTTTGTTTGTTTGTCATTGTTTATTTTATTTTATTTTTTAGAAATTTGGTATATTATGTTAGGGCTTTAGGTTCTTATTTTTAGAAATATATATATTTCTTTTCTTTTTTTTGGTTTTCTTGATTTTTTTAAACTTTCAGTGTTTTTTGGGTCTTTTGCAATTTTTATATTTGCCTCTCACCATTTGTTTATCTCAGATTTTTACTGGCCTTATTGTTTCTGACTGGATCCTGTTCCTCCAACGAGCTGATTGTGAACTGGTTGTGGTGGAGCTTCCGGGAATCAAAGTTGTCGATGGTTGTGGGACTGGATCTGGAGCAGCGGCTCTGGCCCAGGCCGAGTTTTTGGCCAGAAGGAAAATGTATCTCTACCAGGGCAAGACAGATATGCTTTGCCTTCACTGGGCCCCTTGAGGTCCCAGGTAGTCACAGTATTGTGGCAAGCGGTATCTCATCTGTGAGCTTGGCTATGACAGACCTCCTAGTAGTCAAGATATCTCTGTATGTGGGAGGAGTTCTGGAACACCAGCTCTGCTGCAGGGAAGAGTTGTGGCATCATGATAAAGTCTTATCCCTCTGGAATGATAAGACAAAAAAAGCTTTCCTTCTACTAGTTGCCTTGGTAATAGTGGTTGATCACAGCAATAATACAGCAATTGCTAACTCCCCTTTATGTTCATTATGATAAGTAATATATTAGGTTTTCTATCTTTCTGCAAGAGAATACTATCACTCAACCTCACACATGCACGAAATTATATAAAAATGGCCTCAAACCCGTATGAGAGCAAAACTATGTTAATTACCTTATTCCAAATCTGTGTTAACTCACCTAACAAAACACTCTCCTTCCATCCATTTTCCTCCAAATGCCTTGATTTCAGCTACTGCTACAAACACACCAGTAGTGACCCACCTGACAGGCAGAAAAGCCTAGACATGGTCCCGAGGCGAAAACTTCACGGAAACTTAGTCTCCTGTATTCATGGTAACCTGTATAATGAATGTTCCAATGTCCTTGCTTTAGTCAGTAAATGGATCTGTGTGCTTTCCCTTAATATTGCTTTTTTGTAAGTGCCTCTAAGGATTGATTTTGACATATTGCTAAGTTAGATACCTCACCTAGGAATTCCTGTCCTAGGCATTCCTTGAGCAAACTATGGTCTTTGAATTCACCAAGGATGCTGCCTATTCAGTGACATTCAGATTTACCTCTAGTACTGTAAGAGAGATAATGAAAGAAATCAGGCATTACTATCTGTTCCACAGAGTTAGAATTCTCAGGGTAAACTACTACCATATGCAAGAATTTACTATTATCTAGGAATAAGAACGGTTGTGTTATAAGAAGAAACCAGAATAGATTATAAGAACTATAGATAGTTGAGCTTCAAACATACACAGGAATTTGCAATGACCTAGGGGCCTGGGGTATTATATGATAGACTAGAAGAGGAACTATTGCAAGGGCACAAAACCATTGCCTATGACTTCTAAGATTAAGCAAACCGTAGGGAAGGCTACTTTTGATCCCAGTTTTTAACATTGAATTTTATCCCAATTGGTCCCTGCCAGTCCTTTGTAGGCATTCCTCTATTTTGTGTAAAAGTCACTTATAAGACTATTGCTCCCTTTGAGACAAATTACATTCAGATCCACACTCCTTTGTGTCCTGTCTGTTTCTCAGCCTCTCTTCTTGGTAAATCCTTGCCCACCTTTACTCAGAATCCAAGATATGCCCATGGAGCAAGGACCCAAGTGAGGTTTGTCTGTGCCAAGCTACCTTTCAGTTGACTAAAATTATATCATGTATATACACTCCAGCTCTATTCAGGTACCCCAGGAGAAGGCATTAGATCTCGTTATGGATGGTTGTGAGCCACCTCGTAGTTACTGGGATTTGAAATCTGGACCTTCAGAAAAGCAGTCAGAGCGCTCAACCACTGAGCCATCTCACCGGCCCTATATACCACATTTCATCTATTAAGTTCATAATGGAAAAGAAACGGTTCCATTTCCTAGCGATTGTGAATATTGCAATAAACATGCATTGAACATATATCAGATGTAGGACGTGGGATCTTTAAGTATTTGTCTTGGTGTGTGACAGCTAGACTATCTCATAAGTCTAGTTTTGAAAACCATTGTACTAATTTACACAGTGCTGCTTATGTTTACATACCACCATGGATATATATGGGAGAGGAAGTAGTCAATTGATCCCTATTTGTAGAAAATGGAATCCTGTCCTTAATAGTTTCAACAGAAAACTTATATACAAACAGTTTCAGCAAATTGGAGTGATGCAAAGTCACATTAAAAAATCAACATATTTATATATGCCTACAATGAACTTGCTGAGAAAGAAATAAAGGAAGTAAAAGCCAATTCCTAATAACATTTTTTAAAAATAATAGGGGCTGGGAAATAGTTAAGGGGATATTGTGCTTGCCACACAAATGTGAGGAAAAGAGTTCAGATAACCTAGTTCCCAGTGGTGAGTGAGTGTGTCTGCTCACCTATACTCTGAGCAGAGAAAGACTGGAAATCCTGGGTCAAGCTGCCTTGCTAGACAACCCAAACCCTGCTCAGTGAACAGAGTGGAAGTCATCAAATCACACAGCTTTAACATGTGGTCTGTACATGCACATGCACACACATGAACATATACTCTTACATATGTAAAGCTTCATACATGAAAAAACATTATACATACATGCCATTAAGATCCACCTCCATTCTCCCTCATTCACTCTACACACACACAAACACTCACACACACACACACACACAGAGAGAGAGAGAGAGAGAGAGAGAGAGAGAGAGAGACAGAGACAGAGACAGAGACAGAGACAGAGACAGAGAGACAGAGAAAGATAGACAGAGACACAGAAAAACAGAAAGACAGAGACTGAGAGAAAGAGAGAAGGGATGAGGAGGAGTCATAAGAAGATAAATTGTAAGAAAACATTAAGACAGGACAAACAAGACAGTGTCTTACTGTTCCCACAAAACTCTGCTAGGAGAAATAGTATAAAAGCACAATGGTGTCATCAAGAAAGCTCCAGTCATGAAAAAGAAAGTACACCAAGGCCCTATTAAATATCCAAACCAACATTTTGTTTGACTGACTTCCAGTGTCAAGCTTTTAACATGCCAAATATCAAAAGATATTAATTTAGTTCACAAAAATACTTGGTCTTATGTCTTTCCTGGTCATTCAATTGTTTGTTCATGTAAGAGAATAAACTTAAGAAAAGGAATAGATTTTAAATACTTTATTAAAGAATATTAATTACTGTGTTAAATGCTACAAACCTATTCAGTTATTTTCATTATTACATTTACAGTGAATAAAAGTCATTTTATTTGAACAACATTACAATGCTCTTATTAATAATGATATGTTTAAAAAACATATCCAATAATTAGGAAAATTCACAGAAAACTTTTTAAAATATAAGTCAAGTAATCACCTTCATAGATTTAATTTCAAATTGAAAAATTGAAATTTCTTTTCAATATCACCATGCTTAAATCAAGCATTTCTCCATTTATAAACCACTACTCATTTTGCCTTTATAGATTATCTGAAAGAAACATAGTAACAGTAACTTAAATCCAGAAAGCTATTTTGTTCTGACATTAAGATTGCACAGCTAATTCTCAAAAGGTGTATATTATCTGAATCGATACATATAATTTCCTACCCATTTTACCATGCAGCAAGTTCTTCATGCCTAGCAGGATTGTTCTGTTACTTAAATTCAATGTTTTCAGAGATAGCAAAAGACCAACTAGAAATTCAGATAAGCATAGTTAATACAGAATTAGCCAGGAATACAAGTTACCCCAGATTGTAGGAGAAGAGTGGATATTCTGACAGCAAATAGCTTTTAAATATAAACTCCTGAGATAAGTTGGAGTTAAAAAAAAGAGAGGGGGTGGTAAAGCATTCAAGAATTCCAAGAAGAACTTATGGCATAGCACTGAGGCAATGGCACAAGGAAATAACTGGTTGATAGAAAGTGTCCCTGAGTTTCTGAATGATGCAAGCCTTTATTGCTGCATAGCCAAAGGGAAACAGAAATCCTTCACAAAAATCAAAGAGAGGAGCCAAATAAACACCTTTCATCCAGCAAGATCAAAAACTGCTCTTAGAAAACTGGCAAAGTGTACAAAACAGGCAAAACAAGTTTCGGTGTCAGTAAAGTAGGATCTTCACTTATAGCCTCAATTTTACACTTTCTCAGTGTACCAATTTCTATAAAACATGACCTTTCAAAGAATCAGCTTGACTAAGTGTTTAATAAATAATCCTGTGCAACTATATTCCAGCTGCATCATTGGACTCAAACTGAATGGTCCATGTGTTGCCACTGATGTGAGCCATTATCCTGTTGTGCTTCAGGAGATTTATATGACCTTCAACAAGCAATCCAAATATGAAAATGAATAAGAACCCAACTTGCTAACTGTGACAGACAAAACAATTCTTTAAGGCCACTAGTGCTACATTCAGGAGTCCACCTTTGTCTGTGTTCTAAATCTAGTCAAAAACAGTTAAAATATTGGAAATAAAACTTGCATCTGTACTATAAATAGATTACTGTTTTGTCTTATTCTCTGAACAATAACATGTTAATTGCACAGTAATATTTCAGTAAGTATTAGTCATTCAGAGATGTCTTTCAGCATCCAGTTAGACTCACAGTTGTCACAAATTTATGTAGGAGAGGTCGTTTTTAAAATACAGAATAATATCTGTGATATCAATTCCATGCATTCTTTGCTCTATTCAAATACTATCTACAGTTCTTTCCCTAGCAAGTATGCCAGTGTTTGTCTAACCCCATAGCCTCTGAGGAGGAATTGTATGGATAAAACTTACCCATTCATTTATGAGATGGAAACTGACATCACTGAAAATCTCACTGACTACTATAGGGATCTATCCTGGTGTAAAATGGACTTGAGATCACAGCCTCCTAAGAACAACATGTCCATTATTTCATATCATGCTCTGACTTCAACAATTCCTTGTCATGACCCCTTAGAGTGGGCACCAGACCAGGTAGCACTCTGAAACCTAAAGAAGAGGGTCCTTGGGGTCCCTCCTCATTCAGAAACTTTGGATGATTGCCGTGCTACCTGAAGCAAAACTGCAAAGTGAGGCAGCCTAGGATTGGCCAGTGCAAGAACAAGGACAACCAATCTACAGGTTCCAGATTGGCCTGTGCAGGCAAGAGGATAGCCATTATCTAGGCTCGGGACAGGCCCGATTAGGCATGAGGACAGCCGTTCTCAAAATTTGCTTGATTCCTGAGGCCACTGTTACTTATATTCTGTGCGATTTGCCTTATGATATGTCCAAAATTTTCTGGAGAGAGCATCACTCTTAAAGGATGCTGCTTCATTGTTTCTTTCTTCAAGTCACCATTGGCAAGTCCATTCCTTGCCCCTTTAAGGGTCAGTCGCCCATTTCATGTTTCTTGAACAATTTTCTTAATGATTAAATGGCAAGACATGTGGAGAGATGGCAGCGAGCCTCAGCACAGACTTGACCCTATGACCACAGACCACAGGTTTCCCTGCTTCCAGAGCCTGGTACTGCCTTCAGTGTCGCCCAAAGAATAGTGATACCCTACCCCAATCGGGGAATAGCCTGGGACCCACTTCACTGACCCCCAGCTGTATTTCACACCTTAAGCCAACAGGGGAAGCATTTGACCAGCAGAGACCCGAGGGACTTTGTGCCTCCAGGGCTCCTTATACAGAAACGGCACAAGTTCAGGTGCCTAAAGCCCTATGAAGACCACACATTCAAAAAAATCTGATGCTCATGTTGCAGAAGAGCTACAGAAACCCAAAGCTCTTATAAAGCCTTCAGCCATTAACACGACCCTGGGCCCTCTGAAGAAGCTAAAAGAGAACAAAAAAAAATGGACAGTTACACTTTCTCTGATGTTTCCTGAGTTCATGAGTAACCCACTGAGCAGGGTAATAGACAATCTGTTTTACCACCTTCCACCAGAAAATGAGTGGCCTCATCTGCTGTGTCCATGCATAGACAGGTGAAAAGAAGCCAGCCTATGTCCACTGGGTTTGAAGAACCTAAGGATTTTGACCAGTCGGGTGCCAGAGTGCCTGCAGCATCTTCCAAACACAGGGCTGGAGATACCAGTCACAAATTCAAAGAAGATAACACAGTGCCTGGGCCATCGTCTGCTGGACAACATGAACAGGTAATTTCCCCACACATTCAAGGTTCCCTACACCCTTCCCAATCTAACCAAGGTGATCTGGGATCTTCAAATTCTCAGGGCAGGTCCTTATGCACCAAAAAGTTTTGAGAACTAACGCAAAGTTTCCAAGACTCTATGGGACATTGCACATCTGCCCAGGTATCCCATAGACTTCCCACGTGTGCTTAAAAGAAATTCATAAATGCCTCCTCTTCCAGAAGGAGTTCAAAAGTTTGTTCCCTACCCTACATAACTGTATTCTTTCCAATTCTCCTCCAAAGCATTTTGGAGAAGAACTCTCTTGTCAAGCAACAGGCCCCATCAGACAAAGAGGGATCCAAACCTTCTTTGCCTAACGGTAATGTCAGTGATGTCTTATTAGTCCCTAATGCATCAAGTCCCACCTCCTCTTCCCAGGAGAATTCAACATGTTTGACAGCTGCCAAGGCAGGGCAGAGAGCTAAGTCCTCTCAAAATGAAAGCCAATGATGTTTCCTTTCTCCCCCAAAGTGCCATATGCAATCTGCTTCTAGTAAAATGAGTTTGAGAGCTGACCCTGCTGAACAAGGGGGTTTCAAAACTTCCCCATTAAACCAAGAGGGATTTCAAAGTCCTTTATCATTATAAAATGGGCTCATGTCATCTCTTACAGTCCAAAGGGAATTAAATGCACAACTTCCTAAGTGAGCCTCACACAGCTCATACCTGCCCAAGCAGAGAGAAAAAAAATTCCACAAGGAGCTCAAGGACCTTTGCCATTCATGGAATTGCACTTGAGTGTTCCACACATACTCAAGATGTGGTAGAATCACTTAAGTCCTCCAAAGGGACTCTACTTTACTTCTGCACAAAGTGAACTAGAACCATAGGCAACTTCCCCAGGGGTTATGATAAATTCTCATTCTGTCAGGGGGCCAAGAAGATTATCCCCCTCTATGGAACAGATTCAAAGACAGTTCTTAAGTTTTCTCTACCACAGAAAGGAAGATTATATCATTCTCCTGCTATGAAATGTGACACAAACATTGTCATTCTAGTAGAAGACTGAAAGATGCTCTGTCCAAACAATGGGTCTTCAGAAAGTCCTGATCTGATCAAGAATTATTCAGATATCTCTTATCAGCCAAAAGAGCCCTCTTGATTTGTCAGCAGGCCCCAAACACCTGAGAGATTATTCCAAAACACTTCCAGTGAGCTAAACAATTTCAATATTTGTCGTAGAATACACAACTAAGAGGATATCACCCTCTCAGCTGCCACTGGGGACACTAGAGGCTGTGAAGAATTCCCCATATATGTCCAAGTTTCTAGGATTTCCAAAACCTGTACAGGAGTCTCTGCATACTACTCTATCACATAAAGGGACTGTAGGACAGGATCAATCTACAGAAGAGAGTTCTAGCCACAGTCCCATCTTTAGAAATGGCTCATGGATATGATACATCTTCAAAAGATGTTCTAGGACAGATTCCATCTGTAAAGAAGGTTCTGGATCCAATCCTATGTGAACATGGTGCTATCGGATGTGATTTGCACGCACAAGAGTCTGAAGCATCCTGTACAGCTAAAGAAGGGAATTCCATGTATTCTACCTGTGCACAAGAATTCATATGACCTCCCCAAACTTCACAGGAGACTATGAGAACTTCTCTATCTCTCAAGAGGTTCAGCCCTCTTCTCCAAATACACATTCTTACCCACCTGCACAAGGGCTGTTGGTCCTTCTCCATGCCTGCATAAGTCTCCATAATATATTCCAAATGCCTGAAAAAGCTCTGGATTTTACTTCATCTTCCAAAGGGCCCTTGGAACCTGTTTGCCCATCAAGTAGTCTATGACACCTGAAATATCTACACAGAAGTTGTTATCCAATTCTCTAGCTGAAGAAAATTTTCTTGGAACTTCCACTGTTACACAAGGAGGTCTAAAAATTTCACTAAATGCCCATGAGGCTCTTAGACCTTTTACACATGTCCATGAAGCTCTAAGAGAGGCCACATCTATGAAGGTATCTCTAGGGCCTTCTCCTAATTCTGAAGCTATTGTCAAGACTTATACATATACACAAGGAAATTTAGACCTTCACCATCTGTGCAAAAGGTCATATGTCTATCATATCTGAACAGGGTGCTTTACAATTATTTCCATCTACCCTAGAGTGTTTACTTTCCTTGTCTTGTCTGGTTGAAAGCAGTAGACATTCGCCCTCTACCAAAGTGATCCACAGACATCCAGTTTCTAGGAATAAAAACAAAAACAAAAACAAAAAAAAACAGGTTAATTGTTGATCCTTCTGAAATAGGAGACTTCAGAAATTCTGTTAAAAAGTAATACTTGCATCATGTCCTGCTGGAAAAAAAAAAATCAAAACATCAAAAGCTACAACTATTCCTCAGGTGAGTCCCACAACATCTCTATCCAAAATACCTTGAAATGTTCAACAAATGACCAAGGGACTGTGGAAACTTTCTTGTCTACCCAAGAGCATGTTGCCCACTTACATACCTTATAAACAGACTCTGCATTCTTCAATATCTACACTAGGGTATTTCCATTTGCAAAGAAATGTTGAAATGTCATCACTGGCACAAGGAACACTAGAGTCTTTATATCATCCCACAAGGAAAGGTACAAAATACAAATCAGAATAAGACACTCTGTGACAGCCTATATCACCACGGGGAACTGTAGAACCATCACAAAGTAATAAAAGGGCTTTAGGATCTACTCAACATGCTCATAGGAAGGCTCAAATATTTCCATCTCCTCAAGGATCTGAGAAATATTATTTGTCTCTTAGAGGGGCTATGAGACTACCCAAATCTGAAACTAGGCCCTAAAAAATTCACCATCTGAACCAGGACCTGAGAAAATTTTCAGTTTTTTTTTCTTTTTTTTTCTTTTTTTTTTTTTTTCTTTTGGGAAGGCTTCTACACGTTCTCTATTTTTGTAAGATACCCTGTGACATCTACCATTTAATACAGAGGTTCTTACATCTTCTGCATCTAACCAGGGGACTAAGAAAACATTGTTATCTTCCAAAGGGAATGTGAAACCTTCATCAACTGCAACACATGCTCAGAAACCTCCATGCACAATGACAGGAACTTTAACAAATGTCAGATGTAACCAAGGGCCTCTAGAAGATTCTGTGCCTGTCCAGGTGAAGGAGGGATTTTTACTTCTATCTCAGGAATTCTAAGAGCATTCAGCACCTTTCCAAAAGAAGCTATGGTACTTGTCACACACGGTAGAATCTCTAGATACCTTGCCATCTTTCCATGGGACTACAAATCCTCTGCCTTCTACAGAGGTTATGTGACCTCCCAAATCTGAACCTAGGAAGTCAGAAACATCTCCATCTGAGAAAAATTCTTCATCCACCAGGAAAACTAAAAAAAAAAAAAAAAAAAAAAAAAGAAAAACAAACAAACAAAAAACAAAAACAAAGCAAAACAAACAAACAACAACAAAAAACCATTGTTATCTTCCCAAGTGACTGTGAAACCTTTGTCTTCTGTACCATGTGCTCAGAAATTTCCACTAATTACATCAGGTACTCCAACAACTGTGAGATGTAAACAAGCAGTTCCAGAATATTCTATACCTGTCCAGGAAACTTTGGATTTTTTGCTGACGATTCCCGGGGTTTCTAGAACATTCAGCCTCTTTCCAACAGAAGCGAGGGAACTAGTCAACATTGTAGAATCTCAGGATACCTCACCAATATTCCAAAGTACTACAGGCCCTCTGCCACATCCCTCAAGTCATACAGGATATTCACAACCTGACCAATGATCTCAGGTGTATTCTTTAGAAGTCTCAAGGTATCTAGCACCTTTGAAGTCTACCAAATTTTCATATCTGTTGAGGCATGTCTAGGCCTTTCACTATATACTCAACAGTCTATCCAGCAGTCATCATCTTCCCAAAAGATTCTGGGGACATCAGAGTGTGCCAAGTGTATTCATTAACATTTTTCTTTCGTCTCAGGTTCTTTGGGAATGTATTCATGTGTCCTATGGAAGACAGGAACATTGCTACAAGTCCCAAAGCCTATTGGACATTCCTCACCAATACAAGCATGTCAATCCCCTCCATCATCTATGAAAAAAAACTGTGACAACTTGTATTCACAAGCAACTCTTGTAGCATAAATCTCTCCATTGTTCTCACCATCTACTCAGGTTGTCCAAGCTTACCTCAATCAAGAATCTACTTTGGGACAGCCCATAGCTGCCCAGGGAGTTGAACAACTTTTGTTGTCTAGCCCAGGTTATAAAGAAAGTGACAAGCAGGAAATAGGAATTTTTCCATCTTACCAAGTACTTCTGGGAATTTCCTTACCTGCAGAGGGAATGGTAGGATCTTGACCATCTGTACAAAGGGTTCTGGGAACTTCCCTATATGTCCAAGAGTCTCTGTTCACACCCAAACAAGAACCTGTAGGTACTCTGCATCTCTAACAAAGTCTTTCAAACATCAATCTACACACTAGAGGGCTCTCAAATTTTTTTCATGTGCTCAACCTACAATGTTCATCATGTTCCCCACACTAATGAACCTCTCCTTTCTAGCCAGAAAAATCAGAAGAAATTTTTATATTTGCCAGGTTATCCAGAACACTACCTATCTGCACCAGATGGTCAGGGGCCTACAATACCTACTCGAGTAGCTGTAATACTTTCGCTTACTTCTCAAGGGCACAAGAAAAACTTAACAATTGCAATGGAAACTTTGCATTTTCAAAGTTCTTTGTCATCCGTTCAAAGGAATCCATTACCTTTGTCAGATTCCACAGGTATATTGGAATTAAGACAATGTAAACACACAGAGACTTTTTTGGACCCTTTGCCTCAAGTGAGGAAGGATGCCAGATCTTCTAAATCTGCTTTCCCTACTCTAGGAAATTAGTCACCATCACCTCGAGGACCTGTGAGACATTCATCTTTTCCTAAAGGAGGTATAGAAATGCTCTCAACTGGTCCAGGGAATCTAGTACATTTGCAATCAATCCAGGGGCCTTTGACACTTTCCATCTCAGCCCAGACAATGACACATAACTCAGGATCAGCCAATGGGGTTGTACTGCATTCAGCTTCTTCCCCAGCAGTTTCAGAAAGAAATGAATATTCTCCATTTACCCAAGGGACTTCAGAAAGTTCCAAAAGATCTGGATTGCATCTGCATCTCACTACATCACTACCGGTAACACAATCATCTTCAAGATTTGAACAAGGAACTGTGGAACCTTGCTTATCTGAACAAAGAACTAAATTTAAAGAAACATCTATAGGGTCTTATGCTTATGCTCAGGATACTATGGGGCATTCTTTATGTGCACAAGCCACAGTATGAACCTCCATGTCTGCAAAGCAGACTTGGAAACTTTGCCTACCACTACAGGACCTTTGGGGTCTACACAAGTGACTCTTGTAGTTTCAGAGTCATTGTCATCTGATCAGAGGCCTCTGGGAATTTATTTAGCTTCAATGGTAACTCTAGGCTCTTTGTCTTCCATAGAGGCTTTTGGAATATCCCTTTCTGACCAAGGGTCTCTAAAACTGTCCACATCTAAATTAGGGTCTGTAGAAACTGTGACATCTTCTCCAAAGACTGTGCATCATCCAACATATTGCCAGGAAGCTATGAGATTTTCTCCTCTTTCTAACATTTTGGACAAAAATCCCCAGCTTTTTCAAGATTCATTGGTCTGTTCCTACCTCGCCAGAAATCTCAAAAATCCATTTCATCATTCATCACGAGATGTAACATACTCATCATCTGTACTAGGTACTCAGGATCACCCTCTTTCTAGTCCAGAGTTTCAAGGATATTTTCTGACCTCTCTAAAGTCTAAGGAATGTTCCACAGCTGCAAAGAGAACTTTTACTATGCAAATTTCTTTGTCATCCATCCAAAGGTATGTAGAACCTTTGGCAGAATCCACAAAGATATTGGGAATGGGACAATGTAAAGACACAGAGATTACTGTGGGCCCATTGCCTCAAGTAATGAAGGATATAGAATCTTCTCCATCTGCTTTGCCTATTCTATGAACTTTGCCACCATCACCTCAAGAACCTGGTAGACATTCATCTTTTCGTAAAGGTGGTGCAGAAATGTTTCCATCTGGTCCAGGAATTCTAGCACATTTGCAATCAGCCCTGGGGCCTCTGGCACTTTCCATCTCAGCCCAGGCAATGACACATCACTCAAGGCCTACTGACAGGGCTCTACTGCATTCAGCTCCTTGCCCAGCTGTATCAGAAACAAATGAATATGCTCCATCTTTCTGAGGGACTTCAGACACTTACAGATGTGCTGGACTGCATCTGAATCTTACTACATAGCTACAGATGACACCATCATCTTTGAGATCTGAGTAAGGAACTGTGGGATTCTTGTCTATCAGAAGAAAGGTGTCTGAAAGTGACTAAATCTAAAGAAAGTACTATATGGTATTCCACATCTGCTCAGGCCACAGAGGGGCATTCTTTATCTGCACAAGCCATAGTAGGAAAGTACATATCTGAACAGTTGCAATTGGAAATTTGCCTGTGCAAAGTTCTTTGTCTGGGCACACTGTGCATACTGTGGGAACTTTGCCTCCCACTCCAGGACCTTTGGGGTCTACCAAATATACTCAGGTGCTACCAGAATCTGTGTCATTTGATCAGAGGCCTCTGGGAGTTTCTTTAGCTTCACAGGGAACTCTAAGTTCTTCATCTTCCCAAGAGGCCTTTGGACATTTCTGTTCTACCCTAAGGTCTCTAAAACTGTCCACATCTAAACAAGAAACTGCACAAAATGTTTTATCTGCTCAAAATAGTTTGAATGCTCCAACTTCTTTGCAAACAGATATGGGATTTTTTCCAACTTACCAACATTTTGCATAAAGATCCCCAGCTTTCCCAAAAAACACTGGAATTTCCCTACCTAGTCAGAAATGTCAAGTATCCATTTGTCCTTCACCATCATATGGAGGACATTTCACACCTCTACTAGGTGTTCAGGAGCATATTGTACCTATGTGGTTTTAGAAGCTTTTCCATCTTTTCAAAAGCCCAAGAAAATTTTCAGGACAGAAGAGGGAACTTTTCGCATACAAAGTTATTTTTTCTTCAACCAAATAAATCTGGAAAATTCAACAGGTTTCACATGGATATTGACACACACACACACAAAAAAAGACTCACAGAGTAGTTTAGGGCATTTGCCTGGAGTGATAGAGGATATAGAACCTTCTCATTCAACTTCAGTGATTCTATGAACTTTGCCACCATCACCTCCAAAAACTTTTAGACATTCATATTCTACCCAAGGATGTGCAGAGACTTTCCCATTTGGCTCAGGGTATCTAGCACCTCTGAAATTTACCCAGGGGCCTCTGAAACTTTCTATCTCAGCATAGGCAGTTATGAATACATACCAATGATATGAATGTTCTTCTAATTCTCTAGGTTTTTCCTCCTCATAACAAGGGACTCCAGCATCTTCAGATTCTCCTCTTGGAGGTGTGAGTCCCTGCCTCTCTGCACAGGGGACCTTATGTCTCTCCACATGTCCACAAAGGTCTACCCAAGATTCTACATCTTCCAAAGGCTTTTAAATCCTTCTTTACATAAACAAGTTATAGGAACTCAGTCCACATCTACATACTATACAGTAGAAGACTCACCAACTTCCCAGCTGTGTCAGGGATATACTGACCCTGCTCCAAATAAAGCAAGGACTTTTAGATCTATCCAAGGACCTCTGAGTATTTCAGGAACTGCATAAGGCTCTATAGAACCTTTGCCATCTCCCCAGGGGACTCTAGGATATTCATCATTTGCATCAGGTGGACAATCATTTTCAACAGCTACCCCAGGACATGTGATATGCAGTGACTCACCAGTGTAACTTGCAATTTCTGTCCATCTTAGTTCCTCACTTTTTTCCTTAAGCATTTTGAATCCATTCATTTACACATAATCACTCTAAACCTACAGAGGGATCTTAAACATCATGCTACGGACCAAATTATTATTTGATTACTCCACAAATGGTCCAACAAACAGATCCATATGCTTCAGATGCTTCAGGATCTACTCATTCTTCCAAAGTAGTCATGGTAATTTCTTTATCTGGACAGGGAACACTATGACCTGTATCATCTGCCCTATAATCTTTGAAAATGCCCTTATCTGCTCAAGTTAATCAGGACCTTTTTTATCTATTCTAGAAGTTGTAGACCCATGCCTGTCTTCTACAGGAAAATCTGGAAGCTTGTCATGTACAAAAAGCAAGCCAGGAATAGCGAATGTTTCACCAGGAGCTTTGGAAATTTCACTATCTACCATAGTGAGTCTAGGGTTTCCTTTATCTGTCCAATTGGATTTGAGTGATACAACCTGGATTTTTTTCCTCAGAGACTTTCTCTGTATGCCCATGGTATAGTAGAAATATCAACACCTGCCCAATGACCTTCAGAAACCTCCTTGTTATATCTGAAGAGCCCCAAGGACCCTGTTTGGAAAAAGAGGCTTTAGGTTATTCATCATCTGATCCTAAAGATCTTGGACTTTTTGCCGAGGACAAATTATAATCATGGCCATGTATGCAAAACCATTCAGATATAACACCTGTCACCAAAGAGATCATAGCATCTTTGTCATCCATGCAAGATACTCCCAAATAGATGGGTGGATGGATGGATGGATGGATAGATGGATGGATGGGTGGATGGATGGATGGATGGATGGATGGATGGATGGATGGATAGATGATAGATAGATAGATAGATAGATAGATAGATAGATAGATAGATAGATAAATTGATAGATGAGATAGAAGAGATAGATGAGATAGATGAGATAGGCTGAGAGGTAGAGAGGTAGAGAGGTAGATAGGTAGATAGGTAGATAGATAGGTAGATAACTAAATATAAAGTACTTTAGGTTATTTTAGAAAGCTTTTTAGGGCTTTTTTATGGTTTGTTTAAAGATGTTAAGGTTTTTGAGGGTTTCCTATTTTTAAGGTTTTAGGTATCTTTATGGTGTTATAAGTATTTTAGAGTTTTTACAATTTTACGGGGGATTGAATGACTTAGGGACTTTATGTAGGGTTTTAGTTTTTTATGATTTTAAAAATAATTTTGGATTTTGGGGGGTTTTATGGTTTTTTGGGGTTTATTTTGGGGGGGGTTGGATGTTTCTTGAATTCATATGGATTTTAAGGTATTTTGGGGTATTAGGATTTTTAGGGCTTTTAAAGAATTTTAGGATTTTTTTTTAAACCTTCTATGTGTTTTGTTTTGTTGTTGTTGTTTGTTTCTTTTTGGCTTATGGGTTTGTTAAAGGTTTTAGTTTTTTGGGGGGGTCTTTTTAGAGTTCTAGAAATGTGTTTGTTTGTCTTTTTTTAATTTTGGGATATTTTGTTAGTGTTTTATGTTCTTAGTTTTAGAATTTAAATGTATATAGTTTTCTTTTTTTAGGGTTCTGTTGATTTTTTAAAGCTTTCAGTGTTTTTTGGGTCTTTTCCAATTTTTCACTTGCCTCTTGATATCTGTTTATCTCAGATTTTAACTTGGCTTATTGTTTCTGACTGGATCCTGTTCCTTGTATGAACTTGTGTACTGGTTGTGATGGAGCTATCAGGAATCAGGCTGTCTAGGGTTGTGGGATGGGACCTGGAAAAGTGGCTCTGGCACAGGCCAAGAAGTGGGCCAAAAGGAAGATGTGTCTGTAGCAGGGCAAGACAAATAGGTTTTGCCTGCACAGGGACCCTGGAGTTCCCAGGTAGTCCAGGTATTGCTGGACTCATCTGTGAGCTTGGCTATGACAGATCTCCTGGTAGTCAAGGTATCTTTGTATGAGGGGGGAGTTCTGGAGCCCCAGCTCTGCCTCAGGGCTGAGTTGTGGCATCATGACGAAATCTTATCTCTCTGGAATGATAAGACAAAAAAAGCTTTCCTTCTACTAGTTGTCTTGGTAATAATGGTTTATCACGGCAATAATACAGCAATTGCTACACACCATTTTATATTTTTTATGATATGTATTCTACTTTGTTTTCTATCTTTCTCCTAGATAATAATATCACTCAACCACACACACGCATGAAAATATATAAAAATGATCTCAAACCCATATGAGAGCAAACCTATGTTAATACCCTCATTCCAAATCTGTGTTAACTCACCTAACAAAACACTCTCCTTCCATCCATTTTCCTCCAAATTCCTTGATTTCAGCAACTGCTACAAACACACGAGCAGTGACCCGCCTGACAGGCCAAAAAGCCTATACATGGCCCTGAGGTGGAAAATTCATGGAAACTTAGTCTCCTGTATTCATGGCAACATGTATAATGAATGCTCCAGTGCCCTTGCTTTAGTTGGTAAATGGATCTGTGTACTTTCTCTTAATATTGATTTATTGTAAGTGCCTCTAAGGATTGGTTTAGACATATTGCTAAGTTAGGTTCCACTCCTAGGCACTCCTTGAGCAAACCATGGTCTTTGAATTCAGTAAGGATGCTGCCTATTTGGGTACATTCAGATTAACCTCTAGTATTGTAAGAGAGACAGTGAAAGAAATCAGGCATTACTAACTGCTACATAGAATTAGAAATCTCAGGACAAACTACTACCATATGCAAGAATTTACCATTATCTCGGAATAAGGAAGGTTATGTTATAAGGAGCAAGCAGAATACTTAGAACTATAGATAGTTGAGTTTCAACCATGCACAGGAATTTACAATGGCCTAGGGTGGATGGGTACTATATGATAGACTAGAAGAGGAACCATTGCAAGGGCATGAGAACCTTGCCTATGGCTTCTAAGATTAAGCAAACCTTGGGGTGGGCTGCTTGTAATCACAGTTGTTAACATTGAATTCTATCCCAATTAGTCCCTTCCAGTCCTTTGTAGGCACTCCTCTATTTTGTGTAAAAGTCACTTATAAGACTAGTGCTCGCTTTGAGACAAATTACATTCAGATCAACCCTCTGTTTGGTCGTGTCAGTTTCTCAGCCCCTCTTCTTGGCTAATCCTTGCCCACCTGTACCCAGAACCCAAGTTATGCCAATGGATCGAGGACCTAAGTGAGGTTTGTCTGTGGCAAGCTTCTTTTCCTTTGACTAAAATTACATCAAATATATATATGTATATATATATGTGTGTGTGTGTGTGTGTGTGTGTGTGTGTGTGTGAGTGTGTGTGTGTGTTTATGTGTATGTGTTTGTGTATATGTATATACATACACATATACACAAATACATATACATATATATACATTATACACATATACACACATACATATACATATATATATGTGTGTGTGTGTTTGTGTGTGTGTACATATGATATATGTGTACAGCTTCATACATCAAAAAACATTATACATACATGCCATTGAGATCCACCCCCATTCTGTCTCAGCCATTCTACACACACACAAACACTCACAAACACACATACACACACAGAGGGAGAGGGAGAGAGAGAGAGAGAGAGAGAGAGAGAGAGAGAGAGAGAGAGAGAGAGAGAGAGAGAGAGAGAGAGAGAGAGAGAGAGAGAGACTGACATGGAGACAGGGACAGAGATGGAGACAGAGACAGAGACAGACAGAATAAATTTGGAAATCACCAAGACAACAGTGGATTTTTCTATTACACAATACAATAAGTTAAACCAATGAAAGCATATTTGTGAAAATGCTCTAAGGAATCTTATTCCTTTGTAGTCTGACAAAGAAAATAAACAGAATTTAAAAGCTTTATTAAAGAATATTATTTACTGTGTCAAATGCTACAAACCTACTATGCAGTTATTTTCGTTATTAAATTTACTATAAATAAAAGTCATTTTGTTTGAACAACTTTATACTGCTGATATTAATAATGATATTTTTAAAAATTCACAGAAATCTTTTCCAAACACAAGTTAAGTTATCATCTTTAGAGATTTAATTTCAAAGTGAAAAATTGTAATTTCTTTTCAATATTATCATGCTTAAAGCAGACGTTTCTTCATTTATTTTTTTTTATTTTTTTTTCATTTTTTATTAGGTATTTAGCTCATTTACATTTCCAATGCTATACCAAAAGTCCCCCATACCCACCCACCCCCACTCCCCTACCCACCCACTCCCCCTTTTTGGCCCTGGCGTTCCCCTGTACTGGGGCATACAAAGTTTGCGTGTCCAATGGGCCTCTCTTTCCAGTGATGGCCGATTAGGCCATTTTTGATACATATGCGGCTAGAGTCAAGAGCTCCGGGGTACTGGTTAGTTCATAATGTTGTTCCACTTATAGGGTTGCAGATCCCTTTAGCTCCTTGGGTTCTTTCTCTACCTCCTCCATTGGGAGCCCTGTGATCCATCCATTAGCTGACTGTGAGCATCCGCTTCTGTGTTTGCTAGGCCCCGGCATAGTCTCACAAGAGATAGCTACATCTGGGTCCTTTCAATAAAATCTTGCTAGGGTATGCAATGGTGTCAGCGTTTGGATGCTGATTATGGGATGGATCTCTGGATATGGCAGTCTCTACATGGTCCATCCTTTTATCTCAGCTCCAAACTTTGTCTCTGTAACTCCTTCCATGGGTGTTTTGTTCCCAATTCTAAGGAGGGGCATAGTGTCCACACTTCAGTCTTCATTCTTCTTGAGTTTCATGTGTTTAGCAAATTGTATCTTATATCTTGGGAAACCTAGGTTTGGGGCTAATATCCACTTATCAGTGAGTATATATTGTGTGAGTTCCTTTGTGAATATGTTACCTCACTCAGGATGATGCTCTCCAGGTTCATCCATTTGGCTAGGAATTTCATAAATTCATTCTTTTTAATAGCTGAGTAGTACTCCATTGTGTAGATGTACCACATTTTCTGTATCCATTCCTCTGTTGTGGGGCATCTGGGTTCTTTCCAGCTTCTGGCTATTATAAATAAGGCTGCTATGAACATAGTGGAGCATGTGTCCTTCTTACCAGTTGGGGCATCTTCTGGATAAATGCCCAGGAGAGGTATTGCTGGATCCTCCGGTAGTACTATGTCCAATTTTCTGAGGAACCACCAGACTGATTTCCAGAGTGGTTGTACAAGCCTGCAATCCCACCAACAATGGAGGAGTGTTCCTCTTTCTCCACATCAACGCCAGCATCTGCTGTCATCTGAATTTTTGATCTTAGCCATTCTGACTGGTATGAGGTGGAATCTCAGGGTTGTTTTGATTTTCATTTCCCTGATGATTAAGGATGTTGAACATTTTTTCAGGTGCTTCTCTGCCATTCGGTATTCCTCAGGTGAGAATTCTTTGTTCAGTTTTGAGCCCCAATTTTTAATGGGGTTGTTTGATTTTCTGAAGTCCACCTTCTTGAGTTCTTTATATATGTTGGATATTAGCCCCCTATCTGATTTAGGATAGGTAAAAATCCTTTCCCAATCTGTTGGTGGTCTTTTTGTCTTTATACCCGGCCAAACTCTCAATTACCATAGATTGAGAAACCAAAGTATTCCATGACAAAACCAAATTCACACAATATCTTTCCACGAATTCAGCCCTTCAAAGGATAATAACAGAAAAGAAGCAATACAAGGACGGAAATCACGCCCTAGAACAAACAAGAAAGTAATCCCTCAACAAACCAAAAAGAAGACAGCCACAAGAACAGAATGCCAACTCTAACAACAAAAATAAAAGGAACCAACAATTACTTTTCCTTAATATCTCTTAATATCAATGGTCTCAACTCCCCAGTAACAAGACATAGACTAATAGAATGGCTACACAAACAGGAACCAGCATTCTGCTGCTTATAGGAAACCCATCTCAGGGAAAAAGACAGACACTACCTCAGAGTGAAAGTCTGGAAAACAATTTTCCAAGCAAATGGTCTGAATAAACAAGCTGGAGTAGCCATTCTAATATCAGATAAAATCGATTTCCAACCCAAAGTTATCAAAAAAGACAAGGAAGGACACTTCATACTCATCAAAGGTAAAATCCTCCAAGAGGAAATATCAACCCTGAATATCTATGCTCCAAATGCAAGGGCAGCCACATTCATTAAAGACACATTAGTAAAGCTCAAAGCACACATTGCACCTCACACAATAATAGTGGGAGACTTCAACACACCACTTTCATCAATGGACAGATCGGCGAAACAGAAACTAAACAGGGACACAGTGAAACTAACAGAAGTGATGAAACAAATGGACTTAACAGATTATCTACAGAACATTTTATCCTAAAACAAAAGGATATGCCTTCTTCTCAGCACCTCACCGGACCTTCTCCAAAATTGACCATATAATTGGTCACAAAACAGGCCTCAACAGAAACAAAAATATTGAAATTGTCCCATGTATCCTATCAGACCACCATGGCCTAAGACTGATCTTCAATAACAACATAAATAATGGAAAGCCAACATTCACGTAGAAACTGAACAACTCTCTTCTGAATAATACCTTGGTCAAGGAAGGAATAAAGAAAGGAATTAAAGACTTTTTAGAGTTTAATGAAAATGAAGCCACAACGTACCCAAACCTTTGGGACACAATGAAACCATTTCTAAGAGGGAAACTCATAGCTCTGAGTGCCTCCAAGAAGAAACGGGAGAGAGCACATAATAGCAGCTTGACAACACAGCTAAAAGCTCTAGAAAAAAAGGAAGCAAATTCACCCAAGAGAAGTAGACGGCAGGATATAATCAAACTCAGGGGTGAAATCAACCAAGTGGAAACAAGAAGAACATTTCAAAGAATTAACCAAATGAGGAGTTGGTTCTTTGAGAAAATCAACAAGATAGATATACCCTTAGCTAGACTTACTAAAGGGCACAGGGATAAAATCCTAATTAATAAAATCAGAAATGAAAAGGGAGACATAACAACAGATCCTGAAGAAATCCAAAACACCATCAGATCCTTCTACAAAAGGCTATACTCAACAAAACTGGAAAACCTGGACGAAATGGACAAATTTCTGTACAGATACCAGGTACCAAAGTTGAGTCAGGATCAAGTTGACCATCTAAACAGTCCCATATCACCTAAAGAAATAGAAGCAGTTATTAATAGTCTCCCAGCCAAAAAAAGCCCAGGACCAGATGTGTTTAGTGCAGAGTTCTGTCAGACCTTCAAAGAAGATCTAATTCCAGTTCTGCACAAACTATTTCACAAAATAGAAGTAGAAGGTACTCTACCCAACTCATTTTATGAAGCCACTATTACTCTGATACCTAAACCACAGAAAGATTCAACAAAGATAAAGAACTTCAGACCAATTTCTCTTATGAATATCGATGCAAAAATCCTCAATAAAATTCTCGCTAACCGAATCCAAAAACACATTAAAGCAATCATCCATCCTGACCAAGTAGGTTTTATTCCAGGAATGCAGGGATGGTTTAATATACGAAAATCCATCAATGTAATCCATTATATAAACAAACTCAAAGACAAAAACCACATGATCATCTCGTTAGATGAAGAAAAAGCATTTGACAAGATCCAACACCCATTCATGATAAAAGTTTTGGAAAGATCAGGAATTCAAAGCCCATATCTAAACATGGTAAAAGCAATCTACAACAAACCAGTAGCCAACATCAAAGTAAATGGAGAGAAGCTGGAAGCAATCCCACTAAAATCAGGGACTAGACAAGGCTGGCCACTTTCTCACTACCTTTTCAACATAGTACTCGAAGTATTAGCCAGAGCAATTCGACAACAAAAGAAGATCAAGGGGATACAAATTGGAAAAGAGGAAGTCAAAATATCACTTTTTGCAGACGATATGATAGTATATATAAGTGACCCTAAAAATTCCACCAGAGAACTCCTAAACCTGATAAGCAGCTTCGGTGAAGTAGCTGGATATAAAATAAACTCAAACAAGTCAATGGCCTTTCTCTATACAAAGAATAAACAGGCTGAGAAAGAAATTAGGGAAACAACACCCTTCTCAATAGTCACAAATAGTATAAAATATCTTGGCGTAACTCTAACTAAGGAGGTGAAAGATCTGTATGATAAAAACTTCAAATCTCTGAAGAAAGAAATTAAAGAAGATCTCAGAAGATAGAAAGATCTCCCATGCTCATGGATTGGTAGGATCAACATTGTAAAAATGGCTATCTTGCCAAAAGCAATCTACAGATTCAATGCAATCCCCATCAAAATTCCAACTCAATTCTTCAACGAATTAGAAGGAGCAATTTGCAAATTCATCTGGATTAACAAAAAATCTAGGATAGCAAAAAGTCTTCTCAAGGATAAAAGAACCTCTGGTGGAATCACCATGCCTGACCTAAAGCTTTACTCTAGATTAATTGTGATAAAAACTGCATGGTACTGGTATAGAAACAGACAAGTAGACCAATGGAATAGAATTGAAGACCCAGAAATGAACCCACACACCTATGATCACTTGATCTTCGATAAGGGAGCTAAAACCATCTAGTGAAAGAAAGACAGCATTTTCAACAATTGGTGCTGGCACAACTGGTTGTTATCATGTAGAAGAATGCGAATCGATCCATACTTATCTCCTTGTACTAAGGTCAAATGTAAGTGGATCAATGAACTTCACATAAAACCAGAGACACTGAAACTTATAGAGGAGAAAGTGGGGAAAAGCCTTGAAGATATGGGCACAGGGGAAAAATTCCTGAATAGAACAGCAATGGCATGTGCTGTAAGATTGAGAATTGACAAATGGGACCTAATGAAACTCCAAAGTTTCTGCAAGGCAAAAGACACCGTTTCTTCATTTATAAACCACTACTCATTTTGCCTTTATAGATTATCTGAGTGAAACATAGCAACTGTAACTTAAATCAAGAAAGCTATTTTGTGCGGACATTAGAAATGTGAAGCTAATTCTCAAAAGGTATATATTATCTGAATCGATACTTATAATTTCCTACACATTTTACCATGCGGCAAGTTCTTCATGCCTAGCAGGATTATTCTGGTACTTAATTTAATGTTTTCAAAGATGTAAAAAGACCAACTGAAAATTCAGAAAAGCACAGTGAATACAGAATTAGCCAGAATACAAGTTACCCCCTATTGTAGGAAAAGAGTGGATATTCTGACAGTAAATAGATTTTAAATATAAACTACTGAGATAAATTAGAGTTAAACAAAGAAAGGGGGTGCTAAAGCATTCAGGAATTCCAAGAAGAAAGAACTTATGGCATAGCATTGAGGCAATGACACAAGGAAATAATTAGATATTAGAAAGTGCCCCTGTGTTTCTGAATGTTGCAAGCCTTTATTGCTGTGTAGCCAAAGGGAAACCGAAATCCTTCAGAGAAATCAAAGAGAGGAGCCAAATAAACACCTTTCATCCAGCAAGATCAAAAACTGCTCTTCGAAAACTGGCAAGGTATGCAACAGGCAAACGAAGTTTCTGTGTCAGTAAAGAAGGATCTTCACTTATAGCCTCAATTTTACACTTTCTTAGTGTATCAATTTCTATAAAACATGACCTCTCAAAGAATCAGTTTAACTAAGGGTTTAATAAATCATTCTGTGCAACTATATACCGGCTGCATCATTGGACTGAAAGTGAATGGCCCATGTGTTGCCACTGATGTGAGCCATTTGCCTGTTGTCCTTCAGCAGAATTATATGACCTTCAACAAGCAATCCAAATATGAAAAAGTAATAGGAACCCAACTCACTAACTGTGACAGACAAAGCAATTGTTTAAGGCCACAAGTGCTATATTCAGGAGTCCAACTTTGTCTGTGTTCTGAATCTAGTCAAACACAGATATAAGTATTTGAAATAAAACTTTCATTTGTACTATAAAGAGATTACTAAAGTTTTGCCCTTATTCTCTGAACAATAGCATATTAATTGCACAATAATGATATTGCAGTAAGTATTATTTAGTAATTTAGAGATGTCTTTCAGCATCCAGTTATCACAGATTTATCTAGGAGAGGTCGTTTTTAAAATTCGAAATAATATCTGTGATATCTATTCCATGCATTCTATGTTCTATTCAAATATTAACACCTGTTCTTTCCCTAGCAAATATGCCAGTGTTTGTTTAGCCCCATAGCCTCTGAGGAGCAAGTGTATGGATAAGCCTTTCCCATTCAGTTATGAGACAGAAACAAACATCACTGCAACACTCACTGATGACCTTAGGTTAGAGGGATCTATCCTGGAGTAATATGGACTTCAAAGCATAGTCTCCTAAGAACACCATGTCCTTAATTTCCAACCATGCTCTGCCTTCAACAATTCCTTGTTATGAACCCTTAGAGTGGGCACCAAACCAGGTAGCACTCTGAACCCTAAAGATGAGGGTCCTCTGGGTCCCTCCTCATTCAGAAACTTTGGATGATTGCCCTGCTAATATGAGGTAGCTCAGGACTGGCCAGTGCAAACAGGAGGACAGCCAATCTGCACGCTCCAGATTGGCCTGTGCAGGCAAGAGAACAGCAATCATCTAGGCTCTGGACTGGCCTGAGAAGGCTTGAGGACAGCCTTTCTCAAACTTTACTTGATTTCTGAGGCCACTGTAACTTATATTCTTTGTGATGTGCCTTCTTATATGTCCACAATTCTCAGGAGGGATGCTGCATAAGCGTTTCTTGTTACAAGTCACTTTTGTCAAGTACATTCACTGCCCCTTTAAGGGGCAGTCATCTATTTAATGTTTCTTGAACAATTTCCTTAATGATCAAATAGCAAGACATGTGGAGAAATAGCAGTGAGCCTCAGCCCAGACTTGACACTATGACCACATACCGCAGGTTTCACATCCTCCAGAGCCTGGAACTCCCTTAAGTGTAGCCCAAAGAATAGTGATATCCTACCGCAACTGATTTCACAGCCTCCATAGCCTTGGACTCCCTTCACTGTCCCCCAACTGGATTTTACACCTTAAACTAACAGGGGAAGCAGTTGTCCAGCAGAGACTCAAGGGATTTTGTGACTCCAGGGCTCCATATACAGAATCGGCACAAGTTCAGTTGCCCAAAACCCTATGAAGACGAGAGATTAAAAAAAAAAAAAAAAAAAAAAAAAAAACCCTGATCTCATGTTACAGAAAAGTTACAGAAACCCAAAGCTCTTGTAAACCATTCATCCAATAACAGGACCCTGGACCCTCTGAAGGATCTAAAAGAGAACAAAAAATGGACATTTACACTTTCTCTGAGGTTTCTTGAGTTCACAAGTAATCCTCTAACCAGGGATACCAGACAATCTGCTTTACAGACTTCCATTAGAAAATGAGTGGCCTCATCTGCTCTGCCCATGCATAGACAGGTGAAAAGAAGCCATCCTATGTCCACTGGGTGAAGAACCTATGGATTTTCACCAGTTGGATGCCAGAATGCCTGTAATATCTTCCAAACACGGTACAGGAGATGCCATTAAAAAGTTCAAAGAAGATCACACAGTGCATGGGCCATCTTCTGCCTACTCTTCTGCTGGCCAACATGGACAGGAAATTTCTCCAAACATTCAAGGTTCCTTACACCCTTCCTGATCTCGCCAAGGATATCTGGGATCTCCTAATTCTCCCCAAAATGCTCAGGGTCTTTCCTTATCCAGCCAAGAGGTAATGGAACTATCCAAATTTTTCCAACACTCTATGGGACATTGAACATCTGCACAGGCATCTCAAAGACTACTCACTTGTGCTGACAGTAAAATCATAATGCCTGCTCTTCCAGAAGGCTTTCCAAAAGGTTATCCAGTACACTAAATGACTCTCTTCTTTCCAATTCTCTTCCAAAGCATTTTGGAGAAGAACCCTCTGGTCAAGAGGACCTACAACAGGAGTGTAAGTCACAAAAAGTGGGCTCTAAACCTTTTTCCCCCAACGGTAATGTCAGTGATTTGTCCTAAAAGTATCATGTCCCACATCCTTTCCCTAGCAGAGTTGAAAATGTTTGCCAGCTGCCAAAATAGGGCAGAGAGCAAAGTCTTCTCAGAAAGACATCCAAAGATGTTTCTCTTTCCCCCCAAAGTGTCCTATGCAATCTGTTCCTACTAAAGTTATTTTGAGACCTGACCCTCCTGACCAAAGGAATTTCAGTCATTCTCCATGAAATCAAGAGGGCTTTCAAAGTCCTCTACCAATAAGAAATGTGCTCACATCATCTATTTCAGTCCAAAGGGAAATACATGCAATCACAATGTCCCAAGTGAGCCTCACACCTCTAATAAATGCCCAAGGAAAGAAAAATGTCCACACCTACACCAGGAGCTCAAGGATATTTGCCATTCCTAGAATAGGATCTTGTGAGTTCCATACATACTCAAGACGTGGTAGAAATTCCTGAGTCTTCCAAAAGGCCTTTCACTTCTGCACATACAGGAAGTGAACTAGAACCATCATCATCTTTCACAGGCAATCTGAGACCTTCTCAATCTTTCAAAGGGCGACTTAGAGTGGACACCATACCAGTTAACACTCTGAACCATAAAGAAGAGGGTCCTCAGCATCCCTCCAAATTCAGAAAATTTGAGCTGCCCCAAACTTTACAGGAGACTATTAGAACTTCCCTATCACCTCAGGAGGATCAGCCTTGTTCCCCAACTAAACAAGATACTATAGATTCTTACCCCCCTACACAAAAGCCTGTTGGTCTTTCTCCATGCTAGCATAAGTCTCTAGAAATTTTCAAATGCCAAAAATGCTCTGGGTTCTAATTCATATTCAAAAGGCCCCATGGAAGCTGTTTTGCCCATCAAGCTGTCTATGACACCTGAAACTTCTATACAGAAGTTGTTATCCCCTTTTCCATCTGAAGAAAAGTTTCTTGGAACTTCCACTAGTACACAAGGAGGTCAAGAAATTCGACTACCTGCCCATGGCGATTTTATACCTTATACACCTATCCATGATGCTCTAAGGAGAAGCCACTTTCATTAGTAGACAGGGAGGTAGAGAAATTTCACTACCTGCCTATGAGGCTCTTAGATCTTTTACACTTGTCCATGATGCTCTAGAAGAAACCATATCTACACAGGTATCTCTAGGGCCTTCCCCCCATTTTAAAGCCAAGGTTAAGACTTGCACACTTACAAAAGACATATTAAGACCTTCCGCATCTGTGCAGAAGGTCATAAGATCTGTGATATTTGAACAAGGTGCTTTACAATTATCTCCATCTACCCAAGAGTGTTTCTTTTCCATGCCTTCTCTGGTAGGAAGTAGTAGACATTTTCCCTCTAACAAAATAGTACACAGTCATCCAGTTTATAGAAGAAGAAAAAAAAAACAGGTTAAGTTTTGATCTTTCTAAGAAAGGAGACTACAGAACATTTTCTAAAAAAAAAAAAAAAAAAAAAGGGGGGGGCGTACTTGGAACATCCCCTGATGCCAAAGAAACATCAAAAGCTACAATTTCTCCTCAGGTGAGTCTCACACCTTCAGTAAACCAAAGGGCATGTTGAACAATCCATATTTCCCCAAAAAGGCTCAAGATTATCTAACCAAAAGGTTCTTATGTGTTTACAATCTGGCCCAGGAAATTTCTTCATCTTTCTCAAATGATGCAGAGCATTTTGACAATGCTTAAGGTAATTTGTCCTTTTTCAAATCAGACTTCAGGACTACACAATCTCCTTTGTGAAATCAAGGGCCTGAGGGAAAGTCCACATCTAAAAAAATCATCTAGAACTTGTCTTTAGCCCAAACACACCAGAAAATTTTCATATCTTCTAAAGTATCTAAAAACGCTTCTGACTAAAACATTATTGTTGTAGGACATTTACCATCTGCTCTAGGATATGTGAGACCATCATTATTTAACCATGGGCACCTAGAAACTTTGTCACCTATGCAAAGGTGTTTTGGTTTTTCAGGATTTTTCCCAGGAGATCTGGGTTCCCATGGAACTACGGAACTTTGTCATCTGGCCAAGGTGTTTAGAAAAATATTCCATCTTCAATAAGGTATTCAGGACATTCACTCCACCTTCCAGGAGATCTGGATCTTTCCTCATCAGCACAATGAGTTTCAGGACATGGAATCTCAACTCATGGACCTCTAGAATCTTCTTCAGGCTCACCTGAGTTTGCAGGAATTTTGATGTCCTTGCAAAGGCCTGTGGATTGTTCCACAACTACCCAGAGTACAGCTGCTACTTCACCAAGTACTCAAGAGAATTTATTACCATTGTTATCTCTCCAAAGTAAACTCAGAACCTGCCAACCTGCCCAAGAGATGGAAGGAACTTTGCCACTTAGACCAGGATCCCTGCCAATTTCCCCTTCAGCCATTGTAGCTCCTGGACCCAAACAGGTGGCTTCAGAGCCTGTGAGCCTTTCACCATTATATCATGATTTGCCTTCAAATTTTCCCCACATTCATGGAGTTCTAGATTTATCTCAGTATGACTCAGATTCCACCCTAAATGTAATGTCACTCACCCAATGGCAACAGGGAACATCCTCATCCTCAGAATGAAGTGTAGCACTTTTGTCTTCTGTTCAAGGGAGTGTGGGAATATCCTTAACTGCACAACAGACTCCAGAACTCTCCACATCTAAACAGGGAACTCTCATTCTCTTTCTTGATCAGGTGATATGGCAACTTCCTCATTTTCTGAGGTTTATAAAGGACATTTGCCATCTGTGGAGGTGGATATGTGGGCATATTTATATCCTCAGAAATCTCCAGGACATTTGAAAAATGTCTCTGTTTTTCCAAAAAACATGCTCTCTGGCTAGGATCCTGTAGCAATTTCCTTACCTGCTATTGCTACTGAGGCCTTGGTATCATCATCATCATCATCATCATGCCAAGGGCATCAAGGTTCTTTGCTATCTACCTAGAATGGTGGAAAGACTCACTTACTGCACCAAATGCTCAGAAAATTTATCCGTTTTCTTCCCAGGCCTTAGAAACTTTGGTAAATATCCAAGGACCACTGCCCACTTACACACCTTCTAAACAGACTCTGCATTCTTCACCATCTACACTAGGTATTTCCATTTGCAAAGAACAATTCAAATGTCATCACTGGCACAAGGGACCCTAGAGTCTTTTATATCATCCCAAAAGGAAGGGACAAAATACAAATAAGAAAAAGACATTCTAAGACAGTCTATATACCACAGGGGACTGTAGAACCATCAAGACTTAAAACAGGGCCTTTAGGATCTACTCAAGGTGTTCATAGGGTGGCTCAAATATTTCCATCTAATAAAGCGGCTGAGAAACATTCTTTATCCCTTAGAAGGACTATGGGACTACCCAAATCTGAAACTAGGATTCTAAAATTTCACCGTCTGAACCAGGACCTGTGAAAAATTTCAGTTCTTTTCAGAAGGCTTATACATTTTCTCTATCTATGCAAGATACCCGATGACATCCACCATCTGATACAGAGGCTATGATATCTTCTCCCTCTACCCAGGGAACTAAGGAAACATTGTTATCTTCCAAAGGTAATGGGAAACCTTCATCATCTGAACCACCATCATCTCCTCACACTACAACAGGAACTCTAACAATTGTCAGTTTTAAACAAAGACCTCTAGAACAATCTGTACTGTCCAGGGGACTTAGGGTTTTTTAGTTATACCACAGGGAAATTAGAGCGTTCAGCATCTTTCCAGAAGAAGCTAGGGCACTCATCATACATAGTAGAATATCTGTATACCTTGCCATGTTTCGAAGGGACTACAGATCCTTTGCCTTTTACAGAGGTTATGCTAACTCCCAAATTTGAAAATAGTAAGTCAGAAAATTTTCCATCTGAAAAAAGATCTTCTTCATCCACCAGGAGATAAAAACAAACACACACACACACACACACACACACACACACACACACACACACACACACACACAAACACAAACACAAACCCCCAAAACCAAAAAATCTCAACAACATTGTCATATTCCCAAGTGAAAGTGAAATCCTCAACTTCTCTATGATGTTCTCAGAAACTTCCCAAACTAGCAAACTATATCAGGCAATTCAATAACTGTGAGATGTAAGAAAACAACTCTAGAACAGTCGATACCTGTCCAAGAAACTATGGGTGCTTTGCCATCTTTCCCAGGGATTTTAGAACATTCGGCATCTTTCCAAAAGAAGCTAGGGAACTCAACACACATGGTAGAATCTCAGGAAAACTCACCATCTGTTCAAGGGACTACAGGCCCTTTGCCACATCCTTCAAGTCATACAGGACATTCACAACATGACCAATGATCTCAGGAGTCTTATTTTGTAGTCCCAAGGATCTAGCACATTTGCTATCTACCAAACTTAGCATATATGTTGAGGCTTCTATAGGCCTTTCACCATATACTCAACAGTCTTTTGATCAGTCATCATCTTCCCAAAAGATTCTGGGAATATCAGAATCTGCCCAGTGTACTCATAAACATTTGTCTTCATTCTCAGGTTCTTGGGGAATGTCTTCATGTATGCTAAGGGCAACAGAAACATTGTGACATGTCCCAAAGCCCCATGGCCATTTCTCACCAACACAAGCAAGTCGAGCCCCTCCATATCTTTGCGAACACTTGTCACAACTTCCTTATATCCATAAGCAACTCTTGAGCTGAATGTATCTGCACAAATTTCTTCATTACACTCATCATCTACTCAGGTGCCTGGACAATCTTACCTGAATTCAGAATCCATGTAGGGACATCCCATAGCTGCCCAGGGAGTTGAAGAAATTTTCCCATGTAGCCCGGAGACTCTAGGTTACAAAGAAAGTGACAAGCAGGAACAAGGACATTTCCAGTCTGTTCAAGTACTTCTGGGAATTTTTGACCTGCAGAAAGAAGGATAGGATCTTTGTCATCTGCACAAAGGGTTATGGGAACTTCTCTATCTGCCTAAGGGTCTCTGTACACACCCAAACAAGAACCTATAGCTACTCTGTCTTCTCTAACAAAGTCGTTCAAACATCCATCTAATTACTAGAGGGCTCTCACATTTTCTCCATCTGCTCAACTTACAATGCTCATCATGTTAGCCACAGACTAATGAATATGTTCTCTGTAGCCAGGAAAATCAGGAGAAGTTTTTGTATTTCCCAAGTTATCCAGAACACTACCTATCTGCACCAGGTGGTCAGGGATATCCACTATCTATCACTGTAAATGTAGAACATTTGCTAACTTCTTAAGGGTACAAGAAAAACTGCACAGTTGCAATTGGAAATTTGCATGTGCAAAGTTCTGTGTCATCCATCCAAAGGTATCCAGAACCTTCGACTGATTCAACAGGTATATTGGGATTGGGACAATGTAAACACAAAGAGACTACCATGGGCCCTTTGCCTAGAGTGAAAGAGGATGTCAGATCTTCTAAATCTGTTTTGCTTACTCTAGGAAGTTTGCCATCATCACCTCAAGAACCTGGTAGACATTCATTTTTTACTCAAAGAGGTGTAGAAATATTCCCATCTGGTCCAGGGAATCAAGTATATTCGCAATCAATCCAGGGGGCCTGACACATTCTATCTTAGCCCAGGCAATGACACATCACTCAGGACCTGCTGAAGGGGCTCTACTGCATTCAGTTTCTTCTCCAGCAGAATCAGAAACAAATGATTATTCTCCATCTTTCTGAGGGACTTCAGACAGCTCCAGATGTGCTGGACTGCATCTGAATCTTACTATATCACTACATGTGCCACTATCATCTTTGAGATCTGAGCAAGGAACTGTGGGATTCTTGTCTATGGCAAGAAAGAAGTCTGAAAGTGACTAAAACTAAAGACATGATTCTAGGGTCTTCCATGTATTCTCAGGGCACTGAGGGGGCATTGTTTATCTGCACAAGCCACAGTAGGAAAGTACATATCTGTAAAGTAGACTGTGGGAACTTTGCCTCCCACCCCAGGACGATTGGGGTCTATGCAAAATACTCAAGTGCTACCAGAATCTATGTCAATTGATCAAAGGCCTCTGGAAATTTCTTCATCTTCACTAGGGACTGTAGGTTCTTCATCTTCCCAAGAGTTTTTTGGACATTTCTGTTCTGCCTAAGGGTCTCCTAAACTGCCCACATCTAAACAGTGGACTGCACAAAATGTTTCATAAGCTCAAGATAGTTTGAATGCTCCAACTTCTTTGCAGACAGTTATGAATTTTCGCCAACTGTCCAAAATTTTGCACAAAAATCCCCAGCTTTCTTAAGGGAAACTGGACATTTCCTACCTTTCCAGAAATCTCAAGAATACTTTTGTCCTTAACCATCAGATGTAGGACATTGCCCACGTTTACTGGGTTCTCAGGAGCATCTTGTACCTCCTACAGTGGTTCTAGAAGCTTTTCCATCTTTTCAAATGCCCCCAAAAATTTCCAGGGCCAGAGAGGGTACTTTATGCATATAAAGTTATTTTTTCTTCAACCAAAGAAATCTAGAAAATTCAACAGGTTTCACAGGGATATTGTCACAATATAAAGAATCACAGAGTATTTTAGGACATTTTCAAAGAGTGAGAGAAGATGTAACATCGTCTCAGTCTACTTCATCAGCTCTAGGAACTTTGTCACCATGACCTCCAAAACTTGGTAGACAATAACATTTTACAAAGGAGTTGCAGAGACTTTCCCATTTGGCCAAGGGAATCCAGTACCTCTGTAATCTGCCCAGGGACCTCTGAAATTTTCTATCTCAGCATAGGCAATGATGAATACATCACAATGTTCTGAATGTTCTCATAATCCTCTGGGTCTTTTTTCCACTTAACAAGTGACTCCAGCATCTTATGATTATTCTCATGAAAGTTTGAGTCCCTTTCTCTCTGCAAAGGGGACCTTATATCTGTCCACATGTCCTCAAAGGTATATACAACAATCTACAACTTCCCAAAAGCTTTCAAATCCTTCTTTACATAAACAATGTATAGGAACTCAGTCCACATCTACACACTACATAGTAGCAGACTCACCATATTCCTCAGTGTGTCAGTGATATACCCACCCTACTCAAAATATGGCAAGGATTTTGAGATCTGACCAAGAATCTCTGAGTATTTTGGCAACTGCACAAGGCTCTGTAGAACCTTTGCCATCTTCCTAGGGGACTCTAGGATATTCCTCATTTGCATCAGGTGCACAAAAAAAAAATTCAACAGCTATCTCAGGATATGTGATATCCAATGACTCACTTCTGGCACTTGCAATTTTTGTCCAACTTATTTCATTACTTTCTTCCCTAATCCTTTTGATTCCTTTCCTTACACAGAAGAACCTTTAAATCTCTCTAAACCTACAGAGGGGCCTTTGACTTCATACCAGGGACCAAATGAGTATTTGAATACTCCACAAAGGGTACAAAAAACAGATCCAACTGCTTCAGATATGTCAGGTTCTTCCAAAGGATCCATGGTAATTTCTTTATCTGGACAGGGAACACTAGGATCTCTATCATCTACCCTAGAGCCTTTGACAATGTCCCTATTTGTTCACGTGAATCCAGGACCTTTGTTATTTGTTCAAAAAGCTGGAGGCCCTTGCCTGTCCTTTAGAGGAGAATATGAAACATTGCACCTGTACAAAACACAAGCCAGGAATAGCAAATATTACACCAGGAGCTTTGGAATTTTCAGCATCTACCATAGTGCATCTAGGATCACCTTTATCTGTCCAATTATACTTGAGAGTGTCACAACCTGTTGTATTGACTCAGAGACCTTCCCTGTCTTGTCATGGTGTAGTAGGAACATCAACATCTGCCCAACGGCCTTCAGAAACTTCCTTGTTATCCCAAGAGTCTCCAGGACCTTGTTAGAAAAATGCGGCTTTAGGATATTCACCATCTGATCCTAAGATCTTGGACTTTCTAATTCTGCGAAGGAAAAACTAGAAACAATGCCAAGTATGCAAAACCATGAGGAAATACCATCTGTCACCCAAGAGATCATAGAATCTTTGTCAGCCACATAAAATTCTCCCAGATTACCAGTTCCTTCAACACTTAGTCCAGAGTTGGAAGAATCTCTGCCATGTAACCAATCTGTTTCTAAGAGTTCAGAATCTGTGGCAGGGTCTCTAGAATCTTTGCTATCTGTGCCAGGGTCTCTGTGTCTTATGAAACACAATGTAGATGTGCTGAGCCCTTTAGTATCTGATCAAGGGATCCTTGGAACACCAACATTAGCCCAGGAATATCTAGAACTTTCTCAACTAGCTAAGGGGACTCTAGAACCTATGCCATCTAGAAAAGACACTGAGGGTACTTTCTTTTCAACAGAATTTCCCAGACTGTCACTTTGTACAGACAGGGACTTAATTCCAACCCCTTCTCATGATGATGGCCAGATAGTTACTCTTATCAGAGGAAGAGCCCGAGTACTTCCAATTCTAACCAAAGGACATTGAAACATGTCTCATTTTCAGAAGGAGATATCAGATACTGCCTCTCAGAACTTGATGTTTTAAAATGCATCTCTTTTGCCAAAGGTAGCCTCACATCTTCCAAGTATGCTGAAAAGGAATCCAGTCCTACCTCTACTCCTCCAAGAAGCATCTCCCCCTTTTAATCTTCACAATTGACTTTCACATCTAGCATTCCTTATAAGAAAGATCTCAGTTATTCTCCTCATCCAAGGGGTTGTCCCAAACCTTTTATACTGCAAAAAATAAGACTAATGTTTTCCTCTGTAGATCAAGCAGGCCTGAAATCTGTCCTCTAAAAAGATGCTAGCTGGAAACACTGTCATTATTACAAAATGCTGGTAAGATCTTGCACATCTAAGAAAAAAAGTTGCAAGTCTTAAAACTGTGACTACCATAACCCTCACTACTTCTGATACTGCTAAAGGAGCCTTTGGATGCTCACCATATCATGAGGAGGGCCTCAGAAGTCCTCCACCATACCAAGGTGAATACAGACCATCCAAATCTATTTTATCTTATCAGAAAAGGACCGTTCTGAACAATGGGACACTCAAGCTTCCCATTCAGAACATGAGAGTGGCAAACCATGATCCATGCCTAGAGAAAAGTGCACATAAACCACTCTATTCCTCATGAAGAGAGCCTCAGACATTTCATGTCTCCTCATGAGATTCTTAGAAATGCTACTTCTAATAGGAGGAGAGAGAGTAGTGCCTCTAATACCCAAATAGCCCTGTAAACTTCTCCTGCAAATCAAGAAGGCATTGAGTTATCTCCAGATGGAGAAAGTCCCCATAGACGTGTCAAATTCTTGTCATCACCCCAAGAGGATATCAACCACCCTGTTTTTACTAAGTAGTGCTCAAAACATGTTTCTACTGCCAAAGAGAGAGAGAAACACATAACTTCCATTAATACAAAAATGGGAGCCCACAGCATTGGCTATTTTCCTAGTGTGACTCATATATCCATGAATTCCAAATGGAGGTGCCACTTCATTCCCTGTTATGCAAAGTAATTACACATAATATCTCAAACACAGGACATGATACTTGCTCTCTCTTGCCCAGGGAGAAAACAATAATTACAATGTGAATTTGGGTGTCCCTTTGTGACCCTTCTGTCCTAGGAGGCCACTAATATATACATCATATCAAAATCAATTTCAAAAGGATCACGGAGCAAAAGGGGAGCTGTAGTTCTTTCTTCTCTTCTAAAAGGGAAAGTCAGACCATATCAGTCTGAGCATTGTGAACTCAGACTTTCCAGTTCTCACCAAAGGGACATTGGCTTTGTGTCCTCTTTCAGTCAGGCTCAGAATGCTTTAGCCTGAAAGAGGCAGGCTCTCAAATGCCCAATCTAAAAAAAAAATGTGCTTCACAGATGCTTTCTATGAAAAAAGAGATATCATAAATGTTCTAGGAAGCTTATGACTTAATTCTCACTCCCGAATTACTCCTTTGACCCAAGGACACACCAGAACTTTACAGCTTGCCAAATGGATTCTGTAAGGCAGTCCTTCTCAAGAGGGTGGCCAGTGCCCTTCTCTCTTTTTTCCTGGTATTTTCAGTTCTTTTTTTGACCCACAGGCTGCCCTGTTTTTTCCCTTTCTTTGCCCCTTATGAGCAACATGAGTTTAGAACTTTTACTTCTCATCAACCATCTCTACATCTTACAATTTCTACTCCTAGCTCCTTCAGATGCACATTGAAGCATCAAATATGTCCCTGGGACTAAAAGTACAAACAAACCTCCCCTTCTGATTAAGAGTATCTAACAATTTGTAGCCATAAGAGTGTGCTATATAATTTCCAGCTTATGTAGAATAGTATGTGCTTCTTCTGATCATTGAGGACCTAGACTAACTATATCTGATGTAATCCATGACAAATCGATTCCCTTGATATACGGTGCATTGAGTGCTCCTTTTTCAGATCCTCTGACCTCATTACCTCAGTCCAAGGATCTGGACCCATTTGCTTCAATGGCTGGAGTCTAAGAGTAGCCAGCAATTTCATAAACCCAGGACATATACTTATATGTTGTCCAGTAGATACAAGTAAGCCTTGCCATGTTCAGACGTAGGCAGCTGATTTACCAGGAGAAATAGCTGGGAAGTTCCTCCCAGCATACTGGTGATTGATTATGCTGTTGCATGGCCTGCATGATGTTCATATTCTGGGTTCCCAGGAAGCCTCGATAATGAAATATTCAGGCTTTCTTACCTTCCAAAATTGACCTTTTATCTTGAAAAGATACAAGAGTGTTTGATATTTCTGCTTTCCCAAATGTGTTATGAGACTTTCTACCTCTAATGGATGTTATTTTTAATAGGTTATTTGTGGATAAATCAACATTTTCCTCCTTTCAAAGGGTCCTCCAAATTGTGTTTCTTTGAGAGAACCCTAAGATGTATTCCCCTATGCTTGAAGTGGGGTGTAATGCACTCTCCATGACTCAAGGATATGTGAGGTGCAATTGCTCTAAACCAGTAATCCAAATACAGATATTTTTCTCTATTAATTTTTAGACTTACAGCTTAAGAACCACAGATCATCCAAAATACTGTATACCAAAGGGTCTTCTGATTTCCCATGCTGAAATAGGTATTCTCAGATTTTACCCAATTCCCTAAGTGACCTTAAACTAAGCTGTCTAGAACCAATGTGCTGGAGCTGCAAAAATGGCTCAGCAGTTAAGAGCACAGAATGCTTTTCCATAGGTCCTGAGTTGAAAACCCAGAAAACACATGGTGGCTCACAACAATCTAAAATGGGACCTGATGCCACCTTATGGTGTGTTTGAAGGCAGTGACAGTATAAACATATACATGAAATAGAATATATGTGCCTCACAACTTCTTTCAATAAGCTAACAGTGGTTCAGACATACCCATTCTACATCAAATATGTTAGAAACTCACCAGTGTTGAAGGCTGCATTGACTCATGAGAACCAAAATTTTCAGACATTCTTTAATTGCACTCAGAATTATCACTTCAGAACAAAGGTGTCATATAGGTCTTCAATGAATGAAGATATACAGAGACATATGACATGAGAAGCAAGACTTAAGACTACAACAACATCTTAATATGGCCACAAATATGGCTCTTTAATATCACCATGCAATAGCATTGATGAATTCACAATGGGGCTTCAGATGTACCCCACCAGAACCGGGATAATTTATATTTCCAGCATAAATAGCAACTCCATCAAGTCACGCAACTTTAGAAGTAAAGTATCCCATGATTTCAAGGGGGCTGACCCCCAGTTGTATTATCTTTTGAAGAAGGCCTTAGCCTTACTTCCTCTAAACATAGTAGTCCCTGACATTAAGGATATGACAAAGGGGTCTGCTGACCTTGAATAAAAACACTTTGTTCTTTCTCTGTCTGCACTGGAGGGGTCTGAGGCATGTCCCTCTGATGAAGAAAGTATAGAACTAACATTTGAGAGTAAGGAGTGTGTCTCATACATTCAAGTACAGCTCTGGTGTGCTTAAAACTAAACCGTTGGTACCAAGAATTCACAGGAGTTTCACTCTTTGTTCATGCATTACTCAGGTCTACCATTCAACTTATAAAGACCAGAGATTCTCTCTCAGAAATTATTGTTTAGGGGATACACCTTTCACCACCAATAAACTCAGAGAAGTCTGGTTTCAAGTCCCATGGCCAATGAATAAAAACTTCAGCCTAGATCCAAGGTCATCTCTCTTTAAGTTGCTCATCAAAAAGGTAATTGTCCTCAACACACATACTTGTGTGGCCTATTGTAAGTATAAATAGGGAACAGATCCAGGGACTTTGAGCAGTCTTGTCAGAAGAAACCTCAGAGTGCTGTCAAGTGTGCAATAGAGTCCTCAGGGATAAGAATTTTCTAGAGTTCTCTGAAGATGTGGATTTAAGGAGTGCCTGGTCCAACCTCCTCTACAGAAGGTAAACAGTTATACTCCCCTACTGTCCAACAGGATCAAGGGACTTACTTGGTTCCACAGTTATGGTGTTTCCCTTCCTGTGATGACTGAGGTCTTAAAAATCACCCCTTTGAGTCAATGGGCTCTCATAAAAATCATTTCTGTTCGGGAACACATGGGATATTTTACCTCTGACAAGGAGCATTTTTCTCCCTCTGGTCACATTTCAGATAAATCAAGTCGAGGAGGCCAATCCTGGAACCTTATGCCACTTCTTTGACTTCAGTCACATGACATGGTGTGAAATCATCATTCTAAAACAATTCTGGTGGTTGAACATAATTCTTAGGAGGCAATCATGCTGAAGACAGTAGCTCAAGCTTTTCATGAATCATGGTATCAATATTTGGTGTCTTGCTAATTCTGCTAAAGATATGGACACTCCAGAATGTGAAGAACCATTAGGTGTGGCAAAGGAGGACCTTATGAGATAAGGTAAGCAATTTTTTGTACAAACTATTATGGAGATTTTCATACTCTGATCATCTCTCTTGTTACAAGGACAACACCAACTCCTTTCTCCCCAAGTAATACTTACTCCATCTGTCTTAGATTAAGGAGTCATCAGATCTTACTCTGAAGCAAAGCGAGTCTCTGATTATACCAGTGTGTCCAAAGGAGTTTTGGACATACTTTTAGGTCGAGGAATCCCACACAACTTACTGATATTATGGACTGAACCTTAAATATATTTACTAATGTTTCCCAGATTTTCCCTTCAGTTCAAGATAAACTCTAGGTTCAAAAACTTTTCAATGAAGAATCTTTGATGTAAATACTCTGACAAGGAACACATTTACATTTTATCTTTGAATTGGGGAAATATAGACACACCCTTCAGTTTGAAAAGGTCTTAATACAAATTTTGTTGCTTAGGGAGCCCACTGAAAAGCCAGTAACATGAAAACTAAAGTTGATGTTTATTTTCACTTGTGGAAAATTTAAATCAACATATCTTGACCATGCATATCTCAGAAAATTTACTTGTCTTAATAGAATCCTCAGGACTATTCATCTAGGAGTTCCTAAAATTTCCCATGTTTCCTGGGTGGCCAGGCATTCTCAAATAAAGAAGGGATGTCAAGCAACTCTGAAATGATGTCCTGAGACATGACAGTAAATAAATAAGCCCTAACCTAACTTCTATTTTTAAGCCTGTCACTTGAAATAGAGCAGTGTCCTCTTTGTTGGCTATGCCTGGCATGCTGCTTTACAGAGAACATAGAGCAAGAGGTTACCAAACAATTCGTAAGAAAAATGCTCTGATTGTTGGCAAACACACCTTAATTTCTCAGAACACATGTGTATTCTGAATTGTGAGTTCATTTGCACTTGATAAGCTGTTTTCCACATCTTCTTCAAATTCCAAAGATAAACATTTGCCTGAGGGATTCTGTGATCTTTCTTATCTTCTTTATCCTCCAAACATATTCTCTTTCTCAAAAATGATATTCCTATATATGGTCAAAGTAATTTTATCCCTAACTTATCAGGAAAATTTCCAAAAGTAACTCCTTCTGTAAACAGGTACCCTAGTTCACTCTGGTGTGAAGTCCCATAGTGATATTTCAAACTGGAGCAAAGTACCTGTGCCATCTGTTTCCACACAAGTCAATAGAAATGAAATAACTTCATTAATTCTGCTTAGACCTGGATAATGAATAAAGTCAAAGAAGTATCCTAGCCAGCAACAGTCATCGAAAGCCTTTGGAAGAAGGAATATGTTGCTTCCTTGTATCTCCTCAATGAACACAAATTATGAAAATAAAAAAATAAAAAAACTCTGAATAAGAATTGAAAATTGAAAATCATTGCTGGAAACATAGTCCACTGTACAAGGTACCAGAGACCTTTACCTTGGACAGAAGTTTATATGGCAACGTCACAGTCTGCCTCAAGAAGTTTCTGTCCTCCTCTTGCAGTAGGGATTCAGAGATTTCCTTTCCTACATGGGGCTCATATTTTCCAATGTTAACTTACTTTTTCTCACTAAACTGAATATAATGTCACAACTCTCCTAGGACTAACAAGGCCCTAGAACCTATTAGCAAAGTGTGGCCCAAAACATGTATTATTATACCTTACATTGAATATTCCTATTCCAACCATGTAGTTTTGAGCCTTTATGTCCTTAAAGGGCTTTTAGACCATGGGAGAATTATACCACTTATTCTACATAAAAGGGCATCTAACAATCCCTGTCTTCCCAGTAGGAGTATGGGTCTATTGTCTACTTCCATTTACCAAGTGGATTTTAAACATTCAGTTTCAGCAAAAGGGGCCTTTGGAAATCAAAATCTATTGAAAGGACTCTCAGAAGTAGCTTCTGTGTAGAAGGGGAGTTTCAGACCTCCACCCTCTGTACTAGGACACTTCAGATCCACCTCTGCAATTAAAGAACCAGCATAGATTCTCTACTGGATTTGCCTCACAAATACCCCGATCAACTAAGTTTTCTTTAAACATATCCCATTTGTCCAAGATATCCACACAACACATATGTGAACAATGTCACCTCACATTTCTCCCCTGTTAGATGATAGGGCAGAAAATAGAAAACTGAAATTGTCTCCCATATCCTGTGCCTCAAAATTGGTCATCAAAATGCCCCATTCGTATCTTTTATTCACAGATGTGTGCAGCTGAAAACAGCCTTGTGGAAACATCAATTCATGCATAACTATTTATCATGTTGGGAGATTGTTGTGACCATTGCCTGGACACTCAAAGTTGTTACACAGGGTATGTATATGGGGAAAATTCTTGGAAGCTAGTGAGGAAGTGTCTGAATCATCTTACAGTTCTCAGTGGAGCCTAGGAAATTCCCATGATGACCATAGCTGAACTTGACATTTCTAACCTGGAAAATAAGACTTGGGACCTCTACTTTAGGATCCAAGATTTTCACGATTTCCCCTCTGTTGACTGTGGTCTTAGAATGTCTCATTCTGAGAAGAGGTTCTCAGAACTCTTCTATTCCCACGATGCCTCTCGCACTCCTTGCTTTTTGAAGTGGCCAAGAAAATTACCCTGTGTGAGGCTCAGTGAGCTTCAGTCTTTTCCTTTCCCCAAATATGGCCTTAGATCTTCATGACATCTGCAAGGGAGAACATTAACTACTGTATTTGACCAAAGGAAGGTGACAATTTCCTTTATACTAAAGGTGAAATTAGATATGCTCTCTTGAATCCTCAAGCATTCTCTTATGACTTTGAAGTATATCAAATGTATAATCTCTAAATAAGAAAGATTCAAGCTTTTCACCTTTTATAAGGATGGGTATGTGTGTTGGAGGCCTCATATCAGCAGGTGCATTCTGTCTCTTTGTTGGGCCAGAGTTTCAGACATCTTGGGGGAACAGTTTAATTGAGACAGGGATCCTACTACAGGAATGCCTTTTTCTTTAATATATTTCAACCTCATTAATTCAACAACAGGGGTCAGATGCTTCAGTCTATTGAAAATATCTGCATCTGAATCATTAAGCTGCTATTTGGGTCATTAGGAACATTTCTTAAACTTGTTGTATGTGTGTGTGTATGATAGCTAATGAAAAGAAAATCTCTAAAAATATGTATTGTATATTGTAACAGAAATATAATGTTGGTTCTAGGGCCCTATTTGCATTCAGTTCAAGATACAGGCATTAATCAGTGTTTCTCTGTGTTTCTTATAATGATTGTGGGTAACTGAAATAAGCAAAGCTAAACCAAACCAAACCAAAAAAAAAAAAAAACAAAAAAAAACAACCGCGTCTATACATTGTCTCATCTTCTACTGATTCACAAGTTGTTAAAGTCCATGCTCTTGGATGTAACTACAGTTTGGAATTGTCTTCCCCCTACTCTGACTCAGAATAACACTTTGCATTAGCTCAGATACCTTATTTTGTAATGTGAGTGCATGTGTGATTTAGATATTAGTTGATTGCTAAGAAAAAGCACAAACTGTGTAGGAAAGTGAATGAATGTTGCAGATGACATTCCAATATCATCCCCTTTGTAGGAGAGAATTTAAGAGAATCTTTATTCATTTTAAGTGTTAGAGGAGTATATATATATTGAGAGAGAGAGAGAGAGAGAGAGAGAGAGATTTCATCACAAAGAATAGAATATTGTTGAGCACTGATAGAAATTTTAGTACTTATATTGTATATTGCTTTTGCAGAAGAACTGCTTGCAGTACACAGCCTCTGTAGGTTTCTGAATTCAGATACTTGTAGTATGAATGCTAGAATGACTGTACGTATGAAGAAATAATGAGCAGGTGAAACAATCAGATGCAAATATATGGAAACAAAAAAATGGACAGAATCTGCTGAACCATTGGTTTAATTTGAGAAAGACTGAAGGAGGCTGAGGAGGACCAGCTGTCTCAACTACTATGGACCCAGAGTTCTCCCAAATGCTAGACAACCAAACAGGCAGCATATGCGAACTATCAGAAGGTCTCTAAAACATACACAGAAAAAAATCTGCTTGATCTCTATTCAATCAGAAATGATGCACCAAATTCTCAACAAACTAGAGACACCAAGGTGTTTAGAGATCCGGTAGGGTGGGGACTTGCCCTTGGAGACAGGGGATGGGCAGTAGATATGGGATGTGGAACAGTAGGAAGGTGGACAATGAATGAATGAATTAATAAAAAATAATAGTGCCACGTAACCAGGTCCCCTATACTCTAATTCTGCAGTCGGAATCCAAGAAAACTCACATGTACCCATAATAACATACTCAATATATATATCATATATGTTATATATAATATATATAATTGAAATTTCATGATTTTGAACTTTATTTTAAAATAAAATTCACTGGAACACAGATTTTCTTTCGTTCGACTCATTTACACACATTTGCTCTCCTAGTGTACCCAAAATATAGGTTATTCTTCATATAAAAGGCCAAAAATCTACTAATGTAGTTTGCATCTGGATCCACTCCAATTTTATCATTCATTAGAATGTAATCTGGATTTATTTGGACATGAATTAAATTTATATTTAACATTCACTTATTGGTGTTAGGTGGAGGTAAGGTAGAATATCAGGGTCATGTTGGTTTTCATTTCTCTACTGATATGATCATTGATTTCAATAAACAATACCCTGCTGGGGGCTAGAAAGATGGCTCAGTGGAGTTCATGTATTCTCGGCACCTCTGTAAACTTCCAGGCATGTCTATTCATATCTGCAACACTGTGGGGTGGAGACAGGTAGATATCCCAATAGTGTATTGGCCAGTCAAACTAGTCAAAATGGTGAGAGGGTTTCACTCTAAGAGAGGAAGTGTTGAAGACATTCTACACATTACTTAACATATGTGTATGTGTGACATCAGACTTGGGAACAGAAACTGCACTCATATACAGACAATAATCACCCTACCATACCACCCATGAAACCTTGAGTTCCGCAGATCTATAACCTATGTGTCTCTATGAAATAGGAAGTTTTATACTCTCATTGTCTTGATAATCCTGTTTTCTGTCAAATGCTAGAAGCTAAACCAGTGTATTCTCAGACTCAGGATGATACGTCATAACTTTTGGACTTTCTGGAATAGCAACCAACTATCAGCAGAGACACTTTTCAATTTACCCTGGCTTACAGGTTCAGAAATTCAGTCCATTTTCATCAAGGTAGGAATATGGCAGGATCCTGGTAGGCATTTGCATTTGGAGCAGAGAGTTCTACATCTTCATCTGAAGGGTGCTAGGAAATGTGTAGCTTTCAGGCAGCTAGGCAGAGGGCATTAAAGTCCATGTTCACAATGATAAATTTCTTTCAACAAGGCCAAACTTACTGCAACAAGGTTATTAGCTCCAAGTAGTGCCACTTCCTGGGCCAAGAATAGTCAAAATATCAAATGTGTTTTTGAATGTTTGTGTTTGTGTTAGTTTGGGTTTTATTGCCATCATGACCACACCAGACAACAAACACAAACAGAGAGAGACAGATAATGAGAGAGAGAGAGAGAGACAGACAGAGACAGAGACAGAGACAGAGACAGAGACAGAAACAGAGACAGAGACAGTGACAGAGACAGAAACAGAGACTGAGACAGAGACAGAGACAGAGTGAAGAGTCTCCAGGATCACAGTAACTCTTGAACACTTTGTAACTTATTTTCAGAGGTTTAATCCATTATTATCATGACTGGAAATATGGAAGCATTCAGACAGACACAATGCTAGAGAAGGAGCTGAGAGTTTTACATCTTGATACACAGGTAGAAGATGGAGACTGTGTGTCACACTGGGGACAGCTTAAGCATAGCCGATCTCAAAGTCCACAAGCACAGTATTACATTTCCTCCAACAAGGCCACATCTACTCCAACAGGGTCACACATACTTCAACAAGGCCACACCTCATTACAGTGCCACTCCTACTGGCACTATTTGTTCAGGACCTTTAAAAGTATTCTTAAAACTGTTCAATGGACAAAAGGTAACTTTAATGAAATAAGTACAGAACGATTGAAAAAATAAACTGGAATATGGATGTCTTGATTACTGTTCTATTGATGTGAGACATCATGACCACACCAAATTATAAGATGAAATATTTAATTGTGGTCTTACAGTTTCAGAGGGCGACTCCAGGACATTATGGTAAACACCATGGCGACAGGCAGGCACACATGTATAGAGCAGTAGCTGAGAGCTCACAAACAATACTCCAGACAACAAACACAAATATAGAGAGACAGAGAATGAGAGAGAGAGAGAGAGAGAGAGAGAGAGAGAGAGAGAGAGACAGTGACAGAGACAGAGTGACAGAGACAGACAGAGGCAGAGGCAGAGACAGAGAGAGAGAATGAGGAGAGAGAAAGATTGAGAGAGAGAGAGCCTGTTGGTTTTTTTTTTGTTTGTTTTTTGTTTTTTTTGTTTTTTTGTTTTTTGATAGTTCAAAGAATAGTGACAAATCTCCTTTAATAAAAAGACAAATCCTATTTTTTTCTTAACATCTCACCACCTGGAAAACTAACACCTTTGAATGTTTGAGCTTCAGTGGGCCACAATTTTTCAAAGAACTAAAGCATGTAAAAAAAATGAAATCTAGTAATAAGTATCCATGTCACTTCGTAGTATATTTTATATCATTACTTTTCTTTTCTCAGAGGTTAGGGTTATTTGCACAAAAAGAGACTAATCAGTCATCACTATCACATAACCCAAAGGCATTTAACCCTGCCAGATTTCTGCTTGAATAATCACATTGGCATTATTTATTTGTATGGAAACATAGCCCTTCTCCCTGATTTAGTTAAAAGTGTGGGACCTGTTGATGTGCAATTAATTTTGTTGATAATGGGACAAAACAGAAGCCTATAGGATTGACTGTATTGTTCCTGAGAGCTGAAGATTTCACTTCCATTCAATAAAATGTTATAAATATGATTTTAACACAAGCCTAAAATTGTGAAAATGCTTTGTTTTCATATTTTCATTATTTACAGATCATTCTATGCTATATAAATGAACATAGAGGAGGAAACCTTTTGGTGTCACTGACACATAAACACTTAACTGAGGTCTCCTTTGCAGAGTAAGAAGATTTACCTATTCTCTATATTTGGGGTGTTTGCTTCTGGAATCCTAATGATATAAAGTCTCAGGTCTCTAGCCTAAAACAACATTGCTTTTGCATATAAGCTATGCAAAGTAACCTCTTGTATATTCTAATCATATTTATGTGTGTCTGCATAGAGAAGTGTACAGGTAAGTTCAGAGGCTAGGGAAGGGTGTAGTGTGTTCTGCTACTTTACTCCCTAATTTATCCCCTTGTGACAGAGTTTGTTGCTGAGCTGGTAGTGAGGCTGGCTTTCAGGAAGCCACAGATATCTTCCTGTCTCTGCCCCTCCCAAAATCATAAGCACTGGTGTTGTAGGTGAATGTTTGAAAACAAATATGGCATTGCCTCTGGGCCATATTCCCTGATCCTTCTTTATTTTAAATAATCTCTGGATTACTTTTGCCCTTAATGTAATGTAAGTGCTTTAAAGGGAGATGTTATTTAGGAGATTGAAATATAAGTGGTCTGTACATGTTCAGTACAGTATGAAGAACTACATTAATTAATTCCTTGAGAACTTCATGCAATATATTTTGATGGAATTCACTTTCCAATTCTCTTGATACCTCCATACCAAATCCAGACCCATTCCCACCTTAATCCTCCTCCCAAGTTCAAGTCTCCTTTTCTCCCCTTTGATACAACCCATTCAAATCAATTGTGTTGCCCATAAACTCTTGGACATGGGGCTACCAGTAGAGCATGGCAAACCTATATCACCTTCAAAGGCCTTACCTTTGATGAATACTGTCTCTCCATCCTTCATCAACAGTCCATACATTTTTAGATGGGGATGATGGATAGTGATACCATACCACTCAGGGATGGAAGGCAGACTGGTCTGATTTTATGCAGTAGAGACATACAGTGTCTCAATGACCTCTCTGCCTTATGAGATTTCCACTTTCTCTTCCTTGAGGGTTCCTAAGACAAAGCGCCTCTACTGCTTGCCTCTTTCTGTTAGTATGCGTGTATGTACAAGTGTGTCTATAATATAGATGTTTCATTTTACATCCAAGTCAACACATAGTGGGGTTTGCAATCAACTACTGGCACTATTTCACACTAGGCAATATTCCTTGATGCAGACTTGTTGGGATTACGTAACAGACAGAAACTGGTGATGGCTAGAAATCATCACATTTGGTTATAGTATAGGTGAAATTTTACACTTTTGACCTACATTTCTGGGTCCACCCTATGGTTTTAAAATGCAGGGATGGGGGATCGAGACCCTTAACTTGCATTGCAATTTCCTTCTTCTTGAACTCACATTTATAAAAGCTCCTGGAGGTGCTGATGCTGTTTACCTGGACATTTTCCTTTTGGAACTGCTAGACAGAGATACCCTTAAAGAGACAGATAGATCCTATCACTTTGTGTAGCATAAAGAATGCTGTGGTGAAATGGGTTTGAAATGTCTGTCCTGGGACTTTGATGAAGGTTTTGGTCTGAAGTACAATGCGCAAAGGTAGAACAATATACACAATCTGAAATGTGATTGGACCCTGAGGGCTTTAATCTATGAGTTAATTGATTGATGGGTGTGCATGGAAGGGGTGAGAAACTTGTAAAGGAACTTGGTCATTTGGGACATGACTTGGAAGTTTTTTATTATCTTTGGTCGCTTCCTGTGTTGATGCTTACTGGCTGCTAATAAGTTGGACAACTGTGTTCCTTCATGCCCCTTTCATATTCTTGTGACCATTGACCTGTTTTCCTTGTTGCTAGGCATCTTGTAAGAGTGATGAAAATGATTTACATGAATGTTTCTCACTAGAGATACTGACTTGTCTGGTCCAGGTTAACCATGGTTTAATTCTTTAAGCGTTTTTCTAGAAATTTCCTGCTAACATTAAACCCAAAGTTACCAAGCAGTTGTACCTGGAAGATTCTGCCAGTGTATCTGTTGTCTTAGAAATAAAGAACTTTGCTGCTTCCCACAATGGTCCTTCCTCTGCATTCACTACTGTATTTTAATAGATTGCATTATCATATGAAGTATCAGAAAATGAGGGAAAAATGGAAGGGAGGTGAAAATGTGTTAGAATCATTAAATTACACACTTAATGAAATCAATTGATTTTGGTATACAAAGGAAACTTCAAAAATTGCTGAAAAGGCTTAGCCTACTGTGATGCTGTTCATGGGAGTCGGTATTCATCATACCTCATGTGATGTAGCTGATAATAGTAGTGGGTTTATTACAGATGAATCAGACACGAATATGAGCATGAAGGGATAACACCGAGTTGCCTCAGGAGAAACAAATCAGGTAAAATTCATTGGATTTCGTTATGAGGAATTTTTTTCTTTTTTTTTTGTCTAAATGAGTTGGCAGGAAATTGGACAGATTGGCAAGTCTGCCAGTAAGTGTAACACGTATTAGAATGTGGGGGTTGTGTGGCTATAGGAAATATTTGTTCATGTCACCTCTTATTGAGTATCATTGTTGATAAACGTAGTTATCCTTCACTTATGCAATGCATGGAAGTGGGTCTATGCAGGGGCAAAGGGGAGGAAATGCTGTTGAGTAATGTTTGGGTAGGTTGTTTAGTCAGTAAAACAGTCCTGTGATGGGACTTTATTTTTTCCCAATCTTGACAATCTACAGTTACCTAAGAAGAGAGAACAATTGAAGATCTGTCTCTATTCACTTGGTTATTAGGTAAGTCTATAGTATATTTTCTTGGCTAATGAGTGATGTGGGAGGGCCCATCCCTGTGGCTAAGCTCATCAGTAGTCATTTATAGATGGGAGCATTCTAGATTGTATTTAAAAAAATGGCTGATCAACCCATAGAAAATTGGTGGTTTGAATAAGAACGTTCTCTATTGACTCATATATATGAATATTTAGTCACTGGGAAGTGACAGTGAGTTTAAAGATTAGACAGAATAAGATAAGGTGTGGCTTCATTGGAGGAAGTGGATGTGTCAAAAAGGATGGGTTTGAGTTTTCAAGAAGACATTGCAATGGCAGAATCTCTCTATTTGCCTAAGGATCAATAGTTCTCTATTGCTCCAGTGATGGGATCCCTCCCATGATGATTGACCAATCTTCTGAAAATGTAAGCAAGCCTCCAGTTAAATGCTTTGTTTTCTAATAGTAGCCTTAACCATGGTGTCTCTTCACAGCAATAGAACAGTGACTAAGTCAGTGGCAAGCCAATAAGCAGTGTTTGCTGTTACTGATTCAACTTCCTGTTTTGTCTTCCTTGGTGATAGTCTGTAACCCTTCTATTTCCAAGTTATTTTTGATTGTAATATTCTACATTGTGAGAAAGAAGCAAACTAGAAAAATTACATCTCAGGTAGGTATATGAGTATATCTTATGTTTAAATAAAAATAAAATGTCTGCACATTATTATTTGTGGTTTTAAGATAAGTGACATTGGCATTATTAGACATTTTTCCTTAAGAATGTCTTACTATTTTTATTGATGAAAGGTTCCACCATGTCCAAAGAGCAAATTCCATAGCAAAGGTTTTTTTCAGCTTACACTTCCACATTGTTGTTAATCATCAAAAAAGTTGGGACAGAAACCGAAACAACACAGGATCTTGGAATCAGAGGTTCATTCATAGGCTATGGTGTGGTGATGCTTATTGTCTTGCTCCTCTAGTCTTGCTTAGTTTGCATTCTAAAAAACCCAGGAGTACCACCACAAGAATTTCAACACCCACAATGGAGTTGGTGCTCTCTCACCAATTAAAAAAATTCTGAACAGCTGGATCTTATGGAGGCATCTTCTCAACTGAAGCTCCTCCTCTTTGAAGACTCTAGATCTTGTTGAGTTGCTATTAAACCAGTGTGGCATTCTAAATATAGTTGGCCTATGAGGAGGTGTGGCCTTGTAGGAATAGGTCTGGCCTTGCTGGAGGAAACATATCACTCTGGGGCTTTAAAGCTCTGCCCAGTGTGAAACAGACCATACCTGCATGCAAAATACATATTTTTTCTTGGAAGCATTTGGATGGAGTTGCATAATTCTAAACTTCCTCTCCACCATTATGTCTGCCTAGACTCTGCCATATTTTCTGCCTTGATGATCGTGAAGTGAACCTCTGAACGTGTAATGAAATGTAGAAAAGCCCTAATGAAATGTTGTCTCTTATGAGTGGCCTTGGTCATGGTGTCTTTTCACAGAAACAAATCCCTAACTAAGAGAATCAGTTACTGCAGAAACTCTCCCAGATATTAAAATTAATCAACAATAGAAAGTATTTTCAAGTGCTGCAGCATACAAACTTATTCTAGAGAGGAAAATTGTAATGAATGAATCCATGGCATTCCAGCCTCAAAAAAAAAAGTCTCTGTGTATAGATGGAACCCAGGCAGACCTCCATGAAGTACATGGGCTCCTCAGGAAGTGACCAACACTGTGGGCAACCTCATAACATTTGAAAGCCATGACAACTGGCATAGAAAAAAGGTCAGCATATATGCATTGGTTACACCTTCAGTGTTTTCTAAGAATGAGGTCACATATAAGGAAAAGATTAGAATATCCAGGCTATAGATAGGCTGAAGTTGTACATAGGTATGTAGGGAGTCATATGTTTAGAGGAGAGCTAGGTGGGACAGGCCAGTGTGGGAGCTTTTTATGGTCATCTGGGCCTCTCATTAGAGACCTCCAAAAGATCGCAGGATTCATCACAAGCAAAGAGTGCTCACAGAAGGAACTCAGGATCCATTCCAACCCGAAATTATCTCCCAGCATATTCATTTTCTCTTTTACTTGACTTTTGAAACTGATTACACAAAATCAAGGTTTCTGTGATGATTTAGGGAGTCTCATATATTTAAACATTCACTTCTGGATTGTCTGGGTAAAAATGGACTCTAAGTACCACACACACACATACAAACACACACACACACACACACACACACACACGCACGCACGCACGCACGCACACACACACACACACACACACAAACACAGACAAACACAAACACACCCATCTGTAATGATTGACTGGCTATTTGTTAAGAAAACAAAGAGGCCAATGTGGATAGGGCCCAAGTTTGAATATTCCCAGAAACTTTCTCTTCTTCCTGTGACTCGTGCCTAACTTTTCGAGAACTCCAACTTAGAATTCATTTGTCTTTCAGTGTCCTCTACTCTTTGTGTTCCTTATTGCTTTTAATGGTCACCATCAATTAGAACTTTCTTATCTTCATCCTGGTCTGTTTTCTGCATGTGAATTTTGGATTTCTTTAAAAAGATATCTTTATGGGATTAGAGAGATGAATCAATGGTAACAAACACTTTTGCACCACAAAAAGAATGGATCTGGTTTCTTGATTTCATATCCACTGGCCAGTAATCACCTTTAATGGCAGCTCCAGGGGACCTGACAACACATGTCTCTGTGCTCACCTATACTCAAAAGGACATGCCATATCCCCACCCACATAAGTAAAGATAATAAATATTAAAATGTGAGACAGATTTCACTAAGTTTCATAATTCAAATGAAACCTGATTTTCTCTGATTTCTGAGTCTATTTCAATCAGTTATATGCATTTCACCTTGTGTAACAAGGCCACATTTCTTTTAAATGTCCCTCTTTCCCCAACTTTTTGTTTCTCCTTCAGTGTTCACATCAGAGTTTCTACCTATGCTCTGTCCTTCTCCCCTACTTCCTAAACATCCATCTTTTGCTGCTATCTCTGCTCATCCAAGTTCCATCTCCAATTCCTTATTCTACATGCAGACCAGAGAAGCTGTTCCTTTTAGCATGAATGATTTTAGGTGTATGTACTGTTCACCACCTGAAATGAAACTTTCATCTTCCTTTGGTATTCCTTCCACTGTAGGCCATCTCTTCCAGCAAATTGTTAACTCACAGAATATCATGTCACACTTTTAAATTTTTAGAGCAAAACACATTTTATTGGCAAAGATACTGGGATTGTGAAAGACCCTTATGTAGCCAACAAAGGAAAAAAAAACAAAAAACTTTTTTTTTCTTCCAGTCCTATATGTTTACGTTTCTGTACTTTATGATTTTTCAACTTCAAGAATCTTTGGCACCAGAGTATAGACATAGATATGGATGTCACCATGAAACTTGATAAAGTACACAGAAGGATTGGCTAGAATTTGGTAAACAACCTTTCTGAAGCATTTGGTACCACCTTTTCTGGTGTACTGCACCCAGTTACCTATCAACACATCACTGTCACCTCCTGATCTCTCCTCAGCCAGAGGAGTGTCTGGAATGATGTGGAGGTTCCCTTTCTTGTAGTCATCCAGGAGCTGATAGAAGTAGAGAGCTGGATCCTTCTTGTAGGTAATGTAAAACAAATCCTTCATGATTGGCACCTGGGCTAGCACAAACCTCCTCCAGTTGTCCTCAGAGCCATCTTTACCCTTGTGTTGTACCGCTCTGCCAACCAGGGCTCTGGTGAGGTGGGCATCCCTTACCTGAGGAAATCTTACTTTGGGAGGCAAAATCTTAAGGTTTAAAATCCTGTCATCATTGTAGAGCTCCTGTCCATAGACACTGTCATTTCCATCATACTTCAACAAATAAAGAGAAGGGTTTGTTGGCAGTTGACCTAGAACTATGGTCTTCCATTGAGTGACAGGCTCATTACCTTCCTTCCAACCTTGAGAAATTCTGCAGCCAACAATATTCCTCAAGACGTTGGAAGAAGACATCCTCCTCCTCTTCTTCATGAGGGATGTCATGCTAAGCCTCTTCAGAGGTATTGTCTTCTACATGCCTGTAGCTCTGGTGTGGTAGACCACACCAACCCTGGGTAGATGTCTTGTGGGTATCATTCTGTGTTCAAATATCATACTTGCCCATTACCTTGGATTGAAGATATTGCCTGTTTACACCAGACACAATGCTGTTGCTACTGTCATATATATGGTTACTGAAAGGCAATGAGTGTAGGATGGGAGAAAATGCTGGAGAAATTCTCTTCTCTAATGGAATTTTTGAGTAGGTCAAGAAGGCTATGATAAACATGTTTTGGCTTCTAAATTTAATTTGATCAAAATAAGAAGTTCATAATCCAGCTATGGTGGTGCAAGCATTTAAACTCAGCATTCAGAAGGCAGGATAAGGCAGATTTCTGACTTAGAGACCAGCCTGGTCTACAAAGTGAGTTCCAGGGCAGCCAGTGGTAGACAAAGGAACCATGTCTCCAAATCAGCAACAACATTAACAACTAAAACAAAAAAACAACAAAAACAAAACAAAACAAAACAAACAAACAAACAAAACAAAAAAACAAAAATGAAAAACAAACAAAAAACAAAACAAACAATCAAATCAGAAGTTAATAGGTGGTGTTAGTGACCCAAGTCTTTAATCCTAGTACTCAAGAGGCAGAGGGAGGCAAACCTTAGTGAGATAAAGGCTAATCTATTCTATAGAGTGATTTTCCTAACAGCCAAAGCTACACACAAACACACTCAAAGTAAAATTAAACACCCATCCAAAGAAAAAAACAAACAAACAAAACAACAACAACAACAACAAAAAACAAATAAATAAGGGAAACAAGGAAATTATCAAAGGGAAATTAACAAGTAATTCTCGAGAGCTCAGAATAACATACTCAGATGAATATGTCTTCAGCCCTGAGCTAATTTGCCTCTGCTGAGGAACATCTCCTTGCATTTCTATGTCAATGTGGAAGTTGGTATGCCTTTTACAAAATGATCAAGGATTAAAGAATAAAGAAAATGAGCCAGAGTTGTCACCTACCCTCTCTTCTACCTGCAAGCTCTGAATTAGGTGGCAATATTCACAAATATCCCAGGGACACAGCACACCACTGGAATTCTGTATTATGTCACCTGACCCAGCCTCAGGATTATTTGGTGATTATTTTCCACTGCAACTCTGGCCTCAACAAGTCCAGGCAATATCAGCCATTTAGAACTAACATTTTCTAAAGTACATACGGACAAAGAAGAGCTTTGACATTTTAATGGAATTGTGAAGGATAATAAATTCAGGAGATCAACTAAACTGGATCAACCATGCCCCTGGCCCCAAACATGGGAGAATTTAGAATGTACAGTTACTCAGTGTGGGAGGGAAAACTTTCAGCTTTCTATAGCTATGAGGGTCCCATTCACTTCATAAATGTACTTACCCAAAGAAAATGTCTTAGTCATCAAGATTCTGTCTTTTGATACAGACCAGGCAAAAAAAAAAAAAAAAAAAAACTTGACGAACAACGTTGGGGTTCAGGAGCTGGCCTGCCTTTCATACACCACTGGGAAAATAGTGGACACACCTTCTAGAGATTCTAGTGCCTCCAAGTGGAATAGATGTGCAATCTATGGCCAGTGCTCTGTGACATCACCTAGTTCAGCTTGCATCATAGAACCCCACTCAAGCTGGTTCCTTCCCTAATTACACCAGAGACATTAACCATCTAGGCTTTAGGTTTTCTTATGGCCTCCTCGAAATACAAAATATAATCCCTACTGAAATGTCCTGATGACTTGAGTCACATTCTGCCCAAGTAATTCACTCCTGTATTGTTTTTATCATTTTTGTGGTTGGGTTTCTGTTTATTCATTTGTTGATTGCTTTGTTTTGTTTTTGTTTTTATTTTCCTCCTGTGAAAGCCTTCAGTTTCTGACTCATCAACATCCTTGGTGGTTATTTTCCCTGTTCCAACCTTTCCCTGTTTATCTTTAAACTATTCTTAGTGTCAGAAATTGTGCCAGTCTCTTTGAGGCAGCACATTGGATAGCACATCAAAATTCTGTTTATGAAAACCCAAAGTTAGAGCAATAAATATTTTATTCAAACTAAGCAGGAATTTTACAGGGTTAAGTACCTTTTATTGAAGCTATTTGCAACCGTGAATCATGGATTCTTTGCAAAATGAGAAGGCAATCTAGCTCTTGTTCCTGCTTACAAAGTTGTGATAAAGTTAAACAAACCCAATATCAACCAGTCATGTTTTAAAGGCCTTTAAAATTTATTAGTATTTCTGGTTACAAGTAATTTAATAGATTAAATGCAGTAAAACAGGGTGAAATAGATTTGATAATTTTACTTTTGAAATATGGGTAGACAAATTATTGAATGCTGGTAAGTATGGAATGTACTTACAAATTATCAGGCACTTTAATTTTTCATGCCATATAGATCTTTAGTTCCTCCAAAAAAATTAATTTCAGGCCCTTACACGGTAACCACCACACTTTGTATATTTTTTTCATAGATGTTGACACTACCCATAGTGGGCTAGACCCTTGAACATCAGCCATCCATAAAAGATCATTCCTTACAGGTGTAGCAACTGGCCAATGTGATGGAGGCAGTTCTTTATCTGAGGTTCTATATTCCCAGGTTGAGTTAACAAAAAAAAATGCAAGAAGGACCATTTCACATCCATATCATAAATGTTGATTGTCTTACTGTGTGCAATAAACATGGGATGGATTAATACTAGATGTCAACCACTGGATGGATGGCTTAAAACATGAGAGAGAGAGAGATAGAGAGAGAGAGAGAGAGAGAGAGGGAGACAGAGAGACAGAGAGACAGAGAGAGACAGAGAGAGACAGAGAGACAGAGAGAGAGAAAGAGGAGAAAGAGAGAGAGAGAAAGAATGAGAGAGAGTTTTTGATTTGTCAAAGGGTGTTTGATATTTCAAGCCCAGTGCCAAATCACTTTTAATGAAAACACAAATCCTAATTCTTTCTAAACATCCCACCACCTGGAAAACTAACTCCTTTGAATATTTGATCTTCTGTGAGCCACAAATATTCAAACTAATAAAGTATGTAAAAGAAATTGAAATCAAGTAATAATTGTCCATGCCACTTTTTGGAATATTCTATATCATTACTTTTCTTTTCTTAGAGGTTAGGGTTATTTGCATAACAAGAGACTAATCAGTCATCATTGTCACATCAGCCAAAGGCATCCTAACCCTGCCACATTTCTACTTTATTAATCACATTGGCATTACTTATTTGTATGGAAACATATCTCTTCATCCTGATTTAGTTAAAAGCGTGGGAACTGTCGATGTGCAATTAATTTTGTTCATAATGGGATAAAACAGAAGCCTACAGGGTTGTTCCTGGGAGCTGAAGATTTTCCTTCCATTTAGTAAAATGTTATAAATATTATTTTAACACAAGCCTAAATTCGTGAAAAAGCTTTGTTTTCATATTTTAATTATTTACAGGTCTTTCTGTGCCATATAAAGGAAGGTAGAGAAGGAAAGCTGTTTTGGAATCACTGACACACACACTTAACTGAGGTCTCTTTGCATAGTAACAAGATATACCCATCTGCTATATCTGGGGAGTTTGCTTCAGGAACTCTAATGATATAAAGTCCTCAGGACTCTAGGCTAAGATAACAGAACACTGCTTATAAGCTATGCAAGATAAGCTCTTGTATATTTTAATTATATTCATGTGTGTCTGCACACAGATCTGTACAGGTAAGTTCAAAGGTAGTGAAGGGTATAGTGTGATTTGCTCCTTCACTCCCTAATTTATCCCCTTTCTACAGGGTTTCTTGCTGAGCTAATATTGAGGCTGGCTTTCAGGAAGCTACAGTCATCTTCCTGTCTCTTCCCCTCCCAAAATCCTAAGCACTGGTGTTGTAAGTAAATAAACACAGGCATGAATTTGCCCCTTTGCCATCACCTCTGATCCTTCTTTATTTTAAATAATCTCTGGATTACTTTTGCCCTTAATGTAATGAAACTGCTATACAAGGGTTTGTTATTTAGGAGATGGAAATATAAGTCGTCTGTAGATGTTCAGTACAGACATTATATATTAAGAACTACATTCATTAATTCTTTGAGAAATTCATACAATATATTTTGATGGAATTTATTTTCCAGTTCTCTTAATAACTCCTCCCGGACCAAAACCAGATCCATTCCCACCTTAATCCTCCTTCCAACTTCATGTCTCCTTTTCTCCCCTTTGATACAACCCATTCAAAACAATTGTGTTGCCCATAAACTCTTGGACATGGAGCTACCAGTAGTGCCTGGCCAACCTATAACCTTCAAAGGGCATACCTTTGATGAAAACTGACTCTCCATCTTTCATTATCTGTCCATACATTCTCAGATGGGAATGATTGATAGTGAGAACTTACCTCTTATTGATGGAAGGCAGACTGGCCTGATTTTGTGCAGATAGAGACATACAGTTTCTCAATGACCTCTCTGCCTTACAAGATTTCCACTATCTCTTCATTGAGGGATCCTAAGACTCAGCTCCTCTACTTCTTGCCTCTTTCTCTGAGTATGTGTGTGTGTACAAGTGTGTCTATATTATAGATGCCTCCTTTTACATCCAAGTCAACACATAGTGGGGTTTGCAATCAACTGCTGGCACTATTTCACACTAGGCAATATGCTGTGATGCAGATGGTGGGACTAAATACCACACTGAAACTGGAGATGGCTAGAAATCATCACAGTTGGTTGTAGTATAGGTGAAATTTACACTTTTGACCTAAACTTCTAGGTCCACCCTATGGCTTTAAGATGGAGGGATGTGGGATCAAGAACATTAACTTGCATTGCATTTTCCTTCTTCTTGAACTCATATTTTAAAATACCTCATGAAGGTGATGATTCTGTTGGCCTGAAAGTTTTGCTTTTGTAACTGCTATACAGAGATATCCTTAAAGAGACAGATAGATCCTATCACTTTTTGTAACATAAAGAATTGTGTGGTGAAATGGGTTTGCAATGTCAGTCGTGGGTCTTTGATGAAGGTTTTGGCCCGAAGTACAATGTTCATAGATAGAACACTATACACAATCTGAAAAGTGATTGGACCCCGAGGGCTTTAATCAATGAGTTGATTGATGGGTGTGCAATGAAGGGGTGAGACAATTGTAAAGGAACTTGGATATTGGGAACATGTCTTGGAAGTTATTTATTGTCTTTGGTCGCTTCCTGTGTTGATGCTTACTGGGTAATAATAAGTTGGACAACTGTTCTCCTTCATGCCCCTTTCATACTCTTGTGACTATGGACCTGTTTTCCTTGTTGCTAGGCATATCGGAACAGTGATGAAAATTATTTACATGAATGTGTCTCACTAGTGATACTGACTTTTCTGGTCCATTGTAACCATGCCTTAATTCTTTAAGCTTTTTTCTAGAACAATCATGCTAACATTAGAACCAAAGTTACCAAGTAGTTGTACCTGGAAGATTCTGCCAGTGTATCTGTTGTCTTAGTAATAAAGAACTTTGATTCTTCCCACACTGTTTTTTCTGCTGTATTCACTACTGTATTTTAATAGATTGCAATATCATATGAAGTAGCAGAAAATGAGGGGAAAATGGAAGGGAGATGAAAATGTGTTAGAATCATTAAATTCCACACTTAAAAATAAAGAAATCAATGTATTTTTTCGTATAGAAAGGATACTACAAAAAAAATTTGCTGAAAAGCTTTGGCCAATTCATGGGAGATGGTATTTGTCGTACCTCCTGTGATGTAGCTGTAAATAATAGTGGGTTTATTACAGATGAATCAGACACCAATATAAGCATGAAGGGATAATACTCAGTTGCCTCAGGAGAAAGAAATCAGGTAAAATTCATTATATTTCTTGATGAGGAGTTTTTTTTGTCATAGCTTTGGTGGCATAAAATTGGACAGATTGGCAAGTCCCCCAGTAAGTGTAACACACAGTAGAATTTCGGGGTTGTGAGGCTATAGGAAATATTCAGCTCATGTCACCTATTATTGAGTATCCTTGCTGATGGTGGTAGTCACCCTTCACTTATGCCATACATGGAAGTGTGTCTATGCAGGGGCAGAATGCAATAGATGGTGTTGAGTAATGTTTTTGTAGGTTATGGAGTAAGTTAAACATTACTGCGATGGGATATTATTTTTTTTCCAATTTTGACAATCCACAGTTACCTGAGAAGAGAGAACAATTGAAGATCAGTCTCTATTCACTTACTTGTTCATTAGGTAAGTCTATGGGATATTCTCTTGGCTAATGATTGATGTGGGAGGGCCCATCACTGTGGCTAAACTTATCAGTAGTCCTTAATAAATCGGAGCCTTTTAGGCTGTATTTAAAAAAAAAATAGCTGATGGAGCCATGGGAAAAGTGGTGGTTTGAATAATAAAGTCACCTATAGACACATATATATGAATATTTAGTCACCAGGAAGTGGCAGTGAGTTTAAATTTAGAATGAATAAGAGAAGGTATAGCTTCATTGGAGAAAGTGGGCGTATCAACAAGGATGGGTTTGAGTTTTCAAGAAGTTAATGTAATGGCAGAATCTCTCTCTTTGCCTAAGGATCAATAGTTCTCTATTGCTCCAGTGATGGGGTCCCTCTCGTGATGATTGTCCAATCTTCTGAAAATGTAAGCAAGCCTCCAGTTAAATGCCATGTTTTCTTCTTTTTCTTTTTTTTTCCCATTTTGTATTAGGTATTTAGCTCATTTACATTTCCAATGCTATACCAAAAGTACCCCATACCCACCCACCACCACTCCCGTAACCACCCACTCCCCCTTTTTGGCCCTGGCATTCCCCTGTACTGGGGCATATAAAGTTTGTGTATCCAATGGGCCTCTCTTTCCAGTGATGGCCGACTAGGCCATCTTTTGATACATATGCAGCTAGAGTCAAGAGCTCCGGGGTACTGGTTAGTTCATAATGTTGTTCCACCTATAGGGTTGCAGATCCCTTTAGCTCCCTGGGTACTTTCTCTACCTCCTCCATTGGGAGCTCTGTGATCCATCCATTAGCTGACTGTGAGCATCCACTTCTGTGTTTGCTAGGCCCCGCATAGTCTCACAAGAGACAGCTACATCTGGGTCCTTTCGATAAAATCTTGCTAGTGTATGCAATGGTGTCAGCATTTGGATGCTGATTATGGGGTGGATCCCTGGATATGGCAGTCTCTACATGGTCCATCCTTTCATCTCAGCTCCAAACTTTGTCTCTGTAACTCCTTCCATGGGAGTTTTGTTCCCAATTCTAAGGAGAGGCATTGTGTCCACATGTCAGGCTTCATTTTTCTCCGAGTTTCATGTGTTTAGGAAATTGTATCTTATATCTTGGGTATTCTAGGTTTTGGGCTAATATCCACTTATCAGTGAGTACATATTGTGTGAGTTCCTTTGTGAATGTGTTACCTCACTCAGGATGATGCCCTCCAGGTCCATCCATTTGGCTAGGAATTTCATAAATTCATTCTTTTTAATAGCTGAGTAGTACTCCATTGTGTAGATGTACCACATTTTCTATATCCATTCCTCTCTTGAGGGGTATCTGAGTTCTTTCCAGCTTCTGACTATTATAAATAAGGTGGCGATGAACATAGTGGAGCATGTGTCCTTCTTAGCAGTTGGGGCATCTTCTGGATATATGCCCAGGAGAGGTATTGCTGGATCCTCTGGTAGTACTATGACAAATTTTCTGAGGAACCGCCAGACTGATTTCCAGAGTGGTTGTACAAGCCTGCAATCCCACCAACAATGGAGGAGTGTTCCTCTTTCTCCACATCCACACCAGCATCTGCTGTCACCTGAATTTTTGATCTTAGCCATTCTGACTGGTGTGAGGTGGAATCTCAGGGTTATTTTGATTTTCATTTCCCTGATGATTAAGGATGTTGAACATTTTTTCAGGTGCTTCTCTGCCATTCGGTATTCCTCAGGTGAGAATTCTTTGTTCAGTTCTGAGCCCCATTTTTTAATGGGGTTATTTGATTTTCTGAAGTCCACCTTCTTGAGTTCTTTATATATGTTGGATATTAGTCCCCTATCTGATTTAGGATACGTAAAGATCCTTTCCCAATCTGTTGGTGGTCTTTTTGTCTTATTGACAGTGCCTTTTGCCTTGCAGAAACTTTGGAGTTTCATTAGGTCCCGTTTGTCAATTTTCGATCTTACAGCACAAGCCATTGCTGTTCCGTTCAAGAATTTTTCCCCTGTGCCCATATCTTCAAGGCTTTTCCCCACTTTCTCCTCTATAAGTTTCAGTGTCTCTGGTTTTATGTGAAGTTCATTGATCCACTTACATTTGACCTTAGTACAAGGAGATAAGTATGGATCGATTCGCATTCTTCTACATGATAACAACCAGTTGTGCCAGCACCAATTGTTGAAAATGCTGTCTTTCTTTCACTAGATGGTTTTAGCTCCCTTATCGAAGATCAAGTGATCATAGGTGTGTGGGTTCATTTCTGGGTCTTCAATTCTATTCCATTTGTCTACTTGTCTGTCTCTATACCAGTATCATGCAGTTTTTATCACAATTGCTCTGTAGTAAAGCTTTAGATCAAGCATGGTGAATCCACCAGAGGTTCTATTACCCTTGAGAAGAGTTTTTGCTATCCTAGGTTTTTTGTTTTTCCAGATGAATTTGCTAATTGCTCCTTCTAATTCGTTGAAGAATTGAGTTGGAATTTTGATGGGGATTGCATTGAATCTGTAGATTGCTTTTGGCAAGATAGCCATTTTTTACAATGTTGATCCAGCCAATCCATGAGCATGGGAGATCTTTCCATCTTCTGAGATCTTCTTTAATTTCTTTCTTCAGAGACTTGAAGTTTTTATCACACAGATCTTTCACTTCCTTAGTTAGAGTCACGCCGAGATATTTTATATTATTTGTGACTATTGAGAAGGGTGTTGTTTCCCTAATTTCTTTCTCAGCCTGTTTATTACATAGTACTTGAAGAATGAGACAGAGCAATTTGACAACAAAAGGAGATCAAGTGGATATAAATTGGAAAAGAGGAAGTAAAAATATCAATTTTTGCAGATGATATGATAGTATATATAAGTGACCCTAAAAATTCCACCAGAGAACACCAAAACCTGATAAACAGCTTCGGTAAAGTAGCTGGATATAAAATTAACTCAAACAAGTCAATGGCCTTTCTCTACACAAAGAATGCCTTGTTTTCTAATAGTTGCCGTCACCAAATGTGTCTCTTCATAGCAATAGAACAGTGGCTAAGACAGTGGCAAGCCAATAAGCAGTGTTTGCTGTTACTGACTAAACTTCCTGTTTTGTCTTTCTCGGTGACAATCTGTATCCTTTTTATTTCCAAGTTATTTTTTATTGTAGTATTCTACATGGTGAGAAAGAAGAAAACTAGAAAAATTACATCTCAGGTAGGTCCATGAGTATATCTTATCTCTAAGTAAAAATAAAATGTCTACACATTATTATTTGTGGTTATAAGACAAGTGACATTGGCACTGTTAGACATTTTTTCCCTAAGAATACCTTACTGTTTTTTATTGTTGTAAGGATTCACCATGTCCAAAGAGCAAATTCCATAGCAAAGGTTTTTTTCAGCTTATACTTCCACATTGCTGTTTATCACCAAAGAAGTTGGGACAGAAACTGAAACAACACAGGATCCTGGAATCAGAGGCTCATTCATAGGCTATGGAGTGGTGATGCTTATTGTCTTGCTCCTCTAATCTTGCTTAGCTTGCTTTCTTAAAGAACCCAGGACTACCACCACAAGGATGTCAACACCCACAATGGAGTGGGTGCTCTCCCACCAATTAGGAATATTCCTAACAGCTGGATCATATGGAGGCATCTTCTCAACTGAGGTTCCTTCTCTTTGAAGACTCTAGATCTTGTCAAGTTGCTATGAAACCAGTGTGGCATTCTAAATATAGTTGGCCTATGAGGAGGTGTGGCTTTGTAGGAGTAGGTCTGGCCTTGCTGGAGGAAGCATATCACTCTGGGGCTTTAAAGCTCTACCAGTGTGGAAGAGACCCTACCTGTATGCAAAATACATAGTTTTTCCTCGAAGCATTTGGATGAAGGTGCATAATTCTAAACTTCCTCTCCACCACCATGTCTGCATAGACAGTGCCATATTTTCTGCCTTGATGATCTTGGAATGAACCTCTGAATGTGTAATGAAATGTAGAAAAGCCCTAATGAAATGAGTTTCTTATGAGTGACCTTGGTCATGGTGTCTTTTCACAGCAACTAATCTCTAACTAATAGAATCAGTTACTGCAGAAACTCACAGATATTAAAATAAATCAACAATAGAGATTATTATCAAGTGCTAAAGCATGCAAACTTATTCTAGAGAGAAAAACTGTTATGAATGAGTCTATGGCATGCCTTTCTCAAAAAAGAAAAAGAAAAAAAAAGTAAGAAGGACCATTTCACAGTCATATCATCAATATTGATTGCCTCACTGTGTGAAATAGACAAGAAATGGATTAACATTAGATGTCAACCACTGGATGAATGGCTTAAAACGAGAGTGAGAGAGAGAGAGAAAGAGAGAGAGAGAGAGAGAGGGTGAGAGAGAGAGAGGGTGATAGAGAGAGAGAGAGGGAGAGAGAGAGAGAGAGAATGAGTAGAGAGAAAAAATGAGAGAGAGTGAAAGAATGAGAAAGAGAGAGAAAGAATGAGAGAGAGATAGCCTGATGGGTTTTTGATACTTCAAGCCTCAGTGGCCAATATCCTCAGAAAATTACAAGCTGATAAGGAATTAGTTGAAGAACAATACCTTTTGGGTCATTTTCAAACGTCTGTATCTCCATGGAATACCCCATTTTTTTTTATCAGAAAGATGCATTTTCAAATAAAAGTACCTTCCTTGAAATTTTGATCTTATTTATGGTACAAAGGACTCATAATCTAATTTTTTAAAAGAATCATATTTCCAAGTGGTGGTGGCAAACACCTTTAATCCCAGCACTCGAAAAGCAGAGACAGGTGAATTTCTAAGTTCGAGGCCAACCTGGTCTACAGGGTGAGTTCCAGAACAACCATGGCTACACAGAGAAACACTGTCTTGAAAACTCAGAGAGAGAGAGAGAGAGAGAGAGAGAGAGAGAGAGAGAGAGAGAGAGAGAGAGAGAGAGAGAGAGAGAGAGAGAGAGAGAGAGAGAGTTTCTATACAGAGAACAAATATGAAAGGTTTTCAAACTGACTTTCATTTTCCAAGTATGGTAGGAACCCTACAGTTAGTAACAAAGAACACAGAACACAACACATAGCAGACAAAAGTACAAAGCACACTCAAATAGAAAGAAAGGCATCAAAATAGTGAATGTGAGTACCTTTTTAATGGAGCACAAACACTCTCCCATTCTCCATGAGAACCCAATAAAATCCCTGTTGTCTCCAAAGACTTTGAGTAGGAATTCATCCAGTATCCTTTCTCTTCTATTTGGTTAGAGCTGACTCAAACCTGCAAGGTCCAGGACAGAAAAAATAGACTCCCTCATCCAATTTGGTATGTGTGTTTTCAGGTAGTGTTACAGATCCTCACATGCTTAGACCACTAAAATAGAGCACATCTATTCTACCACAGTTACGGAAGGCAACATTGTAAAAATCAAGGGGCTGGCTAGTTTTCCTAGTTGCTGGCACTGTGGTTGGCAACCTGTAGGTTGCTAGTCCTTGTGACAAATTTCACAGGAGTTGTCTAAGACTATCTGTATGTCAGAAATGTATGTTACAATTCATATCAGTAGGACATTTCAGTTATGAAGCAGCAAAAAATATTTTTTACGGTTGGGGCACCACACAGCATAAGGAAGTATATATATGAAGGAACCGCAGTATTAAAAAGGTGGAGAACCACTCTCTGGAACTTTGAAAACCGAAGCATGGTGTGCCTCCCAGACTGTCTTTGACATGAGTCTGAGATATACTTCTGACTCTGAACTTCTTGCTACCTTTTGTTTCTTGTGATCATATGGGGTTAACCTAAATGTATATTCAAATGCCCTATGTGAGAACATGTTCAGAATTCATTTTGTGAAGCAATGTGCTCTAGTATATTTAGGACAGAGCTGTCTTTGGGACCAGTCCTCTTCTGTATGCCTGTGTGTCATTCATTTTCTCTTTATTTGTTTATTGTTTTTTGTTTTTTCGAGGCAGGGATTCTCTGTTTAGCCCTGGTTGTCATGGAATTCAATCTGGAGATCAGGCTGGCCTTGAACTCATAAATTTGCCTGCCCCTGCCTCTGCCTACCAAGAGCAGGGATAAAAGGTATGCACCACTACACTGTCTTCCTTTATTTATCATTCTGCTATTAACTTATTGTGTCTAGGTGGTTGTTTTCAATCTATTTTGTTTTATTTTATTTTATTTTATGAGGCATTTTCTTTATTTTCATTTCAAATGTTATCCCCTTCCCTGGTTTCCCCTCTGAAAACCCACTATGCCATCCCTCCTCTCAGTAATCAACAAAATACCCACTCCTACTTTCTAGTCCTGACATTCCCTTACACTGGGGTATAGAGCCTTCTCTTGAACAGGAGCTTCACCTCTCACTGGTGTCCAAATAGGCCATTCTCTACTACATATGAAGCTGCAGCCATGGTCCCCGCCCTATGTACTCTTTGGTTGGTCTTTTTTTAATTGTATATTTTCTTTATATACATTTCAAATGATGTCTGTTTTCAGTTTCCCACCCTTCCAGAAACCCTCTATCCCATCCCCTCCCCACTGCTTTCATGAGTGTCTTCCTCCATCTGGATACCCATTCTCACATCGCATTGTGGTGGCTAGCAAGGTTATCTCTCTGTCTCCTCATCATTCTAAAGCATATTGGTGATCCTGTGGAAGATGGGGAAAAGAAGACTGGATTCTGAGCATTGCAGAGTACCATCGAGTACATCAATCTTAAGCCACACGTGGGTACATCTTCCTCAAAAGTATCTTGTCCTGTTCATAGCAGCTAGTTGGCTATTTATGTACCTGGGCCAAGATTGAGGTGTCTGCTACCTGCACAAGCACTTCCAATACACTTTGGGGATCATCTGTGCAAGGAAGTCAGGGTTGAACTCCACAGGGTTTTTGAGGATTTAAGTGGCCTGCAGGCTCTGACAGAACACTTGCATGCCTACACCCCACACATGTGAGTTTAGCAGGTTGTAGATTAGCAGTTTCACACTGTCACATTGGAGTTCTTGACAGGACTTATTTTTTTCATCATTAATTTAGTTATCTATTTACAATTTAAATGATAACTTCCTTCACAGTTTCCCATCAACAAATCCCCATTCCAATCCCCCTCTCCTCCCTTCTCTTTTGAAAAAGATTAGTTTGTGTTATTCTTCCACATCACACTCCATCACTGAGTGAAATCAGGGCAGGAACCCATGTAGGATTATAGGCAGGGTACATGGAGCAAGGTTGCTTATTGGCTTGTTTCTCAACACAGTTTTCTCAGCTCTTCTACTTACAAAATTTAAAAATGCCTTTTAACTTTTATTTTAATAACATATATGTGTATATAAAAACGTTTTGTTTGCGTGAATGTCTGTGGGCCTTTTTTGTCCAGGGTTCACAGAGTCCATAAGAGGGAGCTTGGTCCCTTGATATTGGAGCTTCATGTGGCTGTGAGCTGCCACCTGAGTTCTGTGATTCAAAACCTGACCTTCTAAGAGAGCAGCCAGTTCTCTTAAACACTGAGCCATTTTTCAAACACTACCCTCAGGTTGCTTTCTTATATATTTTATCACCATCTTTGCAGAGATAGCACCACTCACTGAGTACTGAATCCTCTCCCATCAACTGTTAATCAGCTGTCTCATGTGAGACTATGCCAGGGCCTACCAAACACAGACGTGGATACTCACAGTCAGCTATTATATGGATCACAGGGCTCCCAATGGAGGAGCTAGAGAAAGTACACAAGAAGCTAAAGGGATCTGCAACCCTACAGATGGAACCACATTATTAACTTATCAGTACCTGGAGCTCTGGACTCTAGCTACATTTGTATCAAAAGATGACCTAGTCAGCCATCACTGGAAAGAGAGGCCCATTGGACAACAAAACTTTATATGCCCCAGTACAGGGGAACGCCAGAGCCAAAAAATAAATGGGAATTGGTGAATAGGGAAGTGGGGAGGAGGGTAAGGGGAACCTTTGGTGTAGCATTGGAAATGTAATTGAGGAAAATACGTAATAAAAATATTTAAAAAAAAAAAAGGACTGAAGCATCTAAAAAAAAAAAAACAAAAACAAAAAAAGTGAAAATATCCAACAGTCAAATCAGACCCAGAACGACACAAATTGCATGTTTTCACCTATGTATGGAGTTAGCTTCTAAGGTTTATATATGTTTGTTTTTCATTTAGGGTAACAGAGATGAGCTATCTAGTAAGGAACCATAAAGAAGGAGGAGCTCTTCCAAGGAAGGGGAAGTAGAATATAGTGGTATAAAGGAATGAAGAAGACACTAAAATAGGAGGGTTAAATGTGGAGGGAAATATCAGGCCAAGCATCTGAGACTAGAAAGGTCATAAAACACTAAGTGAAAATCTGCCATCATAAATTTTGTTAAATAACCACAGCAGTAAAATGACTTCTCATGAATCCTAATGGCTCCACCCATATGTTAGTATATATGCCTCAGCCTTCATCAGAGGTGAATTTTCTACAAAACTGGTAATAATCACAGAAAGACACACCTGGACAATGCACAGAGAGTGAGAGACTCAGAGAATTAAAGATTAAAGAGGATGCCTTTATCAAGCTCTCTCCTTCAAGAATCAGGAATCTATGCAAAGAAAAGTCAGAAAAACAATTCTGACCAGAGGTAGAGATAATGGATAGTATCAATGAATTGTATCATGGGTATTACATGTTTTTTTGCCTAATATATACTTAAGAATGATTGCATATTATGTGTGTTCTTGTTTTTGGGTGATATTCTATAGGTATCTGTTAAATTCATTTGGCCCATAACTTCTGTTAGTTTCACTGTGTCTCTGAGTTCGATGGTAGGAGGATAAACAGGGAGATGGATACTTTCAGGTCACATAAAATGGAAAATTTAAAGAAAATTTTCTAAGAAAACAAATAAACATGGCTATAGCCTCATCTAATGTAGACAGATCCAATTTGAGGTTCCCTCTTCCCAGGTGACTTTAGCTTCATGTCAAGAAGGCAAACACTTACTAGCACACACAGGTTAATATAAAAGCATTTACAGCCATGTATAAACACCTCACACCAATGAACTAAGATATTATGTGGACGTTCCATGGCATAAATTTCAGAAAGACATAATTTTTTACAGTTTATCTCAGCTTTAAAGTGTAAAGCCTCAAAGGAGGGCCATGGTCCAGTGCTGTTCTCAATAGACAGCTCCTGATTTTCTAGACTCACCTCTTATATTAATCTGTGAAGTCACCTCACAATCTCACATTTCTTCTGCACAGCATTAGAGATGCCAATTAAAACTAGACTTTGGAAGTATATTAATAAGTTGGCCTTATCTTCATATTCCCTGCCCTTAATCATGGGAAACTCGCCCAGACTAGATGTCTCAGCCATTCTCACTGACAGTTTTCCTGGTAAATAGGTGGTTGAGAGAAAGAAATTATTTTAAGACCCAACCAGTTTAGATTATCAGGATATTTTAAATGAAGCTGACATCATTTGGTACAAAAAATAAAGAGTCTCCTGTTTTGTGGAGAACTGATAGAGAATTAGGGACTGGGACCAGGAGGGTAAGTGACTATCCTTAAGGAGAGTCAGTCCAGACCTGGAGGCTGGGTCTGACAGCATGCAGAGGAGTGCAGTTCAATTCCCTGCAGCTTCCTGGAAGGAGCACTGTTTCTCTTCAAAATGTGACAGGGATGGCACCCACAAGGGGGCAGAATGCAGTGGTGTTCTAGACTTCTTTTGAGCCATCATGGTACTGATTACCACTCTTTAACTTGCTATTACAGATGAGCAAACTCAATAGGGTGACAAGTAAGATCTGCTGACACCAGAATCTCTAATTGCAAAACCCTTACAGGGAATGCCAGCTTGCCTCCATGCTTGGAATAAAAAGAAAGGATTGGGCTCACAGGACTAAGCATCCTCTGACTAGCTTTTAGAGAAGAGGCTGCACTGAAGTCCAAAATTGAGACTTTGGTGTTTACTGAGAGTTTAAAAGCTAAGAACCTGTAACATTTGCTCTGTGGTACTGAAAAATATTGTTCTGAAAAGTGTATGAGAACATAAAGATGAACATGTATCTTAAGGAGCACCATTACCCTGATAGAACATCAGGCACCTGACATTCATTTAATACACAGAAATACCCTCTAAATCCCAAAAAACCCCTCCTCAAGTGTACATTACAAGTTTCTGCTCCGGCTCATAAGATACAAGTCTTCAAGAAAACACAATATGGCACTAGGCAGAAAAAGAAGTCATTTATTGATCAAGTTGCCTTATTAACAAAAAATATCAGCAAATGGGTTGACGTTGCTTAGCACCTACATAAATTTGGAATAAATGGAAATAAAATTTCAGTAACAGATCAGGAGTACAATAAAAACATTATAATGTTACAGTAATATGGAGAGAAATAACTAGTGTTAAAGAATTCAAAACCCTGTCTAAGCTAGAGATGTGACTTGATGGTAGTGTTTGATTTGCATACATGCTAAACACACCACCAGAAAAGAAAAACAAAACAGACACCAAAAAAAAAGATACTCACAATTCAGTTTATCTGTTTGTTGTGAGTAAATCCACAGCAAATATGAATGGATAACAACACAGGAAGGTATTATGCACAGGAAGTCACACACACTCACCCTCATGCACACACACACACACACACACAAACACACACACACACACACACACACACACACACACAAACAAGGAAAAAGAACACAGAAGAAAAAAGAACAGTCCAGTCAGGAAGCTATTGAAGAGAGTCCTTTAAAACTTATGATAAAGAAGATAAAGTGTATTTCTTCACAATTGGTGGTTTCTGGTGGACAGTAATTAAGGATTCATTTTTATAGTTGGTGTTTGATATTTTCTAGGATCTTCTTTTTATAACCCCTAACACTAGATAGGACAGAAATAAGGGTATATTAGAGAGAGGAATTAGAAAATCTCTGAATTTAATTTCTTTCCTTGTTCTTCTCCTTTAATTATGGCTACTAACAAACCACAACCAACTTGTGTAACCAACCACCAACCACCAGACTAAAAGTACAAGTTTTGACAATAAATCTTGTGCAAAGTTAATGCAGCAGGAGTTCTTCACTAATGGATGTTGTGAGTATGTAAATATAGTATTCCACCAAAGGCTTACTAACTCTGATTTCTATACTTCTTGCAGTCAGCTGTTTACTATTTTAATATTAGTCATACCTGTTCTATGCAGTGCCATGTGTGTTGATGAAAATAATTTTCATCTGGGGAACACAAATGAAATGCAAATATTGTGTGTAAATCTCTGTTAGTGTTGCTTCATGAACATGTTTTATCCATGGAGTTACAGTACTAATGCTCTGTGCATGCAGTATACTGTGTCTGTGATGATAAAGAGTCTCACCCACGAGAACACACACACACAGGACACACTCAGATCCTTCTGCAGCATAGCTTTAATCCATCTCAAGAGAAAGATGATTAGCTTTTGGGGGAGGAGGCTTAGAACACAGGAAACTCGGTCCTTAAATAGACCACAAGAAGTGTTAGAGACATATTTCACCCTAAGGGCTGCTCACTATCAGCCCATATGACGCCACAGAACAGGAAGGGCACAAAGAATGGAAAAATTCCCCAGCACATACACAGACTATTTCTTTACCAGTTAGAACAACGGATGTCAGCGCCATCTTGTAATGGAGATTGAAAGGGCAGCTCCTCACAGTATACATTCAGTGTACATAGCTAGATATTCCTATTTAGTATTTTATGATATACTATATATAACATACAGTGTATACTTAGAAGATGAATCCAGTACAGGATTTTTAAAAAGTTGTGTGAGAGCTTTGTGATTATATATATATATATATATATATATATATATATATATATATATATATCTTAATAGACTTGGCTAAGTTTCTGAAGCCATTTATGTGTTCTTTTCCAATGAATCATAATTTCCTTTTATTCTGTGACTGGAAGAGACAGACTTATTATAAGAAAGAAAACCATTAGCCTGGGATCTCTCCGATTATAAGTGTTCCTTGAGTCTGGGTGGCCAATTAGACAGAAATCATGTCTTGGTATACTGGTTGTAATCTGAGAAATTTGTTGCAACCAATCACTCCATCTCTCAGGACACTTGAGTTAAGGTAACTTCCTAAAAGGTCTAAAAATTAGAAAGACACACACTAGGTACATGCACACCACACATTCTGACTCTGTCTCTGATTCTGAATCTCCCTTTGACTGTCCCTGTGACTCTGCCTGTCCTTCCTTTTCTCCTTCTTCATTCTCTATCTCAGCCTGTTTCTCAACCTCTGCATCTGTGTCTGCCTGTGTTTCTTCCTTTTCCTCTTCTTTTGCTTGTGCAGCTGCCTATTCATTAGTGCTGAGATATCATGCAGAATAATGTAGTTTTAGAACTGATCTACTGTGGAATTTGTTTTACATCAACACTAGGTGCCTCTCTACCTACTACTAAAACCATTTAATTGATTTTGAATCTTCAATATAATCATAGATGTATCCAAATTCATAGGGCAACAATTGCTATGTAACTCTCTGATGCTCATCGGTCACTCCACTGTTTTGAACAAAGAGTTTTTTAGTCAGAAGTTTAAGCACAGGCAGATAACATTATTGCAAGCATACAGTCCTGTCTTGATTTCAATGAGATAAAAATTGGGACCCAAAACTACCAAATGATGTAATGGATTCTTTCTGTTTTCAACTTTCATGTTTTAAACTAGGGAAGTCTGAACAACACATTAATCAGAGCTGGTAAGTGGAGACAGTAACTGAAGCAAAGACTATGGAAGAACTCTGGCTTACTCTCCTCCAGGTCATTGGGATGTAGGGTCCTAGGTGGTGTAAAACAGAAAAGAAAGAAAAAATAAGTATCAAATATATCAAAATTTTTGACCTACATCCACATTTTGAGGTCCTCTCCTAATAGTATGTGTGATCATTTGGAAATCAAGTTTTATATGGCAATTGGTAAACTGTAGAATTTTCATTATTTCTATTTTATGAATGTTTTACCTGAAGGGGTGTGTCTGCTGCCTGTGCACTAAACTGGACCGTGTAGAGATCAGAAATTAGATAGTATCAGATCCCCTGAAACAGCACTTACCTGTGGCTGTGACAAACAAGATGGGCCCTGGTAATTGAATCCTGGAACCTGTGCACAGGGGCCAATGATCTTATACTCTAAGCCATGTACCACCTCCCCATTTTCTCATGAGCGAAAAATGGTGTAGGAACACAACCTTTCTCAAAAGGTCCAAATTCATCTAAGAGTAAATTAATTCTTATAAGGCTCTCTTAAAAATCACCACCACTACAACAAGAAAAAAATAGATAAAGAGAGAGAAATCTGAATAGGATGTTTGTGATCTGTGGTGAATTCTGACCAAGAGTAAGATAATACACTATATAAAGCTGTACTGAGAAGCATTAAGAAGGCAGGTATCTCACTCTGACCAGGGCTAAGGTTGTTTCGACTGTATTGGCTTTATTCTTCTGGAGATTCTTGTCAGGAATGGAGACCTTTTACCAGACCACAACAGGAAACCTTTCATATGTCTCCTTTGGTGTCTGGGCATAGGATATGTGAGATGCATCAAGACTGATTAAAGGTCATGTTCCCTAGATGTGAAACTGTTTCCTGGAATACGATGATATACACTAGGTCAGCTCCAGAATACATAGCATCAGGTCTTTCTTGGCCAATTCAAAATTGGAGCCAAAATCTCAAGAGACAATGTATGTGTTGGACAGACTTGCTGCTATCACACAGGTTGTGGCTTCAATTTCCAGCAATTACATTGTGACTGTTTCTCTGTCTCTCTATCTGTCTCTCTGTCTCTCTGTCTCTCTGCCTCTCTTTCTTTCCTTCTAACTTCCCCACTCTATGTATTGCTATCTCTCAGTATCTCAATCTCAGTCTGTGTTTCTCTTTCCCTCTCACTCCCTGCCCCCCTTTCTTTCTCATCCTCCCTGTAATTCCAGCAGCATATGCTGCTGTATCCTCTTCTGTCCTCTGATGTATTACATATATGAAGTGTCCATGCAAACTGTAATGTTAGCAAACAACCCTATCTGCCTTCGCAGATTGAAAAAATAAATAAATAAATAAATAAATAAATAAATAATGTCTAGATTAGGAGTCTCAATCATCTGTGAAAGGTAGGAGAGAGTGATCACTGTGTGTCACCTCATTTAGAAACAGAGTACCCAAGGAATAGAGCCTACTCCCCACACCCATGGAATGAACACCACATGCAAGAGGAGGGATTTTGGAAGAGGAACTCATTCCTGGTCTTTCCAAGAGGTGTGCTTTTGTGGGTGAGCACATCAACAGAACAGAGTTCTCACAGCATGTAATTGCCCCCTCCCACCAGAAACCAAAGTCACCTTGGTGGGACCAGGAGCAGTTCACCTGCCTCTTCAGGTTGCTTTTGTTTAACTGCCTTTGGAGACAGCAGTTGGAGCTGCTGCTACCTGCTGGAAAGGTGGCTTCTAATGGGACAATTCATTGGTCTGTAGAATTCAAACAATTTTGGACCCTATGAAAGTAATGGATTGTCCAAATGCTCCCGGACTGAGAATCTTGGGGAAGCTCTAGGGTTTTTCTTAATCTGCAATGCCATTTAGACATTAGAGCAAGCAGAGATGATTTGCTCCTTCTCTTAGGCAATCAGATTTTATCCTGGAAGACAACTGTTGTGAGCCTTGAGAGGGTTTGCTGGAGGAGAAGGGATATTTCCAGTGCTCTACCCAACCTGCAAGGCACACAGCTAGACATTGTTACCTCTGATGCATAGAAGTGTCTGATGGTATTAGATGGGATTCTTGCTGAGGACAGAATCTGAGGAAAGGTTCCTGGTAGAGAAATGAAGTGCAGTTATACAACCTAGAAAGTATATACCATTGATCATCGTGAGCCTGAAACAGAAAGCACCCAAGCATTGGACCTAATGTATGATTGGTGAGACAGATTGAAGAGATTTTGTTTGTTTTGAATTCTCTGTATAGGTATGGATACATTGTCTCATGGGAAGGGGGAGTGTGGATTCCCTGTGGTTACTAAAATAGAAGAAGTTGTAAACAGCCTATGGAAATGTGGCAAGTCCAAGTGTATGCTGTGCATGAGCTGCCAGTGTTCAGAAATGCTGAGCCATCACTTTAGATTCAATAAGATATTTAAAGAAGAAAACCAGAAGAAAAAACTTAAGGGGACTGTTTTGAATTTTAATGAGACATTTTTAATTGTTTTTACTGATTTATATAACATATGCCAAATGGTGTGTCCAGTCTTTTAAACATGGCTTGATTGTTCCTTTCAAAGTATCTTGATTATTACTCCCAGAGACAGGATTTACAATCTGTACATTCAAATTCTTATTTGTACTTCACAATTCCTCCCTGTTTCTTTTGTTTTTCTTCTCTGGAAGTGGATATTTCTGTATAGTCCTAGATTTCTGTGCTTACCTGTGCAGATCAGCAGAGAATTCATCTCTACCTGGTTTTGATTCCCATATCCTGAGATTAAAGTCCTTTCTAAGCAGATCTCAACACCTTTTTTAAAATTTTCTGTCTCACAGTTCTTGAAGAATAGATGGGGGAGCAGAGAAAATTTCACCCCAAAAAATTGGCAATTAGTGGCTGCAGGTGTGAGGGCCAGTTTTCTTCATAGGTTTGGCTCCTCAGAGGCTGCCCATGTTCCAGTGGATGTTTTTCCTTAACCCCACATATGTAGTCAGCACTAAATTCACTCAGTGGTCTTTATTAAAATGTGCATGGAATTAAGGCTAAAAGTGATACAGGAGAAATGGAGAGCAATTCAAGGAGGAGAAGATGGGGATGGATTTACTCAAACTCATTATGTTTATGTACAAAGTTCTTCAGCAAAACATTTAAAACTAAGTAAGTAAGTAAATAAGTAAATAAGTAAGTAATAAGCAAGCAAGCAAGTAAGTAAAAAATAAATATATGAGTAAATAGACAAATATATTTTTATGCAAGCTCACGTGCAATAGGCATGAAAGTGTGTGTGTGTGTGTGTGTGTGTGTATGTGTGTGTGTGTTTGTGTGTGTGTGCATACATGCATACAGGAGTGTTTGCAGGTATGTAGCAGTTTGATGATTAGAATATCCTTGGCCCATGGGAAGTGGCACTATTAGCAGATGTGGCCTTGATCATTGTGTAGGCTGGCTTTTATCTAGTGCTCAAACTCTGCCCAGTGATGAAGAGAGATGCTTTTCCTTGCTGCTTTGGCCACAAGCTTCCTCCTGTTTGCTTTCAGATTAAGATATAGAAAACTTCTTTCCTTCTACATCACCCCTTCTACCTGGATGTTGCCCTGCTTCCCACCATGATAATAATGTACTGACCTGACCCTCTAAAACTGTAAGACAACCTCTATTAAATTTTCCTTTATAAGAGTTGCCTGAGTCATGGTGTCTCTTCACAGCAATGAAACCCTATCAAACATAGGCAGAATCTTAGCCTGATTTTTAATGTTTTCAAGATGATTACAGCCAACATGCAAGCACAAAGTAAAGACGATGAAGGTGTCTTATTTTCACATTGTTTCTGTATGTTTGAATGAAAGCTGGGGATTGGAAGAATTGGAGAGTGATGGAAAGGAGAAAGTAAGAATGCAAAGACCTGTTGGGCTCCTGCCACTTGCTTTTGCATTCAATATTTCAAATTTTAAAACAACAACCAACAACAATAACAAACAATGACAGGACGCCCATATAACAACAGACTCAGAGAGAAGAAACCAAAGGTCATTACCTACTTGTACCTCACTTTCCAGCTAATGTCTGGTGTATTGAGCCGATGGATTTTGCTGTCAAACCCTGATGATTAATTCCTAGATTGGATCCACTAACACAATGATGAATGAAACCGTGGCCAATAGGGACAGACTATTTTTTTTATCCTGTACAATCAAACCAGTAGGGAAATAACAAGCACAACTCACATATATGTATATTTGTTTTTTCACACTTACAATTGGAATTGTTACCATATATCCCGGTTCTTTGCATTTTATCTCCATTAGTGTGTTGTTTTCACTCCTCACTTGCTACATAAAAAACTGTTTCTTTTACACTATGTTTCATTTAGGGTGCACAATGGAAGCTAAAGACTAACTCCATCCATTACAAAGGAGGGCTCTCTGTCCTTTTTCCTGAATTGAAATGAAACTATTTTCAAAAAGTATTTTACACATGCCTGGTTCAGTTTCATTAAGATTGGGTGTGAAATTTCCCCACAGTCTCAGGTGTCTCAAACTAGTGGAACAGTCTAACAAGTTTGTGGAACATTTGGGACTGTTCCCTAGCAGAAATAGGTTACTTTGGCATAATTGAGGGAGCTGGCTATTTCTGACCTAACTCTTGGCTGCTTATTCCACAAAAGTGAAAGAAGGCCCCATGCTGGCCCTCAGTGAAACATATCAACATTTTGTTTCCTGCCATGCTGTCCCAGTCATGACAGTTTGTCCCCGGTGAATGTGTGCTCTAAATATCTCTTCTTGGACATTGATTGTATCAGGAGTTTGACCCCTTGATATAAAGATAATTATTGTAATTGTAATCTCTGCTTGTGTGTTTTGTGACACATAGAAGCCTGTCAATTTTGGCTACATGAATTTTTACTGTGTGTTTTTTTCTTTCATATTTAAAATTATTCTCAATTTTCATAAGAGTTTCAGCACAACCTTCACATTTAGGGACACAATCTTCCAAATGGCTACTCCTCTGGATCTCAGTAAATGGGAATGTTCCATAGCTTCATGGCCTGAGTGAGAATTGTCAATTGTCTCTATTTCCATTTTTAGATCATGGATGGTTTTGTTCTGCTCCTTCACCTGTTTGATTGTGTTTTCCTGAATCTATTTAACAGATTTTTGTGTTTCCTCTTTAAGGACTTCTACATGTTTATCTGTGTTCTCCTGCATTTCGTTAAGAGAGTTACTAATGTCCTTCTTAAAGTCCTTCATCATCACTATGAGAAGTGACTTTAGATCCATGTCTTACTTTTAGGGTGTGTTGGGGTATCCACTTGATATGGTGCAAGTGTTGGGTTCTGATTATTCCAAATAACTTTGGTTTCTCTTGCTTATTAACTTATCCTTGCCTCTCACCATCTGGATATCTCAAGTGCTACATGCCCTGGCTACATCAGACTGTCCTTCCTGTGATATTGGTTGTGTCATAACTCTTCAAAGTCTAGCTGTCTCTGTGATCCTGTTATTACGGTATACTGTGATTCTGAGATGCTGGGTGTGTCTGACACCCTGGGAGTCAAGCTTCCCTTGGAACCTTGAGATCCTGGTGTGACTAAGCTCCTAGGATCCTGGGATCCTCTGACCCTGGCCATGTTAGGTCTTCAGGTAGTGGAGCTTCCTCTGGGTGTTATGGGGCTGGCTGCTGAGTTTGCATCCAAGACTGCTCAGGGCCCTGTCCCAGACAGAATGGATGCAATCCATACCACTGGTCTGGTGGAGTTCATGCATGCCTGTGTCTTTCTGGTACCCTCTACTCCAGGTGTTGGGGAATGATGTTGTGTCTTCCTCTTGTCTGATCATCGGATCCTATGAATGTTAGATGCCTGGCAGTGGAGTTGCCTCCGGGTGTTATAAGGCTAGCTACAGAGTTTGCATGCAAGGTCTACTCAAGGTTTTGGCTCCAGAAATAAAATATTTTTTAAATGATGTTTCTTGTAAACTTACCCGTCTCCAAAAGTACCTGAAATATTTTTACAGGGATTGATTCAATCTCATAAATTGATTAAGGAAAAATGACATCTTGATGATTTTGATATATCCTAACAGGAAAAAAATAATGGACATCTCCCACTAAGTAAAAAATATTGTGGAAGCCAGGTGGTGGTGGCACACAACTTTTATCTCAGTTTTTAGAAGGCAGAGGTAGGCAAATCTCAGTTTGAGGACATTGTAGTCTACAAAGTAAGTTTCAGAATTGCCATATATATTAGTAATAATAATAATAAAATAAATGAAAAACACAGTATTGAAAAGGAATGATAATTTTAAATTATGTACATATGTGCCACATGTCCCTGTGTACATATGTGAATACACTTAAGTTTTTTTTTCAATTAGATGTTTTCTTCATTTAGATTTCAAATGCTATCCCAAAATTCCCCTGTATGTTCCCCTAACCTTTCCCCTTACCCACTCACTCTCATGTCGTAGGCCTGGCATTCCCCTGTTCGAGAGCATCAATAATAATGGGAACAGAGAGAAGCGGTTGAGCCTGGAAACCAGAGAGGGGGCTAATCATGGCACTCAGTTAGCAGTTTAGTTTGTTTCAAGAAACAAATATACTTTCTATCAATTAGGTTTGTAAATGAACAGGAAATATTTTCATCTCTCAGACTGGAAGGTGTTTATTTTATAGTGTTTATAGATTTTTGGGACTATTTTATTATAAGCAATTAAAGTCAAGTAAGTTTTCACATACCTGTAATGGTACTAGCATGGAATGCTGAACCTCAACACTCTAGACCTTCCTGGAGAATACAAAACATACTAACTGCCTATCTCAAAAATCAGATGAAATGAAATAAAATTAAACCAATGTACCTTTGGTATTTGTATATCATCCCTTTGGAAACTAATAAGATAATGAATCAAAAAATTAAACTTCAATTATTTTATTAGTCATAAACATAATTAGAAATGATAAGAAGGTTAAAAAATCAATACAGATAGGGGAAGAGAGAGACCTGGGTGGGAAATGGGACAAGAAGGAGAATAGAGGAATTTGATCAGGTACTGTGGTTGTGGGAAACAGGACTGAATTGATGAAGACCAGCGAAAAGAATGGAAACAGGCAACTTTGTGAAGGAGGAAATGAGAAAACGCTCTAGAGTATACAAGAGACCTGGGATGTGAGAGACTCTCAGGAATTAAAAAAAAAAGGAACATTAGATGAAATGCCCTCCAGTGGGGAGAGTGGAATTGTAGAGTTCTCCTCCCAGCAATCCTCTCCTGTATGTGTGTTGGAGGCCTCATATCAGCAGGTGCATTCTGTCTCTTTGTTGGGCCACAATTTCAGACATCTTGGGGGAACACTTTAATTGAGACAGGTATCCTACCACAGTGATGCCCTCTTCTTTAATATCTTTCACCTCATTAATTCAACAACAGGGGTCAGATGCTTCAATCCATTGATTGGGTGAAAATATCTGCATCTGAATCATAAAGCTGCTATTTGGGTCAGTAGGAATATTTCTTAAACTTGTTGCAGTGGGTATAATAGCTAATAAATAAAAAAAATCTCTAAAAATATATATTGTATATTGTAACAGAAATATAATGTTGGTTCTAAGGCCCCTGTTTGCATTCAGTTCAAGATAAAGGCATTAATCTGTGTTTCTCTGTGTTTCTTATAATGATTGTGGGTAACCACAATAAGCTAAACCAAACCAAACCAAAAGAAACAACCTGTTCTATACATTGTCTCTTCTTCTACTGATTCACAAGTTGTTAAAGTCCATACTCTTTGACGTAACTACAGTTTGGAATTGTCCTCTCCCTATTCTGACTCAGAATAACAGTTTGCATGAGCTCAGATATCTTACTTTGTAATCTGAGTACATGTGTGATTTAGATATTAGTTGATTGCTAAGAGAAAGCACAAACTGTGTAGGAAAGTGAATGAATGTTGCAGATGACATGCCAATATCATCCCCTTTGTAGGAGAGAATATAAGAGAATCTTTATTCATACTAAGTGTTAGAGGAATATATATATTGAGAGAGAGAGAGAGAAAGAGAGAGATAGATATTTCATCACATAGAATAGAATATTGTAGAGCACTGATATCAATTTTAGTACTTATATATTGCTTTTGCAGAAGACCTGCTTGCAGTACACAGCCTCTGTATGTTTCTGAATTCAGATAATTGTAATATGAATGCTAGGATGACTGTACTTATGAAGAAATAATGAGCAGGTGAAACAGTCAGATGCAGATGTATGCAAACAACCAATGGACAGAATCTGAAGAACCATTGGTTTAATTTGAGAAAGACTGAAGGAGGCTGACAGGACTAGTGGTCTCAAATACTATGGACCTAGAATTCTCCCAAATGCTAGACAACCAAACAGGCAGCATATATGAACTATCAGAAGGTCTCTAAAACATACACAGAAAAAAATCTGCTTGATCTCTATTCAATCAGAAATGATGCACCAAATTCTCAACAAACTAGAGACACCAATGTGTTTAGAGATCCGGTAGGATGGGGACGTGCCCTTGGAGACAGGGGATGGGCTGTAGATATGGGATGTGGAACAGTAGGAAGGTGGACAATGAATGAATTAATTAATATAAAATAATAGTGCCACATAATCAGGTACCCTATACTCTAATTCTGCAATCGGATTCCAAGAAAACTCACATGTTCCCATAATAACATACTCAAAAAAATTAAATATATATAACTGAAATGTCATGATTTTCAACTTTATTTTACAAAGAAATTCACTGGAACAAAGATTTTCTTTGGTTGAACTCATTTACATGCATTTGCTCTCCTAGTGTACCGAAGATATAGGTTATTCTCCATATAAAAGGCCAAAAATCTACTAACATAGCTTTCATCTGGATACACTCCAATTTTATCTTTCATTAGAATGTAATCTAGATTCATTTGGACATGAATTAAATTTATATTTAAAATTCATTTAGTTGGTGTAAGGTGGAGGTAAGGTAGAATATCTGGGTCATGTTGGTTTTCATTTCTCTACTGATATGATCATTGATTTCAATAAACAATACCCTGCTGGGGGCTAGAAAGATGGCTCAGTGGAGTTCATGTATTCTCAGCACCTCTGTAAACTTCCAGGCATGTCTATTCATATCTGCAACACTGTGGGTTGGAGACAGGTAGATATCCCAACAGTGTATTGGCCAGTCAAACTAGTCAAAATGTTGAGAGGGTTTCACTCTAAGAGAGCAAGTGTTGAAGATATTCTACTCATTACTGAACATATGTGTATGTGTGACATCAGACTTGGGAACAGACACTGCACTCATATAAAGACACTAATCACCCTACCATACCACCCATGAAACCTTGAGTTCCGCAGATCTATAACCCATGTGTCTCTAAGTATGAAATAGGAAGTTTTATATTCTCATTATCTTGTTAATCCTGTTTTCTGTCAAATGCTAGAAGCTAAACCAATGTATTCCCAGACTCTGGATGGTACGTCATAACTTTTGGTCTTTCTGGAATAGCAACCAACTATCAGCAGAGACACTTTTCAATTTACCCTGGCTTACAGGTTCAGAAATTCAGTCCATTATCATCAAGGTAGGAATATGGCAGGATCCTGGCAGGCATGTGCATTTTGAGCTGACAGTTCTACATCTTCATCTTAAGGGTGCTAGGAAATGATTAGCTTTCAGGCAGCTAGGCAGAGGGCATTAAAGTCCATGTTCACAAAGATAAATTTCTTTCAACAAGGCCAAAATTACTTCAACAAGGTTATTAGCTCCCAGTAGTGCCACTCCCTAGGCCAAGAATAGACAAAATATCAAATGTGTTTTTGAATGTTTGTGTTTGTGTTAGTTTGGGTTTTATTGCCATGAAGAGTCTCCAGGATCACAGTAACTCTTGAACACTTTGTAACTTGTTTTCAGAGGTTTACTCCATTATTATCATGACTGGAAATATGGAAGAATTCAGACAGACACAATGCTAGAGAAGGAGCTGAGAGTTTTACATCTTGATACACAGGTAGAAGATGGAGACTGTGTGTCACACTGGGGACAGCTTAAGCATAGCCGATCTCAAAGTCCACAAGCACAATATTACATTTCCTCCAACAAGGCCACATCTACTCCAACAGGGTCACACATACTTCAACAAGGCCACACCTCCTAACAGTGCCACTCCTACTGGCACTATTTGTTCAGGACCTATAAAAGTATTCTTAAAACTTTTCAATGGACAAAACGTAACTTTAATGAAATAAGTACGGAACGATTGAAAAAATAAACTGGAATATGGATGTCTTGGTTACTGTTCTATTGATGTGAGACATCATGACCACACCAAATTATAAGATGAAATATTTAATTGCGGTCTTACAGTTTCAGAAGGCGACTCGAGGACATCATGGTAAACACCATGGAAACAGGCAGGCACACATGTGTAGAGCAGTATCTGAGAGCTCACAAGCAATACTACAGACAACAAACAGAGACAGAGAGAAACAGAGAATGAAACAGAGAGAGAGACAGAGATAGAGACAAAGAGACAGAGACAGAGAGAGAATGAGGAGAGAGTAAGAATGAGAGAGAGAGAGCCTGATGGATTTTTGATATTTCAAAGAATAGTGACAAATCTCCTGTAATAAAAATACAAATCCTAATTCTTTCTTAACATCTCACCACCTGGAAAACTAACACCTTTGAATATTTGAGCTTCTGTGGGCCACAATTTTTCAAACAACTAAAGTATGTAAAGGAAAATGAAATCTTGTAATAAGTGTCCATGTCACTTCGTAGTATATTTTATATCATTACTTGTCTTTTCTCAGAGGTAAGGGTTATTTGCATAACAAGAGACTAATCAGTCATCACTATCACATAAGCCAAAGGCATTCTAAACCTGCCAGATTTCTACTTGAATAATCACATTGACATTACTTATTTGTACGGAAACATAGCCCTTCTCCCTGATTTAGTTAAAAGTGTGGGACCTGTTGATGTGCAATTAATTTTGTTCACTATGGGACAAAACAGAAGCCTACAGCATTGACTGTATTGTTCCTGAGAGCTGAAGATTTCACTTCCATTTAATACAATGTTATACATATGATTTTAACACAAGCCTAAAATCTCAAAAAAGCTTTGTTTTCATATTTTCATTATTTACAGATCATTCTATGCTATATAAAGGAACATAGAGGAGGAAAGCTGTTTGGAGTCACTGACACACACACTTAACTGAGGTTTCCTTTGCACAGTAAGAAGATATACCCATCATCTATATCTTGGGAGTTTGCTCCAGGAACTATAATGATATAAAGTCCTCAGGTTTCAAGTCTAAAACAACATTGCTTTTGAATATAAGCTATGCAAAATAACCTCTTGCATATTTTAATCATATTTATGTGAGTCTGCATAGAGAACTGTACAGGTAAGTTCAGAGGCTAGGGAAGGGTATAGTGTGATCTACTCTTTTCCTCCATAACTTATCCCCTTGTGACTGGGTTTCTTGCTGAGCTGGTAGTGAGGCTGGCTTTCAGGAAGCCACAGTCATCTTCCTGTCTCTGCCCCTCCCAAAATCATAAGCACTGTTGTTGTAGGTGAATGTTTGAACACACACATGGCATTGTCTCTGGGCCATATCCCCTGATCCTTCTTTATTTTAAATAATCTCTGGATTACTTTTGCACTTAATGTAATGTAAGTGCTATAAAATGAGTTGCTATTTAGGAGATTGAAATATAAGTGGACTGTATATGTTCAGTACAGACATTGTATATTAAGAACTACATTAATTAATTCCTTGAGAACTTCTTACAATCTTTTTTGATGGAATTCACTTTCCAATTCTCTTGATAACTCCTCCCAGACCAAAACCAGACCCATTCCCACCTTAATCCTCCTCCCAAGTTCAAGTCTACTTTTCTCCCCTTTGATACAACCCAATTCAAATCAATTGTGTTGCCCATAAACTCTTGGACATGGGGCTACCAGTAGAGCATGGCAAACCTATCACATACAAAAGCCTTACCTTTGATGAAAATTGATTCTCCATCCTTCATCAATAGTCCATATATTCTCAGATGGGGATGATGGATAGTGATACCATACCACTTAGGGATGCAAGGAAGACTGGCCTGATTTTGTGCAGTAGAGACATACAGTGTCTCAGTGACCTCTCTGCCTTACAAGATTTCTACCATCTCTTCCATGAGTGTTCCTAAGACAAAGCTCCTCTACTGCTTGCCTCTTTCTGTGAGTATGTGTGTATGTACAAATGTGTCTATATTATACATGTCTCATTTTACATGCAAGTCAACATATAGTGTTGTTTGCAATCAACTGCTGGCACTATTTCACACTAGGCAATATGCCTTGAGGCAGACTGGGTGGACTCCGTAACAGACAGAACCTAGAGATGGCTAGAAATCATCCCAATTAGTTGTAGTATAGGTGAAATTTACACTTTTGAACTACATTTCTGTGTTCACCCTATGGTTTTAAGATGCAGAGATGGGGGACAAAGACCCTTAAATTGCATTGCAATTTTGCTCTTCTTGAACTCACATTTATAAAAGCTCCTGGAGGTGCTGATGCTGTTTACCTGGACATTTTCCTTTTGGAACTGCTTGATAGAAATACCCTTAAAGATACAGATAGATCCTATCACTTTGTGTAGCATAAAGAATGCTGTGGTGAAATGGGATTGAAATGTCTGTCCTGGGTCTTTGATGAAGGTTTTGGTCCGAAGTACAATGTTCATAGGTAGAACAATATACTCAATCTGAAAAGTGATTGGACCCTGAGGGCTTTAATCTATGCGTTGATTGATGGGTGTGCATGGAAGGGGTGAGAAACTTGTAAAGGAACGTGGTCATTGGGAACATGTCTTGGAAGGTGTTTATTGTATTTGGTTGCTTCCTGTGTTGATGTTTTCTGGCTGCCAATAAGTTGGACAATTGTGCTCATTCATGCCCCTTTCATACTCTTGTGACCATGGACCTATTTTCCTTGTTGCTAGGCATCTTGTAACAGTGATGAAAATGATTGACATGAATATGACTCATTAGTGATACTGAACTCTCTGGTCCAGAGGAACCATGGCTTAATTCTTTAAGGTTTTTTTTTTCTAGAAATTTCATGCTAACAGTAGACCCAAAGTTACCAAAAAGTTGTATGTGGAATATTCAGACAGTGTATCTGTTGTTTTAGAAATAAAGAACTTTGCAGCTTCCCACACTGATCCTCCCTCTGCCTTCACTACTGTATTTTAATAGATTGCAATATCATATAAAGAAGCAGAAAATGAGGGGAAAATGGAATGGAGGTGAAGATGTGTTAAAATCATTAAATTATACACTTAAAGAAATCAATTGATTTTTTAGTATACAAAGGAAACTTCAAAAAAGCACTGAAAAGGCTTGGCCAACTGTGCAGCTGCTCATGGGAGTTGGTATTTGTCATATCTCCTGTGATGTATCTATTAATAGTAGTGGTTTTATTACAGATGAATAAGACATCAATATATGCATGAAGGGATAACACTGAGTTGCCCCAGGAGAAAGAAATCAGGTAAAATTCATTGGATCTATTGATGAGGAGATTTTCTTTTTTCTCATAGCTGAGTTGGCAGGAAATTGGACAGATTGGGTTGTACCCCAGTAAGTGTAACACACAGTAGAATGTGGGGGGTTGTGTGGCTATAGGATATATTCACATCATTTCACCTATTATTGAGTATCCATGCTGATGAAAGAACTTATCCTTCACTTATGCCATGCATGGAAGTGGGTCTATGAAGGGGAAGAGAGGAGGAAATGCTGTTCAGTAATGTTTGGGTAGGTTGTGGAGTCAGTAAAATATTCCTGTGATGGGACTTTATTTTTTCCCAATCTTGACAATCAATGGATACCTGAGAAGAGAGAGCAATTGAAGATCTGTCTATATTCACTTGGTTATTAGGTAAGTCTATAGGATATTTTCTTGGGTAATGATTGATGTGGGAGGGCCCACCACTGTGGCTAAGCTCAACAGTAGTCATTTTAATTGGGAGCCTTTTAGACTGTACTAAAATAATAAAAGCTGATCAAGCCATAGAAAATTGGTAGTTTGAATAAGAAAGTTCTCTATAGACACATATATATGAATACTTAGTCACTGGGAACTGGCAGTGAGCTTAAAGATTAGAAGGAATAAGAGAAGGTGTGGTTTCATTGGAGGAAGTGGGTGTGTCGACAAGGATGGGTTTGAGTTTTCAAGAAGCCAAAGCAATGGCAGAATCTCTCTCTTTGCTTAAGGATCAATAGTTCTCTATTGCTCCAGTGATGGGATCCCTCCCTTGGTGAATGACCAAACTTCTGAATATGTAAGCAAGCCTCTAGTTAAATGTTTTGTTTTCTAATAGTTGCCTTATCCATGGTATCTCTTCACATCAATAAAAGAGTGACTAAGACAGTGGCAAGCCAATAAGCAGTTTTTTGCTGTTACTGATAAAACTTCCTGTTTTCTCTTCCTCGGTGATAGACTATAACCCTTCTATTTCCAAGTTATTTTTGATTGTAGTATTCTACATAGTGAGAAAGAAGCAAACTAGAACAATTACATCTCAGGTAGGTACACGAGTATATCTTACCTTTAAATAAAAATAAAATGTCTACACATTATTATTTGTGGTTTTAAGATAAGTGGCATTGGCACTGTTAGACATTTTTCCTATGAATGTCTTACTATGTTTATTGTTGTAAGGATCCACCATGTCCAAAGAGCAAATTCCATAGCAAAGGTTTTATTCAGCTTATACTTCCACATTGTTGTTAATTATCAAAGAAGTTGGGACAGAAACTGAAACAATAAAGGATCCTGGAGCCAGGAGCTTATTCAGAGGCTATGGTGTGGTGATGCTTATTGTCTTGCTCCTCTAGTCTTGCTTAGCTTGCTTTCTTAAAGAACCCAGGACTACTAATACAAGGATGTCAACACCCACAATGGAGTGGGTGCTCTCCCACCAATTATGAAATTTCCTAACAGCTGGATCTTGTGGAGGCATCTTCTCCACTGAGGCTCCTCCTCTTTGAAGAAGCTAGATCTTGTCAATTGCTATGAAAACAGTGTGGCATTCTAAATATATTTTGTCTATGAGGAGGTGTGGCCTTGTAGGAATATGTCTGGCCTTGCTGGAGGAAGCATATCATTTTGGGGCTTTAAAGCTCTACCAGTGTGGAAGAGACCCTCCCTGCATGCAGAATACATAGTGTTTCCTGGAAGCATTTGGATGAAGATGCATAATTCTAAACTTCCTCTCCACCACCATGTCTGCATAGACAGTGCCATATTTTCTGCCTTGATGATCGTGGAGTGACTCTCTGAACGTGTAATTAAATGTAGAAAAGCACTAATGAAATGTTGTCTCTTATGAGTGGCCTTTGACATGGTGTCTTTTCACAGCAACTAATCCCTAAGAGAATCAGTTACTGCAGAAACTCTCCCAGATATTAAAATTAATCAACAATAGAGATTATTATCAAATGCTGAAGCATACAAACTTATTCTAGAGAGGAAAATTGTAATGACTGAGTCCATGGCATTCCTGCCTCAAAAAAAAAAACTCTCAGAGTATAGATGGAACCCAGGCAGACCTCCATGAAGTACATGCGCTCCTCAGGAAGTGACCCACACATTGGGCAAATTCATCACATTTGAAACCCATGTCAACTGGCGTAGAAAAGAGGTAAGCATATATGCATTGGTTACACCTTCAGTGTTTTCTAAGAATGAGGTCACATATAAGTAAAAGACTAGAATTTCCAGGCTATAGACAGGCTGAAGTTATACATAGGTATGTAGGGGGTCATGTGTTTAGAGGAGAGCTAGGTGGAACAGGCCACTGTGGGGCTTTTTATGGTTATCTGGGGATCTCATTGGAGACCTGCCAAAGATCACCGCGATTCATCACAGGGAAAGAGTGCTCACGGAAGGAACTCAGGATCCATTCCAACCCAAAATTATCTCACAGCATATTCATTTTCTGTTTTACTTGACTTTTGGAACTGATTACACAAAATCAAGGTTTCTGTGATGATTTAGGGAGTTTCATAAATATAAACATTCACTAGTCTAGATGGCCTGTGTAAAAATGGACACACACACACACACACTCACAAACACACATACACAAACACACACACACACACATACATACACACACACACACACACACACACACACACACACACACACACACACACACACACACAAACACACCCATCTGTAATGACAGGCTGGCTATTTGTTAAGAAAACAAAGAAGCCAATGTGGATATGGCCCAAGTTTGACTATTTCCTTAAAATTTCTCTTCTTCCTGTGTCACCAGCTTAAATTTTTGAGAACTCCAACTTAGAATTCATTTGTCTCTCAGTGTCCTATACTCTTTGTGTGTCCCTTATTGCTTTTAATGGTCACCATCAATTAGAACTTTCTTATCTTCATCCTGGTCTGTTTTCTGCATGTGAATTTTGGATTTCTTAAAAAAGATATCTTTATGGGATTAGAGAGATGAATCAATGGCAACAAGCACTTTTGTACCACAAGAAAAATGGATTTGGTTTCTTGAATTCATATCCAATGGCAAATAATCACCTTTAATGTCAGCTCCAGGGGACCTGACAACGCATGTCTCTGTGTTCACCTGTACTCAAAAGCACATACCATATCCCCACCCACATAAGTAAAGATAATAAATCTTAAAATGTGAGACAGGTTTCTTTAAGTGTCATTATTCAAAGAAAACCTGATTTCTCTGATTTCTGAGTCTATTTCAATCAGTTTTCTGGGTTTCACGTTGTGCAACAAGGCCACATTTCTTTTAAATGTCCCACTTTCCCCAACTTTTTGTTTCTCCTTCAGTCTTCACATCAGAGGTTCTACCTATGTCCTGTCCTTCTCCCCTACTTCCTAAACATCCATCTTTATCTGCCATCCCTTCTTCTCCAAGTTCCATCTCCAATTCCTTATTCTGCATGCAGACCAGGGAAGCTGTTCATTTTAGCATGTATGATTTTAGGTGTATGTACTGTTCACCTCCTGAAATGAAACTTTCATCTTCATTTGATGTTCCTTCCACTGTAGGCCATCTCTTCCAACAAATTGTTCACTTACAGCATGTCATGTCACACATTTACATTTTTAGAACCAAACACATTTTATTGGCAAAGATACTGGGATTGTCAAAGACCCTTATGTAGCCAACACAGGAAAAAAAAACTATTTTTTTTCTTCCAGTCCTATATGTTTACGTTTCTGTACTTTATGATTTTTCAACTTCAAGAATCTTTGGCACCATAGTATAGACATAGATATGGATGTCACCATGAAACTTGATAAAGTACACGGAAGGACTGGCTAGAACTTGGTAAACAACCTTTCTGAACTTTTTGGAACCATCTTTTCTGGTGTACTGCACCCAGTTACCTATCAACACATCACTGTCATCTCCTGATCTCTCCTCAGCCAGAGGAGTGTCTGGAATCATGTGGAGGTTACCTTTCTTGTAGTCATCCAGGAGCTGATAAGCATAGAGAGCTGGATCCTTCTTGTAGGTAATGTAAAACAAATCCTTCATGATTGGCACCTGGGCTAGCACCACCCTCCTCCAGTTGACCTCAGAGCCATCTTTCCCCTCAAATTATTTTTGTACTGCTCTGCCAACCAGGGCTCTGGCGAGGTGGGCATTCCTCACCTGAGGAAATACTACTATGGGAGGCAAAACCTTAAGGTTTAAAATCCTGTCATCACTGTAGAGCTCCAGTCCGTAGATGCTGTCAATTCCATCATACTTCACCAAGTAAAGAGAAGGGTTTGTTGGCAGTTGACCTAGAACTAAGGCCTTCCATTGGGTGGCAGGCTCATTACCTTCCTTCCAACTGTGAGAAATTCTGCAGCCGACAATATTCCTCAGGGTGTTTGAAGAAGACTTCCTCCTCCTCTTCTTCATGAGGGATGACATGCTAAGCCTCTTCAAAGGTATTTTCTTCTACATGGCTGTAGCCTTGCTGTGGTATACCACACCAAAACCAGGCAGATGTCTTGTGGCTATCATTCTGTGTTCAAATATACTTACTTGCCCATTGCCTTGGATTGAAGATATTGCCTGTTTAAACCAGACACAATGCTGTTGCTACTCTCATATGTATGAGTTACTGAAAGGCAATGGGTGTAGGGTGGGAAAGAATGCAGGACCAAGGCTCTTCTCTAATGGAATTTTTGAGAAGGTCAAGAAGGCTATGCTAAACATGTTTGGGCTTCTAAACTTAATTTGATCAAAATAAGAAGTTCATAATCCAGCTATGGTGGCACACACATTTATTCCCAGCTTTCAGAAGGCTGGGTCAGGCAGATTTCTGACTTAGAGACCAGCCTGGTCTACAAAGTGTGTTCCAGGGCAGCCAGTGTTAGACAAAGGAAAAATTTCTCCAAATCAGCTACAACATTAACAACTAAAACAAAAAACCAACAAAAACAAAACAAAACAAACAAACAAAAAACAAAAAAGGAAAACAAACAAAACAAAAGGAAACAAACAATCAAGTCAGAAGTTAATAGGAGATGGTAGTAACCCAAGTCTTTAATCCTAGTACTCAAGAGGCAGAGGGAGACAAACCTTAGTGAGATAAAGGCTAGTCTATTCTACAAAGTGATTTTCCTAACAGCCAAAGCTACACACAAACACACTCAAAGTAAAATTAAACACCCATCGAAAGAACAAACAAACAAACAAAACAATAACAACAACAACAACAACAAACAAATAAATAAGGGAAACAAGGAAATTATCAAAGGGAAATTAACAAGTAATTCTCGAGAGTTCAGAATAACATACTCAGATGAATATGTCTTCAGCCCTGAGCTAATTTGCCTCTGCTGAAGAACATCTCCTTGCATGTTTATGTCAATGTGGAAGTTGGTATGCCTTTTACCCAAAATGATCAAGGAGAGAACAGAATAAAGAAAATGAGCCAGAGTTGTCACCTACCCTCTCTTGTACCTGCAAGCTGTGAAATAGGTGGCAATATTCACAAATATCCCAGGGACACAGCACACCACTGGCCTTCTGTATTGTGTTACCTGACCCAGCCTCAGGATTATTTGGTGATTATTTTCCACTGCAACTCCGGCCTCAACAAGTCCAGGCAATATCAGCCATTTAGAAGTTACATCTTCTAAAATACATACGGACAATGAAGAGCTTTGACATTTTAATGGATTTTTGAAGGAGATATCGTTAGCAAGGATAATAAATTCAGGAGATCAACTAAACTGGATCAACCATGCCCCTGGCCCCAAACATGGGAGAATTTAGAATGTCCAGTTACTCAGTGTGGGAGGGAAAACTTTCAGCTTTCTATAGCTATGATGGTCCCAGTTACTTCATAAATGTACTTACCCAAAGAAAATGTCTTAGTCGTCAAGATTCTGTCTTTTGATACAGACCAGGCCACAAAAGCTTGAGGAACAAGTTGGGGTTCAGGAGCTGGCCTGCATTTCACACACCACTGGGAAAATAGTGGACACACCGTCTAGGGATTCTAGTGTCTCTAAGTGGAATAGATGTGCAATCTATGGCCAGTGCTCTGTGACATCACCTAGTTCAGCTTGCATCATAGAACCCCACTCATGCTGGTTCCTTCCCTAATTACACTCAGAAACATTAACCATCTAGGCTTTACCTTTTCATATGGCCTCCTAGAAATCCAAAATGAAATCCCTACAGAAATGCCCTGATGACTTGAGTCACATTGTGCCCAAGTAAATCACTCTTGTATTGTTTATATTTTTTGGTGGTTGGGTTTCTGTTTATTGGTTTGTTGATTGCTTTGTTTTGCTTTTTTTTTATTTTCCTCCTGTGAAAGCCTTCAGTTTCTGATTCACCAACATCCTTGGTGGTTATTTTCCCTGTTCCAAACTTTCCCTGGTTATCTTTAAACTGTTCTTAGTGTCAGAAATGGTGCCAGACTCTTTGAGGCAGCACACTGGATAGCACATCAAAATTCTGTTTATGAAAACCCAAAGGTAGAGCAATTACTATTTTATTCAAACAAAGCAGGAATTTTACAGTGTTAAGTACCTTGTATTGAAGCCAGTTGCAACCTTGAATCATGGATTCTTTGTAAAATGAGAAGACAATCTAGCTCTTGGTCCTGCCTTCAAAGTTGTGATAAAGTTAAACAAACCCAATATCAACTAGTTCTGTTTTAAAGGCCTTTAAACTTTTTCAGTATTTCTGGTTACAAGTAATTTCATAGATTAAATGCAGTAAAACAGGATGAAATAGATTTGATAATTTTACTTTTGAAATATGGGTAGACAAAATATTGAACGCTGGTAAGTATGGAATTTACTTACAAATTAGCGGGCACTTTAATTTTTCATGCCATATAGATCTTCAGTTCTTCCAGAAACATCAATTTCTGGCCCTTCCATGTTCCAAACCACACTTTGTATATCCTTTTCATAGATGATGACATTACCCATAGTGGGCTAGACCCTTCAACAACAGCCATCCAAGAAATATCCTTCCTTACAGGTGTGGCAACTGGCCAATGTGATGGAGGCAGTTCTTTATCTGAGGTTCTATATTCCCAGGTTGAGTTAACTAAAAAAAAAAAAAAATGCAAGAAGGACCATTTCACATCCATATCATAAATGTTGATTTTCTTACTGTGTGCAATAAACATGCGATGGATTAATACTAGATGTCAACCACTGGATGGATGGCTTAAAACATAAGAAAGAGAGAGAGAGAGTGACAGAGAGAGAGAAAGAGGGGAGAGAGAGAGAGAGAGAGAGACAGAGACAGAGAGACAGAGAGACAGAGAGACAGACAGAGAGACAGAGAGACAGAGAGAGAGAAAGAGGAGAAAGAGAGAGAGAGAGAGAGAGAGAGAGAAAGAATGAGAGAGTGTTTTTGATTTGTCAAAGGGTGTTTGATATTTCAAGCCCAGTGCCAAATCACTTTTAATGAAAACACAAATCCTAATTCTTTCTAAACATCCCACCACCTGGAAAACTAACTCCTTTGAATATTTGATCTTCTGTGAGCCACAATTATTCAAACTAATAAAGTATGTAAAAGAAATTGAAATCAAGTAATAATTGTCCATGCCACTTTTTGGAATATTCTATATCATTACTTTTCTTTTCTTAGAGGTTAGGGTTATTTGCATAACAAGAGACTAATCAGTCATCATTGTCACATCAGCCAAAGGCATCCTAACCCTGCCACATTTCTACTTGATTAATCACATTAGCATTACTTATTTGTATGGAAACATATCCCTTCATCCTGATTTAGTTAAAAGCATGGGAACTGTCGATGTGCAATTAATTTTGTTCATAATGGGATAAAACAGAAGCCTACAGGATTGTTCCTGGGAGCTGAAGATTTTCCTTCCATTTAGTAAAATGTTATAAATATTATTTTAACACAAGCCTAAATTCGTGAAAAAGCTTTGTTTTCATATTTTAATTATTTACAGGTCGTTCTTTGCCATATAAAAAAAGGTAGAGAAGGAAAGCTGTTTTGGAATCACTGACACACACACTTAACTGAGGTCTCTTTGCATAGTAACAAGATATACCCATCTGCTATATCTGGGGAGTTTGCTTCAGGAACTGTAATGATATAAAGTCCTCAGGACTCTAGGCTAAGATAACAAAACACTGCATATAAGCTATGCAAGATAAGCTCTTGTATATTTTAATTATATTCATGTGTTTCTGCACACAGATATGTACAGGTAAGTTCAGAGGCTAGGGAAGGGTATAGTATGATTTGCTCCATCACTCCGTAATTTATCTGCTTTTGATAGGGTTTCCTACTGAGCTAATAGTGAGGCTGGCTTTCAGGAAGTCATATTCATCTTCCTGTCTCTGCCCCTCCCAAAATCCTAAGCACTGGTGTTGTAAGTAAATGAACACACACATGAATTTACCCCTGGGCCATCACCTCTGATCCTTCTTTATTTTAAATAATCTCTGGATTACTTTTGCCCTTAATGTAATGAAACTGCTATACAAGGGTTTGTTATTTAGGAAATGAAAATATAAGTCGTCTGTATAGGTTCAGTACAGATATTGTATATTAAGAACTACATTCATTAATAACTTGAGAAATTCATACAATGTATTTTGATGGAATTTACTTTCCAGTTCTCTTAATAACTCCTCCCGGACCAAAACGAGATCCATTTCCACCTTAATCCTCCTTCCAACTTCACGTCTCCTTTTCTCCCTTTTGATAAAACCCATTCAAATCAATTGTGTTGCCCATAAAATCTTGGACATGGAGCTACCAGTAGTGCCTGTCCAACCTATAACCTTCAAAGGGCATACCTTTGATGAAAACTGACTCTCCATCTTTCATTAACTGTCCATACCTTCTCAAATGGGGATGATGTATAGTGAGAACCTACCACTCATTGATGGAAGTCAGACTGGCCTGATTTTGTGCAGATAGAGACATACAGTTTCTCAATGACCTCTCTGCCTTACAAGATTTCCACTATCTCTTCATTGAGGGATCCTAAGACTCAGCTCCTCTACTTCTTGCCTCTTTCTGTGAGTATGTGTGTGTGTACAAGTGTGTCTATATTATAGATGTCTCATTTTACATCCAAGTCAACACATAGTGGTTTTTGCAATAAACGGCTGGCATTATTTCACATTAGGCAATATGCCTTGATGTAGATGGTGGGACTAAATACCACACTGAAAGTGGAGATGGCTAGAAATCATCACAGTTCTTTGTAGTATAGGTGAAATTTACACTTTTGACCTAAACTTCTGGGTCCACCCTATGGCTTTAAGCTGGAAGGATAGGGGATCAAGACCCTTAACTTGCATTGCATTTTCCTTCTTCTTGAACTCATATTAAAAAAAAAAAAAAGCTCATGGATGTGATGATTCTGTAGGCCTGGACGTTCTTCTTTTGTAACTGCTAGACAGAGATACCCTTAAAGAGACAGATAGATCCTATCACTTTTTTTGTAACATAAAGAATTCTGTGGTGAAATGGGTTTGCAATGTGAGTCGTCGGTCTTTGATGAAGATTTTGTTCCGAAGTACAATGTTCAAAGGTAGAACAATATACACAATCTGAAAAGTGATTGGACCCTGAGGGCTATAATCAATGAGTTAATTGATTGATGGGTGTGCATGGAAGGGGTGAGGCACTTGTAAAGGAACATGGTCATTGGGAACATGTCTTGGAAGGTATTTATTGTCTTTGGTCGCTTCCTGTGTTGATGCTTACTGGCTGCTAATAAGTTGGACAACTGTGCTCCTTGATGCCTCTTTCATACTCTTGTGACCATGGACCTGTTTTCCTTGCTGCTAAGGCACATTGTAACAGTGATGAAAATGATTTACATGAATGTTTTTCACTAGTGATACTGACTTGTCTGGTCCAGAGTAACCATGGCTTAATTATTTAAGCTTTTTTCTGGAAGAATCATGCTAACATTAGACACAAAGTTACCAAGCAGTTGTACCTGGAAGATTCTGGCAGTGTATCTGTTGTCTGAGAAATAAAGAAATTTGCTGCTTCACACACTGGTCCTTTCGCTGTATTCACTACTATATTTTAATAGATTGCAATATCATATGAAGTAGCAGAAAATGAGGGGAAAATGGAACGGAGGTGAAAATGTGTTAAAATCATTAAATTACACACTTAAAAATAAAGGAATCAATGGATTTTTTTAGTATAGAAAGGATACTTCAAAAAAGCTGCTGAAAAGACTTGTCCAACTCATGGGAGATGGTATTTGTCATACCTCCTGTGATGTAGCTGTTAATAGTAGTGGGTTTATTACAGATGAATCAGACACCAATATAAGCATTAAGGGATAACTCTCAGTTGTCTCAGGAGAAAGAAATCAGGTAAAATTCATTGGATTTCCTGATGAGGATTTTTTTTGTCATAGCTTTGGTGGCAGGATATTGGACAGATTGGCAAGTCCCCCAATAAGTGTAACACACAGTAGAATGTGGGGGTTGTGATGCTATAGGAAATATTAAGTTCATGTCACATATTATTGAGTATCCTTGCTGATGGAGGTAGTCACCCTTCACTTATGCCATACATGGAAGTGTGTCTATGCAGGGGCAGAATGCAGTAGATGGTGTTGAGTAATGTTTGTGTAGGTTATGGAGTAAGTTAAACATTACTGTGATGGAACATTATTTTTTTTCCCAATCTTGACAATCTACAATTACCTGAGAAGAGAGAACAATTGAACATCTGTCTCCAAGTACTTAGTCATTAGGTAAGTCTATGGGTTATTTTCTAGTCTAATGATTGGTGTGGAAGGGCCCATCACTGTGGCTAAGCTCATAAGTAGTCCTTAATAAATGGGAGCCCTTTAGATTGTATTTAAAAAAATAGCTGATCGAGCCATGGGAAAAGTGGTGGTTTGAATAATAAATCCCCTATAGACACATATATATGAATATTTCATTACCAGGAAGTGGCAGTGAGTTTAAAGATTAGAAGGAGTACGAGAAGGTGTGGCTTCATTGGAGGATAGGTGTGTCAACAAGGATGGGTTTGAGTTTTCAAGAAGCCAATACAATGGCAGAATCTCTCTTTTTGCCTAAGGGGTACCTCCGTGATGATTGACCAATCTTCTGAAAATGTAACAAAGCCTCCAATTAAATGCTTTGTTTTCTAATAGTTGCCATAACGATGGTCAGGTGATTATGTTAGCCTCGTTCAGCAGACCTCGGAGACTAGTTTTCTCCTGAGTTTCAGTGTTCAGAGTACTCTCTGCAGGCAAGATCTCCTCTTGCAGAGAAGGGTCCCAGATATCTGGTGTTCGAACCTTCCTCCTGGCAGATGTTGTAATCCACTCACTAGAGGTACTAAGATCCCATGGAGAGTCCAGTGGGGACCTTTGGGGTGTCCACAGACTCGGCCCCCAAGGTGCCTGGTGCTGTAATGGATTGGAAGGGACTTGTGACCCTGGTCAGGCTGGTTTATCTGCTTCCCTAATGAATGCAGTCTCAGGTCCTGCATGATAGGATTGGAGCAGAAGTTGTTTTCCATTCACCAAAGGTCTTAAGAATTTGTGGATGTTTCTGTGAGGACCTTGGGGCTGTCGTCAGACTCTGTCCAAGAAGTTGCCCAGGTGCTGGCACAGACCAGAGAGACTTGTGACCATTGTCAGGCCAGTTTTTCTGCTTACCTAATTAATGCAGTCTCAGATCCTGTGAGATTGGATTGGAGCAGAGGTTGTGTTCCATTCACCAGAGGTCTTATGATCCTATTGAGGATCTTTTGGGGACCTTAAGGGTGTCTGCAGACTCAGAGCCCAATATAACCTGGTGCTGGCTTTTCACTCTCTCTCTTATGGTACACTTTCTCTGACTCCTTAAACAGATGTTGTAAAGATAATGTTTTCAGACTCTCTAGACGCTGTAACCTTTTCCTAATGTTAGAAGAATACTGCCCAATGGAAGCCATGACACCTGTCACCTGCTGGCACGCCGAAGTAGGGTCAAAGGTAGTGTAACACATCTATACCTTTCAGAGGTATTCTAAAAACACTGCTGGGGGCTCCTTTTTCTCTTGTAGGATCTCTCTTACCTTGGCCAAATTGGTGGGGCACCTGCCAGCTCCTTTCAGTCCTATTATCAGAGCCCAGCAGACAATTGTCAATTGCTCCATATGGTCAGTCCTGTCAGGACATGTCAGAGGGAAAGCTGCATCCATTTCATTCAGAAGTTTTATTGGTAGTCAATTGGCCCCCAGCATGCTCTTTCTTTCCTCTCAGAATCCTCTCCTTTTCCTCTGTGGTGAAAGAATCTGTAGCTTCTGACAGTCATCCCAAGTAGGCTGAAGAGAGAATATGCGAGATTCCATTAGATTAGCAGGCTAGAGGGGTTTTCAAAGAAGAGGGGTGTGATTTGCCTTCCAGTTATAGAGGTCAGAGGAGGAAAAGGGCCATTACTGAAGGGTCAGCAGTTATCTGGGGCCTGCTGGAGGAGGGTCATAAGTACATAAAGGCAGTGCAATGGTTGTATCTGGTCACTCTGGGCTTCGAGCTCGCTGGCCTTGGGCTTTAGCAACTGGTCCCTCCCCAAATATCTAGTGGCACCCTGTTGAGAGTTCTTGGAGGGGACCAGTTGGGAATATGGGGGTGGGGTGCTATGCCATTTTGGAGGTTCTTCTAACTCTGGATAGATCTTGGGAGAAACCGAGGGCTGCAGTTCAACCTGTGCCAGTTTTAACTTTTTTTTTCCCCTCTGGGTGGCAGAGTGCCAGGACTGGGGAGCCTGGATTATTCTTTTGAACCCAAGGCTTTAAACAGGATGGGAGAGGGGGGATCCCGTGCTAAATTTTTCTAGATGAGAATGTAGGGCACATAATCTGGCTGAGACCCTGGTCCCCTCTGTAAAACAACTTTAAGAGCTGAAAACAGAACCAAAGAGTGCCCTCTAGTGGCCAACTATCATCAAAGCTGGCCATTCTGTAGAGCAGAAAGTTCTCTAAAATCTATTTCAGACATCCACAGAGAGAATGTGAGTGTTAGTCTTACTTTCAGTCCAGTGATCAAGGGTCAGTCCAAGGGGCATGCTAATAGTCGGTCCCATCATCAGAGTCACATACAGGAAAAAAAAATGTATACACAAAAACGATTACAATAACCAAGACCAGGCCCAATAAGATGGCCGAGAGAGCACACTCTCACTTGGCACACTGATAGGAGATCTCCAGGTATCCCCGGAAGTCCCTCAGAACTCCTGGAATGTCCCACAGGGTGGCAGCCGGTTTCTCCTGACATGTCTGTCAGTAACCCTTTTCCATCTGAAAAAGGGAGTTCGTTGCTCTCACAAGCATTTACAACTGCAAACGGAGAATAGTGAATTCAAACAGAGATGGCACAAAAAGATAGAGACAAAGATAGAGGAAAGTTATAGAAAAAGATAGAGACAAAGATACAGACAAAGATAGAATCCTACCTCCAAGCAGGGTCTCTGAGAATTGGGGTAGGCCACAAATCATGGTGGAGATTCCCCAAATGTAAGACCTCAGAAGCTGGGCCTCCTCTCAAGTCCTGGAATGAGCTGGCCAGCACCCCAATGACCCAAGAGAAAACCACAACTGACGCAAACTGCAAGAGGTTTTACTATTACCTGGCTGAGGACAAAGTCACTCTGCCTAGCAGGGCAGGGGAGTTTGACACCGAGCTGTGACAGTAAGGGGCTTTTAACAGCTAGCTGAGGAATTGGGAGGAGTTGGGAGGAGAGTTGGGAGGAGTTGAGAAATGTTGGCAGGGGAGTTCTTCTCTTCCTGGTGTTCGTGGTGAAATTTACAAGGCAGAAGTGGGGCGTGAGTCCTTTCTAAATTTTTATCTCCTTGTCCTTGGCACAGGAAGGCAGTCATCTCTGGTTGAAAAGTATAGAAACAAAAAGCCTTTTTGCTGGCTATAGAGAACAAAGAGCTTCTTCTTAGCTGTATTTTCAGAGATCAGAGAAAACAAGCTTGGGGAACGTCTAGGGGATTTACCTTCCTGCGAGATACACTTTAAGTTGGAGTCTCACCGTAGGACATTTTTTCTACCACACACAAAACTTTACACAGAAAATTATTTTAATTATTTTTAATAAATATATAACATTTGATTTGAACCAAATGTCATATCCATATAAAATACATGCTGGAATTCCAAAAAAAAAAAAACTTGTAATATTTACTTTAAACAATTCATACATTTACACCTCACAGCACTTCTTCATAACTGTACTACCATTGCTGAGATCCTTCTTCTTCCCAAATGGTCCTTCTCTTATTTTTATAATGGTTCTCCTTTTCTTTATGTGTATATCTGGGAACATCTCATGCAGGTGGTTGTATTGTACTAGTTGCTATATTTTTGTGATCACAAGGTCTAAAGGACCACAATCTGGTCTTGAACTACACATATAAGAGCATCTGACTCTGAATTACTCATTTTCCTGAATCTACTTCTCCAGTTAAGGGATCACAAACACGACTTTTGAAGTACTCTATTGAAATGGGAAAAAATTGAAAATATTACACCGTATCTTCATCTGTTTCTTCCTGAGATGATATATTTTCATCTTTGTCAAATGCTGGGCTCTGTACTATATAGACAAAGAAAATGGAAACATAATATGCTATATTAATAAAAGGGAATAAAGTATTAATGATTTGAATTTCTCAGGAAATACTGCCCAGGTGAATTTTTGAAACAGCTTTTAGAAATGACATAATTACATACATGAAATCCGGTATAGGTATAGATGAGAAGTAAGGTTTCCAAATTATAGGGCTAGTGAATATTTTTACCAATATTATAGAAAAAAAATTCCCTAACTTAAAGAAAGTTATGCTCATGAATAAACAAGAAGACTACAGAACACCAAATTATTTGGACCAGAAAAAAAAATAATTTCTGCCATCATATAATAGTCAAAACACCAAATGCACAAAAAAAAAGAATATTAAAAGCAGTAAGGGAAAATGGTCAAGTAATATATAAAGCAAGATCTATCAGGATTACACATAACTTCTCCCCTGAGACTATGAAAGGAGAAAATCTCGGGCAGAAGTCATACAGAATGTAAGAGAGCAGAAATGCCAGCCAAGACTACTATATGAAGCAAAACTCTTTTAACATAGCTTGGGAAAACAAGGTATTCTGTGACAAAAAAGTATTTACACAATATCTTCCAATGCATCCAGCACACCAAACGAAAATAAAGGGACAATTTCAATATAAAGAGGGAAATTACACTCGAGAAAAAAGAAGAAATTAAAGTTGAAGGAAACCTAAAAGAAGATAGCTAAATGAACAAAATTCCAACTCTAATAACAAAAATAACAGGAAGCAACAAGGACTTTTCTTAGTATATCTTAATATCAGTGAACTCAGTTCACCAGTAAAAAGGCATAGAATAAAAAAATGGATGTGTAAGCAATATTCAGCATACCAAAAACAAACACCAAGGACAAAGTCAGACATTACCTCAGACTAAAAGGCTGGAAAAGAACTTTCCAAGCAAATGATCTGAAGAAATAAGCTGGAGCAGCCATTCTAATATCAAATAAAATTGACTTTCAACCAAAAGTTATTAAAATAGGCAAGGTGGGAAACGTCATATTCATTAAAGTTAATATTTACCAAGATGGACTCCCAAATCTAAACATTTATACTCCAAAGGCAATGACATCCACATTTATAAAAGAAACTTTAGTAAAGCTCAAAACTCATATTGTACCACACACGATAATATTGGAAGACTTCAACACCCCTCCCTCATTAATGGACAGATCCTGGAAACTACAACTAAAAAGATACACAGTGAAACTTGCAGAATTTATGAAGCAAATACATTTAGTTGATATCTATAGAACATTTTATCCTAAAACAAACGAATGTCCCTTCTTCTCAGGACTTCACGATGCCTTCTCCAAAATTGACCATACACTCAGTCACATAACATGCCTCAACAGATATAAAATTATTGAAATAATGTCATGCTTCCTATCAGATCACCACAGACTAACTTCAACAATAATATAAATAATTGAAAACCCACATACACGTGGAATGTGTACACCAATCTAGTCAGTGACAAAACAGTCAAGGAAAAAATATAGAACTAAATTAAAGACTTTTTAGAGTTTAATGAAAATGTAGCTACAACATACTGCAAGTTATGGAACACAATGAAAATAGCCCTAAGAGGGACACTCATAGCTTTCTCTGAATGCCTCTAAAAGAAACTGGAGAGAGGATATAGGAGTAGGTTGACATCACATCTTAACTCTATAGAACAAAAGGAAGCAAATTCACCCAAAAGGAGTTGAAGTCAGGAAATAATCAAGCTCAGTGCTAAAGTCAACCAAGTGGAAACAAAGGAACATTACAAAAATAATCAAACAAACTCGGAGCTTGTTCTTTGAGAAAATCAACAAGATAGATAAACCATTAGACAGACTAAATACAGAACACAAGAACAGTATCCAATATAGCAAAATCAGAAATGAAAAGGGAGAAATAACACCACAAATTTAGTAAATTTTAAATATCATCAGATCCTACTATTCAAGGCTGTACTCAACAAAACTTGAAAGTCTGGATAAAATGGACACTTATCTAGACAGATATCAGGTACCATATTCAAATCAGGATCAGAGAAACCCTGCAATTACTTCTACCACTGTGAGGAGCCACCCTCACGGTCACCAATACAAGATGGTGCTGACAAAACCATTGTCAACATTGCTCATGTTGAGTACGCTCAGGCGTCAGGGTATCTTTCCATTACCTGAGCCCTGCCACTCCAATGGCGTCATCAGGCTGATGGTGGGCAGACAATTCCGGTGATTCACGTCTCCAACCGTATTTCTAACCATACTTTGCAACCTATATAAGGGAGGGGTTTTCTGCTCTCTGGGTCTCCTGTCTTGAAGCTGTTCATCTATCTCTGGAGATGTATTAAAGCTTTACTGCAGAAAGATCTGAGTGTCCTGCATGCGTTCTAGCTGGCGAGATGGTAGTGCAGGTCATCTGGTGCCATAAACCCAGGATCAACATCGCTGGCATTGAGGAGAACCCCTGGAGACGGGGTGGACTCAGAATTGCAGGGAAAAGGTAAATTTGGAGAGGTATGTCTCATCGTGACCCTCTTATCCCTTTTGATTTCGGTCTTAATCTAGATGCACCCTAGGAAGGGGCAGTAGAAGCTCTAATCTTGGTTGCCCTGGCCCTCATTCTGTTTCTTACTCTGTCCATCGAGGCTGGTGCTGAAATTTGAGGTCCATCGAGGCTGGTGCTGAAAAATGAGGTGTTGTCAGTCCGATGTAGATAAGTGGCAACACTGAGGTATCTTCTAAGCCTTCCATAGATAAGGGAGCAGAGCCCTGTGTTTACTTTCGCTTTGCTTAAGGAGTACTATAAATGGGGTGTAGATCAGGAGCATGGCCTCCTCACAGTCAGTGATCACTGCATTACAGGCAGGTTGCCTCCAGTACGCTGCAGAACTTTGTTAAGGAAGTGGATCGCATTTCTCCCTGGTATTCTTGTTCGGGGTCTCTAACTGTAGCCTTATGTAGTAAGCTAGGAAGTGACCTTGACCTTAAGCATGAAGAGGGAGACTTACGCCTGGGCACCAAGGCATTTGGAAGCTGATATAAAACTGTCTAGAGGATGAAACCTGACAAACAGCCAATGTGGAGGGACAGGGAATACTAGAAGAGGTTCAGGACAGTATGTCAGAAACCTAACAGAATGAGAGAAAGGGAGCTCGAAAAAAGAAAGACATGTCTAAGAAAAAGGGTCCTCCCAGGGATTCAGAAGGAAGGGGAGAGAGAAAAGAGGGCAGTAAAACTGATCCCTCTACTAAGAAAAATCCTCACAGGTAATTCAACATTGCCTTGAAGCTTGGAGTGCTTGGGGACAAACCAAATTTCTTAGAACAGATAATGGACTGGCCTACACCTCTCAAAATTTTCAACAATTCTGTCTACAGAGGAATGTAACTTATTTAACTGGTTTGCCATACAGGGACAAGACATTGTGGAACGTGCCCACCACACTGTTAAAACTTACCTTATCAAACTGAAAGTGTGAATCGATGAGGCTCTGCCCTTAACACTCAGAGTGGCCATCTCCATGGTACTCTTTACTCTTAATTTTTTGAATATTGATGAGCAAGGCCACACTGCAGCTTATCGTCAATGTTCAGAACCAAACAGATCTAGAGAAATTATCAAATGGAAAGTTGTCTTAACCGGAAAATGTAGAGGCCCGCATCCTATATTAATAATATCCAAAGGAGTTATTTGTGTCTTTCCACAGGAAGAAGACAATCCCCTTTGGGTTCCAGAATGCCTCATCTGAAGTATCTCCCCTTCAGAAGATGTGGACAAAAGAGGGAATTCTGGAAACAACGATGGATACTGACCCTTCTACTGGAGATCATGGTTCCTAGTATATCGGGGGAATTGTGTTGGGGTATTATGTCTAACATTCTGCCCATGCCTGTCATGCACAGTGCACAAGTTTTTCCACATTTCTTTACTACTGATAGGGAGCTGGGACTTGCCTTTTTACCATTAGATGGACAAATTCAGGTTCTGATGGAAAACAGAACTTCTCCCTCAAAGGAAGCCTGTGCTTTGTAATGATCTCTGACTTGAAAGACCAACGCCAGTGTATATCCTTATAAAATCAATCAGCGGCCTGGTTGAAAGCAGCTGCTTGGGGAACCCACTCTGAAATAATAGCCAATGCCTTGATAATCCAAGGCAGGTGGCCTAGTCATAAATCCAGGAAAGCACTGCCCCAGCAACCCAGAATGGCACCCTTTTGTAAAGGAAGATCCTCGGAGGACTCCATGCTTCCTTGGACTGGGTGCCAGGCCAGAAAACCCTTTTGGGTGGTTGAAGGATTTTTTTTTCCTTTTCCCCATATGTAAGTGTAGAGATTAATGAAATCCTTGCTGGACGTGATTTTAACTTCATGGATCCTGATCGGGCAGATGATCAATGGGCCCTTTTGATCAATGGTTACTTTGTGGGGTTAATTAGAGCTGTACCGATCTTTCACCTATGGCCATGATTGAAGGTGGATATAGTGAAAAGGGCCAAATGGGTTTTGAGTGGTAGGGCACTTTGAGTGCTGGTTTGGGGTCATTCGATCGGTCCTCCTCTAATACTAAATATAAAGCATTTAAAAGGGTGAATTATACTGTCACCCCAATTTGTGTTTGGCCCCCTTTCTGTGGGTGGTAAGTAATAAAAGTTTAAATAATAATCAATTAGAGTTAGATTGCTTGCTTAATGAAAGTTTCTATACCCTGTGTTGGGATGCTACTAAGTATCCCTTTGCTTTGGTTACTCATGTGCCTAGATTTGTTCCAGTTCCTGTGGAAGCCTCTAGAATTTAAGCTTATTTAGAGAAAAGAGAAATTTTGGAATCTCTGCTATTATAGTTGGCTTGGTAGCAACAGCAGCAGTAGCTGCCTCTGTCACTGTTTCGGCCCTTGCCTTGTCTGCTACGGTTCAGACAACGCAAACTATAAAATGACCTTTAGGCAAGAGTGACATTGGCCCTGAACAGGCAGGCCATGGCCAACTCCCAGATACAGAGAGGCCTCATGTTGGTAAACCAACGGATCGATCTGGTCCAAGAGCAGGTGTATATTCTTTCGCAAATGCCTCAGCTGGGTTGCAAACATAAGCTGCCTAGCGTCTGTATCACCTTACTACAATTTCAGAATTTTACAAGAGCAGCTAACCTGTAAAAGGCCTTGTCTTGTTATTTGTTACAGAATTGGACCATAGAATTTGAACAGACACTCCGGGAGCTGAGGATCACCATCTTATAAGTCGATTCGACATGTCTTGACCTGTCATTGATGGAAGGATTTTCTACCTGGATTTCCGCAGCATTCTCCTACTTCAAGCAATGGATGGGGGTGGGTTTGTTTGGAGTGGCTGTGTACAGTGGAGTACTGCTCCTACTATGGATGATCTGCAAACTTAAATCCAAAACAAGGAGGGACAGGATGGTAGTAACCCAGGCACTTGTTGCTTTGGAGCAGGGTGTCTCCCCCAATATATGAATATCGATGATGCTCAAGCAATAAGGTTGCTGGCCATCCAGCTCCACAAAACCCTGAGGCGAGTCTTGCTGCATGGGTTGGAGCGGATGTGCTTTAACAGCCCAGGAGAGTTTTGGGGCTAAGCACTGAACTGGAATGGCGTTGTGGTCTAATTTGAGCTTCTTTCTGGGAGATATGTCATCTTTCAAGAAGGTTGAGTGTCCTAGTGTCCTTCCCCCAGGAAGGACAAGATGGTGCTCACAACACCATTGTCACTATTGCTCGTGGTGAGTGTGCACAGGCATCGGGGTATCTTTCCATTACCTGAGCCCTGTCTCTCCAATGGCGTCATCAGGCTGATGGTGGGCAGACAATTCCGGTGATTCACGTCTCAAACCATACTTCTAACTGTACTTCACAGCCTATATAAGGGAGGGGTTTTCTGCTCTTTGGGTCTCCTGTCCTGAAGCTGATCATCTATCTCTTGAGATGCATTAAAGCTTTACTGCAGAAGGATCTGAGTGTCCTGTTGGCATTCTTTCTGGCAAGACTCTAGTGTGGGTCATAACACCCCTAAAGAATTAGAAGCAATCGTTAATAGTCTCCCAACCAAAAATAAGCCCAGGGTCTGATGGGTTTAGTTCAGAATTCTATCAGATATTCATGGAGACCTAATACCAATACTCCTCAAACTTTTATGCAAATTTAAAAGAGAAGGAACACTATTTAATATGTTCTATGAAGCAAGATTACGACTATACAAAAAATAATGAAGAAAGGAAACTTTATTCCAATTTCCATTATGAATATCGATGCAAAAATCCTAAATAAAATCCTTTCAAAACGAGTCTGAGAATACATCAAAAGGATAATCCATCATGACCTAGTTTGCCTCCTTCTTATGATTCAGGGAGAGTTTAATATCGAAAATCCATCAATTAAATCCATTATAGAAAAACAAAAACAAAAACAAAACAAAAAACTCAACTACAAAAACCACATGATTATTCGATTAGATGCTGAGCAAATAGTTGGATAAATACAATGCCCATTCATAATAAGTCCAGGAAAGACCAGGAATTCAAGGCATACACCTAAAAAAAAGAAGAAGAAGAAGAAGAAAAGAAAAGAAAAGAAAAGAAACGAAACGAAACGAAACGAAACGAAAAGAAAAGAAAAGAAAAGAAAAGAAAAGAAAAGAAAAGAAAAGAAAAGAAAAGAAAAGAAAGCCCAGGATTTAACTTTAATCTAAATGGTCAGAAACCGGAAGGAATCCCACTAAAATCTGGGACTGGACAAGGCTGCCCACTTTCTCCCTACCTATTCAATAGAGTACTTGAAATACTAGCAAGAGCAATTATACAAAAAAAAAAAAAGAGAACAAATGAATACAAATTGGAAAGGAAGAAGTCAAAATTTCTCTATTTCCAGAAGATATGATAGCATGTATCTCTGACCCCAAAAATTACAACAGAGAAAACCTAATCCTGATACACATTTTCAGCTTAGGAGCTGAATTTAGAATTAATTTGAACATAACAGTGGAATTTCTCTGCAGAAAAGACAAATAGTATGTGAAAGAAATTAGGGAAAAACGGGCTTCATAGTAGTCACAAATAATATAAAATTCCTTGGTGTGACTCTGAGAAAGAGAAATATATGTATGATAAACACTTCAAGTTTCTTCAAGAAAGAAATCAAAGATTTCTGAAGATGGTAAAATCTCCCATGCTAATGATTTGGCAGGATTAATATAGTAAAAATGGCTATCTTTCAAAAAGCAATCTGATATTCACTGCAATCACCATCAAAACTCCAACTCATTTCTTCACTGAGGTAGAAAGGGCAATTTGCAAGTTCATCTTGAAAAAAAAAACCTACTGTCTTAGTCAGGGTTTCTATTCCTGCACAAACATCATGACCAAGAAGCAAGTTGGGGAGGAAAGGGTTTATTCGGCTTACACTTCCATACTGCTGTTCATCACCAAGGAAGTCAGGACTGAAACTCAAGTAGGTCAGGAAGCAAGAGCTGATGCAGAGGCCATGGAGGGATGTTCTTTACTGGCTTGCCTCACCTGGCTTGCTCAGCCTGCTTTCTTATAGAACCAAGACTACCAGCCCTGAGATGGTCCCACCCACAAGGGGCCTTTCCCCCTTTTCACTAATTGAGAAAAGGCCTTACAGTTGGATCTCATGGAGGCATTTCCTCAACTGAAGCTCCTTTCTCTGTGATAACTCCAGCTGTGTCAAGTTGACACAAAACTAGCCAGTACACCTACTATATCCAAAACTATACTCAACAATAGAAGAATGTCTTTTGTAATCACCATGCCTGACCTCAAGCTGTTCTACAGAGCAATTATGATAAAAACTTCATGGTACAGGAATAGTGTTAGACAGGTAGATAAATGGAACAGAACTGAAGACAGAGAAATGAACCCAAACTCATGTGGTCACTTGATCTTTTACAAAGGAGATAAAGCCACCCAGTGGGAAGAAAATGGCTTTTTCAAAAAATGGTGCTGGCTCAACTGGCAGTTAGCATATTGAAGAAAGCAAATTGATCTGTTCTCATCTCCTTGTACAATGCTCAAGTCTAATTGGATCAAGGAACTGCACATAAAACCAGAGACACTGAAACATATAGAGGAGAAAGTGTGGAAGAGCCTCGAAGAGAAGGTTAAATGGGGAATATTCCTGAACAAAACAGCAATGGCTGTTATTATAAGATTAAAAATAGACAAATGGGACCTCAAAAATTGCAAAACTTCTGTAAGGAAAGGGGCACTATCATTAGAACAAAACGGGAAAAAGTCTTTATCAATGCTAAATCAGATAAGGGACTAATATTCAATATATACAAAGAACTCAAGAAGCTGGATTCCAGAAAATCAGATAACACTATTTTAAAAAATGGGGACAGTTATAAACAAAGAATTCTAAATTAAGAAACACTGAATGGCTGAGAAGCACCTCATAAATGTTCAAAATCCTTAATCATCAGGGAACAGAAAGTCAAAATAACCCTAAGATTCCACCTCACAGAGTCAGAATGGCTAAGACCTAAAACTCAGATGACAATAGTTGCTGGTGGGTATGTGGTGAAGTAGGAACACTCCTCCATTGCTTGTGGAATTGCAAGTTGGTACTACCACTCTGGAAAGCAGATGGGGTTTCCTCGGAAAAGTGGTAATAGTTCTACTGAAGATCCAGCAATAGTCCTCCTGGGCATATATCCAGAAGATATTCCAACTTGTAATAAGGATACATGCATCACTATGTTCATAGCATCCTTATTTATAACAGCAAGAAGCTGAAAATAAACCTGATGCCTGTCTTCAGAGGAATGAATACAGAAAATATAGTACATTTACATAATGAAATACTACATCACTATTAAAATCAATGAATTCATGAAATTCTTAGACACATGGATGGATCTGGATGATATGTTCCTAAGTGAGATAACTCAATCACAAAAGAAAGCACATGATATATACTCACTGATAAGTGGATATTATCCTTGAAGCTCAGAAAAAACAAGGTAAATTTTACAAAACCCATGAAACTCAACAAGAAGGAAGACCAAAGTGTGGATATGTTGTTCCTTCTTAGAATTGGGAACAAAAGACCCATGGAAAGAGTTACAGAGAAAAAGTTTGGAACTGAGACTGAAGGAATCCAGAGACTGCTTCATTCTGTGATCCATACCATAAACAACCACCAAACCCAGATACTGTTGAAGGGCCAAACAAGAGCTTAGGGACAGGAGACTGATATAGTTGTCTCCTGAGACGATCTGCCATTTCCTGACAAATACAGAAGTGGATGCTCAAAGAAATCCATTGGACTGAGCACAGGGTCCCTAATTATGGAGCTAGAGAAAGTACACAAGGAACATTCTACGAGGAAAAACAACTAACAAGTACTCCCAGAGTTCCCTAATTAAATTTCCAATCAAAGTAAACATAAGTTGTGACTTATGCCTACAGCTCCATATGTAGCAGAGGATGGACTAGTATGTCATCAATGGGAGGAGAGACACTTGTTCTTGTAAAGTTCTTATGACCAAGTTTTGGGAATGCCTGGGCCAGGAATTGGGAGTAGGTGTGTTGGAGAGCAGGGATAGAGTGGAGAGGACTGGGATTTTTGTAGGGGAAAATAGAAAATGGAATAACATTTGAAATGTAAAAAAAAAGAAAAAAAGAAAATAAATAATAAAAAAGAATGAAATAAATTATTTGTAATGTTCTTGAAATAAATTCAAGTTTTGCAAACATATTATTGGAACAATGTTCAGGTATTTTCCGGTGGCAAAATCATAACAAGTTATTTTTATCAACATATTGTGACTACAGTGTCAAGAGTAGTTATATGTGTTGCTAAAACTCGTGTATAGGAATATGTAGATATAGGTAAAATTTCAAATGAAGTATATAAAATCTCTGAGAAAAGACTTCTTCCATTTCAGGTGACTAGGTAAAAGTCTAGTGAACTGCACAACACACAATTAATACCCAACACTGAATATGCAGTAACCTTCAGAAAGAGACTCCTCCGAAATATTTATGTCATCTTCTTCATCATCAAAGTCCAAAAGTAATAATTAATCTTCCTTTGGAATCACCATCATTTTCTTAAGAGCCATTCTTTGCTTAAAAACTATAATGTCTTCTTAGTTAAAAAAAATGGAAAAAAAGGGAAAAAAATAAATATGATCTTCCTCCTTCATTTAACCCTCAGAAGCCGTAGGAAATGCAGATCGGGAGGTTTTTCCTCACATAGTGGCCTCTTGGGACTGAGATTTCCCTCCAGTCACACATCCTTTAACAGTCCAATAACCCTAATCAGAGCTGGTTATCTCTTCCAGGTCATTCAGAAGTGAACTCCTTCACAACCGCACCTTTCCTTGCTTGTCTGCTCAATGGGAAAAACAAACAAACAAACAAACAAACAAAAACAAAAACAAAGCAAAACAAAAACAAAAACAAAAAAACAAAACAAAAATAAAACAAATAAAAAACAAAACAATAACAAAAATAAAAAACAAAACATAAACAAACAAACAAAAAAATAAAACGTTATCAGGAGAGACCCACATGTAGTACTCTGAAGACCCTTTGTGATGCCAGATGGAGAAAACAGGTCTCATCCAGGGATTTCACCCTTTGGCTGAATATACCCTGTGTATGCTGTCATGGAGTACCAGGCACCATTGATTGGAAGGGAGTTCTCAGGAGGTGGAAATGAGCTACCATCTTTAAGACAAATGATTTCTAGTTTCTAGGTTGATAAGCATTTGCAGACTTGAAAAAACATGAACAAATGTGTAACATGAAAGTACTGGAAATGGCACTACTAATTTCAACTGTAATATTTTTTGTTATTTATTTATGTGCATAAAAATTAAAATGTGTGTACTTTTTCTGTATGCACATACCCACAACAGAAGAGTCCATGCTGTCCTAATAGATCAGAAGAAAACATCCAGATTCCCTACAATCCCTGGTAAACTCCCACCTCCACCTTCCTAGTACTAAGCTTGATTACAAGAGTGTGCTAGGATGTGCAGGCCCTCTCTCCCTCACTTATGTGCTTGGATGCCCAGCCCCTTTTTCTCCCTTATGTGCTAGAGTGCTCAGGACCTCTCTCTCACTATGTGCTAAGCCCTCTCTCACTTCTGTGCTAGTCTGCTCATGCCCTCTCTCTCACTTATGCCTCTATAGCCTACAGAAGCTAAAAGAGAGCAGTGATTCTCTAAAACTGTAGCTGTGCATAAATTGTAAGCCATTATGTGGGTGCAAGGTGCCCGGTCCTCTTCATAGAACAGGTGCTGTTTGTTTGTTTGTTTGTTTGTTTGTTTGTTTGTTTGTTTGTTTGATTGTATTTTGAGAGAGGGTTTCTCTGTGTAGACCTGGCTGTCTTGGAACTCACTCTGTTTACCAAGCTGGTCTCAGACTCAGACATTCTTGGCCTCTGCCAACCAAGTGATGGGATTAAAGGCATAAAGCACCACTGCCCAAACAACAGTTGCTCTTATCAGCTAATTTTCCACTTTTCAACTAATCTAGTGTGTACTTCATGTATCTTTAGGGCATTTCTCCCATTTACTTTCAAAGTGGAGGGTGTTTCCACCAGAACAGGGATCCAAAGTGGGATCCGTGGCACCATGGCATGGGTGTTTATTGTTACATCCCAACATTGAGAAATCCATCAAGAATCATTGGAACAGACTTCAAATGAATCACTTGAAAGAATATAAACAAGAAAGGGGGGTAAACATAGACTGGGGGAGATGTATAAATAATCTGGTTTACCAAAGTTTTATTGAACCCAGTGATCTCTACTCTGATATTAGTATGTCCATAAGAGTCCTGGGAGGCATCATGTATTCCCCAATGCTGAGCAAATCTTGAGATGCCAGTAAAAGAAGCCTTTACAACTGCTCCTCTCAGGATAAAAATCAAAGGATTGAATTCTGTACAATTTCCATTGACTCCTCAAAGCACCCACTTGTGAAAGGAATGCATTTTAAAGTCCTGAATGAAAAATGTCTTTTTCATAACAAATTCATTCTTTGGGTCATCTGTCATGTTGGAAGAAAAGGAAAAAGTTTTACTCTGATCTGCCCAACAAGTGATGGAGGATCGACAATCAGACAAAGGCAGGATCAGACCTTCATCTTCCAAGACACAATGAGGGGCTATTTTTGGTTGGTGGGGACGTTCTTTGTCTGAAAAGTTAGGTGGTACAAATGTATCATTAACCCAAATTGCCTCCTGCCAAAATTTCCGATTTGTAAAGGTTATATCTACATTAGAAGTATCTTGGGTTGTGCTCACCCAACCTCCTCGGTGCTCATTAAACCTCCCTAAAGCTCAAGCTGGGAGGTTGATACAATGTCCTTGTCCATTAATTTGAAAACATAAAGAACCCTGTTCTAGTAAGGAGTGATTTTCTCCTAATGGTGCTCGAGTTGGATCATAGGGTAAATATGACAAATCCACTGTTTTATTAGTAGTAAAGAATTTTGGAACAACTATAGCATCATGGCGAACTGACTTTGGTTTAGGGAAAGTCGATAGAATAGCACATATCTGTTCACCCATTATACTAGGAACCTGAGACAAGTTCAGCATTGTCAGGATCAGGAACAGTCCTCAGGAGGTCAGCATTTTTGCACCATCCTTGATGAATATCCTGTGGGTGAGTCAATCCGTCAGCCAAAATGGGTTGTCTTCACTCTGTGGAAAAACACAAACAGCTCCCCAGGATCTGATTAAGATAGGATCTGGGCCTTTCCGGAGACCAGTTAAAACATCCTTCCGTTTGACCATTTCTTTTGGTCTATCAGGGTCTGAGCTATGTCGCTCAGCTGCAGAACGTCCCTGCTCGTCAAGATCCAAAAAATTAAGTGTAAAGAGTGACATAGATACCGCCACTCTTGGCACTGAGGCAGAGTCTCATCAACTCCCCCTTTTTGTTTTATAAGATAAGACTTGAGTGTGTGGTGGGCACATTCCACAATGCCTTGTCCTTGAGGATTATAAGGAAGGCCAGTCAAGTGAGTGACATCCATTTGATGACAAAATTGTTGAAATTTAGTAGAAGTATATGCTACCCCATTATCCGTTTTAAGAATTGTGGCCTTGCTCCAGCACTCCACACTTCTATGCAGTGCTGTATAACATGAGAGGCTTTTTCCCCTGTTAAAGGTGTGGCAAACATTACACCATTGCAGGTGTCAAAGGAAACATGTAAGTACTGATTTCTCCCAAAGGAGGAAATATGAGTGTCATCCATTTGCCAGACTTGTAATGGCCTGATGCCTCAAGGGTTTACTCCTACATGAGGTGTAGGTAAAAATTGACAACTACCTATGCACATAAGGCAGAGGTTCACTAGGACACTGAAGCCAACAATCCCTAGGCTGAGCAGCAAGCTGGCTTTCACCAGTCGTTGTTGGACTTTTTCTGCACTGAGTAGCTTGCATTTTATCTTGCAGGTACCTTTCTCCCTTATAATGAACTGCTTCCTCCTCCAAGTCCGTTTCTTCAGAGGAGCTAAGTCCTTCATCAGATTCTGAGCTACTAAGAGCTAGCTGCTTAAACTCATCTAGTGGCAGGTAGAGGCTCCTTTCCTTATGTGCCTCTCCAGCTGGATCTCCCTTCTTCTCTCCCTTTCCATCAATTTTCTAATCTCTCCCAAGGCATTCTTTTCTTTTCATATCTTTTCCTTGGGCTCAAGGCCCATGAAAAGGCCTAAATGACCCTAAGCAAGCATACCATGGTGCCACATGGTCTATCTCCCTGACAAATCCCTCTAAGGTATTAGTGGCACATTTTAGGCCACACTGCTTCAGGACGGAGTGTAAGGCCACTATTATAGAACACGAGATTCTCATACTGCCGCTGTACAGTCCTGACTGTGACTGAAAATGGACGCTGTCCAGGCACTGTCCAGTCCTGACCGTGACTGAAACTGGTCGCTGTCCAGGCACTATCCAGGCCTGACAACGACTAAGAACCAGTCAGCAGTGGAAGCAGTGGAAGCAAAATGAAACTGAAAGGAAAAGTGCAATCGCTGTGCAAACAATCAAAAGGGTGTCTAACTCTGGAGAAATTTCAAAACTGTATGTACCTTGCAGAGCCTTTCATCCCGCAGTTCTGATTCCGCCCCGCAAACAAGGGATCTTCCTTGCGCTGGTGTGATGGTATAAAGTTCCCGGGTTCCTCGGTGCCACTTATTGCATCCCACTCGACCGGCAAGAAAGAAGCAACAAACCGGAATCTTCTGTGGCAAAAGATTTATTGCTTACTTATCATGAAGACCATGAACCGGGAAAATGGTGCTGCTTATATAGCAAACAGCATGACGTTTCAGCACCTGATGTGACGTGACAGCTCCTGATTCGTTGCTTGCCCATCACCCCAATATTATGCCCCGAGAATGGGCAGTGATTAGGAGTGAGTTCACTCTTGCAACTGCGTACAAGGCTTGTTTACTAGTTAGGCACAGGGGAGGCCAGCACTATCTTATAATGGCGATTGCTCGTGGCACGCACGGCTCTTCTCAGTGATTGCTTTCAGCATGCACGCGATTGCTCAGGGCATGGCACTACACAGCCGTCTATATAAAAATGAAAATGTAATTAAGGATAAAAGTGATACAGGAGAAATGGGTAACAATTCAAGGAGGATAAGATAGGGATGAATTTGCTAAAACTCATTTATATGTATGTAGAAAGTTCTTACCCAACAAATTTAAAACAAAGTAAGTAAGTAAGTAAGTAAGTAAGTAGGTAAGTAAGTAAGTAAATAAATAGACAAATATATATGTATGCACGTGCATATCCGATTGGTGTGTGTGTGTGTGTGTGTGTGTGTGTGTGTGTGTGTGTGTGTGTGTGTGTGTGCATATAAGCTGGTAGGTATGTCGCACCTGTGACTAGAGGAATTCAATCATGCAGTATCTTTCTTTATGTCCTATGACGCAGTGTGTTGATTAGAATATCTTTTGCCCATGGTATGTGGCATTATTACAAGGTGTTGGCTTGTTAGAGGAAGTGTATCATTGTGTAGGCTTGCTTTTGTGTAGTGCTCAATCTCTGCTCAGAGACAAAAATCGATATTCTTCCTTGCTACCTGTGGCCACAAGTTTCCTTCTGGTAGCCTTCAGACAAAGATATAGACCACTTAGTTCCTTCCCCAGCACCTCCTCTACCGGGGTGCTGCCATGCTTCCTACCAAGATAATAATGTACTGACCCTCTGAAACTGTAAGACAACCTCATTTAAATTTTCCTTATAAGAGTTGCCTGAGTCATGATGTCTCCTCACATCAATGAAACCCTATGGAACATAGGCAGTATGTTAGACTGATTTTTAATGCTTACAAGATAATTGCAACCAGCCTGCAAGCACAAAGTAAAGATGATGAATGAGTTGCTGTATTTTTTTTCTCCATCTACCCAAGGGACTTCAGACACTCCCAGATATGCTGGATTGCACCTGAATCTTACAACATCACTAGAGGTGTCCCCATCATCTTTGAGATCTGAGCAAGGAACTGTGGGAACTTTCTCATCTAAAGCAACTAAATCTAAGGAAACAACTGTAGGGTTTTCTGCATCTGCTCAGGGTACTAGGGGGCATTCCTTATCTGCACAAGCCACAGTAGGAAAGCCAATGTCTGCAAAGCAGTCTGTGGGAACTTTGCCTCCCACTCCAGGACCTTTAGGTTCCAAACAAATCACTCGGATCTGATCAGAAGCCTCTGGGAATTTCTTCCTCTTTACCAGGAACTCTAAGCTCTTCATCTTCCATAGAGGCTTCTGGAAATTCCCTTTCTGACCAAGGGTCTCTAAAACTGTCCACAAATAAGCAAGGGAGTGTAAAAACTGTGCCATTTTCTCCAAAGACTGTGCAACATCCAACTTATTGCCAGAAAGGTATGAGATTTTCTCCCCCTTCTGAACATTCTAGACAAAGATCCCAACTTTCCTCAAGGGACTTTGGGACATTACTACCTAGCCAGAAATCTCAAAAATCCATTCCATATTCACCAGCATATGTAACACATTCACCATCTGTACTAGGTTCTCAGGAGCATCCTCTATCTAGTAAAGACTCTCAAGGATATGTGCTAACCTCTCAAAAGTGTAAGGACTTTTCCACAGCTGCAGAGGGGACTTTGCCTGTGCTAAGTTCTTTGTAATCCACCCGAAGGAAAATAGAACCTTCGGCAGATTCCTCTGGGATATTGGGCTTGGGGCAATGTAATCACACAGAGACTACCTCGGGCCCTTTGCCTCTAGTGAGGGAGAATACAGAATCTTCTACATCTGCTTTGTCTACTCTAGGACCTTTGCCACCATCACCTCGAGAACCTGGTACACATTCATCTTTTACTCAAGGAGGTGGAGAAACATTCCCATATGTTCCTGGGACCCTAGCACATTTGCAATCAGCCCAGGGGCCTCTGACACTTTCAAGCTCAGCCCAGGCAATGACCCATATTCTGGATAGGCTGAAGGGGCTCTACTGCATTCAACTCCTTCCCCAACAGTTTCAGAAACAAATGAATGTTCTCCATCTACCCAAGGGACTTCAGACACTTTCAGATGTGCTGGACTGCACCTGGAACTTACTACATCACTACAGTTGTCAACATCATCTTTGAGATCTGAGCAAGGAACTCTAGGACCTTGTTTAACTGAAGAATGCCATCTAGAAGTGACTAAATCTAAAGAAACAACTCTAGGGTCTTCCACATCTGCTCAGGGCACTGAGGGGATTTTTTTCATCTGCAGAAGCCACAGTAGGAAAGTCCCTGTCTGCAAAGGAGACTGTGGGAGCTTTGCTTTTCACTCCAGGACATCTGGGGTCTACCCAAAATACTCAGGTGCTACCAGAATCTGTGTCATCTGAGCAGATGTCTCTGGGAATTTGTTTATCTTCACAAGGAACCCTAGGTTCTTCATCTTTCCAAGAGGCTTTCTGACATTTCTGTTTTTCCCAAGGGTATCTAAAAGCCCATTTTTAAACAGGGGAATACACAAAGTGTTTCATTTGCTCAAGATACTTTGCATCCTCCAACTTCTTGTCAGACAGAAGTAGGATTTTCTCCAACTGCCCATCATTTTGCACAAAGATCCCCAGGTTTCCCATGGGACACTCGAACTTTCCTACCTAGCCAGAAATCTCAAGAAACCTTTTATCCTACACCATCAGTACTGGGTGTTCAGGAGCATCTTGTACCTACTCCAGAGGTTCTAGAAGCTTTGTCATCTTTTCAAAAGCACAAGGAATTTCCCAGGGCACAAGAGGGAACTTTGCTCATGCAAAGTTCTTTTTTTTCCCCAAACAAAGAAATCGAGAAAATTCAACAGATGCCACAGGGATATTTGCTCAATATGAAGAGTAACACAGTGCTTTAGGCCTTTTTCCACAAGTGAGGCAGGCTGTAGCATCTTCTCAGTCTACTTCAGCAGATCTAGGAACATTGCCACCATCATCTCCAACACCTGGTAGACATTCCTCTTCTGTCCAAGGAGGTGCAAAGACTTTCCCATTTGGTCAAGGGTATCTAGCTCCTTTGCAATCTGCCCAGGGGCCTCTGAAACTTTCTATCTCAGCCCAGGCAATGATGAATACATAACAATGCTATGAATGTTCTCATAATCCTCTGGGTCTTTCATCCTCAGAACAAAGGACTCCAGCATCTTCTGATTCTGCTCAAGGAGGTGTGAGTCCCGGTCTCTGCACAAGGGGACCATACATCTGTCCACATGTCCACAAAGGTCTACCCAACATTCTACATCTTCCAAAAGGTTTTCAAGTCCTTCTTTACATACACAAGGTATAGGAACTCAGTCCACATCTACAAACTACACAGTAGCAGACTCCCCATCTTTACCAGTGTGTCAGGGTTATAACCACCCTGCTCAAAATACAGCAAGGATTTTGAGATCTGACCAGGGATCTCTGAGGATTTCAGCAAATACACAGGCTCTGTAGAAACATTGCTGCCTCCCCAGGGGACTCTAGGATATTCATCATTTGCATCAGGAGCACAAAAATTTTCAACAGCTACCCCAGGACATGTGATATCCAATGACTCACCTCTGGAACTTGCAATTTCTGCCCAACTTAGTTCCTCAATTTCTTCCCTAAGCCTTTTGGATCTTCCCTTTCCACAGAAGAGCCTTTAGACCTCTCTAAACCTACAGAGGGACCTTTAACTTCATTCCAGGGACCAAATGAGTCTTTGAATTCTCTACAAGGGGTTCAACAAACAGATCCATCTGCTTCAGATCCTTCAGGATCTATGCATTCTTCCAAAGGACCCATGGTAATTTCTTTATCTGATCGAGGAACACTAGGATCTACATCATCTGCCCTAGAGCCTTTGACATTGTCCCTATCTGCTCAAGGGAATCCAGAACATTTGTTATCTGTTCAAGAAGCTTGACGCCCTTGGCTGTCTTTATAGGGGAACCTGGAAGGTTGTACCTGTACACATGGCAAGCCAGGAATATCCAATGCTTCACCACGAGCTTTGGAAATTTCAGCCTCTACCATAGTGAGTCTAGGACCTTCTCCATCTGTCCAATTGGATTTGAAAGAGTAACATTCTGTCTTAATGTCTGAGAGACCTTCCATGTATGCCAAAGGTGTACTAGAAACATCAATATCTTCCCAAGGGCTTACAGAAACTTCCTTGTTACCTCAAGAGCCTCCAGGACACTGGATGGAAAAGGAGGCTTTAGGATATTCACCATCCAATCCAGAAGATCTTGGACTTTCTGATTCTTCCCAGGACACACTAGAAATATGGGCATGTATGCAAAATAGTACAGAAATAACATCTGTCACCCAAGAGGTCATAGAATCTTTGTCAGCCACACAAGATTCTCCCAAATTACCAGCTCCTTCACCACTTAGTCCAGAGGCAGAAGAACCTCTGACATATACACAATCCATTTCTAAGAGTTCAGAATCTGTTCCAGGGACTCCAGAAACTTTGGCATCTGTGTTAGGGTCTCTGTGTCTTTTGAAACCCAATGAAGGTGCTCTGGGCCCTTTAGTATCTGAACAAGGGATCCTGAGAACACCAGCATTTCCCCAGGAAAATCTAGATATTTCTCAACCTGCCCAGGGGCCTCTAAAACCTGTGACATCTCACCAACAAACCGTGGATACTTCTTTTTCAACAGAGTTTCAGGGACTGTCCCTTTGTGCAGAAGGGGACATTATTCCTACCCCTCCTCATGAAGATGGATGGAGAAATTTCTCTTATCTCAAAAAGAGCCCTAGACATTTGAAATCTAACCAAAGGATATTGAAACATGTCCCAATTCCTGAAAGGGATATCAGATACTGCCTTTCAGAACTTGATGCCTTAAAATGTATCTCTTCTGCTGTAAGTAGCCTCACATCTTCCAAGTATGCAGAAAAGGAATCCAGTCCTACCTCTACTCCTCAAAGGAACATCTCCCCCTTAAAATCATCTCAATTGAGTTTCAGATCCAGTATCCTTTGTAAAAAAAAGTCTCAGTCATTCTCCTCCTCCAGGAGATTGCCCCACACCTTCTAAATTGAGGAAAACAAGACCAAGCCCTTCCTCTGTAGATCAAGAGGGCCTGAAATCTGTGCGCTCAAAACATGCGGGCTGGAAACACTGCCATTCTTCCAAAATTTGGGTAAGAGTTTGCAAATTTAAGAAAGAGGTGTAAAGCTTAAAACTATGACTTACATAAACTTCGCCACTTCTGATTCTGCTAAAGGAGCCTGCAGATGCTCACCATCTCATGAGGTAGGCCTCAGAAGTCCCCTACCAAGCCAAGGCATTCACAGACCATCTAAGTCTACTGAAACCCCATCAGAAAAAGCCGCTTCTGACCAATGGGACACCAAAGCTTCCAATTCAGAGCATGAGGTTGACAAGCCATCCTCCATCCTTACAGAAGAGTGCATGTGAACCACTCTTTCTCATGAAGACAGCCTCAGGCATCCCACCTTCCTCATGACATTCCCAGACATGCTACTTCTAACAAGAGAAAACAGAGGAAAGCCTCTGTTACCCAAGGAGTCCTGCAAACTTCCCCTACAGATCAAGAATGCATTGAGTCATCTCCAGATGGAGACAGTCCCCATAGAGGTGTGCAACACTCATCATCACCGCAAGAGGATATCAGCCATTCTTTTTCTACTAAGGAGGACTCAAAACATATTCCTAATGTCCAAGAGCGAGAGAAAACTTCCAGAAGTGCCAAACCGCAACCCATAGCTTTTGTGCCTATCCTATGGGCATTCATACCTCCAAATGGGAGTACCACATTCGCTTTTGGAACATTCCCTGTTATGCGAAGATATGACAGACATACAATATCTCAAGCAGAGGATGTGGTATCTGCTCTCTCCTGTCCTTGGAGAGACCCATCATTACAATATGAATTTGGGTTCCTCCTTTGTGACCATTCTGTCCTTGGAGGCCACAAATATACACATCATTTGAAAATCAATCTCAACAGGATCGCACTGCAAAAGGGGAGTTGTAGTTCTTTCCTCTCCCCTAAAGGAGGTGTCGGACCTTCTCAATCAGACCAATGTGGACTCAGACTTTCCAGTTCTCACCAAAGGGACACTGGCTTTGTGATCCATGTTTCAGAAAGGCTCAGAATGCTTCAGGCTGAAATAGGTGGCCCCTCAAATGCTCCATCTAAGAAACTGGGCCTCACCGGTGCTTTTTATGACTAAAGAGATATCGAAAATGCTCTAGGAGGCTTACGACTTACTCCTTTCTTCTGACATCTTCCTTCTGACCAGGGACGCACCAGAGCTTCCCAGCCTGCCAAACGGAACCTGTAAGGCAGTCCATCTCAAGAGGGTGGCCTGGGCCCTACTCTCTCTTACTCTGGCATTTTCAGTTCTCTTTTGATACAGAAGATGCCCTCATATTTTCCCTTTCTATGCCCCTTATAACAACATGAATTTAGAACTTTTTCTTTTCATCAACTGTCTATCAAACTTACAATTTCCACTTCTAGCTGCCTCAAATGCACATTGAAGCATCATCTATGCCCCTGTGACTAAAAGCAGGACAAGAATCCCCTTTCTGGTTAAGAGTAGCTCACAATTGTATCCAGAAGAATGTGCTATATAATTTTCACCTCATGGAGAGTATTATGTGATTCTTCTGAACATTGAGGACCTAGACCTACCTACTAGATCTGATCTAGTCCATGAAAAATCCACTCCCTTGATCTAAGGTACACCAAGTGCTTCTTATTCTGATCCTCTGACCTAATTACCCCTGTCCAAGGATCAGGACCTGGATTCCTGAAGTCTCAGAGCTTAAGAGTAGCCAGCACGTTAATAAACCCAGGAAATAGACAGTAAGCTGACCAGCAAAAATGAGAAAGCCTTGCCATTTTTAGAAGTAGGAAGCAGATTTATCAGGAGTACTAGCTGGGAAATGTCTCCTAGCACACTGGAGATTGATTAAGCTGTTGCATGGCCTGCATGATATGCATGTTCTAGGTTCCCAGGAAGCCTCAATCATGAAATATTCAGGCCTTCTGTCCTCTCCACATCGACCCTTGATCTTGTACAGATACAATCGTCTTTGGCATTTCTACTTTCCCCAACATGGTGTGAACCTTTCTGCCTCTAAAGGATGGCATTCTTTATAGATTGTTTGTGGATACATCAACATTATCACTCTGTCAATGGGTCCTCCAAGTCCTGTTTCTGACACACAAACCTCAGAATTATCCCTTCAGCACCAAGAAGACTCACACTGTCCCCCATGCTTGAAGTGGAGCTTAAATCACTCTCAGTGGCTCAAGGAGTCATCAGGTACACTTTGTCTAAATTAGGAATTCAAAAACACTCCAGGCATTCTTCTCTGGTAAGGTTCAGACCTACAGCTTAAGAACCACAGATCTTCTAAACTACTGTATGGACCAAGGGAACTTCTGATATGCCCATTCTGAACAAGGGATCCTAAGATAATCCCCAATACCCTAAGTGACCTTCATCTTACCTGTCTAGAACCAATGTGCTGGGGCTGGAGAGATGGCTCAACAGTTAAAAGCACTGACTTCTCTTCCACAGGTCCTGAGTTCAATTCTCAGCAATTACTTGTTGTATCACAACCATCTGTCATGGGACCTGATGCCACCTTATGGTGTGTCTGAAGACAATGACAGTATACCCACATACATGAAATAGAACCTATGTGACTCACAACTTCCACCAATAAGTCAAGGGGGATTCAGATGTAACCCCCCAAATCAAATATGTTAGAAACTCCCCAGTATTGAAAGCAGCATTATCATATGAGAACCAGAAACCTCAGAATTTCGTTAATTTCCCTCAGAATTACCACTTCAGAACAAAGGCGTCACATAGGTCCTCAATAACTGAAGATGCCCTGATACATATGACATGATAAGCAAAGGACTTATCAACAGACCCCAACAACATTTTAAGAAAGCAACAAAGTTGGCTCTTTTACTATCAGCATGCAATAGCATTGATGAAGTTACAATGGGGACTAAGATGTACCCTTCTAGACCCAGGATAATTTATACCTCCAGCATAAATATCAACTCCATCACATCAGGCCCCCTCAGATGTAAAGTATCCCATAACTTCAAGGGGGCTGACACCCAGTTGGTTTATCTTTTGAAGAGCACCTAAACCTTGCTTCCTCTAACCAAAGTATCCCCTGACATTATGTGCATGCCAATGGGGTCAGCTGACCTTGAGTAAAACGCTTTATTCTTCCTCCTTCTGCACTGGAAGGGTCTGAGACATGCCTCTCTGATGAAGCAAGGTATAGAACTGACCTTGTGAGTGAGAAGTTTATCTCAAATATTCAGGCTCAGCTCTAGTGTGCTTCAGGCTGAATCCTTGGTACCAAGAATACACAAAAGCTTCGGTCTTTGTTCATGGTGGACTCAGGTCTACCACTCAACTAAGAGCTTCTCCCTCAGACCTTATTGGTTAGGGAATACAGTTTTGACCACCAAAAACAAACAAAGAAACAAACAATACAAACCTCACAGAACTCCAGAGTCAAGTCCAATGGCCAATGTATAAAAACCTCAGACTGGATCCAAGGCTCTCTTTAACCTGGTCATCAGAAAGGTAACTGTACACTACACCCACACCTGTGTGCTTTGTTGTAATTTTAATAGGCAACAAATCCAGGGACTTTGAGTCAACTTGTCAGAAGATACCTCAGATTGCTGTCAAATCTTCATGGAGTCCTAAGAGATAAGAATTTTTTAGAGTTCTCTGAAGATGTGGAGGCCTGGAGTGCCTGGAACAAACTCCTCTACAGAAGGTGAACAGGGCATCTCCCCTACTGTCCAACAGGGTTGAGGGACTTTCTACTTTCCAAACCTATAGTATTTTCCTTCCTGTGATGATCAAGGTCATAAAATGTAAACATTTGATGCAATGGGCAATCATAAAATTCCCTTCCATTCAGGAACCCATGGGATACTTTACCTCTGACCAAGGAGAATTGCTCCCTCTGCTCAAGTTCACAGAAATCAAGAGGAGGAGGCCAATCCTGGAACCTTATGCCACTTCCTTGACTATAGTCACATGACATTTTGTGAAATCATCATTCTAACTCAGTTCTGGTTGGTTGAACATAATTCTTAGGAGGCAATCATGCTGAGGATACAATCCGAAGCTTTTCATGAATCATGGTATCTATATTTGGTGCCTTGCTAATTCAGCTAAGAATATGGATACCCCAGGCTGTGAAGAACTGTCAGAAGTTGTGGCAATGCTAGGACCTCATGAGCTAAGGTAAGCAAATTAATTTTTGCTCAAAATATTATGGGGAATTTATACTCTGATCATCTCTCCTGTTACAAGGGTATCAGCAACTCCTTTCTCCCCAGGGCTACTCACTTCTTCTACCTTTACTTAAGAAGGCATCACATATTCCCACTGAAGCAAAGTGAGCCTCTGATCATATCAGTTTGTCCAAAGCAGGCTTGGACAATCATTTAGGTCCTGGAATCCCACAAAGCTTGCTGATATTATGGACTGAACCTTAGATGTTTTTCCTAATGTTTCCGAGATTTTTCCTTCAGTTCAAGGTAAACTCTAGGTTCAAAAAGGTTTCAATGAAAAATCTTTGACATAGATACTCTGTCAAGGAAGAATCTTTCATTTTATCTTTGAATTAGGGAAATATAGACTCACCCTTAAATTTGACCGGGGATTAATACAAATTCTGCTGCTTATGGAGCCTACAGAAAAGCCACTGACATGAAAAACTCAAGCCAATGTTCTTTTTTTTTCTTTTTTTTTCCCTCAAGGAAACTTTAAATCAACTTCTCTTGACTATGCTTACCTCAGAAAATCCACTTTTATCCATAGAACCATGAGGTCTATTCCTCTAGGAGGTCCTAAAGTATCCCTTCAGACCTGGATGGCCAGGCATGCTCAAATAAAAGAAGGGATGCCAAACACTCTGAAATGATGTCCAGGGCATGTCAGTAATTATATGAACCCTAATTTAATTTTTAATTTTAAGCCTGTCACTTGAAATGGATCAATTCCATTTTGGTGCCTATGCCTGGGATGCTGCTGTACAGCTTATGGAGAACATAGAGCTAGAGTTTACCAAACAATTTGTAAGAAAAATGCTCTGATTGTTGGCAAGCAAAACTCAAAGTCTCAGAACACATGGGTATTCTGGACTACGAGGACATTTGCACTTGATAAGTTATTTTTGACATCTTCCAATTCCCAAGGTAAACTTTTGTCTGAGGGATTCTGTGACCTTCCTTCTCTTCCTTATCCACCCAACACGTTCTCTTTCTCAAAAAAGACATTCAAATATATGAAGTGTATATGTGAATGTATACTTCAAAGTAGTTTTATACTTAGCTGGTCAGCCATATTTCCAAAAGTGACTCCTTCTGTAAACAATGTACCCTAGTCCAATCTGGTTTGAGGTCCCATAGTCCAAGTTACAAATCTGAGCAAAGTACCTGTGCCGTCTGCCTTTAGGCAAGTCAATAGAAATGTAATAACTTCATTAATTCTGCCTAGACCTGGATAGATGAACAAAGTCGAAGAAGTATACTAGCCAGCAACAGTCATTGAAAGCCTTTGGAAGAAAAAAAATATGTTGCTGCCATGTCTCTTCTGAATGAACACAAACTATGAAAATACAAACTCTGAATAAGAACTGGAAACTTATGATCATGGCTGGAAACATTCTCCACTCTATAAGGTACCAGGGACCATTACCTTTGACAGAAGTGTATATGTCAATTTCACTTTCTGCCTCAAGAAGAGTCTGCCCTCCTCTTTCAGTAGGTCCTTCGAGATTTCCTCTCTTACATGGGGCACACATTTCCCCATCATAACTCACTTTTTTTTCTCACTACACTGAATAGAATGTCAGAACTCTCCTAGGGCTAACATTGCCTTAGACCCTATTGGTCAAATGTCGCCTAAAACATGTATTATGCCTTATACAGAATATTCCTAATCCTACCAAGTAGCTTTGAATCATTTTTCCTTAAAGGGATGTGAGACCATGGGAGACTTATACCACTCATTCTACATAAAAGAGAATCTAACATTCCCTGTCTTACCAGTAGAAATCTGGGCCTATTGTCTACTTCAAATCACCAAGTGGATTTTAGAACTTCAGTTTCTGCAAAGGGGGTCCTGGGAAATCAAAGACTATAGAAAGGGCTCCCAGAATTGGTTCCTGTGTCAAAGGGGCGTTTCAGACATCTACTCTCTGTACTAGGACACTTCAGGTCCATCTGTGCAATTATTGAACCACCAGAGATTCTCTTCTGGCTGTGCCTCGCAAATACCCCTATTAACTAAGTTTGCTTTAAACATATCCATACAATACATACGCGACCAATGACACCTCACATTTTCTATCCTTTTAGATCATAGGACAGAAAATGGAAATCTGTAATTGGCTCTCATATCCTGTGCCTCAAAAATGGTCATCAAAATGCACCATTCCTATCTCTTATTCACAGATGTGAGCAGCTGAACACAGCCTCAAGGAAACATCAATGCTTGCATAACTACTTATGCTGGGAGATTGTTGTGACCACTGACTGGACTCTCAAAGATGTTACACAGGGTATGCATATGGGGAAAATACTTGGAAGCTAGTGAGGCAGAGTCTGAACATTCCTCCAGTAACCAATGAAGCCTAGAAACTTCCCCTGTTGACCATGGGTGAACTGGATATTTCTGACCTGCAAAATATGACTGGGGACCTCTACTTTAGGAACGAAGACATTCACGATTTCTTCTCTGTTGAAGGTGGTCTTGGAACTTACCATTCTGAGAAGAGGTTCTCATAACTCCTATGTTCCCCAGATTCCTCTCACACTCCTTGTTTTTAGAAGTAGCCAAGAGAACTAACCTGGGTGAGGCTGAGTGAGGTTCAGTCTTTTCCTTCCCCCAAAATATGGCCTTGGATCTTGTCCATTTCTGCAAGGGAAGGGGGCATTAACCACTGTGTTTGACCAAAGGAAGGTCACACTATTCTTTATTCCTAAAATGCCATTAGATATGCTCTTTTGAATAATAGTGCATGGTGCCTTGTATCCTCAAGCATTCACTTATGACTTTGAACTATATCAAATGTATATTCTCTAATTAAGTAAGATTCAAGCCTTTCCCTTTTATAAGGATGACAGGGGAAATATATTGTTTTTCTCTGGTTTGTGGTCCCAGGTCATTCATATATATAATTATTGACTGGATCCTATGTTATGCTTTGCAATCCAATTGAATTCTTGTTGCCTATATATGTACATATTAAGACAAACTGAAGGCGGCAACCTAGCCAGGGACAGACATCCAGGCTGTTTGAAAAGGCTTGGACTGTTGTCTGAACTCCCCCAGACTAAACACAGGATGTGGAACTTTTACCAACTAAGGAAGATTTGGAAGCTGAAGAGCAGTGGAGGGACTTCCTTTACTGATCAAGGTAAAAGGGACATTCACGCATAACAGGATGTTGCATGGCACTTACCCCCTCTCCAAGGTTTTTATAATGCATACCATTGTACCAACCAGGTCTCATTATTTTCTCTTACTCCTAAGTGCCCAGTACTTCCTCACTTCCCAAGTTACCTCAGTTCTTTGTTTTGTTTTGTTTTTCACTGAAGAGAATGTCAGACATTCCTCCTATGACTTAGCCTCCTTCAGACCTTCTCTATTAGCCCAAGATTGTCTAAAGTACTCATTTAGTGGAAATACCCTCAAACTTTCAGTTTCGTTGAAAGTGGGACTCAGTCATTTCTCTTGTGACAAAAGATGTCCCAAACCACTGCCTGCCAAATACAGAAGTGGATGCTCACAGTCATCCATTGGACAGAGCATAAGGTCCTCAATGAAGGAGCCAGAGAAATACCCAGGGACATGAAGGGGACTGAAGCCCCATAGAAGGAACATCAATATGAACTAACTAGTACCCCCCCCCAGAGCTCTTTGGAACTATGCCACCAATCAAAGAAAACACATGGTGGAACTTGTGGCTCTTACCACAAGTGTAGCATAGGATGGCCTAGGAGGTCATCAATGGGAAGAGAGGACCTTGGTCCTGTGAAGGCTCTATTCCCCATTATAGGCAAATGCCAGGGCCAGGAAGCAGGAGTAGGTAGGTTGGGGAGCGGGGGGAGGGAGAAGGCATAGGATATTTTCAGAAGGCAATCTAGGAAAGTAGATAATATTCGAAATGTAATTAAAGAAAATATCTAATAAAAAAAAAGATGCCCCAGGGTAAGTAAGCTTTATGCCATTCCCACTGAAAAAGGTAGAATGATGTCCACTCACATGCAGTTCATTGTAGTACAAAAGGGGGCTATAATTACCTCCTTCAACCTCAAGGAACATAGACATCTAATTGCTTGCCAAGGGTGTATGTGCCATGGAGCAATGATGACAGAGACCTCAGGTTTGGATCCTATGGCCAAGAGGGTCTCATTTATTATACCTGTAGTCATAGGAGTTTCAGATATAGCCTCTTGGGATGCCCAAGAGTATTCATTCCAAGGGCACATTAAACTTAACTTAAACTCATATTACCTCAGTGCCACTCTCTATTAGAAAGATTGCAAGGCAAACACAATTGCAACTTCACAGTGGGCTCTCACATATTTCTGAGTGTAGGGCAGAGGGCAGAACATAGAAAGAAAACTAATATGCATGTGATCTTCCTAGAGTTAGGTGTCAGAAATGCTGTGTTCCTGTCTCTCAGTTATAGATAGGTACAGACAAATACAACCTCAGGTTAGACAACCACTCTCCCTGTTGGAAGAGTGTGCTGATTGTTCCTTGTATTCTTCCCAACAGTATATACAATATATGGATAATGGAAGGTGGGGAGACTAGATGGAAGCAAACTATGCACTACCATTCTGTTCTCCCTCTACCCAAGATAAACTAGATTTTTCCCTTTTGCACAATGTGGTGACTTGATCCTGCTACTGCTACTTGGTTAATCATGGCCTGAAACTAACTAACTTACTTTCTCTCTCTCTCTCTCTCTCTCTCTCTCTCTCTCTCTCTCTCTCTCTCTCTCTCTCTCTCTCTCTCTCTCTCTCCCTTCCTTTCTTTCTTTCTTTCTTTCTTTCTTTCTTTCTTTTTCTTTCTTTCTCTCTCTCTTTCTTACTTACATTCTTTCTTACTTTCTTCACTCCCTCCTTTCTTTCTTTCTTTCTTTCTTTCTTTCTTTCTTTCTTTCTTTCTTTCTTTCTTTCTTTCTTTCTTTCTTTCTTTCCTTCCTTCCTTCTTTCTTTCTTTCTTTTTTTCTCTCTCGCTTTCTCTCTCTTTCTTTCTATCTCTCTCTCTTTCTCTCTCTCTCCCTCCCTCATTCTCTTTCTCTCCTTCTTTCTGTATCTTTCTTTCTCTCTTTCTTTCTCTTTCTTTCTTTCTTTCTTTCTTTCTTTCTTTCTTTCTTTCTTTCTTTCTTTCTTTCTTTCTTCCTTCCTTCCTTCCTTCCTTCCTTCCTTCCTTCTTTCTTCCCTCTTTAATTTCTTTCTCTTCTTTCCTTCTTTCCTTCCTTCCTTCCTTCCTTCATTCCTTCCTTCCTTCATTCCTTTGTTTCTTTCTTTTTTAAGTATTTATTTATTTATTATATATACAGTGTTCTCTATGCATGTGTGCCTCCCCATTAGAAGAGGGCACTGGGTACCATTACAGATGTTTGTGAACTCAGGAGCCCTGGGAGAGCCGTAAGTGTTCTTAACCACTGAATCATCTCTCCAGCCCCAGGTACTTTCTTTTTAAGCAAAACAGGTCAGGAAGGTCATAGAAGTTGCAGGTATGAACACATGCTACTCAACCTGTTTTCAAGGTATCTCACACCATCATCTTTGGATGAAGGGTCATCAGAATTTCACTTGGGATAGGTGGCTTTCATGACCTACTGCTGTTACCAACAATACACAAAACCTTCCATTTCTGTCCAAGGTCAGTTATAATTATGACTGGAGTTTACTATTGGAATCTCAGAATTTTCATTTTTCCCAAGGGTACCAAAATCCAGGTATCCTAAGAGCATCCTTACATACATATGAGCCTCAAATATAACACTCCAATCATGAGCTTTAGATCATTTCCCTCCAACGATGGTCTGTAGGAAATTATACTTCACTTAATTCTGCCCTGCATTAACAGAGCCTGAAACTTAGGTCATCTATCCTTCGTACCATCCTTCATGCAAACACCCATATAACTGATGATAAGCTTCAAGAGTGCTTAGAGAATTACAGTCATGCCTGGTGCATAATGCTTGTATTGCTGCCAGGCTTACCAAGGTGTATGTGAAGATGGAAATCTTCTAAGTTGTGAAGCAGTCCTACCTCTCCTGCTTAAGGTAGGCTAGGTCACTCCCTTAACCCTAAAGAGGTTGGGGACATTAAGCAGACTCTAATTCTGCTTTAATCTTCTACTCCTAAACATCAATACTTAGACCACTAATTTGTGTCCATTATATATCAAATGCACCCTCTGTATACATGAGGGTCCAATATCGGTCTTGTAAGCCTGACGGGTCTGAGATCATCTCTACCTGCCCCAGGCCCCAAACTTCACTTCCAGTCCAAAAGGTCTTCAATAATTACCCTCTCTGATCAGAAAGAATTCCAAACTATTCTCTATCTGATGGAGGGCAAAAATTTCCATTTAACTGTGTCTCACATCGAACTCCTCATTTGAAAGGGGCACCAGAATGACTCTTTTTGTTCCAGCGGTTCTCAAATTCACATCCTCTGTCGAAGAGGTCTATAAATGTCATCCAGTCATACCAGGGCTTCAGTGCCTCTCCCTCACCCTATAGGAGACTCAGACACACCACATCTAGTCATAAATATTTCCTCTTCTCCCTTTGTCTATTGGGCAACAAAGCCTTCTCGAATGCCCTTATTGGACTGAAATATTTCCTTTTTTTTTCAGTGGTGGACACATACCTACCCTCTCTTGTAAAGTGTAAATAGATCTTGTCTTATTGACTATGTGTGCCTGCTATATTCCAACTGTCTAAGATTACTTCCAAACTTCTTCCTGTTACAAGTATTCGGATACATTCCTCCATTCAAGAAAAGTGGCCTTGCTCTTATGTCATCTGACTAAAGGTTTCATAGACCAAAGATAACCATCCAACTTGTTGGAATACTGAAAAAATTGCTGCCTGCTTTCCACACACCACATAATATATGTAGATATCCTAAATTCTGCAAAAAAAGATTTGTAAGCTGATCAAGCAATTCTGGGACTCCCTCTTCTCCAGAAGGTATTTGCATTTTCACCAATGTGAAATGGTATTTCTTATTTATTGAAAATAGCCAGAGATTTTACCTTTTTTACAAGTAGGTTTAGAATTTCACATTTGCAAAGTGTCACAGAAATGCTGCTTATGACCAGAATGCTTAAACTTCCTTATTCTCATGAAGTTTGCCTCATTACCTCTGTGATGAAGGGCACAACCATCCTACTTCTGTGCAAAACTGCCCAAGCTTTTCCCCTATCTTACTTTAGGAAGATTTAGACATTCACAACAGAGAGTAGTCCAACCTGTGTGGAGCACAGTGTGTTTGAGGATATCCCCCAGATTCTCCATCTTCCCAGTGTATGTCCTACTTATAACTTCTAATTTCTGTGGTCTGGAAAGCACTGTTCTGACCAAAGAGATTTCTGAACACTCTGGACTGAAATCCCAAACAGAAGAGTATCAAGGTAAGGGTAAATCAGTTTACTATCTTTGTTTTGTTACCTTAGACAGAGACATCCTGGCCTCCATGTAGAGGAATGTGTGGATGGACATATATTTAAGGAAGACACTAAACCAGAAAGTACTACATTACACCCTCTTAAAAGACTTCTAAGATTGTTGTCATGCCTACCACTGACATTCAGATGATGTGTATTCTTGATTGTGATTTCATGTTTGGAGCTGATGAAGGAGTAAGTACCTGGAATGTCCTAGAATTCTCAAGGTATCAATCAGTGTTCAATTTCTGATCAATAGTGCTGCAGACATAGGAATAACAGGATAAAACTATTCTATACAATCCTATGAAGCTCCTATAACCATCCTCCTATTTTAGAGAATCTTAGATCTATCACCAATCCTGAGACAGGCAGAAACAATTCTTCTCCTGCACATAGGGATACTGCATATGTCTCTCCTTGCCCAAAGTATTCCAATTACTGTCTTTTTACTGAATTGGCTTTTAGACTATACCTGAAATATTCCACTTTTCACCAAAGGATCTTCCAGCCCTCCCTGTTCTAATAGAGAGCTACCGTCCACCAATATCCAAAGGGTTCTCAGACATTCTAAATATGCCCCTGTGGGAGTAAACTTACTAAGTCTATTTAATTGGGCCTCAGATCCTTCTGCTTTGACCAAAAAGATTTCAATCTACTGACTCTCAGTTACCAGGGGCCTCAGATCTCATTTTCCCCAAGTGGTCATCAAATATGCCTTTCTGACCAATAATGACCTTGCAATGTTCTCCTCTGATGGAGACACTTAGTCACCCCCCCCTAATTTTAACTCCCAAATGGACCTCCAGACCACCCAAGCTTAAATTATCTGAGCCGAACATTAAGAAGTACAGCCCAGAACAAAAGCTCATTTCCTCAATGCAGAAACTAAAATGATGTACTCTTCATGGTTCATACCTAGACCCAGGAGAAGAACATATGCCTGAGAAGAACTAGTGTGGAACTGTCAGCCAGGTTTTTGGTGAGTGCTCAAACTGCTTCCTGATCCGGCACTGTGGGAAGCCGCCCCCACATTCGCCGTTACAAGATGGCGCTGGCAGCTGTGTTCTAAGTGGTAAACAAATAATCTGCGCATGTGCCAAGAGTAGTTCTCCACCCCATGTACTCTGCCTTCCCCGTGACAACAACTCGGCCATGGGCTGCAGCCAATCAGGGAGTGATACGTCCTAGGCGAAGGATAACTCTCCTTAAGAGGGACAGGGTTTCGCTTTTGTTTTTGGGTTTGAGGCTTGCACGCTTGCTCCTGAAGATGTAAGCAATAAAGTTTTGCCGCAGAAGATTCTGGTTTGTTGTGTTCTTCCTGGCCAGTCGTGAGAAAGCGTGTAAGAGTTGGTGCCGAAAACCCGGGACGAGAAATCCTGGGATGAGAAAAACCGGGACAGTTACCATCACTGGCACAAGGAAGATCCCTCATTCTGGAACCAGAACTGCGGGTCATGTTAATGAAGTGTTCCCGTAAAACAGACTGTTGAGAAGGATTCAACTGCGTGAATTCAGAACTCTTCAGCTGGGGAACGGTGGTAATAAAGTGTTCCCGCAACATAGACTGTTGAGAAGGATTCAACTGCATGAATTCAGAACTCTTCAGCTGGGGAACAGGGGTACCAGTGAGTACAGCTTTACAAGGTAAGTCTGGTCTTGAACTTTCTAACGAAATTCAAGACAGTCTATCCGAAGTAAAGTGGGAAATAGCTTTACAAGGTACGCCTGGCCTTGAACTTTCTAACGAAATTCAAGACAGTCTATCAGAAGTAAAGTAGGAAATAGCTTTACAAAGTATGTTTGGCCTTGAACTTTTTCTAGTGTTAGGAGCCTTTTTGTTCTTTTTCACATGTTATCAAGTGATTAAGATAGGGCTGAAAATTCTGGATGAAATTCAGGGCAATCTATCAGAAGTAAAGCGGGGAGAGAGAGTAGGAGCAAAGAGGAAATATGGTACACAAACTAAGTATACAGGCCTTTCCAAGGGTCTTGAACCCGAGGAAAAGTTAAGGTCAGGTAAAAATACCTGGGGAGAGATTAGAAGGAAGGAAAAGAAAAAAGAAAAGAAAAAAGATCAATTAGCGGAGGTCTCTAGGAGAAGGAGCCTATACTCATCACTAGATGAGCTCAAGGAGCCAGCTCTTAGTAGCTCTGAATCAGATGACGAATTCTCCTCTGAAGAAACAGACTGGGAGGAAGAAGCAGCTCGTTATGAGAGAGAAAAGTGCCAGCCAGATAAAATGCGAGCTAATTGGTTAAGGAAAAAGCCAAAAGCGGCTGGCGAAGGCCAGTTTGCTGCTTGGCCTCTGGGCAGTCGGCTTCAAGGTGCACTTCCGCCCTATGCGGAGCCCCCGCCCTGCGTAGTGCGTCAGCCCTGCGCAGAGAGACAATGTGCAGAGAGGCAATGCGCAGACTCATTCATTCCCAGAGAGGAACAAAGGAAAATACAACAGGCATTTCCGGTCTTTGAAGGAGCCGAGGGTGGGCGTGTCCACACTCCGGTAGAATATGAGGCAGATTAAAGAGCTTGCCGAGTCAGTCCATAAATATGGAGCCAATGCTAATTTTACCTTGGTGCAGTTAGACAGGCTTGCCGGCATGGCACTAAATCCTGCCGACTGGCAAACGATTGTAAAAGCCACTCTCCCTAGTATGGGCAAATATATGGAATGGAGAGCTCTATGGCAAGAGGCTGCACAAGCACACGCCCGAGCAAACGCAGCTGCTTTGACTCCAGAGCAGAGAGATTGGACTTTTGACTTGTTAACGGGTCAGGGAGCTTATTCTGCTGATCAAACAAACTACCATTGGGGAGCTTGGAAGGCGCTCTCCCGCGCAGGTGAAGCCACTGGACAACTAACAAAGATCGTCCAGAGACCTCAGGAGTCATTCTCAGATTTTGTGGCCAGAATGACAGAGGCAGCAGAGCGTATTTTTGGAGATTCAGAGCAAGCCGCACCTCTGGTAGAACAGCTCATTTATGAGCAAGCCACACAGGAGTGCCGAGCGGCCATAGCCCCAAGAAAGAACAAAGGCTTACAAGACTGGCTCAGGGTTTGTCGGGAGCTTGGGGGACCTCTCACCAATGCAGGCTTAGCGGCCGCCATCCTCCAATCCCAGAACAGCTCCATGGGCAGAAATGATCAGAGGACATGTTTTAACTGCGGAAAGCCTGGGCATCTTAAGAAAGATTGCAGAGCTCCAGATAAACAGGGGGGGACTCTCACTCTTTGCTCTAAGTGTGGCAAGGGTTATCATAGAGCGGACCAGTGTCGCTCTGTGAGGGATATAAAGGGCAGACTCCTTCCCCCACCTGATATTCAATCAGCTGATGTGCAAAAAAACGGGTCATCGGGCCCTCGGTCCCAGGGCCCTCAAAGATATGGGAACCGGTTTGTCAGGACCCAGGAAGCAGTAAGAGAGGCGACCCAGGAAGACCCACAAGGGTGGACCTGCGTGCCGCCTCCGACTTCCTACTAATGCCTCAAATGAGTATTCAGCCGGTGCCAGTGGAGCCTATACCATCCTTGCCCCCGGGAACCATGGGCCTTATTCTCGGCCGGGGTTCACTCACCTTGCAGGGCTTAGTAGTCCACCCTGGAGTTATGGATTGTCAACATTCCCCTGAAATACAGGTCCTGTGCTCAAGCCCTAAGGGCGTTTTTTCTATTAGTAAAGGAGATAGGATAGCTCAGCTGCTGCTCCTCCCTGATAATACCAGGGAGAAATTTGCAGGACCTGAGATAAAGAAAATGGGCTCCTCGGGAAATGATTCTGCCTATTTGGTTGTATCTTTGAATGATAGACCTAAGCTCCGCCTTAAGATCAACGGAAAAGAGTTTGAAGGCATCCTTGATACCGGAGCAGATAAAAGTATAATTTCTACACATTGGTGGCCCAAAGCATGGCCCACCACAGAGTCATCTCATTCATTACAGGGCCTAGGTTATCAATCATGTCCCACTATAAGCTCCATTGCCTTGACGTGGGAATCCTCTGAAGGGCAGCAAGGGAAATTCATACCTTATGTGCTCTCACTCCCGGTTAACCTCTGGGGAAGGGATATTATGCAGCATTTGGGCCTTATTTTGTCCAATGAAAATGCCCCATTGGGAGGGTATTCAGCTAAAGCAAAAAATATCATGGCAAAGATGGGTTATAAAGAAGGAAAAGGGTTAGGACATCAAGAACAGGGAAGGATAGAGCCCATCTCACCTAATGGAAACCAAGACAGACAGGGTCTGGGTTTTCCTTAGGGGCCATTGGGGCAGCACGACCCATACCATGGAAAACAGGGGATCCAGTGTGGGTTCCTCAATGGCCCCTATCCTCTGAAAAACTGGAAGCTGTGATTCAACTGGTAGAGGAACAATTAAAACTAGGCCATATTGAACCATCTACCTCACCTTGGAATACTCCAATTTTTGTAATTAAGAAAAAGTCAGGAAAGTGGAGACTGCTCCATGACCTCAGAGCCATTAATGAGCAAATGAACTTATTTGGCCCGGTACAGAGGGGTCTCCCTGTACTTTCCGCCTTACCACGTGGCTGGAATTTAATTATTATAGATATTAAAGATTGTTTCTTTTCTATACCTTTGTGTCCAAGGGATAGGCCCAGATTTGCCTTTACCATCCCCTCTATTAATCACATGGAACCTGATAAGAGGTATCAATGGAAGGTCTTACCACAGGGAATGTCCAATAGTCCTACAATGTGCCAACTTTATGTGCAAGAAGCTCTTTTGCCAGTGAGGGAACAATTCCCCTCTTTAATTTTGCTCCTTTACATGGATGACATCCTCCTGTGCCATAAAAACCTTACCATGCTACAAAAGGCATATCCTTTTCTACTTAAAACTTTAAGTCAGTGGGGATTACAGATAGCCACAGAAAAAGTCCAAATTTCTGATACAGGACAATTCTTGGGCTCTGTGGTGTCCCCAGATAAGATTGTGCCCCAAAAGGTAGAGATAAGAAGAGATCACCTCCATACCTTAAATGATTTTCAAAAGCTGTTGGGAGATATTAATTGGCTCAGACCTTTTTTAAAGATTCCTTCCGCTGAGTTAAGGCCTTTGTTTGGTATTTTAGAAGGAGATCCTCATATCTCCTCCCCTAGGGCTCTTACTCTAGCTGCTAACCAGGCCTTACAAAAAGTGGAAAATGCCTTACAGAATGCACAATTACAACGTATTGAGGATTCGCAGCCTTTCAGTTTGTGTGTCTTTAAGACAGCACAATTGCCAACCGCAGTTTTGTGGCAGAATGGGCCATTGTTGTGGATCCATCCAAACGTATCCCCAGCTAAAATAATTGATTGGTATCCTGATGCAATTGCACAGCTTGCCCTTAAAGGCCTAAAAGCAGCAATCACCCACTTTGGGCGAAGTCCATATCTTTTAATTGTACCTTATACCGCTGCACAGGTTCAAACCTTGGCAGCCACATCTAATGATTGGGCAGTTTTAGTTACCTCCTTTTCAGGACAAATAGATAACCATTATCCAAAACATCCAATTTTACAGTTTGCCCAAAATCAATCTGTTGTGTTTCCACAAATAACAGTAAGAAACCCACTTAAAAATGGGATTGTGGTATATACTGATGGATCAAAAACTGGCATAGGTGCCTATGTGGCTGTAGTGGCTATTCCTGGTTGTCAACTTGACAATATTTGGAATGAACTACAATCCGGAATTGGAAGGCTCACCAGTGACCCTTATCTGGAGGCTTGGAGATCCTTATCTGGATCTTGGTTTGAAGATCTTGAGCCATAGTGGCTATGGATTCCAGAAGATTGAATCTCCGAGTTTAAGGAACACACCTTTAATCTGGGCTACGCCTTTCATCTGGGATTAAAGGTGTGGTGGAACACACCTTTAATCTGATCTACACCTTCTGCTGGAGACAATATAAGGACATTGGAAGAAGGGAGTCTAGCTCGAGCTCTTGCTCCTTCGCCTGCTTGCTGCGTGAGACTGAGTAACTGCTAGATCCTTGGACTTCCATTCACAGCTGCGACTGAACAATTGTTGGGAATTGGGCTGCCGACTGTAAGTCATCAATAAATTCCTTTACTATCTAGAGACTATCCGTAAGTTCTGTGACTCTAGAGAACCCTGACTAATACAGAAGTTGGTACCAGGAGTGGTTCTAGAGTAACAGAAGTACAAGGATGAATCTTTTAAAATACTGGAATTGGCTTGTTGATCCACCAGCACTTTCAAATATTGAAACCTCTCCAGATTCTCTCCCTCCTGGGAGCTCAGAGAATTTTGAAGACCCATGGTTGAAACTATATTCCGAACTTAAAGAAGCTAATGACCTTGATTTTCTTAATGAATTAGGTGATTCAGTGCACAAAGCTTTCTACAAGATGGGGAAAAAATCGGAAAATGATTTTACTGGCTGGCTGCTCTTAGTATCTGTGGAAAAAATGATGAATGAAAGGAAGGAGTTGTGTGATAAAATCGAAAGGCTCCAGACACAAGTAAACGATCTAAAAGTTGCTAAGTGTGTCCTTGAGGAGAATCTTCTCTCTTGTAGCAATAGAGCTCAAGTTGCAGAAAATCAAACAGCCAAATGAAAGAAAGGCTACATTAGATCGTGGTAAACAGCAATCTCGGCCAGTGAATCAATTTCCAGACTTGAGACAGTTTGCAGATCCAGAACCCCTTGAATGAAGGGGTGGCCAGGTTCCGCTGAGGAAGGATCTTGATAAGACACTCAAAGGTTTTGCTGTTACCCTTTCTCCAGTTCTTCCCCAGAGGGACCTACGGCCTTTTACAAGGGTAACTGTACACTGGGGAAAAGGAAATAATCAGACTTTTCGGGGTCTGCTGGATACTGGTTCTGAGTTGACACTGATCCCAGGGGATCCCAAGAAACATTGTGGCCCTCCAGTTAAAGTAGGGGCTTATGGAGGGCAGGTGATTAATGGAGTTTTGACTGATGTCCGACTCACAGTAGGTCCAGTAGGTCCCCGGACACATCCTGTGGTGATTTCCCCAGTTCCAGAATGTATAATTGGGATAGATATACTCAAAAATTGGCAGAATTCTCATATTAGTTCCCTGAACTGTAGAGTGAGGGCTATTATGGTTGGAAAGGCCAAATGGAAGCCTTTAGAGTTGCCTCTGCCAAAGAAAATAGTGAATCAAAAACAGTATCGTATTCCTGGAGGCATTGCAGAAATTACTGCCACTATCAAGGACTTGAAAGATGCAGGGGTGGTGGTTCCCACCACATCTCCGTTTAACTCTCCTATCTGGCCAGTGCAGAAAACAGATGGATCATGGAGAATGACAGTTGATTATCGAAAACTAAATCAGGTAGTAACTCCAATTGCAGCTGCTGTACCAGATGTAGTTTCGTTACTTGAGCAAATTAACACATCTCCGGGCACCTGGTATGCGGCTATTGATCTGGCAAATGCCTTCTTCTCAGTACCTGTCCATAAGGACCACCAGAAGCAATTTGCTTTCAGTTGGCAAGGCCAACAGTATACCTTCACAGTTTTGCCTCAAGGATATATTAACTCTCCTGCCCTGTGTCATAATTTAGTTAGAAGGGATCTTGATCGTTTGGATCTTCCACAAAATATCACATTGGTGCACTATATTGATGACATTATGCTGATTGGACCAAGTGAGCAGGAAGTAGCAACTACTTTGGACTCATTGGTAACACATATGCGTATCAGAGGATGGGAAATAAATCCAACCAAAATTCAAGGACCATCTACCTCAGTGAAATTCTTAGGAGTCCAGTGGTGTGGAGCATGCAGAGATATTCCTTCTAAGGTGAAAGATAAGTTATTGCACCTGGCCCCTCCTACAACCAAGAAAGAAGCACAACGTTTAGTGGGTCTATTTGGATTCTGGAGACAACACATCCCTCACTTGGGTGTGTTACTTAGGCCTATTTACCAAGTGACTCGGAAAGCTGCTAGCTTTGTGTGGGGCCTGGAACAGGAGAAGGCCCTTCAACAGGTCCAGGCTGCTGTGCAGGCTGCTCTACCACTTGGACCATATGACCCAGCAGACCCGATGGTACTTGAGGTGTCTGTGGCTGATAGAGATGCTGTTTGGAGCCTCTGGCAGGCCCCTGTATGTGAATCACAGAAAAGACCTTTGGGATTTTGGAGCAAAGCTCTACCATCATCTGCAGACAACTATTCTCCCTTTGAAAAACAGCTCTTGGCCTGCTATTGGGCCTTAGTGGAAACTGAACGTTTGACAATAGGACACCAAGTCACTATGCGACCTGAATTACCCATCATGAGCTGGGTACTATCAGACCCTGCAAGTCATAAAGTGGGACGCGCACAGCAGCAGTCTATTATCAAATGGAAGTGGTATATACGTGATCGGGCCAGAGCAGGTCCTGAAGGCACAAGCAAGTTACATGAAGAAGTTGCTCAAATGCCTATGGTTTCTACTCCTGTTACAATGCCATCTGCTCCCAAACATGTGCCTATAGCCTCATGGGGTGTTCCCTATGATCGACTGACCGAAGAGGAGAAGACTAGAGCCTGGTTTACTGATGGCTCTGCACGTTATGCAGGCACCACCCAGAAGTGGACAGCTGCAGCATTACAACCCCTTTCTGGGACAACCTTGAAAGACACAGGTGAAGGGAAATCTTCACAGTGGGCAGAACTTCGGGCAGTACACATGGTATTACAGTTTGTTTGCAAGAAGAAATGGCCAGATGTACGATTATTCACTGACTCATGGGCTGTAGCCAATGGATTGGCTGGATGGTCAGGGACTTGGAAAGATCACAATTGGAAAATTGGTGAGAAAGACATCTGGGGAAGAAGTATGTGGATAGATCTCTCCAAATGGGCAAAGGATGTGAAGATATTTGTGTCCCATGTAAATGCTCACCAAAAGGTGACTTCAGCCGAGGAGGAGTTCAATAATCAAGTGGATAAGATGACCCGTTCTGTGGACAGTCAGCCTCTCTCCCCAGCCATCCCTGTCATTGCTCAATGGGCACATGAACAAAGTGGCCATGGTGGTCGAGATGGAGGTTATGCTTGGGCTCAGCAACACCGGCTTCCACTCACCATGGCTGACCTGGCTACAGCTGCTGCTGATTGCCAGATCGGCCAACAGCAGAAACCAACGCTGAGCCCCAGATATGGCACCATTCCTCGAGGTGACCAGCCAGCAACCTGGTGGCAGGTTGACTACATTGGACCACTTCCTTCGTGGAAAGGACAGCGTTTTGTTCTTACTGGAGTAGATACTTATTCTGGTTATGGATTTGCCTTTCCTGCACGTAATGCCTCTGCCAAAACCACTATTCACGGATTGACAGAATGCCTCATCTATCGTCATGGTATTCCACACAGTATTGCTTCTGACCAAGGAACTCATTTCACAGCCAGAGAAGTACGACAGTGGGCTCACGATCATGGAATTCACTGGTCTTACCACATTCCCCATCATCCTGAAGCAGCTGGTCTGATAGAAAGATGGAATGGCCTTTTGAAGACGCAGTTACAGCGCCAATTAGGTGGTAACAGCTTGGAAGGCTGGGGCAGAGTTCTTCAGAAGGCAGTATATGCTTTGAATCAGCGCTCGATATATGGTACAGTTTCACCCATAGCCAGGATTCATGGGTCCAGGAATCAAGGGGTGGAAAATGGAATAGTTCCACTTACTATCACTCCTAGTGACCCTCTAGGAAAATTTTTGCTTCCTGTCCCCATAACTCTAGGTTCTGCTGGCCTAGAAGTTTTGGCTCCAGAGAGGGGAGTACTCCTACCAGGAGCTACAACAAACATTCCATTGAACTGGAAGCTCAGACTTCCCCCTGGTCATTTTGGGCTTCTAATGCCCTTAAACCAACAGGCTAAAAAAGGAATAACAGTGTTAGGAGGGGTGATAGATCCAGATTACCATGGGGAAATTGGATTACCTCTTCACAATGGTGGTAAGCAAGATTATGTCTGGAGTGTAGGAGATCCCTTAGGGCGTCTCTTAGTACTACCATGTCCTGTGATTAAAGTCAATGGGAAACTACAACAGCCTAATCCAAGCAGGATGACAAAGGACACAGACCCATCAGGAATGAAGGTATGGGTCAATCCTCCAGGAAAAGAGCCAAGACCTGCTGAGGTACTGGCTGAAGGTGAAGGAAATACAGAATGGGTAGTAGAGGAAGGTAGTTATAAATACCAATTAAGGCCACGTAACCAGTTGCAGAAACGAGGATTATAAAGTACTATGAATGCCCATTGTAAATTTACTAATGCGTTTGCGATTGTACGAGGGATAGTTATATCATGTTAGGCGTATTCACAAACTTGTTATTGTTTCATGTGAACATGAGATATTATTTGTGTCAAGTTGACAAGGGGTGGATTGTAGTGGCTATTCCTGGTTGTCAACTTGACAATATTTGGAATGAACTACAATCCGGAATTGGAAGGCTCACCAGTGACCCTTATCTGGAGGCTTGGAGATCCTTATCTGGATCTTGGTTTGAAGATCTTGAGCCATAGTGGCTATGGATTCCAGAAGATTGAATCTCCGAGTTTAAGGAACACACCTTTAATCTGGGCTACGCCTTTCATCTGGGATTAAAGGTGTGGTGGAACACACCTTTAATCTGATCTACACCTTCTGCTGGAGACAATATAAGGACATTGGAAGAAGGGAGTCTAGCTCGAGCTCTTGCTCCTTCGCCTGCTTGCTGCGTGAGACTGAGTAACTGCTAGATCCTTGGACTTCCATTCACAGCTGCGACTGAACAATTGTTGGGAATTGGGCTGCCGACTGTAAGTCATCAATAAATTCCTTTACTATCTAGAGACTATCCGTAAGTTCTGTGACTCTAGAGAACCCTGACTAATACAGTGGCTAATGGTAAAGTGGTATCCAAACAATATAATGAAAATTCACCTCAAGTGGTAGAATGTTTATTGGTTTTAGAAGTTTTAAAAACCTTTTTAGAACCCCTTAATATTGTGTCAGATTCCTGTTATGTGGTTAATGCAGTAAATCTTTTAGAAGTGGCTGGAGTGATTAAGCCTTCCAGTAGAGTTGCCAATATTTTTCAGCAGATACAATTAGTTTTGTTATCTAGAAGATTTCCTGTTTATATTACTCATGTTAGAGCCCATTCAGGCCTACCTGGCCCCATGGCTCTGGGAAATGATTTGGCAGATAAGGCCACTAAAGTGGTGGCTGCTGCCCTATCATCCCCGGTAGAGGCTGCAAGAAATTTTCATAACAATTTTCATGTGACAGCTGAAACATTACTCAGTCGTTTCTCCTTGACAAGAAAAGAAGCCCGTGACATTGTTACTCAATGTCAAAGCTGCTGTGAGTTCTTGCCAGTTCCTCATGTGGGAATTAACCCACGCGGTATTCGACCTCTACAGGTCTGGCAAATGGATGTTACACATGTTTCTTCCTTTGGAAAACTTCAATATCTCCATGTGTCCATTGACACATGTTCTGGCATCATGTTTGCTTCTCCGTTAACCGGAGAAAAAGCCTCACATGTGATTCAACATTGTCTTGAGGCATGGAGTGCTTGGGGGAAACCCAAACTCCTTAAGACTGATAATGGACCAGCTTATACATCTCAAAAATTCCAGCAGTTCTGCCATCAGATGGACGTGACCCACCTGACTGGACTTCCATACAACCCTCAAGGACAGGGTATTGTTGAGCGTGCGCATCGCACCCTCAAAGCCTATCTTATAAAACAGAAGAGGGGAGTCGAGACTCTACCCCGAGTACCAAAAGTGTCTGTATCTATGGCACTCTTTACACTCAATTTTTTAAATATTGATGCTCATGGCCATACTGCGGCTGAACGTCATTGTTCAGAGCCAGATAGGCCCAATGAGATGGTTAAATGGAAAAATGTCCTTGATAATAAATGGTATGGCCCGGATCCTATTTTGATAAGATCCAGGGGAGCTATTTGTGTTTTCCCACAGAATGAAGACAACCCATTTTGGATACCAGAAAGACTCACCCGAAAAATCCAGACTGACCAAGGGAATACTGATGTCCCTCGTCTTGGTGATGTCCAGGGCGTCAATAACAAAGAGAGAGCAGCGTTGGGAGATAATGTCGACATTTCCACTCCCAATGCCGGTGATGTATAATGCTCAAGTATTCCCCTGCTTTTTACCACTAACTAGGGACTGGGTTTGGCCTTGATTCAGACAGCCTTGGCTCTGTCTGGACAGGTCCAGACGACTGACACCATTAACACTTTGTCAGCCTCAGTGACTACAGTCATAGATAAACAGGCCTCAGCTAATGTCAAGATACAGGATGGTCTCATGCTGGTTAATCAACGCATAGATCTTGTCCAGAAACAACTAGATGTATTATGGCAAAGAGCTCAGCTGGGATGTGAACAAAAGTTTCTGGGATTGTCCGTTAAATTTACTAGGGCAGCTAATTTGTCAAAAAGTCTTTCTCAGTATATGTTACAGAATTGGACGGCAGAATTTGAATAGATCCTTCGGGAATTGAGACTTCAGGTCAACTCCACGCGCTTGGACCTGTCCCTGACCAAAGGATTACCCAATTGGATCTCCTCAGCATTTTCCTTCTTTAAAGAATGGGTGGGATTGATATTATTTGGAGATACACTTTGCTGTGGATTTGTGTTGCTTCTTTGGTTGGTCTGTAAGCTTAAGGCCCAAACTAGGAGAGACAAGTTGGTTATTGCCCAGGCGCTTGCAGGACTAGAACATGGTGCTTCCCCTGATTTATGGTTATCTATGCTTAAGCAATAGGTCGCTGGCCACTCAGCTCTTGCACCCCACGAGGCTAGTCTCATTGCACGGGATAGAGTGAGTGTGCTTCAGCAGCCCGAGAGAGTTGCACGGCTAAGCACTGCAGTAGAAGGTCTCTGCGGCATATATGAGCCTATTCTAGGGAGACATGTCATCTTTCAAGAAGGTTGAGTGTTCAAGTGTCCTTCCTCCAGGAAAAACAACACGGGACCAGACCAGGACCCCTCTAGGTGATGAGCCTGGAAGGAGGTTATGTGTACGGCTCCTTTACCTGCACACTGGGGATTTGACCTCTATCTCCACTCTCATTAATATGGGTGGCCTATTGCTCTTATTAATAGAAAAGAGGGAACTGTGGGAAGCCGCTCCCACATTCGCCGTTACAAGATGGCGCTGGCAGCTGTGTTCTAAGTGGTAAACAAATAATCTGCGCATGTGCCAAGAGTAGTTCTCCACCCCATGTACTCTGCCTTCCCCGTGACAACAACTCGGCCATGGGCTGCAGCCAATCAGGGAGTGATACGTCCTAGGCGAAGGATAACTCTCCTTAAGAGGGACGGGGTTTCGCTTTCGTTTTTGGGTTTGAGGCTTGCACGCTTGCTCCTGAAGATGTAAGCAATAAAGTTTTGCCTCAGAAGATTCTGGTTTGTTGTGTTCTTCCTGGCCGGTCGTGAGAAAGCGTGTAAGAGTCGGCACCACATTTACTATAGTGGACAGATGCTCTAGTCTCTGATGAGGAGTTGCTAGCTGTTAGGAAGTACCTCGAATGGGCTGCACTGTATGAGGTAGGCTGAGTCTTTGAGCTCACGTCAAGGAAAGAACATGCAAATTTAAACTCTACACAACCAAACATACTAGTTTACCTGTACAAAGGGGTTTTAGATTTCCAAATTCTCACAAAATTGCCCTCGTGTATTTCCCCTCTGACCATTAAGGTCCTATCTATTTTTCATGGCTCATAGGGTCTCATTTCTTCCCAATGTCCATTACCCATTCACCTCTGACCACTAGCCATACATCTCTGATTAGTGTTGGGGATGTTCTCGGTATGACAATAAGGCCAACAGTAGTGCCTACATGCCATTTTTGAATAATTGGATCTTAAATTCCACCTCTGTCCAAGGGTATTTCAGAAAGACCTTTCTCATTACATGGGGTCTCTATAGTAGCATCTTTATTCAACAGGCCTCTGGTTGTACCTTCTGGCCAAGCAGGTCTTACACTTCACTTAAAGAGATGCCACATTTACACAATGTAGACAAAAAGGATTTGAGCATTCTCATACTCATCAATATAACATTCCTAAACTCAGGTTTGAAGTCTCCAGAGCAGCAAGGAGAGTGGGGAGTAGAACTCATCATCTTTAGGTCACTCATCACCGATGGATTGTTCCCAACCTTAGTATATAGACATGGATGGTTGAACACAAACCTGTCAGGCTGACAACGCAATAGACATCTACTAAAGTCCTTGGAACCATGTTCAGAGTGCTGCACATCCTCCTGAAGAAGCCACGGATGACATGGTTCCTTGTGATTGTTGTTCTCTTCTTGTTGTTGCTGTTTTCTTTTAACTTTTGAAGAGGATACTTTATTAGTCTGTTGCTATGTTAGTCATCTCCTGGCATTAGAAACCAACATGCCACTGCTTAAATGTTTTACATTTCCTACTCTTTTTGGAAAACACAATGTATGCACATCATTTTTTCCTATTGTTTCAAAGACGTACCTCTTGCGCGCGCTCGACTGGCCAGGAAGAACGACGCTGCAACTGGATCCTTCTGCACACGTTTATTGGGAGAGCTTGATTGTAGAGGCGAAAAGACTTTGAGCCCAGAACTGGTGCTGCTTTTATAGGCCTAGGAGGGGCGTGTCTCACACCCGGATTGGTTATGCACTAAGCCTCATTTGCATGTTCCTCATCTGATTGGCTACTCTCTCTAGGTACCTTACAGAACCTCATTATCATACCTCATTTGCATGTCTCAAATCTGATTGGTTATACTCTCAGTACCTTACAGAACCTTATTATCATGCCTGGGCCAGGCAGTGTCTTTGCAAAAAACTTTACTGCATATGTACACATTGGTTGTTTGTCCAATCTTATGCGTGGTGGCCAGCAGTAGTCAGTGCCACTCTGCAACGGCACATGTGGCTTCCCACATCTCCCCCTGTTTGTTTTAATAAAATGAGGCTGGACTAGGCCTGTGCAATTATGCCCATCTGCCGTGGCTCCTGTTTTAGGTCGTTCCTCTAATGTCACAGCCTTACCCGTCATAGGGTAACCCTATTGCCACCGGGCCCCATATCTTAGGTTGGACTGTGCATGAGGAAAGTTGCCCGTCTCTGGATACCGCAGTGCTGTGTGACAATAACTGCTAAATGACCTAGGGAGAACTCTGCAAAAGAGGCCAGACAAAAAATGAATTAGTGGGGTAATCATGATCACCCTATTGATGAGCAAGGACTGATCAATGATCGTTGAGTCTCTCTCATCTAATCTCATGCTGACTAATTCTTGAACATAGATAACCAAATTTCAGGGGAGGCGCCGTTTTCAATAGCTAAAAGTGCCTGAGTTATAATCACCTTGTCACGTTTTTTGTTGAGTTCTGAATTTGCATACCAACCAGAGCATGAACACCAGTCCACAGCATATGGCAGCACCAAACAAAATCACTCCCACCCATTCCTTAAAGTAAGAAAAAGCAGAGGTAAGCCAAGAGGTAAAGTCTCCAAGGGTCACTGGTTCCACTCTGGTCCCATTAAGGTTCAGGATCTGCATCTGCAGCCTCGTCTGCAACCTTCCCAGCTCCTGCGACCAGTTCCCCTTCAGGTAATTCGATAGGTCTGTGCTTTTAATAAAAGAATTATTAATGTACCTATTGGGAGTAATGCACACATGCAAAGTGGATGCCACACAACTCATTTGTATGACATCCATCATCTGTTCCATGTCATGTTGTAAAATATCCACTCTCTGAATCACTAACATTAACCCTGAGGTGATATGAGAATCCACCCTTTGCAGGGTAAGCAATGCCTCAGACGTTTTTTCTGCTATCTGACTTATAGTGTCAGCAGTATTAATTGGATCTGCCCAATTAGAGATAATCTTTTTCTTAAAAAATATACAGGGTGTAAAAGGTTTATCCACATTTTGCACAAAGCATAATGTATAATTTAAATGAAAACTAGTTCTCTTATACACCCGTGGCTCTTGAGGAGTTTGTCGTGCATAAGGCACATCCAAAAAACATTCCTTTGCAAAAAACAAAGGCTAGGTAGAAGAATTGGAATGTACCGGTAAAGGTACTGGCCATGATCTTACTATGGCCCATAAAGGTATACTTATCCTGGTTTCAATCATCAGGAGCAGGAGAATCATCTTGGGGTTCATCTTGCTCTTTCACGGTCCTTGTCAGTCGCGTCGGGACCCAAAGTGGATTTTCTTCACCCTGTGGAAAAACACAAATAGCTCCCCGGGACCTGATTAAGATAGGATCCGGGCCATACCATTTATTATCAAGGACATTTTTCCATTTGACCATTTCATTGGGCGATTGAGGCCATTGTCCATGCCTTTCGGCTGGTGATCTTCCAGCATCATCTAATTTTAGAAAATTAAGAGTAAATATTGCAAGGGATAGAGCCATCTTTGGTGTCATAGCCTCTATTTCCCCTTTCTGTTTTTGCAAATATTGTTTCAGAGTGCGGTGGGCTCTCTCAATGATGCCTTGGCCCTATGGATTATAGGGCAATCCAGTAATATGTTTTACTTGCATTTGTTTGCAAAATTGGCTAAATTTAGAAGAAGTATATGCAGGACCATTATCTCTCTTTAACACTAGGGGCTTGCCCCATGCAGCCCAAGCCTCTAAGCAGTGAGATATGACATGAACTGCTTTTTCCCCTTTCAAGGGAGAGGCATGTAGGACACCAGAACTGGTATCAATAGATACATGTACATATTGTAATTTCCCAAAAGATGGGATATGCGTGACGTCCATTTGCCAAACATCTAGGGGTTGCAATCTGCGAGGATTAACACCCACAGAAGGTGCATTAATAAATTCTACACATTTACCACACTGTAGGACAATATCTCCTAATAATTTTTGAAAATCATTTAATGTCTTTAGATGATCTTTTCTTATACTAATCTTTTGTGGGGTGACACATCGTAAAGTAATAGTGGCTCCTAAAAAATGACTAACATTAGACTGCTGTACTTTTTCTGGTGCAATAATCAAGCCATTATTTTTTAAAGTTTCATTAAGCAAGCCATAAGCTTGCTGTATACTTTCTTCTTCAGGTCCACAAATCACTATATCGTCCATATAATGACAAATTTTTAAGGAGGGGAAACCATCCCTAACCGGTTGCAAAGCTTTTCCTACATATAACTGACATATTGTAGGGCTATTTGCCATTCCTTGGGGTAATACCCGCCATTGGTACCTTTTATCAGGCTCCATATGATTAATAGAAGGCAAGGTGAATGCAAATCTAGGTTTATCTTTCTTATTTAATGGAATGGAAAAGAAACAATCCTTAATATCTACTACTATAATTCTCCAATCCTTAGGTAGAGCTGAGAGTAGGGGGAGTCCTCTTTGTACAGGACCCATAACTTGCATTTGTGTGTTAATGGCTCTTAGGTCATGTAACAATCTCCATTTACCTGACTTCTTCTTTACAACGAAAATAGGGGTGTTCCAGGGTGATTGAGTGGGTTCCACATGTCCCAGGCCTAATTGTTTTTGTACTAATTCTTTAGCTGCTTTTAACTTCTCAGAGGGTAAAGGCCACTGAGGCACCCACACCGTGTCCTCCGTACGCAATGGAATGGGCAAAGGCTCCTCAGTGGCCCCTAGAAAAAACTCAGCCCTTTCTTATCTACTTTTTCTGTGGCTTTAACTGGTGAAATTCTACCTTGTAAGTTTTTTCCAAGACCTAGTCCAGGTATATATCCCATTCCTTTCATCATTTCCTTGCTTTTCTGAGAGTAATCATTAGTCAATATAAAATTCATGGCTGACAACACATCTCTTCCCCATAAGTTTACAGGTAAAGGGAGTACATAAGGTTGAAAAAGCCCTGTTCTTCCTTCTTTATCTTTCCATTGTAAGGATTTTGCACTTATAGTTGGGGTAGCCTCATATCCTAATCCTTGTAAGCTATGTGACGATTGATTAACAGGCCAAGAAGCGGGCCACCAATTACTGGATATAATGCTTTTATCTGCTCCTGTATCCATTATACCTTGAAAGGTTTTTCCTTCTATTTGTAATTGTAAAGTGGGACGATTATCCAAATCTAAAGATATGTAGGCCACATTCGTTCCTGTAGAACCGAGTCCCTTATCCCCTCGGGAATCCTGGCTACTAGGGAACATGTTATGCAAACTAGGAAGAATCAGTAATTGAGCAATGCGATCTCCAGGAGAAATGGCTACAATACCTCGGGGTGCAGAACACATAATCTTAACTTGTCCCTCATAATCTGAGTCTATAACTCCGGGATGTATCATCAATCCTTTCAAAGCAGAAGAGGACCTACCCAACAGTAGGCCCACTGTATCCTTTGGTAAGGGACCTCTAAAGTCTGATGAAATAGGTTGGCGCCCCATTTGAGGTGTAAGAATTACTCTGGAGGTGGCACAGATGTCCAATCCTGCTGAACCCGGAGTGGCTCTCCTCGGTCTCTGGGTGGCCTCATGGACACTGTGGTCTGAAATGCCCCATACATTTGGGAGCCCTGGGGATGGGGGCCCCTCACCCCGTTTTTTGGCTGTTGCACTTTAAACTGAGGTATTGGCCTTCCTTTTATATCTCTGACTGATCTACATTCATTTGCCCAATGTCTTCCTTTCCCACATTTTGGGCAAGTACCTGGTTCTGTCTTTTCAAACCTATTCTTTCTACCCTTTGTACACTGCTTTTGCATATGACCTGTTTGTCCACAATTATAGCAGGTTATTTCTTTTGCTTGCGCCATCAAAACTGCGGCAGCCAGCCCTGCATTTGAAAGAGGTCCTCCTATTTCTCTACAGGCTTTCATCCATGCTTGTAGCCCTTTCCCTTTCCATGGTGTGATAGCATTTCTACATTCTTTGGTACATTGCTCATAAACTAATTGTTCAATTAATGGCATTGCGGCCTCAGCATCACCAAATATACGTCCTGCCGCTTCCATCATGCGAGCCACAAATTCAGAGAATGGCTCATTAGTTCCCTGAATAATTTTTGTCAAGTTACCAGATACCTCTCCTCTATTAGGCAATGCTTTCCAAGCTTTCACTGCTGCCTGATTAATTTGATCATAGACCTGCACTGAGTATCCTAATTGATTGTTTGTCCATATACCCTGACCTGTAAGCATTTCAAAGCTCCATGCTTGTTGCCCTGCAGTAGCATTAGTACGGGCCTGACTCAAACACAGATCATGCCATATAGACTTCCAATCTAGATACTGTCCCATCGTAAGACATACCTTTACCACACTCATCCAATCAAAAGGAGTCATGGCATTGTGAGGCCAATCTATCAATTTGGGACTGAGTAAATAAGGCATTAACTCCATAGGTCCTTACTGACTCTGCTAGCTCTTTTACTTGTTTATGTGATATTGGTTCATAATGTCGCTGTTGAGCATGATCCTGAGAAACAGGAAAAGCCTGACATATTTTTTGCAACCCTTTAGGAGTGCAAAAAGAGTGACCATTGCCAATTGCTTTCTTATCTGCATAAGGCGGAGTAGGTGGGGGAGCACTGAAACTCCTCCCTGTTGGACCAGATCTTTCTGCCTCATACTCCGCAGCAGCCTCCTTCAAATCTTCCTCCTCTTCTGTTGATAATTCGGAATCCTCTGAGCTAGACAATTCTAACGACTCAGAGTCCTCGAGAGGAGGGTAAATTGACTTAATTTTCTGCTTTTTACTATTTTTTATAGTATTTTTTGTATCTTTACATTTTGGGAGTTGTCAATTAAAGCCATGATATAAGATCAAGGCAAGAAAGATAGCAACCCCAGCAACAATTATCAGATCTATTTCGTAGGAGAGCATGCCTCTCACATTAATTTCTTTCTACTTACCGGTACCGCCGTTCCTCAGCTGAAGAGTTCTGAATCCACTCCGGATCCTTCTCAGCAGTCTGTTTTGCAGGAACACTTCATTACCACCGTTCCCCAGCTGAAGAGTTCTGAATCCATGCTGGATCCTTCTCAGCAGTCTGTTTTGCGGGAACCTTTATTAACTGCTCCTTCCCCGTGATGCAGTTCTGAATCCTCCCTGTAGCAGGGGGTCTTCGCTCGTGCCTGATGATGTTTCTTGTCCCGGGTTTTCGGCACCACTTCTTGTGCGCGCTTGACTGGCCAGGAAGAACGACGCTGCAACAGGATCCTTCTGCACACGTTTATTGGGAGAGCTTGATTGTAGAGGCGAAAAGACTTCGAGCCCAGAACTGGTGCTGCTTTTATAGGCCTAGGAGGGGCGTGTCTCACACCTGGATTGGTTATGCACTAAGCCTCATTTGCATGTTCCTCATCTGATTGGCTACTCTCTCTCAGTACCTTACAGAACCTCATTATCATACCTCATTTGCATGTCTCAAATCTGATTGGTTATACTCTCAGTACCTTACAGAACCTCATTATCATGCCTGGGCCAGGCAGTGTCTTTGCAAAAAACTTTACTGCATATGTACACATTGGTTGTTTGTCCAATCTTATGCGTGGTGGCCAGCAGTAGTCAGTGCCACTCTGCAACGGCACATGTGGCTTCCCACACATACCACTATGTAATTCAACTTTACAATTGGAATCATTTTGACCAATATTCACATGAATATAAATTTTATGTGTAAACTTCTTCCTGTGCTGTGTTATTTTCCACCAGGTGACAGTTTCATTTCAGGTCATTTGGAAGATCGTTCCTTACTATGTGTCTTTAAAAGATATATTTTGGAGCTGAGGGGTATGACTGAATATCTTCAGCACAATAAATACCTTCTGTAACGTTACTATCTAGTGGATTATAAGTATCAGGTTGTACACAGTAGTAACTAAAATAATGGACAAGTTTGAGAAAGATTTTAGGGTGTAATCTCTCATAATATACACAAAAAAGAAAATCCTAGATATTAATCAAATCTATGCACACCAAATGAACATTGTGAGTTTTGTGGATTTCTTTTTATATGTCTTTGTAGTTCGAATGTCCAACCTTTATGTCTTAATTGAGGATTGTAAACAATGCTCAGGGTGTGTGTGTGTGTGAGTTAAAGGGCACCATGTCTTTAGTGTTTAGATTAATATCACATATCATTATCTGTCTATCCATCATCTATATATGTATGTATGTATGTATGAAGTAATGATTGAATGTATTTATATAGATATGTATGCAACTATTTCTCTATCATCTACCAATCACTCTTTCTCTTTCTATTTCTCTCACCCTCTTTCTTTGTTTATCTCTTATGCATGAATATATGCATGCATGTAGCTAGGTAGGTGTGGTAGTTTTAATGTAATTGGTTCCCATCGGCCCATAGGCTGTATTCAGATGAGTAACCTTGTTGGACTAGGTGTTTCCTTGTTGGAGGAAGGGTGTCACTGGAAGAGGTGGGTGGTCTCATACATGTTCAAGATATGCCCAGTAGGGTTCTCTGTGTTTGTTGTCTGTTTGTCTTTCCAAGAGTAGCTGTGATAGTGTGTTCAGTGATTCAAGGAGGGGATGTTGGTTAGATGGCATATAAAGCAGGCAAGACACATTTACATACATGGTAGAAGAAGCAAGCTTTAAGAAGCACAAACAATCACACACACACACACACACACACCACACACACACACACACACACATTTGTTGGACAGTGCTAAGCTTCAACCACTTTCCATATATACTCATATTTGGTGGATGGAACAAAGCACCAACTTTACTTTTCTCACACTGCTTATATATCTCTGCACAATCTTTAGATTAGTATAAAATTTATACTGGTTACTTTCTATTTTGTTCTAGTGAATAATTATGAGAATATATAAGGAAAAACATCTTCTCACTATACTTTTATGATGAGCTATTTATAAATTATGTTTATAAATATCCAATATTATCCCCAAGACCCAACACACATTTCTAACTAAAAAACTAGTTATAGATTAACAAGTTGTAAGCAAGTAAGGTATTTTTTTTCAGCCAGTTTCTCTTACTGGTAGACTGAAATTTGCTGTTATACATAAAGGATTAGTTTTTATCTATCTCAAAAATTAATCCTTCAAAAATCTTAAAAGAATCACAAAACTAAACTTTTATGTAAAAACCTATCATCCCTTTCTACTTTGAATCCTCAGGGTGCACATCTGTTCATTAACCATGTTTTTCTTAAATCATATCAGGAATCAGAATGAGAAAATAGGTACAAGGAAATAATAATCATCTGAACACCAGCCTGACATTTGAAAAAAAAAAAAAAGGCATGCTTTTCATAGTAATTCTTTCCAAGATCGTGATTGAAGTATTAATCTGCATCAGCTGCAATCCTTGAGAAAGTTAGATCTAACTAACACTCTGGGTGGCAATGATATTGCCCAGTGAGGGGCTGGAACCCCACTTAAATTTTCATACAATCCATAGATTATGAGGGATGTGATGTGAGGGCAGCAAGTAGAGAGAAACTCTACAACAGCATGAGTGGTGACAGAGTGGTACCAGCTTTTAAGTGTTTAAGAGTGGTAAGAGCTTTTAAGTGGTTCACCTCACCAAGAATCCATCAAAGCCCAGTATTTTGGAGGTAAAATGTACATTCCTGGGAGCCCCTCTGCCATGCTTAATATTCTAGTAAAATTAAAAATAATATTAATTTCTCATTTAATAGACCCTGCTTACAGTCCCCCCAAATTTTACTCCCCACGGTTCTTTCACTACCTCCCATCCTCTCCAGTTCCTCCACCCTTCGGTCATCATTCATCAAGTACTTCTCTTTCAAATATCTTTTCCTGCATGTCCTTATTCAACCCCATCTCCCTCCACCATGCCACCTGATCTTCTCCTTCTTGTCCACCTTTGTACACTAATAAAATCCATTCTATTTCCCCATATGATGGGCATCCATGTATGCACCCAATCCCTTCCTCTATACCTAACTTCACTGGATCTACAGATTGTAGACAGGCCATCACATATGTAATGTGGAATGTGTTAATCTTTCTATTGCTGTCACCAAAAACTATAATCCAAGCACAAGTTGGGGAGGGTAGGACTTATTTGGTTTACACTTCTTCATTGCTATTCATCATCTGAAGACAGACAGAACAGGAACTGAAATGGGCAAGAAACCTAGAGGCAGGAGCTAATACAGAGATCGTGGATGGGTGCTGCTGCCACGCACACCAGTCGAGTCAGCTTGACAGGCCGAGAGGCCTGGAAGCGCTCATGAGGCAAAGAGTTTCAAGGAAGCTCACCTTCTGGAGTTTTGGCCTTCTCATTAACCCATATACTCATCCCCTATTCCCGAGTTAGTCTGGTGTATGGATCCACATGCTCTCTTTTAGTGTTATTTTATTATAAGTGCTTTTTAAGATTGAATTCTGATATAGCTAAGCTTTCGCCAGTGTTTCAATGTCCTAGAAAGTCCTTGAGCTGACCGTGGGCTTGGAATTCAGTAAGAATGTTGCCTATTCATTGATATTCAGAATTGCCTCTGGTATTATACTACCACTTTGAATAAAAGCTAAGTCACTGCCCTACACAGGAATTTATCATCATCTAGGAAGAAGGAAGTTTGAGACCTAAGGAGGAAGCAGAGTACATACTTAGAACTATAGATAGCTGAGTTCCACCCATATACACATATTTACAATGGCCTAGGGGGAAGGTGGTCTATACAATAGACTAAAATAGGAACTATAGCAAGGGCATGAAGCCCTTGACCCTGGCTTCTAAGATTATGTGGATCTTTGGTGGAGCTCTTTTTGAACCCAGTTGTTAACAGTGAATTTTATTCCAGGTGTTTCCTGTGAGACCTTCTGAGTTTGTATTCCTCCATTTTCTGTAAGAATCCAGTAACATCTTTGTACCTTGCTTGTGTGTCACCCAACTTTCCTATTCTCTTCTGTATAAAAAGTTTGATGCTCAATTTGACACATTACATTCAGATTCTACACAACCTCTCCTCTGTGTATCTGTCTATCATTTCATCCAACGCTTTGCCCACCTGTGACTAGAGATCCGTTCCACGCAGACAAAGGGGCCCAGAATGTCTGCAGCATTCTGCTTAGTGCCTAGTTCCCCATGGTTTCATGCTTTCTCATAGAGAACTCAGAACCACAAGCACATGGATGGCAGTATCAACAATTGGCAGAAATCCTCCCCATCAATCATTAATTAAGAAACTGCCCTGCAGTCTTGCCTGCACAGACCAATCTTATGGAGACATTTTCTCAATTGAGGTTCCCTACTCTCAGGGGACTTTACTTTGTGGCAAGTTGACAAAAAACTATCCAGTTTAGTCAATATCAACATATAAATCAACACATAGCATATTTATCTTCCTGGGACTGGGATACGTTATTCAGGTTATGTTTTTGTTTTTAGTTTTTTTTTTTTTATTTTTTTCTGTTTCCATCCATTTCATAACAGCTGAGTAATGTTCCATTGTATAAATATAACATATATGTTATACATTCTTCAGTTTATGGACATGTAGGTTGTTTCTAGTTGCAGATAATTATGAATACAGCAGCAATTAATATGGTTGAGCAAGTGTGCTTCTAGGAGGAAGAAGCACTTTGCGAAACTTTCTGACCTATCAGGTGTCTGTTGTTATGTCCCCCCATTTAATATCTGATTTTGCTAATTTATATATTATCTTTTTTATTTTAGTTAACTTGAATAATAGTTTGTTGATCTTATTGATCTTGTCAAAGAACCAATATTTGTTCCAAAAATTTATTTGTATTTTTCTTTCTATTTTATTTTTTTTCCACCCTGAGTTTTACTATTTCCTGCCACCACATCTTTTAGGTGTCATTTCTTCTTTGTGTTTGAAATCTTTAGGATGTGCTGTTAACTTGCTAATATAAGGTTTTGCTAATATTTTTATTTCATTTTTATTAGATATTTTTCTTAATTTACATTTCAAATGCTATCCTGAAAGTTTCCTATACCTTCCCCTACCCTGCTTGCCAACTCACCCACTCCTGCTTCCTGGCCCTGGCTTTCCCCTGTACTTGGGTATATTATCTTCACAAGACCAAGTGACTCTCCTCTCTTTGATGGCTGACTAGGCCATCCTCTGCCACATATGCAACTAGATACATAGTTCAGGGGGTTACTGGTTAGTTCATATTGTTGATCCTCCTTTAAGGTTGCAGACCCTTTAGCTCCTTGGGTACTTTCTCTAGATTCCACAGTAAGGGCCTTGTGTACCATCCAATAGATGACTGTGAGTATCCAATTCTGTATTTGCCAGGAACTGGCATAGCCTGACAAGATATAGCTATTCCAGGGTCCTGTCAAAAAATTTTGCTGGCATATGCAATATTGTCTGGGTTTGGTGGTTGTCTATGGGATGCATCACCAAGTGGGGCAGTCTCTGGATGGTCCTTTCTTTTTTCTCACCTCCAAAATGTCTCTGTAACTCCTTCAATGTGTATTTTGTTTTCCATTATAAGAACCAATGAAGTATCCACACTTTGGTCTTCCTTCATCTCGAGTTTCATGTGTTTTGCAAATTATATCTTGAGTAGTCTGTTTGGGGGCTAATATCGGCTTATAAGTTAGTACATATCATGTGTGTTCTTTTGTGATTGGATTACCACACTCAGGATGATATCCTCCAGATACATGCTTTTGCCTAAGAAATTCATAAGTTCATTGTTTTTAACTGCTGAATAGTACTCCATTGTTTAAATGTACCAGAATTTCTGTATCCATTCTGTATCATATATTCTTCTGTTGAGCAACATCTGAGTTCTTTCGAGCAAATGGCTATTATAAATAAGGCTGGTGACTGTTTCTAATTCTAAGAAGGGGAAAAGTGTCCACAATTTGGTCTTCATTCTTCAGTTTCATGTGTTTTGCAAATTGTATCTTATATATCGGGTATGCTAAGTTTCCGGGCTAATATCCACTTATCAGTGTGTAAATATCATTTGAGTTCTTTTGTGATTGTGTTACCTCACTCAGGATGATGCCCTCCAGTTCCATCCATTTGCCTAGGAATTTCATAAATTCATTTTTTATTAGCTGAGTAGTACTCCACTGTGTAAATGTACCACATTTTTTGTATCCATTCCAATGTTGAGGGGCATCTGAGTTCTTTCCAGCCTCTGGCTATTATAAATAAGGCTGTTATGAACATAGTGGAGCAGGTGTCCTTCTTACTGGTTGGGACATCTTCTGGATATATGCCCAGGAGAGGTAATGTGGGATCCTCTAATAGTACCATGTCCAATTTTCTGAGGAACCGCCAGATTGTTACAGAGACAAAGTTTGGAGCTGAGACAAAAGGATGGACCATCTAGAGACTGCCATGTCCAGAGATCCATCCCATAATTAGCCTCCAAACGATGAAACCGTTGCATAAACTAGCAAGAATTTGCTGAAAAGACCCGGATATAGCTGTCTCTTATGAGACAAGGCTGGGGCATAGCAAATACTTAAGTAGATGCTCAAAGTCAGCTATTTGATGAAGCACAGGGTCCTCAATGGAAGAGCTAGAGAAAGTATCCAAGGAGCTAAAGAGATCTGCAACACTGTAGGTCCAATAACATTGTGAACTAACCAGTACCCCGGAGCTCTTGACTGCATATGTATCAAAAGATGGCCTAGTAGGCTATCACTGGAAAGAGAGGCCCGTTGGACATGAAAACTTTATATGCCACAGTACAGGGGAATGCCAGGGACAAAAAATGGAAATGCCTGGTTAGGGAAGTGGGGGGTAGGGTATGGGGGACTTTCTAAATGTACATTGTAAATATAATTGAGGAAAATACGTAATAATAAATAATATTAACAAAATAAATAAATAAGGCTGGTATGAACATCATAGAGAATGAATCCTTATTACACATCGGAACATCTTCTGAGTATTTGCCCAGGAGAAGTGTTGCTGGATCTTCTGGTAGTACTATGTCAATTTTCTGAAGAAGCACAAGACTGGTCCAGGTCCCTGCCAAGTGTATTCTGCAAAGGCCCCAGACATCCGGCCACTTTCCCAGCCAGAGTAAAGGGTGTCCACCTGGTGCAGAAGTGCTTTGCCTGAGCATCGGCAACAGACATCTTGGTTCTAGGACCCCACCGGGTGTATTCTGCACAGGTGAGAGTACGGAATACAGAAGCCAAAAGCTTCTGGGAGAGGTGGGAGCCACAGAGCTTCTAAGGCAGCCCACTTTTCGGTCCTCAGACAACTGGCAAATGTCCAGGCCAGAGGAAACAGGTCCGACCAGTGTGGGAGCGCTTTGACTGAGCATCTGCAGCAGATATCTTGGTTCCAGGACCCAGCCGAGAGTATTCTGCACAGGCTCCAGACATCTGGCCACTTTCCCAGCCAGAGGAAACGGGTCTGCCCAGTGCAGGAGTGCTTTGCCTGAGCATCAGCTGCAGATATCTTGGTTCCAGGACTCCTCAGAGTGTATTCTGGACATGTGAGAGTGTAGAATACAGAAGCTAACACCTTCTGGGACAGGCCAAAGCAACTCAGCTTCAGGACAGGTCCTGTTTTGGGCCTTCGTCTTCGGCCAGGAGGGAGGTCTTAAGGCCATATATCTGTGCACCTTTACCGTGAGAGGAGAGCTTGCCTGCAGAGAGTGCTCTGACAACTGAAACTCAGAGGAGAGATGTAGTCTACCAGGTCTGCTGATAGAGGCTAACAGAATCACCTGAGGAACAAGCTCTAACCAGAGACAACTATAACAACTAGCTCCAGAGATTACCAGATGGTCAAAGGCAAATATAAGAATCGTACTAACAGAAATCAAGACCACTCACCATCATCAGAACACAGCACTCCCACTCCACCTAGTCATGGGCACCCCAACAAAACCGAAAAGCTAGACCCGGATTTAAAAGCATATCTCATGAAGATGGTAGAGGACATCAAGAAGGACTTTAATAATTTACTTAAAGAAATACAGGAGGACACTGCTAAAGTGTTACAAGTCCTTAAAGAAAAACAGGAAAACACAACCAAACAGGTAGAAGTCCTTAAAGAAAAACAGGAAAACACATCCGAACAGGTGATGGAAATGAACAAAACCATACTAGACCTAAAAAGGGAAGTAGACACAATAAAGAAAACCCAAAGTGAGGCAACACTGGAGATAGAAACCCTAGGAAAGATATCTGGAATCATAGATGCAAGCATCAGCAACAGAATACAAGTGATGGAAGAGAGAATGTCAGGTGTAGAAGATTCCATAGAGAACATCAGCACAACAATCAAAGAAAATGCAAAATGCAAAAGGATCCTAACTCAAAACATCCAGGAAATACAGGACACAATGAGAAGACCAAACCTACATATAATAGGAGTTGATGAGAATGAAGATTTTCAACTTAAAGGGGCAGCAAATATCTTCAAAAAAATTATAGAAGAAAACTTTTCAAACCTAAAGAAAGAGATGCCCATGAACATAAAAGAAGCCTACAGAACTCCAAATAGACTGGACCAGAAAAGAAATTCCTCCCAACACATAATAATCAGAACAACACATTCACTAAAAAAAGATAGAACATTATAAGCAGTAAGGGAGAAGGGTCAAGTAACATATAAAGACAGGCCTATCAGAATTACACCAGACTTTTCACCAGAGACTAGGAAAGCCAGAAGAGCCTGAACAGATGTTATACAGACACTAAGAGAACTCAAATGCCAGCCCAGGCTACTATACCTGGCCAAAATCTCAATAACCATAGGTGGAGAAAACGATGTATTCTATTTCTCCTTCCCTGTGTAACTTGTTGACAACTTTATGAAGTATTATAACTATCCTAAAATTTAACATTTTTATGTTTCATATTATTAATCAGTAGTTTTAAATACGAACTTATTATGGCACGACCCAATGCAGATAGAAAATATTCATAATTATTATTTTTTAAACAATATTTGTATTTATGTTTAGGTAGGCATGAAATTATTAAGACAAAGTATTCTGTCCTCGTTCTAATATCAGTTCTAGGTAACAGTAAAATAGTTCCTATGATCTAGAAGTAAACACAGAAAAATAGACAACAGGAATATATTACTTTAAACCTAGATGATATATATGTACACAGTATATTTCAAATGAGTCACTAATCTTGTTGTCAGGGATCACAGATGTGTAATATGCTTGATTACTTTCTCTGCTAGTAGCATAAACAGAACTTTCTGCCACTATATAACAGCAAGCCCTAAGAATTAAATTTCAAGATTGGTTATAACTTTATTTATTCATGTTCTCTTACTCGAGTATGTGGTTTCTTCAGAAAGTGTTGTGGTATCAAGTTTTGGACTGTATCCAAGAGTAATGCCACTTAAATGTAATATTTTAAATAAACTTCCTAAATTGTGGCATTCCGTAAGGGAATAACAGACATAATCCTATCCTCATGCTTACCTAAACTTGTAATCTCTAATGTTTCCTCCTCCTATTATGTTGCATGTGTTCTGTCATTCCCTCCTTCCATAAAGGCTTCATCCTTTCTTCCATGCCATGTGCCACTTTGGGGTTCCTTATCTCCACAGATACTCCAAGTTAAACATAAAATCTAAAAGTTGAAGCTACACCAAAAGTGATTACAGACACGTAGCATTTCTCATTATAGGCCTGAATTAACGCATTTACTATATAGTATTTTCAAATTCCATATACTCTCTTGCAAATTTAGTTACAGCTGATTGCATTTCCTTTTTTGAAAACAAAAGCAACAAAAATGACTGAGCAAGTATCACTAGATAACCATGCTATCTTTTCTACACTCAAGTGTGATATAGGTGAGTCACCAGTTAGTTCTATTTTTAGATATTTTTAGCAAATTCCACACTGATTTTATCCTGGATGTACCAACCTTAGCACCCACCAGCAGTAGAGCTGTACTTTATTCCCACATCGCTAATGCTTCTTGACTTTTGTTTTCCTGATTGTACTGATTCGTTAAGGGATGAGCTAGAATTTAAGTTTGGAGAAAAAAAGAGTACCAGAAAATTTTTTGTGGGAGCCATAGCTAGTGTTGAAAGTTATAAGGAGTAATGTAATAAAGGGAATTGTTTCCTCGAGGTGAGTATCCACCAAGCTAATCCTGCAACTTGTGCAAAGAAATGTCCTAAGGATTGATCTGTTTATAGCAGAAAAACAACATATCAAATTTTTGAAAAAATATTCAAGGAAGCAGGCAGGTTCTATCTAAAGCAGGCAAAAGAACTTGGCAACATCCACCATGTAGTTCTTTCATCAGATTAATGAAGGATACAGAAGTAAAAGAGCCATGGAGTCTTCCTACATGGTTATGGAAAGCCACTGAGGGCATCCAGGTTGCAGCGAAGTCCCTGAATAGATGCCTAGAGAGGCTTTTTGAAAAGGTATGAAAGGGAAGCCTATATTGTGATATAGCAGTCAGGATGTAAGAAGGTCCACAGCTGTGGGATATCTCTCAAAGAAAGCTACACACAAAGAATGGAACCAGCCCAAGACAGAGAAATATATTGTAGTCATGAAACTAGACAGGAAGTTCTTTTTAAGCTACAATGTACATAAATTTAGGATTTGGGGTTTGTCTAGCTAGATTTGATCTTGATTTGTTCCGGTATTTCCTGTTTATGTTTCTTTTCCTCTTATTTTGAATGAGAATGTATAATCATGTCAGTGTACTTTGAAAGTAAACAATGCTTTGACTTTGATTTTATATGGTGTTAAAATTAAGAAATTGTAATCTATTCTAAAAGATAAAATATGATTGTAGTTGTATATGGAATTTTATCTCATGTTAAGCATGATTCTGCGATGGAAATTCATATACTTTATTTGCAGTTGTATATTGGATATAGGATACTATGCTAGGCATAACTATTGCTTTCCTTTGGAAATTAATATAATATAAGGAGATATGATTGTATGTCTTATTGACAAGAGGTATACTTATGATGGCTAGTCTTGGTTGTAACCCTAATAATATTAGGAATTCACTAAAACTCTGGGAATTTGGGGTACCTGTGAGGACTTTTTTTTCCTGATTTGATTATGTGAAATAGGAAGACCAACCCCAAATGTAGATCGTTTGTTCTGTTGTAGAAACAACTCTACAATATAAATTTCATTGATGTTAGTTTTTTAGTAAAAGTGTGTAGCTAGGTCTAAAATCTAGTAGTTACAATCAAGATAGTTTTTATGATCCTACACTGTTTCTGTCTTTTATTACAGTGTTTCCTGAACACTGAGGTGGAGATTTGATGGTGACCTCCCTTGTAGGACTGAATGTTAGAAGGTCCCTCAGGCTTTGCATATTATCTGGCTGCAAGTCTCTGTATTTGTTTCCATCTGCTGCATGAGGATACTTCTGTGATGATGAATGAGCAATATACAGACCTGTGAGTATAGCAAAATGTCAACAGGAGTCATTTAACTGCTATACTCCTTTAGTAGAATAGTAGTATTTGGTCTTTCTCTAGATCCCTGGCATTTCTAGTTTCAGGTTCTTGGCCATTCAAGCATTGTTGAGTATGGATTCCACTTAATGATATCTGTGATTGTATATGCTTGGCACAGGGAATGGCACTATTAGGAGATGTGGTCTTGGAGTAGGTGTGTCACTATAGGTGTGGGCTTAATACCTTCATCTTAGCTGTGAGGAAGTCAGTCTTCCACTAGCAGCCTTACATATGAAGATGTAGAACTCTCAGCTGTGCCAACTCTATGCCTGCTTGGATGCTGCCATGTCCCACCTTGATGATAATGGACTGAACTTCTGAACCTGTAAGCTAGCTCCAATTGTATGTTGTCCTTTATAAGGCTTGCCTTGGTCATAGTGCCTGTTCACTGCAGTAAAACCCTAACTAAGACAGCATCTTTAGAGCCTCTTTGTCTAAGAAAGTTAACTTTGGGTATTTTTTTTGTTTGCTTTCCTATCATTCAGGTTCTTTGTGTATATTATGTTTTCTGGTTTGGGGTTTTGATTAGATAGAGTATTTGAATTTGTGTTTCTGTATCTATATATGTTTTTTTTTTGTTTTGTTTTTTTTTTTGTTTTTTGTTTGTGTGTGTGTGTGTGTGTGTGTGTGTGTGTGTGTGTGTGTGTGCATTTGTTTATTTTCTTTGGTTGTTTTGTCCTATTCAGTT